>NW_027185447.1:16987183-18187183 GCF_022577435.1 Embiotoca jacksoni | reverse complement strand
CATCACAGACAGGCAAAACACAGCTCACAGGCTCAGCTCTGCTGTTTAAAGGCCTGTCGGCGCTAACAGAGAGAGGAGGACGAGGCGAAAGACACACAGTCGGAGATAGACAAATCTGCGTGAGTGTGAGAGATTCTCCTGTTCTAGTAGTGGTCGATGGGGAGAACCCACAGCTCCGGTGAATCATCCGAAAATGAAAAAGATCTAACACAACACATACTCAGCATCTTACTTTTAATACATTTACTACCAGACTCAAAACTACTACCAAGTGTGTTTGAGTGCAGCGGGACAAGCGTACCAGGTTATAGTGGGAAGCATTCTGTGTTACTGGATGTTTTCTTGTCAGAGAAGTTACAGAGAATAAATATTTCAATCTTGGCGAACTGGTGAAGCCCATTCTGTCTTATTCTCTGCGATGCTCTGGGTTTGATTAATACCATACATGCTGTTTTTCTCTCCAGCAGAGAGGAGAGGAGAGGAGAGGAGAGGAGAGGAGAGGAGAGGAGAGGAGAGGAGAGGAGAGAAGAGGAGAGGAGAGGAGAGGAGAGAAGAGGAGAGGAGAGAAGAGGAGAGGAGAGGAGAGGAAAAGGGGCGTAGAGCCGGAGAGGCTTTGAAGATCGGAGGCCGAGCTGGTTGGGGCCTGAAGTGGCTCAGGAGGGAGGCGACACCTGCTGTTCTCAATTACCCATCAGAGCCTTCAGCCATCACAGCCTTTACGTTACTGTGTCAACAACCACACTCACACCTACCTCTCGTCCACACACACACACACACACACACACACACACACACACACACACACACACACACACACACACACACACACACACACCTGTATTTTGTGTCACACACACCAATCCTATTAAGTATAAATATGAGGGACAAATATGCCCCTGAGCGCTCGCACACAAGCACAGCACACATAGACATATACCCACGAAGTTTCTAGTAACCCTGTTGCTCCATCTAGGGATAACATTAATAACAAAAGGAGTGACAGAACATCAATACGGCACTGATGCCGGTCATTACTGCTTCTGTCAATCACAGGTAAAACATAGATCACGTGTTAAAACATATATGAGCGTGACAACACCTACACACATGCGGAGCTGTCGAGCAGAGCTATTTCACATGTAGTGTAATTACACTGCGAGCAGCGGTGCTCTATTAGACGGCACATCATCTCTGAGGTGTAGATGTGTGAGCGGAGAGGTGCCGGCTCGGCCTCGGGAGCCCGGCTATCTGGACGCATCACGTGCAATTGATGACTCGCTAGATAAGCCGCTCCTTTCAGCCCCGCCAAAGAATGCATCAGGAAGTGGGGCGTTCGCTAAAACTACTTTAAATGTAAATCTGCCACGGCCTCAGGATTGAGATTCATCGTCTGTGCCGCTCTGAACCCCTCCAACTCTCCCGCCGGTGCTCGTATGTTGAGACGCCGCAGGGCCGCGTTCCTTCTCGACTGCCAATGAGGCCTCGGCACCTGGTCACTGTAATGCCCACAGTACTTACTCCTCCAGCCCTCAACCATGAATGCTTAATGATAAATGATAATTAAAGAAGTGAGGGGCAGCATGGTGGGTCAGTTACCTGGAAGAAGTTATGTAACATCTTTTAAATCACATCACATCCTCTCCCTCTCTAACGTGTTAATTGTTTTTCTTGACTGTCTGATGAAGCTAAAATGCCGCCATCATTTTTAAAGTCACAATTAAGAGAGAAAAAAGCAAGTGACATGAATTAGTAGAAGTGAATCATGAAGTTAATTTTGCCAAACATGGAATCACATACTGATCTGCAAGGCAGTGCAGATGGAGCTCAACGTTTGTTTACCCGATGTGTTCGACTAAATACAACAGTAATGATGAGAGGGTAGCCGGGGCCCCTGGAGTTGTAATTCAGGATAGGGAGACAGATCGTCTGCCTCCCCTTTTTCTCTCTATCTGTAGTGCCGGTGATTGCCACAGAACCCAAACCCCTGGCCCACATGCCTCCCAGCACAAAGCAGATGTTCCCCCCACACTTATCTCAATGAAAAAATCACAGACAATTTACAAAGAATATAAATTACGGCTGTAGCTCCACATCAGCTGTGTCCGTATAAGACCTTGTAAAGAGGATAAGGGGTGAATTGGTGTGGGAGGGTGGGTTGAATTGTTGGGGGACAACACAAGGCGGGTGGAAGCGGTCGGGGGAAGGAGGGTGGCGTTGCTCTTATCTGGTCCGCAGCAGCCCGGCAGAATGAGAGGGCGGCTGGTGACTGGCGCTGATGCTGCGCTGATAGCGCTAAGCTGGTTTCATGCACATTTCAGGGAGGCTGCCATCACTACTCAGACTTAAAGCTCTCGGCTGCTGCCAGTGGATGAGGTTTGGATGTTATTTACAAATGGCCATGTAATACACTGGTAACAGCGCTCCATTCTCTGTGTCAACACACACACACACACACACACACACACACACACACACACACACACACACACACACACACACACACACACACACACACAGCAGTAAGGACTAATGTGCAGCTTTGATGTACAGCTTAGGTGACACGGAATATGAATTTCAGTGCTTGTAAGGTTTTGGCTGTGAAGACATTTCTTATTCACTTGAAACTCACACTGTCACTGTGTGTGTGTGTGTGTGTGTGTGTGTGTGTGTGTGTGTGTGTGTGTGTGTGTGTGTGTGTGTGTGCGCGCGAGTGCGTATTATGTATTTGACTGGGTTGAAATGTTGATGACTTTCAACTGCTTGCTCAAAAGGCTTCCACATCATATTTGTGGTGAATGCTATTTCCAGTCTTTAGTCAGTGTGCATATGCTTAAGGGGAGAAAGCGACTACAGAGACGATGATTCATACCTCACATCCTCTCCGCTAATCTTCACAAATCATCCATGGTGTGTCTCAGTACGTTGTAAATGAAGGTGCCATCAGAATGAAGGCTCTCTACAGCCCGGCTCCTGCTGACAACTACATGCTGTGTGCATCGTGCAAGTGTAAACTTAAGTCCTGTAGAACTGCCTTATTATGACACTTCGTAAAGGGGATGCTTTTGTATTTTCAATAATGCATGACCAGCAGGGAATCGCGTACAGTCTTATTTGATGTCAAGAGGAAGAGTTGCTGTTTTAGCAGATTATGTTCTCCTGTGGTATGAAAATACTAATGCAATTAAATTTACGTTGAACTAGATTGCAGCAAGAAAATGTCAGGTTTCCATTATTAGTAACAACAACTTTGCTTTCTATTAAAAGGAGAAGAGCAGGAGGATTCAGCCACCAAGTTAATGATGTGGTCATGTATTTTCAAGAGTCCAATTTAGAGCAAAGGATCAAATATTTTTCTTCTTCCTCTTTACTGGTTTTCTAATGCTGCATTCAACATGTAACTTAAACTTCTGTCAGTGTCTTCAAGATAAAAGACTAAAGGCTAGTACGCAAATAAAAAAAACATGGGGTAGTGAGAAGAAGAAAAGCAAAAGACAGAATGAAACCCTGGCTTATAAAGCTGGAGCACAAACTGTAAAACTTTTCACTTTGTGTACCGGCAGTAATTTCATGTGCAAATTATTCTTGTTATTCGTAAGTATAAAACACCTTCTACATATATTGTGACAAAGGTATTATGTAAATACTTTTTTGGAGGTGGTTCACCATCGTCGATTATATGGTGGTCACAAGAGGACCTTGATGTCCACCTGAGAGGAAGGCAGCTGAATGTCAGAGACCCGGACAGAAGCAGGATGGGCTGAGGGCAGGCTCTCCTCCACATCATGCCTCATGCCAGACCGGGCTTATGGATCACCTGGACGTGGCCCTCCTTGTCTCTCTCCTCCAGGGCAGCCAGTGCCACTGAACTTCCCCTATTGATCCCCCGGTGACAGAGCACAGCTAAGGCCAGCTATTGAACCACTTATGATTAATTCACAAATCCTGCCTTGTCCACAAAAAAGGTAAAAAGAACAAAGCACAAGCAGTAAGAACAACTGGAAAGAACGAAGGGTAAAGAGCCAGTGAGGTCAAAAAACTCAACTTTTTAAAGTGAGACACAACTCCAGAGTTAGAAGTGCTCCTTTACAAGCTGACCAAGCTATAAAGCACATCTCAGAGTCCCTTCTGTCACAAAAAACGTCAGCATAGTGCTATGGAGCAGGTGGGGTGGGGTGGGGATAAAAAAAAAAAAAAGGGGAGTAAAGGGAGAGAGACAGACAGGAAAACAGAGGAAAGGAAAAGATGAAGCTATTCTTCCTCTCCCTTCCATTCCTTGGTCCTATTTTAGTCATGAGGATAGACCTATGAGGGCGAGAGGTTGAAATTGAGCTGTAACTCTATCTGGTTGCTGGAGCGAATCAGAAAGTCTATCCCACCTTTCACCTGGGAATCACAGCTCTCTCTGTGCCCTGTCTGGTCACCATACCAACCAGAGCCAGGCATCATGGGTTTAATTGGAGCCGAGGGCTTGGAGGCAGCTCAGGCACAGATAGAGAGAGTGAGAGGGGAGGGGAAAGACAGACATCAGCCATGGTCAAGTGATGGTGGCCATGCAGATCAAATCGAATTTCAGGCATTGCTTGCATTGCAGAGCTGATATGGTCTCGAGGTAACGCTAAACATATTGTAGACACCTCCGCAGAAATGCTCGGATTGGATTCCAGCATGAAATATAGCGCTGGCTTTCTTCTCTGATCCCTGTGTGTGGTACAGGGATTTTACACCAACACTGACACACTGTGATTCGCCTCCGTAAACACAACCTGCGCCAGAATGTTGAGCATACAGAGCATCATCAGAGGGGAGCCTACTGTGTCGTGTATGGTCTTGATATGAGGCTTAAGGGAAAATGACAGGTGTAGATGGGTAAATACAAAGTCATGTTTCCCAGCAAATTTAGTGGTCGAAGAAAGCGCTGAAGGGTATTCTGAATCAAATTGTTAACTGAGCAGGGAGTAATGTTGATTACTGAGCACTGTCCACAAGACAGAAACAACATCAAGATAATTTGAAGCCATTTGCTTAAAAAAAAAAGTGATGAAAATCTTTGAACCACAGCTTAAAACCCAGAGCAGTGGTGAACTGTACATCAACAAGAATATAATGCCAGCAGGACTTCCTCTTTGCAACAGCCAAATCAAATGATAATACACGCTGGCTACTCCTGTTTAGTGGTCGGCAATTAAAAGCAATGTTCACAGGAAATATTTGCCATGAATGCAGAGGACGCACTGCAATCAGTAAATTTATTGATCATCAAACTGAGCTTTGATTAGCCCGTGCGCAGCTGCAGGAGAGCAGTGTGTGGGACAGCGAGATCTAGCGTTCTACAAAACAGACTAAAGCTGCTCAGCTGGCCAAAAGATCAGACTGTGGTTGTATTGGGAAGCTTCCAGCTGGGAATGTGTGCAACTGTGTCAGTGTGGAGCAGGGCATTCAAAGAAAAGCGCAGTCCAGTTCACTGAGTCTACTGCACCCTGGTTAAACAAAGTCAAAACAAAACAAAACAAAGCTGTCTTTTTGACAATTAAAGTAGGCCACGCTATTCTTGTAGATGGTGTGGATACTTTGCAGATAGTTAAAATGTTTACCACTGACTACAAAGAGTATTGTCAATGGATGGGTTGCAGTTGGAGGCTTAACGTGGCTTAATACAATCCTCCTGGAACTGCATGGATGCCACTGCTGTGTTAGCTGAACATGAAGCGGAGCAACTACCAAAGGATTCTCAATGTGACATTATTTGTCACAGACAATTACAGCTACATATTGTGCAAAATATTTTGGTTCCGATACTGGTAACGATATCTTGACTTTAAGGTTGGTTCCTGAATGATACTTCGTTTGATACCAATTTTGTGGGTCAAAACAAAGAAAAATACTTACATGGCTTTCTTTTATGAACCCTGGCATTTCAATTCTCGTTCTTGTCTACAGCTATTACTCCACTGTAGCCTCCTTACAATAAAATGGTATGTTTTTTCCAGCTATGACATTCTAAAATCATATATTTTTTTTCTGACATCTTCTGTTGATGTTATTCTCAGTGTGAAAAATATTTTTCCAATAGGAGAAGGGAGGCAAACAGGAGGAAAAAAAAAAGAAATGCATGGGGCAAGTGAGTGAAAAGAGAGATGAGACTGGGGGTGTGTGTGGGTAGTATACTGTCTGATGTTATGGGTGAGAATGTTAGTCAAGTGGTCCCACAGGCCCCAATGCTCTCTCAAACTCTATTTCTCTGGGTATGCTTGTATATGATGACCCCTGACCTTGGCCCCTTACACATGTCCGAGATCACTCTGCTCTGTCTCTGATGCCTCAGCTGAGGCCAGAACCTCACATGCACAATCACAGACGTACAAACACACACCACGTGACTGAGCCAGGCTGCAAAAGTCAACACTGCATGTCCTGGTTATACACATCAACACTGATAGCCTTTACCCACACTATGAAGATGATAGACTGTGTGCGTCCTGCTATGTTTATCTATTCCTGTCCAGCTCCAGACTCCCAGAGTGCATGTACACACACACACACACACACACACACACACACACACACACATACACACACACACACACACACACACACACACACACACATCTACATACACTCATAAAGTAGTCAACAAGGCACACCTCTAATCATGGCCACTTCCTTCTCATTTTCCAAGTGCAGTGGCCAATGGAGCACCCACACTAAATCACATCAACAGTCTCCTCCATAAATGATCTACACACACACACACACACACACACACACACACACACACACACACACACACACACACAATCTCTCTCTCTTTTTCCTTTATTCTCTGCCTCTTCTCATTTCTTTAAAAACATATTCAGATACACAGCAAACACATAAATATACAGACAGACAGAGATTCACTCAAGCGTGGCTGGCAAGATGCGTCATAAATTCCACACTGTTCAAAGTGGATGACACACGGATGCAGCAAGCATTTACCGTTACCTTCCAGAGATGGAAGAGGTGTAACCCTCCTATTCCAAAACCATAAAATGTTTATCCATAGTCTGGTATGCAGTGTGACTTTTTCACACTTCCCGCGGCAGCGTTTCCAAACTACAGCGGCACACGGGCCTGTCACAGCAGCCTATAGCTGATCGACTATTTCCCCCCATATTTGACACACCAGTGAGTCTGCTCATCAGTCACCTCAGCAACTAGGCAGCGAGAGGTGTGTGTGGGAGGTGTGTGTGTGTGTGTGGGGGGGGGGGGGGGGGGGGGGGTGTGTCAAGGCAACACAGCCCAGCATGGTAAGAGTTCACTTCACTGGCTCTGTGCCGCGTACAGAGCACGGCAACAGGGAGACACACTCTTGAATGAAATCTATGTTTTATTCATCGACGCGATACGTACACTTGTGTAGTATACACAACCTAACAACTCATCGGTTACTCATATTTCTTTTCAATGTCATATTAAGCAAGGCTCACTTGAACAAATGATGTGTAGAGGGAAAGAGGGGTGAGGAGGATCGACGAGTGTCGCCCTGAGACCACGTTAGAAGTGTAAAGAATGTTATACAAACTAAAACATGGCACACATTCTTATTTATGATCCGAGTCTTTGGGCCTCGTCCATACACTCCCTCGTGTTTGCATGTAACAAGCTTGGATGTAGTCAGAGCTAGTCTCAGCTGGAATTTATGATGTACAGTACAGACAATGTTGGGAAATATCAATGTAGATTACAAACTGTTTTTCCTTTGCGAGTTTATACTTTGTAATTCTCATGAAAATGGGTCAGCCTTGGTAAAACACAGGGTTGATAGAGCGAGTGGGTTTTTAAAGGAGTCCCTCCACCCACAGACACACAAACACGGTCTGTTGCTCGTGTGTGGAGCCCCTGTCCTGCTCTGCAAAAAATTCTTGGAGTACAATGAGACACTGATCAGGCCAACGTTGGCATTGAGAGGAACTACTTCTGGAGGCAATCAGGCAAATTTACATCATCCTTTGACATTTAGTCTCACACTCCACACACTATCGGTGTGGGGTGTCTTGTCTTCTGTTGGGTGTTTTTTCAGTGTGCCTGCATGCATGTGTGTGCGCGCATGTGGAATTAAATCTCTTTTCTTGACATTTAGCCTTGCTGTCCACATGCTTCTCTGCAGGAAGAGGCAACGTGGGAATGCCAATCTTGAATCCTGCAACATATTATTTAGTTTCTGTGTGTGTGCGGCTGTTTGTGTGTATATACAGTATATCTATGTGTGGCTGGGTTTTTTTGTGCTCCCGTGTCAGAATCGGAATACACAGTTATTAAGGGGGAGGCCTGCCACTCATGTGTCTCCAGAGGGTGAGGAGACCAGACACCATATAGAAAAGAAGGAAAAGTCAGACTAAGGGGAGAAACAGAGAGAAGCACAACTAATGAAGGAGAGGAAGGGAGTGGTGAAAGTGTCAAGGCACCCATTGCATTGCTGGGCAGGAGCAGTAAAGACAAGCTAGTGGCCTCCGCAACTTTAAGATTGCCATTAAACTCTTGCCTTACTCGTGTTTATGGTTGGCTTTGTGTGTCAGAGGAGAAGGGGATCGTAAAGCGGGGCTTTGTCTGTCTGCCATTGATTTATTTCCTTCGTTAGGGTGATGACACCGCCTGCTTATGATGTCCTAGCACAGACTGTAATTACAGAGCACTTCTGTCTTTATTGATGTCACTTTGTTAGTTTAATTACGCTATATTGGGTTTTAGAGTCGCGGCAAGAGCAAAGCTATGATGTAGGGCAAAAATCATCAATGGAACATCCTCTTTTGAAGATGTCGGGTGCACAGAGTTGGGAGATAATTATTTCATAGACAGACATTTAAAATAGACCCTGTGCATCTTCAACATCTACAAAGGCAAAGAGAAGGTAATCTAAAATTTAATGACTATTCCGTCTGTGTTATGACCAAAGTCAGAGGGAGGAGGCTGCGAATGTGATGAGGGCCTTAATGGAAATGAAACACCTGGGTTCAACCTTGAGAGAGACTGTTTACGCTCCCAGTCCCCAGGTGCTGGGGTTGACTGAGAGTCGCCTATGTCTGTGTGTGAGCACAAGTGATCTGTGTGTGTGTGTGTATAGTGTATATATGATGGGATGGGACCCAGGGGGAAGCAGTGCCATGTCAAGGTGACCCTTGAGTGGAGGAGGAGGAGGGAGAAGCCACCTGCTTGCTGGCGGTGGCAAAATGAGGGTGACAGCCATCCACCTGTCTGAGAACGCTCTCATTCCAGACCCCATCTGCCCACCCCCTTTGGGATACCTCCTCCCCAGGGGAGCCTGTGACCCTCACTGTCGTCCAGTTGACCAGGCCTCCTGTCCGCTGTCCCCACAGCCAGCTGAAAGTGCCACGGCTCACCTCCGACCGGAGGCCATTCAGGGGCACTGTAATACAGTACAATACTTACGGGGTCTGGTGGTAGTTTTACTCTGTTTCTCCTTTTCTTGTTTCAAAGTGATACAAGCCCCCAGGCCTTATGTGTCAGACTGTGCAATAAGTCTCCTGGCTTGGCTAAGCCATCACACGTAGCAAACAGGGAAGGCCTTTATTTGCTCCCCTTTTCCTCCTCTTCGATGTTCTCTGAACTGAAAACTCATCATGGTGTTCTGTAGCACAGATAATCGCCGGCCAACAACAGAGCAATTTGGCAACTCAAACAATGGTCACATATAGTACACTGTCTATTTGTCACCTCTCTCTCTCTCTCTCTCTCTCCCTCTGTGCATGCAGCTGCCTCTGTTTCTTGCCATTGTGGAGTGGAAAACACACAGAATTATATTCTTTCACGAACCAACCCACCCTGTCGATAGATCTCTTTATTCAAGGATGTCTGTTTGACTGCAGTCAGGGGCCATCCCTGTCTCCCATGACTGCAGACCTGTGGTCTGGACCTTGGGCTGTGTTTGCTCTTTTTCTACAGGTTTCAACCACATAACTGAGTGGGGTCTATGTGGGAAAGACCCACCAGACTTCTGACATGTCTTCTGATCTCTCTCAGTCCTCCAGGGCTGACAGACCTACTGTACTCTCCCTCTCAGCAGAGGGAAATCTGCTTCAGAAAACTGAGACTGAGACAGAAAGTACAGAAATGGATGGAAAGAGCAAACAAAAATGGGAGGGGGGATTTGAGAGGTGGAGGGAAAAGGGAAACAGAGGATACTTACAATAAAAAGAAACATCAGCTCTTTGCTCTTTAAATAAATTCTATATTATGCCCACAGTATGACAAATGTAATTTAGAGAAGGTTGCAAAAGTTTGTAATTAAGGCATGTTGGAGCTGGAGTTTTCTCATCAGACCTCTCTGCAAGTTCTGCATGACTGCCTGTTGATTCATATTGGTGTTGCCTTAGCTGCCTCCTTGGGAAAAGACACACTGATATCTCTACTCATTCTTAGTGGATGTCACAAGGAGAAGCCGATTAAGTGCTCTGCTCCTTGAGAAAGACACGAGAGGACCTCCAGATATAGCTGAAATGCTGTAGGACTAACTCCTATACGAGAGCACAAAATACTTTAATGGTGCTGCATACCACATTTCCATACCAGGCTAAACTTCCCCTGACTGTCAGGACAAAATCACTTCCTCCCTCTGCAAATAATGGTCCTGATCCAGCTATGCCTTTGATCAGCAATATCCTATTCCACACACAGTGCACTTCGTCTGGTATAAGGACTGTGTTTACAATAAAATGCAGTGAAAATAGGCATGGGAATAAGTTGTGCAAGTCACAGATGACCAGCACTTGACCTCAAAGGCCATGCTTCTCTCATGTGGGGACTGAGCACCATAAATCTGAAATTAAAGACATTTGATAACAGTGACAGAACAGTCCCTCACCTGTAGGTACCGCTCTCCACTCTTGTCCTTTCACCCTAGCTTCCCTGTTTATTTGGTGTGAATTCTGTTCTCGGAACTATTTTTGTGTAATTTCTCTATTGCCAGTACTCTACTCTCAGGCGTTTTAACCCCACCCACCGAAAACAGCCATAACTCTTGGTTAAGAATCTCTCTGTTAGCCATATTATGCTGGCTCGAAAGCCTCGTACCTCTGTGGACAGATGGTTAATTTGTGTTTATTTAATAATCTTCAAATTCATAAACTAGTTAATTTCCTGAAAGATGTTCTGAGATAAGTTTGTGAAAGCACAGATGCAAGAATGGTAAGACACTGAAAAAGGGAGATCATGTAGTTGGAAAACAAGAAGAAATGGATGATTAAAAGCAGAGGAAAAGATGGGATATAATGCAAAAAGAACATTGCTGCAAGTAAAATAAACAGTTAGGATTGGAATAATAAAGGGTTTTAAGATGTTGTTTGGTGATCTGGTGGGGTGGCACTTAAGCAAAGGTGGAGGAGGCTGGTGGTGAATAAGTTGCTTGAAAAGGTGTATGAAGAGGCAGAGAGTAGCAATAACAGATAACCTTTCACAAAGCATCATCTTTCCAGGCTTTGCTTTGGGCTATTAGCATGCCATTTAACATGCCAAGGAGTAGAGCTCATTGTTCATATATAGATACCTGCACATGCACAAGCATGCACTGGCATATACCATCAAAATTACATTTACACACAGTACAAATGATGCAACTAAGAATAAAACTGTATGTTAGAGCATCCCTTTTTATGCGAGGCGGACGAAGACACATTTCTTGGGATTCCTAAGATTAATATGAAACACCATCGAGGAATACAGAACAGTATTTGCAACCAAACAGCCAAAGTACTCCTTTATACTGAATCACACATGATTCTTGCTTTGCACTCTGACCAAACTGTTGCTTCAAACTGAAGCAGCAGCCCATGGGGAATCTGCAGCCGATGTTTATATTGCAGCTCAATTCCTTCATTACAATACATCTGCAGATCTACTGATGAATCTCAACTGCTCATAAATCTTTGCTCATCATAAAAAGTTAAATTGTCTCGTACAACAGTTGCATTAGAGTGTGCTTTGGCCAAAGGCAAGAGACAGTAATAGATAGTAACAGGGTTTTACGGCAGGAAGGCGGCAGGTGCAGACAGGCAGAGGGACGGTGACAGACAGCAAATGGGAGAGTGTGTAAAATAAAGAGCAGTGGAAGATGAAATAAAATAGTTCGAGGAGAGAAATGGAGTCAGGACAAGAGAAGAGGGAGAGAAGAGGGAGGTAAGAGGGTGCAGAGAGGAGGAGGACGATGATGAGGAAAAGGAAGGTTGGTCTCATTACTATTAGACCTTCTCTCTCCCTCCAGGCTCAGGTGACCCCGGTTCTCGAGCCCTCTGCCTTTCACACCACTAATCATTTGGTTTTAATCACCGGGATATTCTCCCCCTTTGCCCCTCCCTCTTCTCCCCTCCCTCCTCTCCATGCCCTACTGTGCGCCCTAGCCTTTGCCAAGGTCCAGCTAATTTTATTCTAATTGGCCATAGCCTGGGCTGGGACCAATCTGCCTGATTGTCCTCATCCGTTCGCCCATGCCGTCTCTGTTTCACTCCTCGTCCTTTCTGTTCCTCCTCTGCCTCCCTCCCTCCCTCCCTCCCTCCCTTACGGATGTGCTTGTTTCTTCTTCTTCTCTTCGCTGCCTCTTCTCTCTTTCGCCTCTAATTTTTCTTTTTACCCATATGCCGCCGAGGCAGCTCCCTCCCTCTGTCCGTCTTTCATGCAGCTCATTGACATCGCAGTTGTGCGAGTGTTTTCCAATTTCTGTTCTTACTCTCTTGTTGACCTTAGATTCCGCCAGACAAAACAGATAGCCTTGATGTTGTCTGCCAACAAAAAAGCTTCGTGTGACTGCCTTGATCCGCACACAATGGCATGAAAGAGAAATGTAAAGCTGTTCAATTAGGTAAACCTGATGGCTGAAGTCCGACTTTTTCCCTCTTTTTTTTTTTTTTTTTTTTCTTCATAAGGGAGTGAGAAGACACAGACTGTGCATCAGCTGACACTGAAAAAAATTAGTGTGCTGTGTGAACAACAAAGGGTGATGAGATGCCCGCTGGCCAAAAAGCACACAGAATGAACAAAATGAAACAGATAGTGCAGGAATCTAGCTGTCTGCCTCATGAGCCCAGTAGACACGGCTAAATTTCCAAATAGAAGAAATAACCTCGAGGAAATTTTATGCAACCTATTTTACTGTGATACATATGAGAATATGGCTTTTAAACAGAGTTATAGATGGTGTACAAATGTCTGGGGATTGATTTTGGTCAAGTTCATTTAGCTCTTCTCATTAAAAGTCTTTCTCATTTCAGGTCATGAATTCAAAATAATCTAAAAAAGAAGTTTTCTTATTAGAAGAAAAATACAACTATTTAGGGCTGATAGCTAACTGGCCTGTAGACAAAACTGGACACACTGAGTCCAAACCTCACGATAGTGGTCATCTAACCTTACCTGTCACACTCCAAGCAAAAAAGGAGAAAGGCAGATGGAAATCCTACATTACAATCACACGCTACAAATCCTCTACTTTTCTTTTCTCCTCTGGATCAACAGCTCCAATAAATTTTCATTACACCTGTGTGAAGCGCTTCAAATAGAGCCACAGAAGCAGAAACTAATTACTTTCTAATTTATTGACTAATGGCCACAGCCCTGGGAGACAGCTGCAATTGTTCTAACAGTCCTGCTGCTCCGACTGCACTCAGGTCCACTTTAGATTCATAACCAAAATAATTTATCATTACAAGCACATTAAATTGAACCGTATAGACCATAACAGTGGTAATTTATATCATTTTGTTGTTAGGGATGCTTTTCCCTCCCCTGTCTTGAAAGCATGCAATCTAGGCGATGGGATTTGTCTCCAGGCAGTCTATGCATGTGGCAGGTTCACTTTGTTCTTCAAAGAACTCTTTGTTTTGTGCATCATTCACCATTTGTTGGACCTTAGGGTAGAAAGGAGACAGAGAAGAATGGGGTGGGGGGCTTTTTGGAATTTAGAAAAGAATAAGCAGAAGTTTCTTTTTTTACACATAACAAATATATAACAGCCAAGTCAGACTGCAGTCACTGCTCGCATGTTACACTGACGATCGAAACATCAAAATGAATTGCAAATAAGCTTGTGCTGTTCTGACTTGGGGTAAACTTTAAAACACAATTTAGGTTCCAGCATCTCTTTGTCAGCCAGGTTTTACTGATAATATATACATTTTTTTATCAATTGCCTTTATTCTATAATGCATCTCTCCGTTGATGGGAACAGTACCTTCCAGGATGTCAATGTCTCTATCAACAAGACACAAACAGTCACCCAGAGGTTTGAACAGCGTGATAACAACATTAGCCATGTGTCAAGGCTCTCTTAATCACTGCAGAGGATGCCATTTGTGCATTGATGGGATAATCTGAAGCAAAGTATGAGATGGCATTTTCCGTCGGTCATTAAGATGGAAAGCCCATATGATCATGCAAATTCATTATGTAAGCACTGATTAGCATTGACCTTGCCCTCCAAGAGGTGAGTGGTCTGAAACAATGCCAGCAGACACACAGTGTAGCCCAGCTAGGAATGATGTCATGTTTTAGGAACGGCTTCGGCAGGAAGTTTTTTTAATTTGTGTTAAGAATGTTCTTCTTAAAAGGTGGAAAAACATTCTTAGGAATGTAATAACAAAACATTTGTTTAATGTTTTTAAAGCACGTTATCCCAACTCTAAAATAATAACATTTGTAAAAAACATAACAGCACAACCTGCTACTGGACACATTTTTGTGAAGCATTTGGGCATAATGTTCTGACAATGCTGTGAACAACCTTTTAAGAATGTTAGCACAGAATATTATTGAAATGTCTTTACAGAACGTTATCCAACCTTTAAGAGAAACACTCAACAAAACAAAAAGCTTCCTGAAAGCATTGCTGGAACATTGCATAGCATTTCCAGAAGAGTTTAAGAACAAAACAAATTCTAGCTGGGATGCAGCCAGTTTGTAGAATTACCAAAAATAGTCTTACTCAGACACCACAACACACCAAAACATAATTTCTCACTTATTTATGCCTGTGTTCATGGACTTTTGTTCTAGATTTTATGGAAAAAAAAAAAAAATACCCTCAAGGTTTTGGAGATTAGCCAGACTTCAGCAGAAAAGACCAATTGGATCTGTGAGAGGAATTCCAACTTCTCACAGTAACAACAACAACAACAACAACCGATCCAACCATGTTAATAGTACCAACACTGTATTGTGTTGTTACCAGCAGCTAGAGGTTGATGAGGGTGTGGCCCTGAGGGAGGGCCTGAACAGTAACAGTGTGTCTCTGAGGGAGGCACAGAATGGAGGATTTACACCTCCCCGTGCACGAACATGCTAACAGCTCAAATTTATACTTCTGCCAATTTTCCAACCTTTGAAAGCCACACGAACAGCAAAAGTTGCTCAGACTGTAAAGTTGAACTGCAGTAAAAACAATGACGTATAAGTGACCTTTCGCCTGCAGATGCTTTTAGATTCTTGTGCTCATGCAACGTGTGCCTTTATTACAGCCTGACTGGAAAGTTTATGAAATGGGTCCTAACATGATACGGCCTGGCTATAAATCTTCATTCACAGCATCTGTAAAAAGAGCAACACACAGAGGCAGCTCATACAACTCTTAAGTGGCCATGGCAACCGCAAGATTTAAAGTTTTATACCTCAAAGCTCCTTATTTTATCTTTTCTTTATTTAGTGACCATTTACATCCATAATCATACACACAGATACAGTAAGTAGAAAAACCCATATGGGCCCAAAGATGCCTCTCTCTTTTTTCTTCCCCTGTTCTCCTCTTCAGTTATTCAAGCTTTCACAACCCGATCAATATAATTCAGCGGGCCACAAATACAGAGAAGAGGGTGTGTGTGTGCTTGTGTGTGTGTGTGTGTGTGTGTGTGTGTGTGTGTGTGTGTGTGTGTGTGTGTGCGTGTGTGTGTGGAGGGGGTCCCCTGGGAGAGACAATAAGGACATTGAGAATAAAACAGAGACCAGAGACACACAATCAGAGACACACACAACATACACAACCTGTCCTATATTCCCAAGCCCAGCATTTACGTCAGCCTCCTGTTTAAGACACAGGCCATTTAATGGAGCATAGCCAAGGCACGATATGTGTGTTTGTGTGCAAGTACGTGTATGTGTTAAATAATGTTGGCTACAGCCGAGGCAAGGGAAGGACACACTATACTACAGTGGAACACACAAAGTCAAGCACAATAGCCATTAAATCAAAAGTAATCTCTTTGCTCCTAGCAATTCATACACAGAGAGCTCTCACGCATGCATGTATGTGAACATACACCAGACTGACAAATACCACTATCAACTACAATGTGAGATTATTAGGTTACTTTAAAAGTGTGGAGAAAATGTGGGAGGAAATGAATGACATTCTACCAGTACATCCTCTCCAAACCTGAACAAAATGTGTCAGCAGTGGGAGTATAAAATCTCTGAATGAGAGTTTTTTTGGCAAAGGAGATATGGAGAGAAATCAATTTCAGGGCCAAGTATGGTGCCAAGGACGTCCAGAAGGGCATAGCTCTGTTGATCTGTTCATATCAATTTGCTCCCTCCTGCAGACAGAGAATGCCACAGTGTGCAGCGCTGCATCTTTAAGGAATATCGCCCCGATAACGGTGCCATAAAACACATCATTTTACAGTCAAACCATCTCTGTCTCAAACGCACTTGGAGCGGAAGCCATTTTCAAGCAACATAAAGTTTAACATGGCGCTACATCTGCCGAGCCGCTAGCTTCCACACTACGTGGGACTGAGCAATTTAATTAGGGGACACGGGAAAGCATTGTGTGGCGTTGCAATGAGCCCCACCCTCTCTATCCGGACCCGATCCCTCCTCAACTTGTGGTCATCTCCGGGAGTGCAAAATAAATGACTATCAAGTATGCAGTCTGTCAATAAAAGTTTTAAACAATTCATACTCCAATAAGTCACAGCATTGACACAAAGTCCCTGCATGGATGCAATTATACACATGAGCAGCTTGTTTGTATCACCCAACAAATTTCAATTTCTAAAGATTTATATCATGCTCCATTATGATGTGACAATGTTAAACATCATACATATTTTAGATATACATAAACTCATGCTTCCTAATGATGTTATTATGACAGAACATTGCTGCTGGATGCAAAATATAGGATATTTGTGGCCATCCAGCTATTATATCTGTGTGGAATCCAGCATCTTAGTCATCTTAAATATACATTTTCTACATGAATAAATATTGAAAATAAACCGATTCAAAGGCTCGAGCAATTCTACAGAAAGCACAGCGAAATAGTTTGAAAATAAAGTAGAGATTTAGATGAGCTGCTTTGATAGTCATTAGTCAACTGAGAAGAGACTTTACCCCTGCAGAGATAACTTTTTGAACAATAATGTCTCCCTTGAAAAGTCATAAAAAAAAGAAACCTCCTTTAAAGGGTGCCTGATTTCTAATGGAGCCTCCCTCCACTGAGCGTTTCAACTACCTGAGTGAGAAGCGACCGGATCACTAATGCACCCTAATTCAGACAGTATAGATTACAGATTGTCAAGGGCAAAAGTTTGATTTTTGTCTTTTGAAAGCAGGTTCCCGATTTAAATTTAATGGATCGATGGTGATGGAGGGCTGAGAATCCCGATGGACTTTCTATTGTGAATTACCGGGCTCAACTGGGATCAGTGTGCTCTGTGGAGCCTTACTAAGAGCCACATGATCTACGCAGAAAGAGAACATGTCACATGTTTAGAGGAGTGCAAACACAACATTACTACACTCTAATTTAGAAGAGAATGTAGGTGACAACATACAATAAATTCCCTAATGGCAGTCGAGATTAACAAGTGAAACGTTGGGCTATGGGCGAAAGGGAATTGGCCAGATGGAGATACAAAGGCAAAAGTTCAATTAAAACGTTGAGGGAATCAATTTGTTTACCTTAATTACTTTGTTAATTTGTTAAAGCATCTACTTCAAAAAATCCCATGTCACATTTTCCGCTGTGATAATGGAGCTACGTGGAGGGAGGGGCAGAGGCTTGGGTTGAGTGCTTTTTAAATGGCTCACCCTCTGCTTCTAAACACAGCGCTCAGTATGTCTTCTCGCCCATCCCTGAGTCTCTTTTGGTGGGGTGTGTCGGTAATGAGGCCCTCCTGTAGCGACACGCTCCGCTCCTCCGTTGGTGCAGAAAAGCGCACCCCCGCCATGTCCTGACACTCTGACAGATAGGAGCCGTGGAAAGCATATGGCCAACGTGGCAATGCCTCCGACGTCCTCCAAACTGTCGTAGGGCTCAGGCATAATGAGCACTAGAGAGATGAGACCAAGTCGTACACATAGGAGACATTAGTCATCACATTTTTTCCTCATCTGCCACGGATCAGCTACAAAAAAGGGAAAAAAAACAAAAACTCTTACCTCGTATAAGAGTCAAGAGATCCCATGAATTTGTGACTTTACAGAGGAAAGCCGTGTAGTTTAGCATGACAGAAGCCTTCAGGAAGCCTCAGAGAAAGTGCATATCTAGGTTTACAGCCAGATACTGGTCTTATGAAACACTCTGGGTTCTTGCAGGTATATTTAAAATGTAATATCATAACTTCAATTACAATTTCACCTCGACTGGTTTAGCTGTTGGTCTGCATTTGACTTGCATCACAACATGAAGTCAAATGGCAACAGTCAAGGCAGAAACTGAGAGAGATGTCACACAGACTGAGACAGCAGTGAGTGATGGTGTGTTGGGCCAGGAAGTGGCCGCTCTCGCTGTCAACTGTCAATGCAGTTAGTGTCCAGAAGCTGAAGTCCACAGCGAGATAAGGCGCCCATCCAGCCATGCCCTCGACATGGCCTCCCTCTGGCCCAGACTCCTCTGCCAGTCTCCTTCCCTCTCTCTGTCTGGCATGTTACCCCAGACCGTCTAGACACCTCGCAGCACGCGATTCCTCACCCCAGCCAACCCGGGCCTTTCTCAGCTCCTCTGCTGTCTCTCCCCTCCACACTGCCTCACAACACTGGCTGGCTAGAGGGCTCTGAAGGGCCATGAAAAGGGCAGAACAATGCCAGGCGGTTCACTGTCTCCCTCTTATTCAGGCCATTCACTGGAAGGCTTAAAAAATGCTGCTCTGCATTGTTTCAATCCTCCTGTGAGAGCAACTGAAATGATCGCACTCCAGGACTTAGCTAAATTTGATCAGGCTTTCAAGGGTTGGTAAGTGTGAACAATTGTAATCGAGGCAGCCTGTGCCAATCATTCTCTGATATAGACACACCTCTGAAAAAAAAAAAAAAAAAAAAGCACAAGTGCTTCACCCTCTTTTTGTATGCAGAGAGGCAAATGAATGACAACAATGAGCAAGACAGGAGGCAATTACAGAGCGGATGACTTCAGGTGAAGACCGACCTGCTGGCAGCAGTGAAACCACCTGAGTGCCTGCTTTGTAGCTGCGGCTGTCACAGAAGCCGCAGGGTGTACGACTAAATTTCCTGAAACCCTTCATCCTCTGCCCCTCATTGTCCAACAGGTGGAGTGTGGACATAATATTACCCCGAATGCAAAGCACCTCTAACCCTGACCTGTTGCAGCAGAAGGCAGGGGTCGCAATGCATCAAGCTTCCCTATGCACAAAGCAAGAGCCTCACACCCATGACTGATCTCTATTAAATTACATGGATTAAATCAGAGATCCTTAATTAGGCCCCAATAAAAGCGTCATGTGGCTTTTGAAACCTCAGAGCATGCCATGATTGGATAAAAATGTGAAAACATACTAAATGAAATTGGTTTACCGCTGAGTGTGCGCCCCATGACTCTTGAGTGGAGCAGCAAAGCAGGGGGAAATAAAGTGAGGAGAAATAAGTAAGAGAGAAAGAGAAGAGAGAGAGACGCAGATGCACAGAGAGAGTGAGAAGAGAGTCTCAGGGCGAGTCACACCTCTTTGCCTCAGAAAAGCTCTTAAATTCCATGTGTGACCTAAGGGAGGGAGCTCTAAAGAGTCAGCCTAAGATGCTGTGATACAGAATCTGACTGCTGCAGAGCGCTAAGCTAATACGGTCTGCCTCAAGTCACACTGAGGAGTGCTACAGGCATGGCACGAGGTTCCTGGAGACGGGACAATCCTTGCATGCATATATTATGTGTGCATAAAGAACACAAACCTACACATGCACAATTATAAACACTCAAGCACACACATCTGGGACCTGCCGCTCTAAAAACTGGAGCGTAATGTTTCCCTGCTCCTCTGGACCCTTGCATCGCCCTGTGTCAGGCCGCCCAAAAGCTTTTAAGTGCTTTAAACTCATAATAACCCTAATGCTTTGTCTCCCCCTGTGAGCTCTGTGTTTGTCAGTAAAATATTGAAATAGATGCAAAGATGGGGGAAGTTTAGACATTTTTGGGGGTTTGCTATGGATTTGGCATCAGTAAAAGCATTAAGAGGGGAAGAGGGAATAAACCAGCTCCCAGGATGTGTTCTGTGGTGAAAGGGAAAGTTGCAGAAAGGCAAGCCTATAACTGTGAACACATATGGGCACCCAGCACACACTGGGCTATTTAAGGCTATTTTCCACCGGTTCCGTCAGCAACGTGGCTGAATCGCATTAAAAGTCAATGCTTTATTATCACCAGAAGCGTGTCGCTGCTCTGCACAGCTAGATAGGTGGGGAGTCTATTTTTGACGGAAGCCACTTGGACACGGCAATAGAGCAGATCGGCCGAGCAGGAAGTCAGTCTAAAAAACAAATAACATCCCGGTTGATTTTCAAAATAAAACACCCATGTGCAAACTCCGGATCATAAAACACATCACTACATCACCGTCTACCCCCGCGGTCTTTCTATTTGGACAAGAAATGCATTCTCCTCCTGCTACAGACATGGTATGTGAAGTAGTTACACAATAAACAGGAGGATTAATGTTTTTGATGACTAAAACACAGCAGGCTGTATTGATTTTGTCTGTAGGCCACAGCACAAAGTAGGAAATGACAAAAATAAACACAAAACAGACTGAAAAAGAAACCGTTTAACAATGTTTACCCATGACAGATGCACAGGAATCGAGGAAACATGACCAAATCAGGAAATAAGATAAAACGTGCAGACAAAACCGGGTGCTATATGAAGACATGCAGAAGACGGAACAAAGTCGCACGCGACGGACCTGTTCAGTGGAATATGCATGTTACTTTACCCTCTTCTACTTGTGCACATTAGTTTGTTATGTTGTTGGTGATGTTTCTATTTTAGAGAGCATGGGATTGAAAAAAAAAAAAAAATAGCACATCTAATGCCACAATGCATATCGGGGAATAGTAAGCACAGGAACACATAAAAAAAACAGCCCCCAACCACCTTCCCACTCGCCACTAATCCTCTCATGCCCTAATTGTGGGTGCAGTCACCCCGGATTCATGTTTTCAGGGAGAAAGGCAGAAAGAGAGCTGCGGCTCTGGCAGAGAACAGACCACCCTCTATTCTCCTTCAAAATGATTCCTCTGCCAGAAGACACCAGAACAGTAGGTGGTACTCTCTCCCCATTACATTTCACTTTTATCTCACTTCCTTTTTGCCTCTCCATCTTCCTGTCATTTCTCACTCTCTTCTCTCTCCCTCTGCTCCTTCTACTGTAAAGCGCCTGAGGTGATTATGGATTGTGATGGTGGTGGGTGGGGAAGGTGAATCCCTGCCTTTGTTTCCTTAGCATTTAATATAGTGTTGAGAACCTCTATAAGATTGTTAACATGAGTTGTGGTCAATATGGTGCTCTCCGTTGAAGGCAGGAAAGCAGGCAGGTGGCTCGGTAGCTGCTGGCGGGCCCCTCTCTTTAGCCGTTAGTTTGCATCAATCGTGGCGAGTCTGCATATCAGCAGGACATGCATGAAATCAAACACACTCACTGGGGATACATTAAAACAGGCTAACTCCCTGCTATTCGGGCTCTTTTAATCACACACATCATCATTTCGGTGAGCAAAATTCCCCACCACGGAAGATGCCAGAAAGGAGCCAGCGACTGGTGGCTGGCTGTGTTTTGTCTGAACAGTGCTGCAACTGTTGGGAGGTCGGCATTGGAGCGGAGCCATGCCAACCATTACAGCATTCCTCTTTTCTTTTTTCCTGTCTGGTCATCTGTCTGCGTCTCTCTGTTTCTCTCAGTGTATCTATATGTCTGTCTCACACTCTGTCTCTCTCTTTCAGGCACAGCAAACCAAGGTGCACATTAGGTGCTGGTGCTGCACATTTTGATGCTTGGCTGTCACTGTATCATTGTCTGGTGACATAAAGCGCACTAAAGCACTGAGCAGTGATGAAGTGGAGGGGTTTTAAACCCATGCTTGCTGGCACATTTCTTGCCTTTCAACCAATGTCATTTGGAGAGTGTCATCATCCCACTGTGAAAGTAGCCAACCCCCCCACCCCAAAATACTGAAGAGAGAAAGAAAGAAAGAGAGGGAGGGAGGGAGCTTCCTCCAGGACTTGCTCCATTATTCTGCTGGAGGCTTGATTAGACAGAGGGGGTAATTTACGAGCCACTTCATTGCCAATTCAACGGGCACATCACCTGTAAATAATTGAAACCCTTCATGTCCATTCCGACATAATCATATCGCTATCATGTTAATGTATCCAGCAGTGCTTTGCTTTGGGTCAGGCGCAGGACTACTCTAAATCTTGACTGACCTGTCTCCATAACTCTCTGGAGCACCAACCTCTAGCAAACAGGAGAAAAATGAAGATGATTGACTGCACTGGGAAATGATGAAAAATGTAAAAAAAAAAAAAAAAAAAAAGGAAAAATACCGTAAACAAATACGAGACTTCTCACAGCGGTGGGTTGGAAGTGGAGGGCACACATTTGTGCACCAGTTTGTTAATTATTTTTGCTTATGATGAGGATAGAGAGGAATCATCAACTTCTCGCTTATTTATCTCTCCGAGTTCTATCAGTTGAGCTTCAGTAAAAAAAAAAAAAAGGCTGCAAGATTTGAATTGCAGTATTATGATAAGTTGAGGGACACAGGGAGCAAGAGCAATCAAACCCTTTGCTTTTTATTGTAGGGAATTGTATCATTGTGGGAGCTGTCTTTCTCAAACACGCTTAATTATACCAGTGTTTAAAATAAATTGATGTGGAATTGATAGCTATTTTTCTTACTTCATTTTAAAAATGGCATGAATATTAATTAATCCAATCTGAAATGGTTCTCACCTTTCCTTATGCGCACTCTTCTCAAATGTGCATGACAAAAAGACCTGAATAATTTATCAATTGACTTATATTTGAATTGATTAATTCACTAATGCAAAATTAATACACGGGCTATCCTGCACATTCCACCGGCTCCATCCTCTCCCATCTTTAATGAAGTAGTTAAAGTAGTGAGGGTCTCGGCTTGTAAAGTACTGACTGAGGAAGTAGGCAGGAGTGTGGCGGAGCTGGGCTAACTATCTTATACAACTGTAATGATCATGGTTCATCAGAATCAACAGTCAGACAGGTAAAAAGTAGCCCGAGTGCTTCATGCTGAGTGAGCCAGGTCTCCAGGGAACGGCTTTCTGCATGGTTAGGTCACAAAAAATATTCAAAAAAGGCATAAAGGGAAGGATGAAAACAAACTGTGGAGGTCAGCCAGATGGGTGAGGGGCAAAGGTTAAGTAAATAAGGGGGCTATGAACCTGAATGCTCTCTGTGTTAGTGGCATTGATGCATAAGGCACAGAGGAAGCCAGGTCACTGCTCTTTCTTGGGTTGCTAAATGACGAGAAGGTGCAAAGGGTCAGTCCTGCCATTTGACGTTTTTACACATTTAATGGTGCCACATGGCCACTCATCATCCGCTGTACTTCCTGTACTGGGAAGCGCAGTTGGGGCGAAGAAATGGGACAGAATGTGTGCCAGTGTGTGTGTGTGTGTGTGTGTGTGTGTGTGTGTGTGTGTGTGTGTGTGTGTGTGTGTGTGTGTGTGTTTATGCACACTCATGTCGTGCCTGTTCTGTGCTGGTGATTCACCCAGCTCTCTGGCAGCCATCCAGGACCTATTTTCTCCTTCTCTTTACATAATAGCAAACAGTATCATTGAAGCAGTGTGTCCTGTCCTTTCTCTTCCTCCTCCTCCTCCTCCTCCTCCTCCACCTCCTGTTCCTCTGCCACTTCCTGTTCTTCCTTCCCCCATCTTTCACCTTCCTGTACATGTGGGTGCGTTTGAGACCTGACTGTGTTTTGCGCTTATTTTACCACCTATAGGGTCGTGAGGTGTCCAGTCAGGAACAGCCTTTCTGTGACCACACCCAAAGCACAGTGAGGTACACTAGATCACATCGGAACGGCACGGAAAGGTGCGTGGGATGGGAAGCTGTTTTTTGACTGAAGTGCCCCCTCCGGTTTTCTAATGGCCCAGGATCTGCTATCCGTTACACCATATGCCTACAGGACAGCGCCCAACCGAGCACCAGGGCATGACGGGCTGAAAATAGGGACTCGCTGCCACAATCCTCACCGTACCGGCCAACATACGGCCATTCGGCACCAACAGAGCAGTGTGATGAGGTGGAAAAGAATGGTACAAGAGGGGGTGGAGAGTGGAGGGGGGTTGAAAATAGAAAATCAAGGAGGTAAAAAGGGAAGAGGAGCTGAAGAGAGCTTAGTTTGTGAGGAGGGACGATGGTGAGGAATGAGGGTAAGGCAGCGTGTAGGCAGGGTTTAGTGTCTGGACTGCTCAGTGACTCAGGTGTGAATAATACTTTAGGTCTGCTTTGTGTGTGTGTACAGAGAGAGAGCCAGGGGGGAAGAGAGAGAGCGAGGTGGGGGGTGGGGTGGGAGAGAGAGAGAGAGAGAGAGAGAGAGAGAGAGAGAGAGAGAGAGAGAGAGAGAGCACAGCAAAGTGCTGGGTCAGTGTCGGGCTGGTCTTCTAGGTGGCCGAGGGTGAGCTCAGCTGTGTCTACGGCCAGCTCCACGACAGCTACACGCTGCTCACCGGTGCAGAAGCGCTAATTGAATTAAGTCTTTATTATCAGGCTGCAGAGGCAGCACTTCTCCCCATCTCGGCCCGCTTGGCTGACACTTTCTCCTTGAACACCTGCTTGACATCAACTTCCTCCTCTATTTATTTATCCCCTCTCTCCTGTGGCCAGCTCCTGGCTGCACTCCTTCCCTCCCCTCCAACCCTTTCTCCATATTGGCATACGGAGCGAGGCTCGTGTGCTTCTTTTACAATGTGCTTCTTTTGCACAATACTCCTTGCTTCGATACTTTTGCCACAAACCTACACTTCAATATCTGTTACAATACAAAAAAAAGGAGTCATAAGAAATGGATTAATTCCAAGGACTGGTTGTGGAGCGTGGAGGGAATGAAGGCGATAAAGCTAGATGATGTTCTATGTTCTATTGAATGGTCTCTGGTGGACGAGCTGGCCAGAGTAATATACAGCAGCTGGGATGTGAACTAACATATATCTAGTCCCCTGTCCATTCCCACTAGCCTCAGGCTCTGGCTTCTTCCCTGGGCTCGGCTTGGGCATTACTTTAGAGGACAGACAAACAAGAGGCACTATTAAGTTGGCTAGGAATCTGAGGCCCAGGCACTTGGCACAGCACTGGCTGTAATCTATTGACCGTTTGCATTGTTCCTCCCATGCCCCAAAACCGCAGGACTTTTCTCTATCTGTCAGTTGAATCCATTGCTCACCTCCTTCCATCTCTATCTGCTGTTTACCCACTCTATTTTTCTCTTCCCCCCCCCCTCCCCTGCCCCGTGTCAGCTCAATCCCCCGTTCCATCTTTCTCCTGCTCTTTCGTCTATTTACGTAAACACCCCCCCACCCCACCCCCACCCCTGGCTCCTCCGGCTCCTCCTCCCTCACCCCATCCATCACGATTCCTCCCATCTCCATCTCGTCTGTTCGCTTCTCTTATCGACATGTTTCCATTTTCTAAACTGCTCTCGCTCAATCATATTCACTCCTCCTCCGATGACCATTTTTCATTTTCTCTCTTTCATTCACTTCTTACTTCATGCTCCCTGGGTTCAACCTAACCCTCTGTCCTCTCCGCTTTCCCCGGTGGGCTTTATTTCACCCAGCCTGCGAGGCCCCAGGTGGGCATAGCTGTCCTTGTCAGGGGCTGTTGACTGGGTGGAAGCAGCGGGGTACGGTGTCCTCCAGGGCCCGACACGGTGAGGCAAACGAGTATCACTGCGTCACAAACTCAAACTTTTACTCATGACGAGTTGGGATAAAAAAAAGCAAAAAACAGAAGTGATGAGAAACAAACAGAGGAAACAGATGAAGGCGAGTTAACCTCACTAAATCCGTCTCTTCACATTGACTTGACATGTCTCTGGCTTGATTCAGTGCCATATGTCTCACCGTCTTCATTTCGATGTGAACTTCTAAAATACCTCTTCATATTTTATGCCTTTGTTTATGTATGCATCCCTCTTCCTGTGTGCCTTCCCCTCTCTCTCTCTCTCTCTCTCTCTCTCTCTCTCTCTCTCTCTCTCTCTTTCTCTCTCCCTCTCTCTCTCTCTCTCTCTCTCTCTCTCTCTCTCCCTCTCTCTCTTTCTCTCTCCCTCTCTCTCTCTCCTCTCTCTCTCTCTCTCTCTCTCTCTCTCTCCCTCTCCTCTCTCCCCTCTCCTCTCTCTCTCTCTCTCTCTCATCTCTCTCTCCCTCTCTCTCTCTCTCTCTCCTCCTCTCTCTCTCTCTCTCTCTCCTGCTGCTCCTGTCCTTTCCTACTCTCCTCTAAAACTCTGCCAGCCAACGAGTGCCACAAAGCATTAGGGCCAAACACTATCAGACGCCCTTCTCAGGCGCATCCTACACATCAGCTCCCCTCCTGATACACACACACACACACACACACACACACACACACACACACACACACACACACACACACACACATACACTCACACACATACAAAGTCCAGCACTTCCTCACACCATTTGCCAGACTCGGTGACAGAAACTGGAGTTTACACACACACACACACACAGGGCCGGGGAGGTCTCATTCAGAGTGACAGACTCACCCAGACACACAAGCGTTTATTCTTAAAATTCGAAACACATTTTCACTTGTAATTACGCTCACACACACCATCTCAATACATTCATAAACGCCTGCATATGCTCATCCACAATGCGGTTTTCAGATGCATCGTCACGGCCGCTCAAGCTCACTGACATACTGTGTGCATACGCATGAGTACATTTATGCGTGTGTATGCACATGCTTAAACCAAAAGAAAAATCTTCCCTTTGTTTTTTTTTCTCAGTCACACGCGCGCCGCGCGCCACACACACACACACACACACACACACACACACACACACACACACACACACACACACACACACACACACACACACTAAGATCTGCACAAACTCACAGGCTCCGTACACAATAGCAAACATCGAACACAATAGCAAACAAACAGTCATTAGTAGATTCCAGGCTGCCTCTCAGTTCTGCTCGGCTCTGTTGTTGGTGTACCCGTGCCTCTGGGGTGGCGCCACTGCTGTAGGTTTTAATAAAAGCATTGTCTTTGGAAGCTGTCTGAAGGGACTTGGTTTCATTTTGGAGTGCTGCTGTTGCTGCTGTTGCTGTGGATGTGGGAGGAGAGAGGGCTATTGCGCTGGGACACGGGGGCGGCTGGGTTCAGTGCCATTGCAGGGCCCTCCAAGGATGGCACTTATTGTTTGATAGTTTCAATATACAATGTGTGGGTATGTGTATGTGTGTGTGTGTGTGTGTGTGTGTGTGTGAGGGAGAGAGAGAGAGAGAAGGAGTGTGTGTTCTGTGGTCATGTAAGCACATGTGTAAATGTATGCGTGCCTAACTTGTGTGGAAGTCAAAGCAAATAGCTGACACAACCCACCACTTCAACTTTCCAACAGCTACAACACTCTGTCTTTGTATTCTGCTTTGTATTTACACACACACACACACACACACACACACACACACACACACACACACACACACACACACACACACACACACACACACACACACACACACACGGCAGGCGTAGAAGCACTCTCTGTGTTGTGGTTTGAGATGGGTGGCTATTAACCAATCCTATAAAACAAACAGCGAAGACAGAAACACTAATGTGCAACTGCTCCACCATGAAACCATGTGATGTTTAGAGGAAGCTCAGGATAACGAGCTATCTCTATACGACACACAGGTGTCCATTAGCTCTTTGGGCTGACCAATCTGTGACACCATCTAGTCAATAGTTACTCCATCTGTCTGCATTCAAACACCTTTGAAAAAGCCCCTCAAGGAGACATTTGTGTCATTTATGATGGATAATGAAGGCCTGCACTCACCAGGAGCACCACGTTACGCCTATGATGAGGTCAAATTAAATGTTACTGTCTGGATTTGGAATCACAATTCTTTGCCTTTCTTCTGTTTTTCCTTTCAGATCCCATCAGGTCAGGCAACATGGACACATCTTTAAAAAAAAAAAAAAGGCTAAAGGAAAGAATGGCTATCTGGAAGGATGCAGTAGTGGAAAATCCTAATTGTCCCTTTAAGTGTGTTCCCTCCTGTGGAGTGAAGGTGCGGGGTAACGGCCATCTTAAATCACAGCCTGGCCGTGGCCTTCATTAAAGCCATAATGCCAGGCTCTCCCTTTAATGGAAATGGAAGTCAGCGAGGCTGTGGGTGTAAATTAAAGTGTAAGGCCCGAGTAGGGAAAGATTTCCCCAGCTCTGACAGGTGCGGCCTGAATTAGCTGTAGTGCTGTTCAAGCAGTCAGTGGGAGAACACTGGTATTGATTTTAAGCACTGTTGCACTTCCTATCTGAAAGGGAATGTGTATTACTAGAGCTAAGCACATCAATCACTCAGCATTCCTCCACTCTCCCCTGGCATGCTTCAGATTTTGAAATGATAAACAAACAGAAACAGACCCAAACAAAAGACAGCACTGGCTGCACTGTTACTGTATGAGCTGTGCTCACGTGCATCAGCACGAGCCTCGTAAAACACGTCTGTGCATGTATGCAATTGGTCCACTTCATCTAATCTTGTGTTGACAGGATGCCATCTCTATTCAGGGCATGTCCTGCATCGCGTGTCACCTTGGTCAAACAGCTGGCGTCAGCTTCTTGAGCTCTGACTGTGGCCCACTCCCATGTTTACGACCTGCATGTGTCAGAGTTGTTACATGCGTGCAGTGCAGCCATGCAGCGCTCTGCCTCGCTGTGTATGACCCTGCTGCTTATCTCTGCCTCCCATCATACCCCGCTGACCCGGTCTAAAGGCGCTGGCTGGGGGAGAATTAGCCTACTTAGCCTATTCCCCACAGGGGTCAACCCACACACAGACATGCAGACAGCCCGCCCACACTCAGATGCACACGCACCCACCCACTGAGCCCGAAGATGCGCGATGACAAATGATAAGACAGCACTTAACAACAGGTGTCCCGACTATGACCTTTCACCCATGACCTTGAACAGAGAGCGTTTCATATAGCGGCCAGCCATCAATCAGCTCCCATCAATCACACATGCACGCCACATCCTTTCACTAACCCCAACCTTTCCTGGCCCCAACATCCATCACTACACCCTACCCTTTCACTGACATCTGGAAAAACACAAACACTTCACAACCTTTCTCCCTGACTCTGCGGTTCACAGACACACACACGTACAGTAAACACACACACACACACACACACACACACACACACACACACACACACACACACACACACACACACACACACACACACACACACACACACACACACACACACACGTGTTGTCCTGCAATGATGGCTCCTCTAAAACAAGGGTTGTGTTGTCAGGTGATCTGTAGATGCACAGGGAGCTGTTCCCTGGTGACACATCTGAGATATCAGCACCTGCACTGAGACATGACATGGGGTTGAAATCCTTGAGCACACTAGGAGCTCAGACCTCTGCACAACAGAAGGCCAGTGGTGACGACCATTTGGCTCAAAAGTCTCACATCTCGCACAAGACCTCAGTTTAAGGTGGTGTTGTGCAGGAGGTTGCCAGTCCTGTGACATTTTTAATACTCTGTGGCTATTTTCTTATTTTAACCCTTTTATATTTATTCATTAAAGTGATTTATCACACCACAGCAAGATTACACCACAGGCATATTCTGCAGAGAGTAATAGAGGTGACTCTAATACCAACAATACAGGCTGCATCTCATTATTAAATTAGCCTGACATTGGACTAATTTTTGGTGAGTTGGAGAACAGAGGCTTGGAAAGGAGGGGGCATTCTTGATTTAAGGAGAAGAAAAAAAAAAAAAAAAAAGAGAAGAAAAACAGGTGAGCTCAGTGCTCTTTCGGCCTATAATTACACCACAGAACATATTCTAATTGGCAGTGTCTTTATGCAGATCTATTATCAATGTCCCTCTGAGGCAGTGGAAGAGAGGTGGGGTGGGGGGAGAGGGACGTGAGCAGTGGCTTCTGTGTCAGTAAGCCCAAGGTCCATTTACACATGGATGAGAATTGCTAATAATGCCAACATAGCAAGTCCAGCTCACAGGAAAAAAATTTTTAAAAAAAAAGATAAAGAAAGGTTGAACATAGCGGAGCTGATTCCAAATGCATGAATGTGTAAACTTTAGTAAAGGCGATAATGCGTGAACAGGCTGTTATTTGCTTTAGCAGTGGACATGATAGTTTGCAAAGAGCTGTCTGCTTCTGTCAAATGTAGAGGAACACTATCACAAAGTCTCATGTATTATTAATTACTATCCCTAATACGTTATATAATTATATCACAGCCCCAAAACACATCATTCGCTGATGTTAAATTTCATGTGTCAAAATTTGCTGCAAACCAAAGCAGGGACACGTTCCTCATTTACAAATGAGCTCTACATCTATCTGCATAATATTAATGACATAAATTAAGCGCAATGCTGCTATTCTATTTCAAATATCACGGTCGCTCTTGGCATTTTGCTCCACATGTGGGTGTAACGTCTGGCCGAGACAGTCGAGTGGTGAATGTGCAGATAGATAGGGATACATTAACATAGCATTCAAAAGCAGATGCACCACCAGTGCATGTTATGTTAATTGGCATGCTAAAAGGCAAGTTATTAGTCAATATTAATATTCTATAATTTATCTGCTAACTTTTCTGAAGAGCCATCAGCAGGCTGTAATATTAAACAAGTTTCCTGGACTGAACTTGAAGGTGCTTGTAAGCTGTGCATGAGGGGGAATTGCCTTAAAATATACATAAAACCAAAAGTGGAAATTTTGGCTGGCTGAATGTAATACTTGTAAGGTTATGAATCTCAAGTTGTGTTTCAAAAGAGGGCAGGAGTGTAATTGTCTTACCTTGTTTTAGGGGATGTCGTTAGCCATTCTTCATGCTTTTCAAATGTTATCAAGTAAGCTGCGATCTCCTGTGAGAAAGAGAGGAGAGGAGAGAGGAAGGGAGTGAGGCTTAGATATGTCATCTTTAATCACTGTTCTCTTGTGTTTGTAATACATCGGTGAGACTGCTTCATTGATATTCAGACAGCCTAACCGGCAACACAAACACAGGAAAAGACAGAAACAGGGGGCAGTGCCGGGGAGTTCAGGCAGGTAAACGCAGACTGGTAAAAGTAAAATGAAAGACAGAGGTGGAATGCAGCTGAGGTCGGATCATCTTCTGAGACCATCTTTGTTACGAAAGCTTTGATCAAGTTCTCCTCTGAGGACATCAAGGTGCTCTCAGGAAGATTGACGTCTATGTGTTTGAGAGTGAGCAGCTTTTAACATTTTTGGTCCGATCCTCCCCCAAATCTCTTTGATCTGCCCTTGACACTCCTCTATGGATCAATCCACTCTTTAACCTTTGAATAATAATTACACGCCAGTCTCACAATATTGACATGCGTGTGTACTGCTACTTCAGAAAGAGGCTGTAGATCCTTTTGGAGTCAGTTGTGTACAAAGAGATGCTATAGACACTGAAGTGAAAAAAAAAAAAAAAAAAAAAAAAAGAAGCCCAAACTGCCACTGGCATAAATAGAGATACTTCAAACGCTTTCATGTTTCCCATGCTCGCCCTGCCTACTGCATCAGTCTGAGTGTAATGGGGGAACATGCTAGACCATACCCAACCATTTTCTCACCAAACTAATGGGCAGAAATAAAAGCACTTTGGATGCTGGTGGACAACCTAATGATTACCAGCGACAGCCAGCAATTCACTCTTCAGCAAGAACATTTGTCAGACTCTTAGAGAGAGCTCGACACAAGGATGGACCTGCTGCCATCTCCCACAAAAACATCGTCTAGTCAGTTTCTGAGTCTCTCCTCATGTTGGAGTGTCAACAAAGATTTACGAGTAAATGTGTTGTTCAAATATTGTCTTGCTTGGTCTGCGAGGCTGGAGTTTAAAAAAAAAAGCCTCCTCAGAGACTTTGTGTTGTTACTTCACCTGTCCACATGGGGCAACACTGTGCACAAAAACCACAGCTTTCCTGGAAAAATATGAGACATATGTGGCAGCAAAAAGCCCAAACAAAAACTTGTTTTTGTCCGCTTGAGCCCCTTTCCTCTTTTTCTCTTTGAATGCACACACACTCTAAAGTATGCACCACTGCAAGAAGGCTCATTGGCTCATCAAGGCTGTGTCACAAGTGTGACCTGGCACAGACACAGCACACTGGCGATAGCCCACAGGGGTGCTGCAGGGCGCTGCGGTGCGAGGGGTTCCCAGTGCTGGCAGGGGTCCCAGCAGAGAGGGGGAGGTAACACGACTGGCACTGTTGCCTCCAGGTGCAGGCTGGGAGATAATGCCTTGTTGATTAACTTCCTGTTCTCCTGCCATAACGACCGGAGGCACCGAAGCCATAACAAGATGGAGTCTTGAATTAAGAAAAAGATAGGAAGGGGATGAGGCTGTCAAGAGGAGCTCAGGGCTACTCCTCGCCTTTATAACTTCTGCTATACAGCATACAAAAACAAACAAAGGAGTTAAAAGTATAAAATGAGCCACAGTCTGTGACCTCTGTGAATGCATAAGCATAAGATCATGTTCTGAAAATGTTCAAACATATTGAGAATGTGTGATGTTAGCTGAGCTAAAAGTTTCCAAAGGAAATTAAAAAAAATAATAAGGTCACAGTAACTTTACTTTTCTATATAGATTTATAAGCAAATTAGATAAACACAGCAGTAATCAGATTAATCCCTGCTATTCTGTGTTCATTTTGGGAGGGATAAACATAAGCGGGAAGCTCCTTCACTGACCCCTCCACCTATTAACACACTGTTAGCCGCCTTCCATCACTGAAAAGCCAGCCGCAGCCGCAGCCTCCGCGGTGAAGGATGAAATAGGGGACCACACGGCCTCGTATTTAGAAAGATTTCAACAAAAACACACAAAGAACAAAAAAAAAAAGGAGAAGTGCAGCTCTACCTCTGGCTCTTCGCCCCCCCCCCCCCCCGCCCCCACCCTGAACAGATGCCAGGGATTATTCCAACCCCCCGACCAGCCATAAAGGTGCAATAATCTTATGGTGAGGAAACAAACAAAAACAGACGTGCAGCCATTAAACAGCTGCAAAGAGACACAGTTTGCATGGGCGGCATAATGAGAGGCTAGCGTGCGTTCAGGTTGAGCAAACACGCTCGCGGGTTAGTGCGAGAGGGAGGGGCGGAGGGGGTGTGGGAGGGGGGGGGGAGGAGGGGAAATGGGCAAGCGGTGTGCTTGAACACTGATGGTGCATCAAAGTCAACCCAGCAGCTGTCAATGGGCTCTGGACTCTATCTGCTGACCTCACTGCCTCTGGCCCGCTCTCCGTCACTGGGGAAATATTCAGAGAAGGCTCTGTGTACACACAGCTCGCTCTTCCTCTGAGGTCAGAGTCCACCTCATGGAAGGTGCTCTGCACTTCATGCTCCTTTATGCCTCCGCCTCCCCACCGACGGAATTCTTGCTGCGGTTTTTATCTGCAGGTGTTTGCTGAAATATACTGTACAGGTACATGATGCTTTCTGCAGATTGAATTAAACTCCCCTTTCAAGCCTGATCTAAATAAATAACAATCAGCACAAGCTAACAGTGAGCCAGAGAATGAGTCTGAGCAATACCTCGTCTAATTGACACGGTGGTTGCTACAAAAAAAAAAAAAAAAAAAAAAGGGGGCCTTTCATTTTCCAGGGGAAAGAACAACCCGGAGCTGTTTGTTGTAACCCAGCCATCTCATTTGTTTCTTTTGTCTCCGTAAAAGCTGCGACACACTGTTAGCAGAGGGGGCCGCCCCAGAACATGACGGAGCAGTCTAGCAGTTTCAGGGGCCTGATGGAGATGGAGAGCCGAGAGTGTTGGAGTGTGTGTTTCCTGTCTGCTGTGGTACAATCAGAAGGCCTGATTACTGGTTAGCTGTCTGCGCTTGGCACGTTATTAACATGCTCCTCAAGTGGTGTCACTCCTGTACTCATCGACGTGTCTCCCCTTTCTCTGTTCTCAGAGCCTCCACACACCTACTTCTATCTCAGTCATTCAAATTTTTTTTGTTTTTTTGTTCTTTTCCCACACCCGCCGAGGTGAAAAGGAAAGCCACCATGAGAACATTTTCATTCTGAGATGACTGGGTTTTACTGTCTCGCTTTTCAAATGATATTTTCACTCTAGAGGTACAACGTTCTCTCCAGAGAGAATCAGCTTTTGAAATGTCTACCTATTTGAAATTGGAGATGACACTAACATATTCATCCCATTTCACTTCCTTGCACCAAGAGAAGGCGGGCGTGAGAGCGTGAGCAGTAAACTCTCCAAAAAAAAATACACACTATTTGACCCATCCCGTCGTCTAATTGTCTCAAAATCAGTCATGAAAATGTAATCAGAAACTGTTTCTACACCTGATCAGATGGATTTCATTAGCTTCTTGCGTTGATCCTTTTTGTTCCACAAAAGCAAGCATGACACCGGCGTTAGATGGAGATCCTCCAGATTAGATTCACTGTCCTGGGATGACTTGAGGCTAGATTGTTTTGCTGTATCCTCTGATTCTCTATCTCACTTGCAACTTTGATTTATAGGGGGGACAGAGAGGCGTTGAGAGGACCAACACTTCAGCATTTTGGATGACAGGCCTGATCACTCGAAACAACTGTCGCTGTTCCATTAGAAGGAGAGATAGGAGTCTTTTGGCATTATCTCAAGACACATCAGACACCTGTCTCTAAACACCATCCATAATGCGTCTCCTCTTCCCTCTGCATTCACAGTGCTGACAGAAAATGAAAGGTGGTACGATGCAAAACTGGGAGGGCAAACAAATCTAAGCACATTTCCATCTGTGCTCCCCCTACATTAAAAAACAGTTACATCATTGTCTGAGAATTCACTCTTTGTTTTAAAACCCACATTTCACCAGAAATTATGTAAAAACACAAGGTAATGACATTCTTTGTGAGTTCAGCCATTTAAAACCAGTTTTCATCACCCCCCCCCCCCCCCAAAAAAAAAGATTCAACAATTACAGCATATGTTTGTCCATTACAGTATTATTCCAGTTATACTGGCGCTCCAGTGACACTAATGAAAATGCACTCAATGAATAGCTGTATTAGAAAAACTAACTTTAGCAACAGTATTGATTGCAGTAAAAGCTTGAGCTAATGAAATGAATATGAGGGAGCAGGAAGATGTGAAAGAATAGAAGTCTGGTTAGAGAGCTGAGCACAGCGCCTCCAGCCTGCCTCATGGTGAAGTCTTGGGAATGCATCCTCAAAGCTTTGACCTTGCCCTGCACTTGAAAGCAGGAAGTGGATGAGAGGGGGCCGAGGGAGGGATATGGTTAGAGGAGCCCTCCCCGATGACCTGGGTTTTTGCTGTGGAGTGCCAGGTCATCTGATATTTCCTCCAGGGCAGCCCAGGAAACCAACCTTGCCCTGGGCCAGGCGCAAATGGACTGATGGGGTGTTTCGGGGAGGGTGGGTGGGTTTTCTGAAGCACCAGGATATCACATGATTCCACCCAAAAACAAAACAAAAAAATCTATTGCAATTAGACACGGATAGAGATGAGTATTGAAGAAAGGGATGGAGAAGGAGAGTTACTGAAACGGGAGAAGATAATCAAAAAGGAGAGGAGGAACAAAGTTTAAAGTTGTTTCCCCATGACAATGACAAAATGCATTTAAAACACGAGAAGTGTGAAGGTATGGTGATTATAAAAGTGTACTGTGGTTCGATTCTGCAAGCAAAAGTGCCTGCGCTGAATCATTTTGGGCTTTTTTTTGTTTATACTTCATGAATTCTTAATGCACAAGCAATAATGTATCACACTGTATCTATGCAATCTCATATGGCCATATTGCTCTGTTAAGCCAAGGGAAAGTAGTGCGGTATAGTGAATCTATTTTAGCAAGTTGTAACCTCCAGCTAGCCTTTAAGATTGTTTGAGCTTGTCTCATAATAGAATGCAGCTGATCTGCTATCAAGATGAATGGCCAGGACAGAGGAGAAAGGAGAAAGTAAGATGGGATGAAAGAGAAACAGAGACATAGGTGGAGAGTGAGAGAGTTGAGGAAGTGAAAGTAAGCAACAATTGAGTATGGAGCTGTTGACAGCTGCACTTGGCATCTGCTGAAGAGGAGTTAGGCTGCTCTATGAGTCCCTGTGCTGGGTTAAAAAGATGCCCTCTCCAGCATACTGCTCATTAGGACCTGCATGGGGCTTCCCTCCTGAAAGGGAGGGGTGGAAGTCACACTGTTTCCACTCTGTTGCTCCACTGTGAAGAGAAACAGAGTTGTTCTGCTCTCCCTTACCCACAACAGCAAACCCAGCCTGCATTTTGGCAACTGATGTACCAGATTGATTTGAAAACTGAAAGTCTGTGAACAAAATTCAAAGAGGGAACTGAGAACCAGCTCACAAAAATGCAACACACCCAGCATAGTTGCCAAGCTGACATGTACACCTTCAACACAAAGAGCCTTATCATATGTTTAAAACACACCTCAGGCAGTTTTATAAGGTTTGTCCATCTAGCTGGCTATGTACCTTCCCAGCTCTCTCGCCATACAGGAGGTGGAAGGAGCGAGACAAGCCGTCCACTGGCCTACATTATACATAGTTCTGGGATCAATTTGGCATCGATCCTGGATAGCTTAGATGTTTTCCAGTAGTTGGTCAATGCCTCTCTTCACATTTCTGCTTGGCATGCTGGTCATAAGACTGTTCTGAAAAAGGAGCCATTCTCTTGGGGAGACTTCTCTCACTCCTCAACGCCTCCCTGCTCCCACAATCAATGCTACCTACAGCAGCTGATCGGCCAGCCCTTTCCGGTTTGTTTACTATATGACTTCTATACGCTACATACTTTCACGAGCAAAACTTAGCAATAAGCGACAACAGTGGCAGAGGAGGAGCCTTGCCTTGGAGGGGTGGGAGATGTGTGTGTGTGTGTGTGTGTGTGTGTGTGTGTGTGTGTGTGTGTGTGTGTGTGTGTGTGTGTGTGTGTGTGTGTGTGTGTGTGTGTTGGGGCGGGGAGGGGGACTCATACTAAGACTCTGGTACCTTTTACTATAATTTGTTAGTAATCTGTATATCTTAAGCTCCTTCTCCACTGACTGTACCGACTCAACTCTACCGGGAACAAGTTGTTCATAGTGCCTGGTACCTGGCATTACTTTTAGTATCAACTCTGTCTTGGTTCCAAGCCGATACGAACAGGGAAAAATGCAGACCACTGATTGGTCGAAGAGAATTGTCACAATCACTGCGTGTGCGACACATGATATACTGCACGATGCCACAATTGTAAACTACAAAAGTTACTAAAGCTGCCGCGTTTATTTTTATTATTCAATAATTAATTAATGGTGACCTGCAAAACCACATTGTGGTCAATTTGAGAAGGTGCAGGCGATCTTCTGTTTGATTGACAACGAAAGGATGCAGTGAGTATGTGTGTCATGAGGACGTCACGGGGGAGTCACGCGGCGTCCCTACACCAACAACGCCACATCGAGGGGGAAACTATCTGCAGTGGAAAACTAAATTCATAGAAGTACCTGGTATCTAAAGTGAGTTGGGTCGAATAGAGCCGGTACCGGAAGTAGAAAAAGGGCTTTAAAGACAAACGAGTGTTGACCATTGAGGCATCCGGCCTGTCAGGAATCCTTTTCTACCACGAGTTTGTCAGCACTGAGAAACTGAAAAAAAACCCTTTAGAAAGCAGAATTTATGGCAAAGGAACACAATGTAAGCTACAGTAACTTGAATACTAAACTGATTAGAGCACAAGCTACCAGTGAAGTCCCATTATTTGAGGAATAGTGGGTGACTTAACAGGACAATGAAGAAATATGTACTCGTTAATATTCCATAACTGTAACATAATTTTACAAAAGATATTTACAAAATAAGCCTAATTAAAACCCAACTAATATCATTATCATGCAACAGATCCCCTGTTTCTTCCCAGTTTTTATTGCCACTGCTCTGCTGGGCCAGCTGGGGCCACACTAATGGGTGTAAATGAGAAAAAAAATAACCGTATAATTGTATTTGTGGAAAATGTTATTAATATGGCTTTGCTATCTTGCACCAAATACAGGTACAGACAAAACTGTACAAATTCTCATTATCATTGATTTTTCTATTGCGCTCTGTGCCCCCTGGTACAGTGTGCGTGCGTTACCGCTGCATGTATCCCTCCTCATCAACTCAGCCTCAGAATGAGAAGCTGCAGCCATGTTGACAGGAAAAGAGGACAGACAGAAGGAGAATGAGACCAGGACCAAGAGGGAGCTGGCATGAGGCGGGATTGTCTTGGCTTTGGTGCCGTGGCTGCTGTCTCGGATGCTCATTGAGAGGATGTAATCATTTGGCCTTCAAGGACTACAATGGTCAGCCACCGCCTCCCGCAAGCCGCAGCAACACCACAAAAGATGAGAGAAGGAGGAAAGCAGAGAGACTGGTGTACAGCCGAGCAGATAAACCTGGACGACTCACAACAACGGTTTATGTGGGGATGGATCTACAGCATGTGGCGTGTTAGAGACACTGAATGAGAATTGGACATAAAGTTGAGTGAGATGAAATACATCCATCTTTGTCTGCCATAATTAGGGTGCATTGTGACCCAGTGGTTGTTGCTATGGATGTGTGTGTCTGCTGATGTAAAGCCCATATGGGACCTCCCACTGCTGTACCCTTGAGAGATGTGTCTTGTGTAATGATTCTATTATACCTCTTTCTTCTTAATCTCTCTCGCCCCACCCCCTCTTTCCCTCGGGCTCTCACTTCTGGCAAGACTCTGATATGTGTTGGAGGCTTGGTGGAAACTTGGAGCGTTCCATCAGTACACAGGGCAAAAAAAAAACACACAAAAAAAAGGCTGTGTGCACGCAGACGCATTGTGGTGCGCTACAAGGCGCGGCGGGAAGTGGCCAGGTTCACTTCCTGACGCCCCGTGGCTGTCTGACCTCTGGCGTCTGCGCTGCACGTCCTCTTCATCAGCTATGCAGCAGGATGTCTATTCCCCCCCGCTGACAGCCCAACCAAGGAGAACGGAGAGTGGCGGAGCCTCTGTGATGCCGACCTTACCCCAGCCCCACTGCCGAGACTCCAGGCTGTTCCCCCATTCTGCTGCTGAACTTTTCTCTGCCTCAAAACCCAACTTCTGTCCACCAAAAGAGGGAAAAAGCTTGCAGGAGCAGTCAAAACCAACAAGGGGAGGGGGTTCTCTCTGTCTCCTCTCTTTCCAATTCTTTACTTCATGTCTTTTTATTTGACAGATGTTCTTTTTTCGGTAGACAGCAGATATTGGAAGTGCTGTGCCGGCTGGTCTGTTTGATTCCAAATGTAATTTCACAATTTGTGTAGACATAAATGTTACATTTGTTGCTTTCTTATGCTCTTTTTGAAAAAGATATTACAGCCAAAATCCACTGAGAGGACATTAAATGTCATCTAAATATAATTGAGGTGTGATTTCTCTCTGTGGAGACATAAGATTCGAAGCACAATATCCTCAAATATCACAAAAAATTTCCTAAAAGTCAAGGACCGATGGTATCTTGCATAAATGAAGTGAATGTGGAATCTAGAAGGTCACCATTCACTTCCTATCAATCAATTGATGTCAGCTTTCATTTTGGGACTCCTGCGAGACCCATCCAAAGAGGGGAGGGGAGGATTCTCACATCTCCCTCAAAAGGCACAAATGAGTAGAGTTCTGTCTCATGTGATCCTGAAAGACTATTTATTTCAGGCTCCAAAATCAATTAATGCCCACATTATCCTTTGAATTCCACTGTTCAGTGCAGCAAAATGACTGGGGCACCCTTGCATGAAACTAATTTTAACTTTCAATCCGAGACCCCCCCCCCCCCCGAACCACCTACAGGTCTTCATTCAGAAACACAGCTATCTTTGACCATGGAGTCATGCATGTGTGCCTCTGAGCATGCGGTGCACATATGTGTACATGCAAGCTGGTATCGCGGCAAAACGTGAAATAGACACGCCGGTCCACTACAGCAGCACGTGAAATAGACACGCTTTGGCCGGTGTCTAGGCGTGACAGTTATACGCTTTCTATAGTGAATGAAATTGAACCCTATTGCATGCGTTGAGCCATGTGACTTTCAGGAAAATGTAACTTTTAGCTAAAACACGAGGATTCAAAACTCATCGTCCCGCATGGCAGTCTGTGACCAAAATGTCTTTTTGCCTCCGTTGCGGGAGCTTGGTCACATGATTCCGCATCACATGACATTTACATGCTCATAAGTTCTCGTAAGTATTTTGCGTTTTGCTGTAGTGGAACGGCGTGTCTATTTCAAGCTTTGCCGTGATACCAGGTTGGTACATGTGTTTGTAGCATGTAGCATGCTGTGCAGAGAACATGTGGAAAAGTTTAACGCTCTTGGATTCAGCCTGTTCTCAAACTGCAGCTACACAGTGAAGCGTATCTTAAATACAAAAATGCAGAATGTTCTGACTCGAGGACAAGTCGTGCCACAAAGTAAAGCCTCTTCTTGTTAAAAAGCAGGAGGAGAAGAGGTGACGGAGAGGATAGAGGAAGAGGTGGAGGAGGAGATAGAGAGAGACAAAAAAAACAGACTGAAGAGGCACATCATGTGTAAAATGGAAAAATGTTATGTATTTAATCGACTACAGTTGTAAAGAGCAACAGAGTGAAATATTGAGCCCGACTGTCATGTCCACCCACAGAGTGACACGCTCTGCTCTTGAGACAGAGAGAAAAAACATGAAGACAAGACAAGCCTGAAATTTCACCAAAGACATGGTCAGATCTTCAGCTCCGGCCAATTAGCCGGCAGAAACTGTATTTTATTTCTCCCCCTAACTACTCGTCAGCATGAAGGGATCACCCTTTGTCTGTCAGTCCCGTGCCTTTATCCTCTATTGCTACTTCCTGTACACAGTCTGTACAACATACGCACGCACGCACGCACGCACGCACGCACGCACGCACGCACGCACGCACGCACGCACGCACGCACGCACGCACGCACGCACGCACGCACGCACGCACGCACGCACGCACGCACGCACGCACGCACGCACGCACGCACGCACGCACGCACGCACACCCTTTTAATTCTCACATGAAACAAGTTACTCCTGCAACTCCCTTTTCTGTTGCTGTCATCTCTGTTTGCCTGTCAGCACACACATGTCAGGGCTTAACACACACACACACACACACACACACACACACACACACACACACACACACACACACACACACACACACACACACACACACACACGGACACTGAGTGTATATGCAGACATACATAAAGTATCAGTCAAGTCCTCACATGAACTGCTCTCATTTTATCTCCTCTCAGCTCCTGCCATCTCACTGACTGATGTGATTGTTAGTTCTGGAGGAGGGCTCTCTTTAATTGAAGAGGGTGTGAGTGCATGTGTGTATGTGTGTAGCTATCTGTCCAAAGCATCGCTTGGCCAGGGCTGGTATTGTTTGGCCTATCAGACAAGCTGTCAAGTGTTCTCCCTCTCCCCCCTCTCCCTCCTGGCTCTTTGTGTTCATGTTACAATAACGGGAATGTGGGTATGTGAAGGTCACAGACACCTGAAGTCAAACCAGCTTGCCGGCATGCATGTTTTTTGTCTCCTAACGGCAGATCCTAACACCAGACATCTATGTAACACAAACCGTCCACATGAGATACAGTCAATGACCACATAACGCCAGAAAAGATCACGCTCAAGGTCATTTTCACCAAACTGAATCTCCCAAATGCTGAAATGCAGCTGTATAGATTTCACTTGCACTTTTTTTTTTTTTTTTTCCACTGAGTGAACTTTTCCTTAACTTTTCTGCATCTATCTGCATACTCCCATCTGCCTTGTGTGCATTATCAGTCTCACATCTCTCCCCTCTAAAAGTTGGGCCCTTCGAGAGGGGAGGCGCAGGGCTGCTCTTTGTGAAGGCTGCTCTCCACAGACGGCGGGGAATCGATCAGCCAGACGCTCCAATGGCCTGCTCCTTTGTGAGCCCAGTCTGGCTCTGTGCAACTCTCCTCTGTTTATCTCCCTCATGTCGCTTGCTGGCTTCATGCTCTTAATTAAACATGCCGCATGGCTATTAATTGTCAACCAGATTCAATTTGTTCCCTGGGCACACCGTGAATGGGCCTCTCCTTCCAGAACAAAGGTGTCCGAACAGCCATGTCAGAGTTGAACAAAAGGCCCAAGGCATCACTTCTATCTCAGCTGCTACGGCTAGCAGGCTGCCATTGAATGATGTGTTATCCGGGCCGCTTTCCAGGCAGGTGTTGAAGAGATGCTCAGAGAAAACTGTCATGTGCATTGCCATAGTCTTTTTTCCCACCCAAAGGTATTTAGTCAGAAACCAAGTGCTCCGTCAGAATTCAGCTGCCACACCTTTGAAAGTTGTCATAATGCTTCTACCTGAACAAATACCTTTCCAGTAAATACTTAAACAGGCCTCATTTTTTTTAATCTTGTTAGCTTTTTTTTTCTTCTTTTACATGGAAACTCTTTTGACAAATTGTGGAAACAAACAAATAAATAAATAACCCAATGACTGCTGAGATGAATCTGGGAGTAAGCAGCTGCCAAGGCATAATATAATTCATGGCCATGCATCAATGTTACTGGAGACTGCTCCAGCACCCAGCCAGAACCCACAGAGCCAGGTGCCAACACATCCATCCCCTTGCTACTCCCTCATCCGTCCCACCTCTCAGTCACTCAGGCCATCATCTCGATCAATGCTCCCCTTCCCAAAAAACCTAAAGCTCTCAACCCCGGTTGATGCCAAGAAAGCCTGGCTGGAGCTATTGTGTCACCGCCTGAACCTCTCCACAATGCAACGATAAACCTGCCCCCTCTGTGCCTCCTAAATCACACACAGAGCAGATGCCAAACCGAGAGCTGCTCATATACACTCACACAGAGACCTATATACTATTGTGTAGCGAGCCTTGTTCAAAAACTGTGTTGTGGAATATTTAATGAGAGTCAGGCAAAGGGGCTGTAGCATATAGAGAGAGAGAGGAGATCTGTTCCCCAGCGAGCTTCTGTGCCTGCCTCTTCAGCAATCCCAATATTTTGCTGCTGGTGAACTCACTGAGCAGTTGAGGAATTACTTATTTAAAAGATAAGGTTTCCTCTGTTGTCAGCAAAAAAACGCTTCTTGTCCATAACAGGAGAAAACCAACGCAGTGTGAAATCAAAGGTCACCCGGAGACAAATAGCCCTAACAGGCAGGAGCAGGGGTGACAAACGCTCCCTTCTCTGCGCTCTCCAAATTAATTAAGAGTGGAGATTTAACATGGCATCTCCAACACAAAGGAGAACAAGCAGCCTTGTTGTTGTCTAAAGCCAGACTTTTAAGAGAACAAACACACTCCCCTTTTTTTCCGTGGCAATCAAAGCATGTTTACCCACGTCTCTCAAATGACTGTTTCATTGAATGTTTTACGTGGCGGCATTAAGAAGTCATTGATCTCGGTCTAGGCCCTGAGATACCTCCGTCGAGCTTGCTTCAGCCTCACAAGTCAGCTTGCCTTCAGCCCCGGGATCCTGGGGGCCCTGCATTAAATGCCTTACCCCAGGCAGCCTGCTAATCCACAGCATTCGCAGGTGTCTCTGTCTGGCCGTGACCACGAGATAAGCGCAAGCCTGGAGGAGACAGCAGCAAGCAATAGACACAAAGTGCACGTGTGAGTGTGTCTCTGCATCCAGTTCACAGTCAGTCACCCAGTTGAGGAGATGGGCTGAAAACAGCATGTCTGAGACGAAGCCCGGATAATGACACCTCATCTGGGAGCAGCTATAGCGGGAAACATCTGCATCCCCCTTATCTCTGCAACGGCTGCACAGTTGAAACGACACACCGATCATTTACTGGATTACCCTACAGTAAGCTGCCGCCTGATGTTCCTTCACAGATCGGTGTAGTGGAAATGTTTATACATAGCGAGCTGGGACGAGAAAGTTGTCTCAATGTCTTAGATAAGCATGAGGAGCGTGCATGTTAGCCTCAGGCTGAGATTGCAATGCACTCACCTGGCATTGATCCCGGTCACCATGTTCAGTCAACCAATAGTGGACGAGAATTGTTAATAAGCTGGAGTTTAATTAGTCCAAAAAGGTAAAGCTGAGAAGTTTTAATGCTGAATTGGTATCCCTGAACCTATTCCATCCAACCAGCATTCAAGTACAAATCGCTAAAAACTGAAAACAGTGAGGGGCTTCAGACAGAGAGATGAAGTTCATTTCAAGTAATGTTAAGCATTTCGGACCGTTTTTTCAAGAACATTTCTGACTCTGAAAGGAAAGCCGATGAGAAATAAAAGTTCAGTTAATTAGATTTACTACCAAGGGCAGTTATTACCCACAACATAATATCTTACAAATATGCTTCATTTACAAATGCTTCATTTATTTTACATTAACAATGAGGGGTCTGTGTCCTTGATGTTGGTGAAATATGGAACGGGAAGCTAATGGCACCAAGTCAGAATGTACCAATCACATGTAAGGTCATGTTCAGCGGTAGCTTTTGGCCTTTTAATGGTCATTTATTCTTAATCAAGTGTGTGCCTAGGTGCAAATGCTTGCAGGTGTCTATGTGTGCTTTATGTGTTCTCTCCCCCCAGCGGGGGGCAGCACCACCCTGGCCTCCCTGCCTCCATCCGCTCATCCATCCCACGTCTTGTCTAATTAAACATCGTTAACATTCATCCCAAGGTCTTATGCAGATGAGCACAGAGGGAATGTGGTGCACTGCGCATTAAGAAAACAACTTGGGGGGGTGGCAGAGAGGTGAGCACTGGGATGAGATGGGGTTGTAACCGAATTGAGACGTGCCTGGATATCTCCGATTTGACCTCATTCATCAATTAATTACCACCATTAGTAGGAGGTGATGTGGAACCAAAGCTGAAATCATTGCACCGTGGCATCTCTTCCACCGGTTTGTTGACGATGTGCGTGTGGGCACATGAGTATGAAAGACAGGCACCCATTAAGCGCTGATCCAGGTGTGTTGGAGTGTTTCTGTGTGGATGTGTACCTGCAGTTTGACCAGAAAGGCAGACAGATAGACAAACTGACAGGCATCCAGCCAAGCACTGCCATCGGTGTCTCCTCAACAGAGCTGTGATCACAGCTCAGTCCTGTCATGTGGCTGTCACTCTATCACTCACAGTCATACACACACACACACACACACACACACACACACACACACACACAAACACACACACACACACACACACACACACACAAACACCGCCACACCAGCCATGCTAACGCCTACTGTATGGTCCCATCTGAAAAGACACTCTTTGTTCCTTTGTACTGTCGCTTTTAGGGCACTTGAGCTGTAATTTGAAAAGCAGACCCTTCTGCACACACTCAACGTCCCACATTAGCATCAGGGACGAGATCAGTCAGGTAACCTGATGTGCATGGAAAATTTACAAAACAATAAGGAAACCGTTTTCATTGGGGGCTATGTGAGACATCATCAGAATAACAGTGACAGTAATAGAGGTTATGAGTGAGGCAACAACCCTGTGAAAGGATCCCATGTTAGTCGTTTCCCTCCGATGGCTACTTTCCACAAATTGTGGAGGTACCAGCAAACATTTGAGCCATTCAAATGCAACATAAAAGACATAAAGCTGACATCAGCTCTGCACGTATTGTACAAAGATCTCAGAGGTATGGTAAGCAGGTGCATTTGTCAGACAGAGACGGGGTTTGTGCATTACCTTGGGCGTGAATGGCAACTTAGTATTTAATGTAGCGGACTGAAATGGGTTTAAGCGGCTGTGGTAGTTGATATGGTCTGAGGGAGTGTCTGCCAGGGCAGCGTGGCGGGTGTGGCAGCCAGGCTGTGAGTTATGCCCGTCGCACTCGGACTCATATTTTTGAGACCAAGCTGACGGTCGGCCATGCACGGCAGCACAGCGCAGCACTTCCTAAGATCCTGTTTGTAACTGTCTGTGGAACAAGAGCCCGAGGGAGGAGCCTGCTTAAACTCACTCACCTTCACCGCCGGCCTCAAATCCATCTCTGTGCACAGCATGCATCCGACATGCACTTAAGCACACATGCACTGAGACGAGTACACATGCAAAATAGAAAATACGGTAGCGCGCGCACACACTTGTCACACAAGCTGTGTGCAAACATAGCACAGGGTCAGCACACCACATGTGGGCCTCTGCAAAAATAAATATTCCCCCTCGAAGGACCAGTGTCAAATAGGCATGCATGAAAAAGCACAAAAATCACTTTGCCCCGCATACATATCTGATGCACGACAGCCAAGGTCTGACCAAATCCTTTCCCTATCGGTGACCAGTTGAATCACCTTCAAGGATCAACAACTTTCAATTTGTGCTTTGGGCGTCTCCTCCATAAACATGCTATATTACATGAGCCCCAGTCGCTCTAACTGATAAGCAAATTGTGGGATTGAACATTGTCGTGGCTAAAACTAAAAGCAGGGGGCGCTGTGTAGACAGTCAAGTACTGGCAGTGAGGGTGAGCAGGCGGGCTCAGGAAACGATGATGAAGTGCAGCATTAGTGCGGTGATTAACTCCTTTTCTCGCTCTTCCTCCTCTCGTTCAGTCCCATTTCCTCCCACTGCGGGACGGGAGGGGAGCCTCTGATCAGTGTGTGTGAGATTCCCTTGACACACCGTCCATCTGTGTGTATGAGCTGGCAAGCCAGCAGGCCGTCTTCACCAACACGCTGTTGAGATTCCATCTCAATATCTCTCCATTATGAACCTTTCCTCTCAGGCTTTCCGAGCAGCACTGAAACTTTGATGAGACAAAGTCCCATTTACCTGATGTTAACATGTTACGCGGTTTAAAAACAACAACTTGGATCTATGTGCCATACAAATCCAGTGAGATACATTTTCCATGGGGCTGAAGACAAGGGTTCCATCTTTGAATCATATCTCACAGATCATCTTGTTCCCCTCTCTGGTCTACAATGTATAACTTGTCAAATGCTGTGATGCATAGTGCAATTACAAAATATCTGGCTCGCGTAATGCTTGAAAGCAGAACACTGAAGCCTCCCTGAAGAAAAGTCATGAGTCTTCGCAGTGCAAGCTGGACTGAAAAACAATTAGTCACCTAATTAACTAACCTTCAAAAGTTGCACCTCTCTCCCTCTTTTCCTGCCATCTCTGCTCTTTTAAAATAGGCAGAGAAAATAACAAAAATAAAACATCAACAAAAATATATATATAAATGTTCAAGTTAGGAAAAAAAAACTAAAAAATATTTTTTTTTGAGGCAAAGCACTAAACAACTAAAAACTAATTTATAAATAATTATGCTAATTTATAAGACCAAACTTTACCATACTTTCAAAACATGCTTTTTTGGAGACTAATGGAAAACTTACTTTCTCTCTTTATCAAAGACATTCTAAATAATGTCAATTGTAATCAATTGCAGGTATTTCAGTAATAGCTTGTCGGCCAGCTGCACACAAATCTCAAATATGTATCTGACTTTAAGGGTAACATTTTCTGAAGGCAAACAGACGGTCTCCGATTTAAATTCAAAAGTCTGGAAAACCTGTTGCAGAACTTTGTGACCCTCTTGTAAACCTCACATTTTATTAAACAACAATTACTCTTATAATTGCCCTATAATTGAAGTTTTAAGTGTTACCTTGGTTTATAAATACCTTGGTTCAGCATCTGCTAAAGCTTGAACCTGTTTCCAAAAACACTAAAAAGAGGTGGATCTGCGTTCTACAGAGTGAAGAACAAACAGGTATTTCTAACATTTGAATCTGAGTGTGGAAGAGAGCAGTCCAATGACTGCAGCCCTTTCCAGGCAGTGATCAGAAGGCCAGGTGGCTGTGGCAAATGACCTGCACTCGATGGTGCAGTATTAGTTTCACCCCTTCACCAGAGAGGCTATTCTGAGATCACAGAGCCCCCACTCATATCAGATTGCATCACCAGCAGCCAAGCAGGGAAGTCCTGTTCTCCTCACAGGTGCACAAAAAAAACTAAGACAAGTGGAAACCCAGCAAGGTAAAAAAAGACAGAAGGTGTCTGACTCATGTTATTAACAAGTCTGCAGAGGCCAACTCTTCCTAATGACAATAACTATGTAGTAGTGAACAAATATTACCATTTTTAACCTATAATGCTACATTAAACTACTTAGTAAACTAGTTGTACCCATGCAGACCGAAGGGCATTTTATATATGAGCAAATGATGCTTGTATAACAGTTAATACAGTTTGATGCAGATCCAGCCCTCTTGCATACCTCAGCCTCATACGGGTTGCAGGCCTCTCCACAGGTAATGTGTCTGAATCAACTTCTTCTTAACCCTGAGGGTGTCAAATAGTGCAATTTTTTCACAGCCTGCTGGTGTCTCATACATATGCACACGGTGCCTTAAGTTTAGACACCTAAAGATCACGTGGTTGAGGTGAGGAAAAGTCCATGGGTTGGGTAATGATACGTGTATCACCGAAATTAAGTATGCTAATAAAGGAAAATCTCATTGACTTTTGCCTTCTCATGAGCTTGAAAATCATTCTCCCAAATAAAACTGTGTTTGTTCCATCCAACTGCTCCCAACCTCCTTCCTACACCGACTTTGTCAGTCTCTCTACTTCACTACATGACCTCTTTCTTCGAACCAGGTGGTCACGGTGCCGACACCAAAGGACACCTTGTGCATTTCCCTCTGACGCAAAAGGCTTTGACAAAACGGCAGTATTTGATGCCCTGGGAATGAAAACAGGCTGTCTGAACTCATGACGGAGGTCAAAATTGCACTCAGGCACGGCCTTCTGGGAAGCGAGGGGAGTATTGAACATGTCTTTCAGTCACAAGCTCCTAAGATGTCCCTCTCATGTGCAGATTGAAAACAACGCCTCAAACTGCACAGAATATACACCTTTTTTTGTTAGTTATTCAATAGCACGTTTTCACAATTTCCTGTCGAAACAACCTTCCTCCTTGTCGTTCTAACGAAGCTTAAAACTTTGTATTATCTCCGATAAAGAGTGCCGCTGCAGTTGTTTTCTGCACAGAGGATAAAAGCCATAGAAGAGAGGCTCTCTTTCACACAGACCGGCAATCAATGTTAATCACAACAGCATTTACAATGTTTTGAAGATTTTGTAGACTTTCACTTCTTATAACGATCATTAAGTGTCTTTCAGTAAAGGTGATTCTTACAGTGGGTTTTATATCTCCTATTGTCTCTATTTCTCTCCTGTGCACTTATAAATTCTCAACAATTACATGCCAAGGCTTCCTTCTTCTTTTTTTTTTCAAGAGTAGAAATTACAGCTGTCTCCTCTCCTCTCTCTCATCCTGGCATCGCTCATCTATTATTCAGTTTTTAATTTGGCTATTTGAGGTTTGTTCCCTCGTTTGGCGACAAGTAAGCCTCTGCTAAACAGGCACCTTATCCATTACACTAAATCTAGTACACAGCAGACAGCATTCTGGAATTGACCATTAGAGGGGTTATTGATATAACCACCATTCCCTCTCGTCATTATCCCTCTAATTTATCCGTAATTGTATAGCAGATTTTTGGAGTTATTCTCACCTTGGATGCAAAGAGAAAGCATCTTCACTTTCTGAAACATATCCATGTTTGGGTGGTTTATAAAGAAGCCTATCCATCAAATTATGGAGGGGCAGTTTTCAGTATAGGCAAAAGCCAGGTCTCCATTGTGGACATTTTGTTCAAGCTTTTGTATTTATGACAAAAGTTTCCAAATTGCAGTCGGCTTTTAGCCATGGTACCATCGCACTTCATCGCTACGGAGAGATGGGCCTCTCCGACTGATCTTCAGACTCCTATAATCATATGCAATTGTGGTAAAAGTGAAAAGAAAGACATGGCTCTTTACTGGGATCTATGGCTCATTGTATCTTATGTGTCACACGAGCCACGGATCAATAGCACTCAATAGTCTATTAATAGGCAAGTCTTGGCTCTGTTCAGACTATAGCGCTAGCCTGTCCACTAGACCAGGCCATGAAAAGACGAGGGTGCAATAGAAACCAATCCTCGCTCTTCTGTTAAAAGTGAAAGCCTCTTAATCATCTCGGTTTCCCATTGACTTACCGCCTCTCTCCCTCTCAACGAAGGCCCATCTTAGAGGGGGATAGTTAACCGACCCCCACATCCCCTCCGTGCCACAGGGAAGATGACTCTGTCTATCAAGGAGTTTGGAAGTGAGGTCAATGAGGTTTTTCTACAGTTGCACTGAAACATCATTCCAGTTTGGACTGATATCTTTGAGTAAAAGTATCCACTGTACCTGTCGGGAACACTGCATGGGCACAGCATCTTAATGATTACAATTAATACAGAGCTATTATTTTTACAACAATGACCTCTTTCCAGATTCAGCTCTGATGATAATAAGCTGCCCTTTAACAGGACTGATTACTGATTGGCACTTGGACGAGTTCAAGAGCATCTTAACGCTAAGTGTAGGCTACAGTAAGTGATCCTCCTAATAGGCCGTAGTAGTTATCTGAAAGAGACACCAAAATCAGACTCCAGTCGCTCACTCATGCGGGCAATCAAAGTAATATAAAACAAATATTGATATTGATCTGCAGTCTTTAATTTTCTCCCACCTCTAATATTGTTGAAAACCAAATAGAGCTTGGAGCCGTCCACTGTTTACCATCTCGCACAGATTACTGCATCAATTCTGGTCGAAAGAGATTTATTGATGAATTCATTCGTGTTTGTTTAAGCCTGTTATTTTGTCGAGTGCCTTTATTAAATACTGCACTTATAGTTTAAAGAAGTGTTTGTTATTTCCCATGATTTACCTGACGGTAAAGAAATATGCTGTATAGTTCGGCCTCCCTCTGTTCCAGCCTGTAGTATTGCTGTTTGGTAGAAAAAACATGAGGGAAGAAGGAGGGAGGTAGTTATTCAATAGGATGATGTGATATTGTTCTTTCTCCTCCTTTTCCCCACTGGTTCCTCCACCATCTTGGGCACAGCCAGTAGGGGATGTAACTAGGAGAGGGAGGTGGTCAGCGTCACATGATCTCCCCTTGGTGGTTGAGCACCGCCCCCCTTTTGGGGGACGGGGGCTGTCACATTCGTCTTTGTCATGGCGCGGCATGCCACCCATTCATCAGGCCTGCCAGCAATGGCATCCCTTTCCTCTGTGTGCCCGGAGACTGGGCACGTCTGGGCCTGACTGCATCCCAGATACACACAGAGAGCAACACACAGACACTCTGATGGATTCATTTATTAGGCCTTTCATTACCCAGGGGGCCAATGGTGAATGGCAATGCACTGAATGCCACAGCATTGCACAGCTATGCCGTTGCCCTCTAGGCCTACTGCTATCATGGACAGGCTTTCAGAGGACAGAATAATCTTCTGAACGGTGCCTCATTAGACACCGGAAGGCATTTGGATTAACACATTAAATGAGTAATTCAACATATAAAACATAGCCACAAAAGATCATTTGTACATGGTTCTTTTCTTCTGCAAACCTTAAAGAACATGATCCTACCTGTCCTTGCTTCAGAAAGAACATGATTCTACTCACATTTTATCTGACTACATGTTGGCAGGTGAGTACTCCTTTTGTTTCACTATCTGGCACAGACTGCACAATTCACACAGCTTTATGAACCTTGTTTTAAAAAGCCAACTCTGAATTTGCTCTTTTTGTGCATGGCAGCCTGTAGATTCCAAAGCAATCGGAGAGAAACCAACCACCAAGTAGATGTGTGAGGATAGTGTTCAATACTGCCTGCAAAACTTAGTATTATTGATTGCCCAGGATGGTGAATTCAATATAGTCTAAAGAAGTTAGAATTGTGGATCTACAAGCCAAGCAATTCAATAGTGTTCATCTCAGGCAATGGTGAGGATCTGGGCACTGTCTGATTCAATCCCACAAGCTGTGGAGAAGGCTAGCAGGGATGGAAGAGCCAACAAATGCAATACGCTGCAGCTTCACAGAGGATCTTAGGAGTCAACAAATTTAATAGAGCCACTTTATCCCCTCATATGTTCGTGCAACTAGATTTAGAGTGTGGAGGTTCCCCCAGTAAAGCTCCCAGGAGCTGGGGAGTTTATCCTAAATAAACTGTCGTCTTTATTGCATCTTTCTCCAAGTCCAAGCCAAGCCCTGGTTTAATTACAACAAATCCACTGCATGTGTTCACCATGTCTGCCAGTAATGAAGAAAGCATGAAAAAAAATTGCTCAAAGCAATTCCTGTCAACAACAATGGCTGAGGGGAGACATCTCTGCCTCCCCTGTAAAATATTGAAGTTTTACTCAGGGTGTAAACAGTAAACACCTCGTCTCTGATTCTACTCAGAGGGAGAAGAGGCAGATGGGAGCAACTGTCACAACGATAAAGAGGTTTTCATCTGATGAGAGAGATGCTCATTTGAGAGCCACAGTTGAAATTCTAAATCGTCTAATCCTGCGAGACCGTGTACGGCTCCGACAAAGGCACAATAGCGACAAGACTCTCATCTCACCCCGGACATTTACAATCAAGGCCAAATTAAGTGTGGCATAAATTAGCCACAGATAACATAAACTAGCGCACAGGGGATGGAGGAGGGATATGATGTACACCACTCAAGAGGATACGATACATTTCTTTTCAATTAAGAGTTTGAACAACGTCAAAGCCTAGCTTTAAAATTGCCCGTAATAAAAGAACTCATTTGAATATTTGCTCCATTCTCTCAAGATATTAGGATGAGGAATCACTCGTTAAAAATGAGGAGAAGAAAGGGAACAAGATAAGCATTTCTAATTGCTGCCATGTTTGTTTCCTAATATGTGACCCGCGACACTAAAATGATGTCGTTTGAAAACAAAAAAATGCTGGAAAGGCATTAAAGTGTGTTCTAGGAGGAGGCAGAGACGTGCCAGGAATGCTCAAATACAAATTTAGCTGTGAGGAACCCTGAATAACACAGGCACTGGTTGTAATCCCAACACTATGCTGCACTGTCAAGCAGCTAATAAAAATAGGCTGGTGGCAGATCAAGTCTGTGATTCAAATACATTCAAAGCCTTTCTTAACTGAACTGCAAAAATCCCATTCTGGCTCATTTTCAGACTATTTTTTTCTCCTCTTTTTCACTCGCCCTTTCTGCTCTCCTATTGTTCTCTATGTCTCTCTCTCCTCTCTCACTCCATCTCCCCATCTCCACTCTCACAGTATCATTGCTAAATCTATTTGGAGCTGCCGCTGGGAGCAATTGAGCAGAAATGGGTTTGTGCACATCTTGAAAACTGTGTCTGTCATAAAAACACAAAGGTTCAGCACAAAGAACTGGTTAAATATCCATGTGTCTGGCCACTGGTAGCCTGCAGGTGTCCTCAGCCGGGGCAACTGTTGACTTGGAACGACATCAGAGCAGCACACCCACTGTACTGTAGCTTTGCTTTAGCGTTGTGTACACCGCAAAAATCAATTCTCTGTCTGTCCGGGACTGGTGAGTGTGCTACACAGGCTATTACACAACTTGACCATACAGAAAGGCAGGCGAGGATGACCAGCATGTACAAATGTACTGCCATCACAATAACAATACCTCAGCACCCACCGCAGCACAGCTGTGCCTAGAGAGACATCACACTCGCTGCCTCTGACGAATCAAGTGGTGGGGATGGCACCATGTGACAGTTCCATTTGTCGGAGTGAGATAATATGACTTCAGCTAAAGCCTTCTGAACCTCAAAGAGCACGTTCATCTCCATGACTTTGAATTCATTACCCATCAAAGATAAGTCTCCTTTTCACACACGGAGCTCTATTTGTCAGTGTCACCACACAAAGGAGAGGGGCAACTTATTCATGCCAAACATGCCTCCAGTTTCAACTTTTGGTCGCCCCTTTGAGCACTGTTTTTTAATTAAAAGAGGTTCCCTTTTCTTCTGGTTTTTTTTAAGGCAGGAATGTCTCTTTGATACCACTTTCCTCAGCTCGAAATAGTCTCGATAACATATCTTTCAATTACAGTTTTATTGTGACTACCATCTGGTTGCCATTCAACCCCTTCTCTCCTCCTCAAGCCACCGCATACCTGCAAAGAGGAAAAGTGACACCTGGGTTTGCATAGAAACAGCTCTGATTTTCACCCATCACACACTGGCAGGAGAGCGTGCGGGGGTGTGAGAGGGGGTTCGGGGGGAGCGGGTGTGGGGGGGGGGGGTGGACCAATGGCTTTTATCTGCAAACTGAGGGAACACGCACTGCCTGGAGAGAGAAGCTGTGGGGTGGCGGCGGAGAAGGGGCGGGGGCCGTTGATGAGTGGAACGCAATGTGAAGGGACGGTGCTGACCCAACTCCCTTCATCCCATACCTCGGCTGCTTCCCTCTTCACATTGACAGGCGGGTAGATTGAGGGCTAAGATTAGCAGCCACTTTCTCACAGAAGGCCAGGGAGATACAGTATTGAGAATGAATGGCCACATCATGTTGTCAATGTTGTAACCTTGGCAACAGACAGAGTACTATTTTAGTCCCCCCCACTGGCCACCGGGATGGCTGGCAAGACGAACGGAGTCTTCTCTGCTTACAGCCAGCTTTGTTCACATACACGTATGTGCAAAGGGCTTTACAACATGTCCAACGAGCCACGTCACATATCGTCAGTCATCGAGCATCTGGATCAATACTTCCGAACATATACTCCTCAGGCAGCTCAGCAAATACGTCAAGACAGAAGTCAAAGAGACACACAATGGCAGTGCTAAAGTGCACACAATGTGAAATCCATTCATGAACATCTCAGTCATAGTTACAGCCTCTGTACTGGTTGCTTTAAAGCCTCGGTGACAAGTCGCTTAATGGCTCGTGTGTACTTCACAGCGATCAAACCTCCACACAAAGACAAGTAAACACAAACTACACAAAGGTTACTGTTAAGTCTCAGGCGATGGCTGTAAATCTGTTCTCTACATCTTGAAATTTTCATTCTTGTGTTTTCCTGTTTATTTGCAGAATCAGTGCTCAACAACACGCTCGGACGGCCAGGCCTTTGATGTCATCCTCTACATGCTGGCATGATGCCATCAGCTTTTGGAATCAGCTTAAGGCCACATTTGCTCCCGGGATATATTCACAAACACTGTCATGATTTCAGTATCAAACTTGTTTTCAAACTATTCTGAATTATTGACTCGCCTCACAATGTGAAACAAGTCTCAACAACCCAAACATGGCAGACTGTGCCGGTGATCCTCATCAAGGGCAAACTGGCATAATCATTTGTGTGAAATCATTTGTTTTTGTCGTATGAAATAATTCCTAATTTGCTTCCCCCCCCCTGTGATTATTTTGCAAGCAGAGTGAAGTCAAAGCGCTGTATTAAAATCTAATCTTCAAACAACAACCTGGCTTCTACTGATCAGCCATGGGCTATTCATCACTGCCATTACCTCACCACACATTTTTATCCCTTCCTCCTCTGCTGCTGCTGCTGGCCAGCTCTCCTCCCTCTCTTTCTCCATCTGACTGACCTCACCTCTCTCTCTCCATCCTGAGTTCCCCTTCCTTTTGATTTACAGCCTCATGTTCAGCCCGTTCTTCGCTCTTTTCCTCGCACCTTTCCTCAGTTCATTCATTATTTCCTTCCACCGCGCTCCCTGTTATTTCCATCTCCATCCGAGAATGCATTCATCCTGCTCTCGTCTTTTTTCCATTAACTCTTTGCCATTGTAATTCCACTGAATACATATGGGCGTACCAATTGTCTTTTGTGTTGTTACGCGAGCCTTGAAGATTCTCATTTACAGTCATGGCTGACGTGAACCCTACCTGAACGGTGGAGGGTTAAAAGGGTCATGTGAAGTTGAATCTATGACATACAGACTTAAGTACACACAGTTATCAGTGGACTGGGCATACCTGGCTAAAATTAATGTAGTCCAATCCAACAGTCCTAGAATAAATTCATGTTCATGAAGGTTGGACTGTTCAGTTCTGTGTTTATTTTAGAGAGCTGTTGATTAGAGCATATTGAGGCTGTTAAAGTAAGGTGTCTTGAGTTTTTCCATGGTTGCAGTTTGTTTGTAGTTGAACTGTATAACGTCATAAGGACAAATTATTCTATTATTTTGCCCACCCCGTTTATATCAATGAGCGCAGCCAACCACAAACCCCAAAATAAATAACCATACAATTGAATCAACACCTTTCTAAAACAGTTACAACAACAATATAACCTTCATGCAGGTAGGATTTATTGAAGGGCAGGATTTTGTTAGAATATAAAGTTTTCAGAGTTGTATGATCTTCTAGAGCTCTCTTCCATGACAGTATACCTCCACACTGAATTTTGGCTAAACTGAACACATATTGTTTGCTAACTTAGTCTCAAATGCTGCAGCTTAGTTTAAACTTAAAGCTGTACACAGAAGCAGGTTTGTCTCTTTAAGAATACCTCTCTCTTCTACTCTCATGTACTTTGTTCTTCTAATGTTGCCCCGTCGCTGTGCACACCCTCAGTAGGGGGTCCCACTTTCTGCCTTGCTGAAAAATTAAAAATAGCACCACTTCAGGGCATTTTAGCCGCAAGTGTTTTTCCTTCACTTTTTGTCGGCAACTGGAAATGCTCAAAAACAGGCTGACTGCTGAATCTGGAGGATTAGGGAGACGGCTCTTTGATCAGACCCGGGTGAGCTCTGGGATCTCTTTCACTCTCTTCCTGTGTTTCGCCCATATTCCTCCCAGTTCCCCTTGTCCTACTCTCTCTTTTTTCCATCAGTCCTACTCCTCCCTCTTTCATTTTTCTTCCTCCCACGTTCCCTTGTATGCAGCCCGCGCTTTGGCCGTGCCTGCTGGCACCCCAGGGCTCCCAGGCAGGAGGTGGCAGTGTTACACAGTCGAGACAAATGGGTGTACTGAGGATGGCATCACAGGGGAGTAAGCACTGGTGAGAGGAAAGCAGGGGATAAGGACGGCACATGAACTACAGGCTTCCGTACAGATGACATGGGGAATAAGTAATCCCCGGCTTCTTCTGGTCTGACTCAGCAGTCATTTCTCTGTCTCCCCCACTGGAGATAAGTCTAATGGAATTGCAGCATTAGAAGTGCCGCATAGCCACGCTTGGGTAAAACTCACAATACGCCTCTTTCTGTTATGACACAGATTTGTTTGCTTTTTCTGCCTACCGAGGGGCATGTGTTGTTGGCAGCTGCCCTTCTTCACATGTACTTTAGCAAAGTGTGGGAGGGGTTGTGAACACAGTAGAGGTGGCTGCTGGGACAAAATGGGGGCAGCAATTCCTTTATCAAACCTGCTTTTGATTTGTCTTGAGGATGAGGAGTGGGGATTACTATCCACTGCTATGTAATCGCAGAGAGCTGAGGAGTCATGAGCAGTTACACAGACAGCAGCACATCTGTGTGCCGATGAAATATTCAGGAGTAAGACAGCTCTCCACAGGAGAGCGAGCTACAACTCCTCCACACCTCCTCCACCAACGTTAATGATTTATCAATAACTCTACCCTCCTGCAGACTGCCTGGGATGTTGGGCGCACCTCATTAAAAGCACCTGCCCAACATGTGGAGGGACCCGACATCAAAAATAGATCCATCCAAAATCTGAGAGTGAGCGGGGGTGGGCAGGTCTTGCCCAAGCTGCAGCTTTACTGCCGGAGATAGAAAAGGTTTAGCAGCCCCCCAGCACCCGACCGCCCACTACGCCATCCCAACCGCAAAAACAGCCTAAAGTGATGTAGGAGTTGCAGTCACTGTATATACTTCCAGTGCTTCCACCTGTGCAGTACACTCCCATACAGGCCTTTGAGGCTATGACTCAGATGTGGCCAGAGAGATGGTGAGCCCTGAGAAGAAGAAGAAGAAGAAGAAGAAGAAGAAGAAGAAGAAGAAGAAGAAGAAGAAGAAGAAGAAGAAGAAGAAGAAGAAGAAGAAGAAGAAGAAGAAGAAGAAGAAGAAGAAGAAGAAGAAGAAGAAGAAGAAGAAGAAGAAGAAGAAGAAGAGCTTTTACATTTCTTTCCCCCGAATCAAATAACTCCACCGGTCCCTCTGTGAAAGTTGAGCTTTACCATAAAAAAGGTGTTGTTTAAACAAACTGTGCTGGCACCTGCCTATAGAAATATTTAGTTTGCAGGTTTCACTCCCAGAAAATGAGTAATTATTTGCTCAACTGGACCATGGCACAGTGATTACACCAATATCTCAGGTAATGGTCCAAAAATCTTTCCAATTTCCATTGCAAAGCTCAAGCTGCAACCGTATGCTAATAGTAACTCCCTTGCACTTGACAGGCACATCCATTCTGAAAAAGGGGGGTAGGTTTAGGTTTAGGGGAAGATCAGTGTCCAAGGGAGGCGATGGAACAAGGGAGGTACAGTATGTTGTTTGCTGTGAGTGTGAATGTTGAAACTATAAAAGCAGTGGGTTGATTCATATAGGGAGAACAAAGGGAGGGGCATGCACAAAAAGTTCATAACCACAGAGGAAGCCTATTAACCTTGGTTGGTACTTTAAATGTCATTATTTTTAGCTGACACAACAAAAAGGCCTGCGAGAGCTGTTCTCTTAGCGATGCGCCATGTAAATCACTTTCGCAAAAAGGAAATTACTTCCCGGGGCCCAATGTTATTAATCTAAATTCTCTGGTTAGTCAAATTGTTGCACATAATAAATATGGAGCAGCTCGTGATGCTTATCTGCTGTGACATCCCATTCTCGCCAAAACATTTTTTTCCTCATTTTCTCTTTATTCATGTCTCGATGGCGTTCTTGAAAGAGACAGCTCTACTAAACAGCACTAACACTGTAGGAGCAGGAAGGGTGGGGAGGGGACAGGGCTGGGAAGACACTGTCTCTTTCACACAGTCATCTTGTGCTTATATGATGCCTGTCTTGGCTGGCTCCTCTCTCTTGCATGTCTTCATCTATTCTCTGTCTCGGACTGTCTAGCGTGATGACACACACACACACACCCACACCCACAAACACAAACACACACACACACACACACACACACACACACACAGATACAGAGACACACAAACATTTGAGCTCCTCTACCCTCTAGCTGGCAGCTGCAGATCTGGTTGCCAATATAGAGCAGACCAGATAACTCACTACGCTGTCATATTAGAATAAGCAGCCTTGACAGAGAGATCATTTGCATGCACCCCATCACCAAATACCAAGTCGTCTCCTGTTTTGCACAGAGGCCATACCGTCTGCTGGAGACAGTCAGACACAGAGACACAGAGGAAGGCTTAGTAAAAGGGGGGAAAGGTGGGAGACAGAGAGAAAGAGAGAGAGAGAGAGAGAGAGAGAGAGAGAGTGGGAAAAAAAAACAAGAAACAGAGAGAGAAACACAAACAGAGAAGAAAAATCCCATATAAAAACACAGCTGTGATTATCATGCCACAAAATAAAGCAACCACTCCTTAATAATGTTTCCCTGCATGGTAAGACTGTTGCTGCTCCATGGTGATTCACCGTCTCTGGGACTGGCAGGATTGTGGCTGGGGGTCTTTTGGGCTGACTCGATTATGTGTATATGTGTGTGTGTGTGTCTACATACATGGGTGTGTGCGTGCCTGGGTGTCCTGATTATGCAGGTATAATTGTGGGGAGGTGGGGAAAGCAGAGCCTCAAGGTCAGGGTGGTGTGGCTCATCAGCTCTAGCCTCTATCACTTTAATTAACTCCTCCGAGGGGCTTAGGAAAAGGCTCTTGTTAAAAATTCACCACAATGGAGCCGACAACCATTGTACGAGAGGGAAGGGCAACATGCAGGTTGCTAAAAATAACTCGGCACATGACTACTAAGACGGGCCATTATGTAATTTCACTGGCTAGGAAACTAGACCAAATTAAGTTCATCTTAACTTTTGTGTTACTTCTGCTCAGTCAGAAATACAACAGAAAATACTGCCCTCTAAATTTGTCTCAGTTCCTGTAGTTCTACAAAAATCAAGTAAAGGACAGGATTGTGATAAATTCATGAGACTACTCTGACATGCAGGAGTGGACACAGGCACGCTAAGGCCACCGATGTGTCTCTATAGAAGTGTGACATGAAGCGTAATGCTACCTCAGCACAGCTCTCCTCACAGGGGAATCGCCCTGTGGAGAGGACAGGGTGCAGTCGCTGTTTGGCCAAAACGCAGGTAGGAGTGGAGGAAAGAGAACAGTGTGTGACATGAAAAGCACCTGTGAGCACAACTATGTTTTTAATGCCTACGACATAAGCTCTGGGTGATGGAGAGTTTGGATTAGTAGTGATGTTTGCTGTCTGTGATCATATTATGTCTTCAACCTTCCCTTTCCCTGACACCCATTGTTAAATTCGGCTTTTCACTGTATGCAATGGGATCTGAATGACATCATCATAATCTACCCAGATTAGACTGACACTAGTAATAACATAAGATTTCTGTATTTTTTTTTCTCATTGGTTTGAACTGTGAAGGGAAACTATCTCCCAGATTTTAAAGGCAGGTTGATCATTAATTGCAAGGTTGGTTTAACCACTGAGCTCCTCGAAGTAGTTCGGTATCACTCCAAAGGCTGTCGTACACCTGTAATTCCACTAGAGGACACCGTTTCAATGTTACATTTTGCCTCGCCTTTGCGTGAAAAGTACAAGATCAAAAAGCGAGGTCAGGTGACAAAGTGTAAAGATGAATAAAGTCCCCATGGGAAGGAGGCGAGTGAGAAAGCAAGAGTCAGCATGGATTTATTTTAAGTATTTTTTTTAAAGTATTTAACTTGCGTAACGTATAGTAAGATACTCACGTGATTTATGCAGACTAACATAAAACTGCATTAAAAAGAAAAAAAAAAATCAAACCATGACCCTTTCCTAAATGTATCCAAATGCAGGCCTAGCCAAGGCAAAACTGTTACAGCATCCTCTGGCGGACTGATGGGTGTATTACCAGTTAAAATGTAAATATAAATGCAAATAACTATGATGCAATTATTATGTTTGAAAAAGGTGGTGTCACATGTTTCCTAGCATTATTTAAAATTTGGTAATGTTAGATTTCATAACAATGTTGTTTGGGTTTGTCTATGTTGACTTAGAGATGACTTTCAGAATCAACAATTTTGATAAAGTAGGTTTGCAAAAAAGTTGTGAACTGAACACAATATGTCAGCATCACATTGATATCTGTGCCACAAAAAGTTCTGTACCTGAGTTTATTCCCTCAGAAATACAATATAAAAAAAAACAAGTCTGTGTCTGTCACAGCTGGTATTAAATCAGTCCAAAAGAATAAAATGGACAAACATTCAAAATCACATACACAGGGTGAACAAATACTGTAATAGTGGCAGCGTTAGGCAATTAACAACATAATTGGCCATCACCATGATCAGAAATAAAGTAATCTAATGGAGAGTAGCATAGATGTCAGGAATCAACTCCAAATGTTGTTTTATGAGGCTATCATGAGGCGCTTTCCACACTGAGACGTGTGGCAGAGGGTGGTAAAGGACAGATCTGTATCACGTTGTTTGTAGATCAATTTGAGAACTTTAATTAGCCAGGGGGTCAAAGCAGGCAGTGCAGCAGGCCCAGGTAAAGCTCATCAGCGAGGGGGCTTACAGGTGCCTTCGGCCCTAATCTCTCCGCCCATCTTGCTGAAATTAAAGCGGCAAATGGGAAATTGATTTCTAGCACCCCTGTCCATGGCAATATCTCCTTTTGTCTTAAGGACATTAGGTAGGTTTGCACTTGCCTAAGCTGTTCTTTAAAACGTTCATTATTGATACGGAGGGCTGTGCTGGCAGACAGCCAGGGCAACCATGAAGAGGATGAAGCCTCGAAGAGCTTTCTGAGCTGCTGGCTTTTTCATGGCAACAGGTCGTTCATGCAACGATCCTCAAAACAAGCTGAGTGGAGACACCGGCTTTGACCTCTCTACTCAACCTCCAACCTGAGCTGTTGCTGACATGGCACCTACTGCAAGATTGAGGAGATTAGACCACTCCGAGAGAGCTGGGCTCAACTCTTCAAATAGAACCTCTCAGTATCATCCGGCCGATCAGTTAAATCAAATATGTTAGTTCTAAGCTGAAGGAAAATGCCCCATAGGCTTTCCAACTTGAAAGAACAGAAAGCGCCCCAACTACAACCCATGGAAAGAGCAGAACGAAGAAAAAAACAGGAGTGAGTCAGCAGAATCGTTGAAATGATCGGATAGTGAAGCCGTGGCTACTGATATCACATAGAATCAAACAGAGTCTAATTCATCCCCCCCCCCGCATGTCACGTCCCTCAGATCGCAGTTTCTGTTGTGCCGTGTTGATGTTTTCCACTTTATGGCAGGATGCTATTTGTCATTCTAATGAACTTCTCTGTGGGAAAAAAAGATCCCAGGGAACATTTCTCAAGATGTCAGGGAGCAGAGAATGTAAAGTGTGCAACACAGTTAATTCAAGTGGGCCTGCCCTGCAGGCAGGAGGCCTGCCTGTATATCAGTTCTTAACAGGGACAATCCATGCCAAATTAAGGCAGGGAATAGGATATTTAGGTACAAGTCCAGAATACTGTGTTGAAGAGCTTGTTCTCACTTTTTGGGAAAATCTGACAGGCGACACGGACAGAGCAACCCGCTGTCATAAACCAGCATGGTTTATTTGCTGCCCCTACCACGTACATTTATATATTATGTCGCATGGAACGATGTCATAGTGCTGCAGCCCTATTATTTAAAAGCCAAAGAAAGCCCAAGTGCTATGGCTAATGTTGCTGTGAGAGCTGTGTTCTGCACTGTAGAGAAGAAGAAGGAACTAGCTGGGCTGTTGTGCGCACGTGATAAATCTGCTGGTTTGCCAGGGCTCTTTTCTCATTTGTTAGGCAGCCATGTGTGAAAATGTTAATGAAGGCCCATATAATCTAGGAAATTCTCACCATTAGAATTTCCTTCACGTAGCCAGACTTTCTGCTTACACACTGACTATTGTGCGCATCAATCCTTCCACTGTCGTACTAATAATAGACCTAATTGCCTCAGTCAGCCCACTAGCTTTCTCTGCCCCTCTATGCATCTCAAAAAGGAGTAGAGGACTGTCTTATGACAAGCCCGAGCCACAGAACACGGAGTAAATGCAGAAATACACAACAAGTAGACACAAATACCAGTGGTCCATAGTGTCCATCATCTACCTGGCCTCCATCATCTTATATCATGAAATATTAAGTATCCAGATGCCAAAATATTTACCAGGGCTCAGCCAGTCTGTGCAAAGCTTTTTTTTCTTCCCGATCTCATCCATTATAAATATGATAGAACAAAACTAGGGTGACACGATATCTCCCCCTGACCTCAAAGACATACCATATTTGTAGTGGTTCTTTTATTGGGTAGAAGTCTTTTTGAGAATTAAATAATACCAACACTTGACAATATTTGGCTACGATATTAATTAATCTTGTCCTTGTACACATATCAAAGAAAAACATGTAGATTCCTTTTGAATTTCCTGCTTGAATTAGCATTCAATGAATCTGAGTGCCTGTTTCCCTCTTCGCTCAGAGAGGCAGAATTGCGTAATTACTCTAAAAGGAGTGGGAGAGGTGAAGGTTTGGCAGTCTTAATCTCTCAGAGTAGAGCCTCTTTAAGGGAGTGGTGACTGCGGGGCCAAAACATCCATAAACCTGCAGGGAACAGCGAACGCATCAGAGCGTGGTGGTCTTGCACTACAGTACGGCAGCCAACATAGGCAAAAACAAGAAATTGATCAGGTGTTTCCAAAGCCAGGGGCAGAGTTGAAAAGGCAAAACTTGACAAGAACTGTTAAAACTATCTGCAGAAGATTTAATATTTAGAAGACGTCCAGCAATCGAAAAGTCTTGATGGGCAGGTGCATATAAAGCCAACAAATTTTTTTTAGTTTTATCAGGGTTACTTAATTTGTATCCGGAAAAAGTTGTTTGAATAATAGTATTCCTAATAAATACCAATCATGGTATAAGAAAAGATCATCTCAAGTCAAACAAATTGTTCCCACAGTTTTGTTTCTCTTACTATCAAAAGGACAACCTCAGACATGAGAGACATATAAAGACATGAGAGAGGATCATATGTTGAGGTAAGCTAGTTTTTATTAAAAATGTATTCATTCAATCATTTTAGTCTGAAAAATACAGACAAATAAAGAAAAACACTCTCCTTTTCCATTTATTCAGATAACTTTGTCACGGCATCTGCTTTTTACACTATCGTCTTTTTCTTTTAAATTCTTACGGTACCTTTGGAAAGTCTTCTCAGTTTGTATAATTGGCTCTGAGCTAAAGAGGTACAGGATCAAAGCTGATGACAGACAAAAGTTATTTCATAGTATGAGCTTCTTCTAAGAAGTGAACATTCTCTTTGATATGTTCCTGTGTGAACTTCAAGTTGTTGACAAAACTATTTGAAGGAGCAACACAAACATGTAATTCATCAACACAGTAACTGCTGAAGAAGCAAAAGAGTGCATCACTGTAATGAAACCACTGCTTTATTCTTACTACAATGCAATAAAGAACTGTCAAAACAACAGAACATTTATTGTTTTTCAAAGAAACTGAAATAGTGTATAAGTAAACAAAAAAACATCTATAAACTGAAAGCATGTATATGATCAAATCAATTGGAAATGAAGAGTTCACAAGTTTACAGGCACAAATGTAATTACTATATCAACATCAATAAAGTGTTATGTTGCTAGGATACGCATTAAAACATCCAAAGTTATTATAAAATTATTTAACATGGAAGCGTTCTTCATAATTTGTACATGTGGTTTTATAACAATCCATAAATTCACCACAATTTAAAGCAAGAACAGCACAACAGAGCAGAAAACATTTACTTTTGTAAATGTTCTTTTTCAAATAGCTACTCACGATTGTTAAAACTGATCTACTCTATTCCAATTATGACTGAAGTGATACTTAAAATAGATTTACTTTTTTTTTTTAAATGGATGATTTATGCAGATAACAATATTATTTTCACTCATTTCAGTGAAGTCAATCTGAATGTGCCTGCTAATTGAGTGACCACTGGTACGTAAAGGAAAGATTTGGCTCGTAGACCTGAGGAAGATACTTGTGGGATTGAAATGTTTTTGCTCATAAACCTTGTATTTCATCTCTTTCAGCATCAGACAGTGTGCGGGAGAACCTTCTCTTATCTTTTGATCCTCAGCCAAACACAGCAGTCACACCCAAATCGCTTGTGCTGCTTTGAATGTGCACTTGTGTGTGTACACACACACACACACACACACACACACACACACACACACACACACACACACACACACACACACACACACATTAATACCCTCTAGGCTCATTTTGGATTTCTATAAAGGAGACTCCCACTGCAACCACAGATAGATGAGCAGGTGTGCTAACCCCGGGGTCCGGAAGCCTTCCAATTAAGACACATACAACCAAAAACATTCCTCCACACTGACCTCGCCTGCGAGCATGAGTTACATTCCCTTGGATGGAAACACACGAGCTGCATGTTCCTCTGAGCCAGCCGTCCCTCCTGCTGCTCCACCCAGCATACTTTTAAATCTATTTATTTAGCTGCGTAATAAAATCAATTTCATCTGGGTCCAGCTGTTTAGTGACAAAAATCTAGTTTTTTTTGTTTTTGTTTAGGAAATTACATTGTGCACTCAGTTTGTATATTGTGTGTATATCCTTATGGCTGATTTGTGTTTGTATGCAAATGTGTGTTTTGTGTCAGGCTGTCACCATCACGCTGCCTTCTTAAAAATAGAGGTGGAAGTTGAGCTCCTGCTGAGCTAAAGTACCATTTGCTGCTTTTCTGGTGCCGAGCCGGGTCCATGCTTCACTAAACATGTCCCGTGTGACCAAAATTCTTTGCAATCACCCACATTATTGAGTTATTTGTCACTTTAAAACATGCAGTCATACCTATTTGACTAATTAGGATTTCCAGCCTTGTAAAAATGTGTAGCATCAATACAGGAAGGGCCACTGTGAGCTGTGGCAGTAGTGAAGAAAAGGTAGTCGCAGAACAACATAAAAGGCAAGTGAACTTTACTCTCATTTTTGCAGGATGACCATTAACATCCAACCTTATCAAAGTCATTTGTCTCAGGATTTGTTGAACATCTCCAAAATGCTCTTTTGTCTGTGCTTGAGTGACACTGTTTTCTGAAAGGTTAATTGCTTCTCGTAGTAATAAAAGGCCAGATTCGAGGCTTTGATTGACATAAATAGAGGTGCTCTCCTTCCACGTTGAGGTTTTCCGCTACGTCCATTCTCACTGCCAGGTCAGTTTCAGACAATTGTGATTTATTATTAATGACATTCGGTGCACTTCCTGTGACATTCCTTTTATTGGGTCTTGTGCCTTTATGTGGCCCATCTAAGAGAGACGCTTGTCCGCCCATGGCCAGCTTTATAGCCTAAGAGGGAATAAATTGTCCAATGTCACAGCCACAGCCAACAACGACTTACTTGATGCTAAAGATCAAATGATTCATTCTGCAAATTGTGCATGAGAATTTACTTTAAAGCAACAACAATACAAACAGCAGCGCAATAAATCTTTTGCTTCTCCATGCGGAGATTACTCGCTGTCTGCGCCATATTGGACTTTACAAACGGGGACAAAAAGTTGACATAGCCATTTGCTAACATCGCCTGTTGTGGAGAGGAAGCAGAGGATAGATTGGAGCGGATGAAAGTTTAAAACTAAAAAAAAAACTAAAAAAGCAGCACGAGAACAGTTGAGGAAAACTTCCCCAGCAGCAGAGGCCAAATGGTGATGCCTGATTTGTATTCACTCCTCAGAGCACAAATTCTCCACGAGCAGCTTTGGAGTTGGGAGATTTTTAAAGTTTAGGAGAAGTGTGCACATTACATATTGCTGCACAGAAGTATATGGGAGGTGTACAGGGAAGCTGAACCTCCAATGGCTCAGCAGAGTTGTTGTTTTTTTGTACACACACACTTGGAAGCGTGTGCCAGGCCTGAAGGTCAACCTGCCTCCTCATCAGCCCTTTTGTGCGGGCCGCGCAACGCACAAAGCAGCTGGAGGCTGGAGGCCCAGGGTGCAGGGCGGCCCGTCATTGACCACCACTCCCCGCCTAATTACCTCCCTGCCCTGGCCCTGTGTTCATCCAGCCCTCTACAGTAAGTAAGGCTGGGCTGCTGAGATGGCTGGGAGCCTAGCCTCATTAGATCCTACAGAGTCCCTCTGACTGAACCAACATGCACACACTACTAGACACCATCGTACACTAATGGGCGAGCAGTAAGGCTGAGACAGACAATAAAACATAAGGACACACATCAGAGAAGCCCACATCTTAAGAGTTCACCCAGCACATATTAGTCTTCTGAAACCTTACTTATACAGGGTGAACATTATGGAAATGAACACCATTTTTTTTTTTTTTTTTTTTACCTAGGTGTTACAGTCGCGATTCATCCTCACTGCATCTAGGTGGTTAGTCCTCTAATGGGTACATCGAGCTCACACACACTCACCTACACACCAGCACTACCCCCCCTCCCTCCCATAACAAGCTTTGATTCCTTCCCATGTCAGCAGAGTTTCCCTGTCAGCGTCTTTCCTGCCGCGACGGAGATGGAAAAAGCTACTTTACTTAGGGGTCTTATTTGTTTGCTTGTTTGTTTCTCTCTGTTCGCTTTCATCTTTATCTTTTATGACTGCCCCTTTCTCCTTTCCAAACTCCCCAGAGAGTCGGGCGTGGGGTTGGGGAGGGAGGGATGTAAGAGAAAAAAGACAGGGGTGGGGGGGGGCTCTTTTGAAGGAGAACGAAGAGAATTGAAAATGGCCGGTGTTATGAAGGAGGCGAGATGAAGAAAGCCAATCCGCCTGTGAGGGCAGAGTGGTGGGAGAATGAGCGAGAAGGACGAGGAGTATAAAAAGAGAGCGAAAGGAAAAATACTATTGGAGCCTTTTTTGTGTCTATGAAGGAGCAAAATTAAGAGTAACGGTATAAAGAACTGTGTGAAGTGTAACTTTGATAGAATAATCCTTACCCAGGGAACCATCTTTACCCAGCCTGCCAGGCTGCCAGTGCAGGCAGAGGCCACAGGGAGGTGCTGTGACAGAGGGGGCCTCTGACAATAAGGCGCCTCTCACCAGCAGCACTGCTCATCAAGCAGTGTGCCGCTCCAGAGCACAAGCTGTTTTCTCACAGAGATAGAACTGTGACGATACAAGTAGGTCCTATAAAAAAAAAAAACTTTTTGCTCACGTAACAGGAATGGATGGCGGTAGAAGTTTCAAACAGGCCTCGTTTTATCACCTTTTTTTGATATTCCTACCTGAGGCTGCGAGGATCCGAACATCTTCATGCAGATTTGTAATTAAGATTCCCTTTCTCTCATCAAGCTCCTTTGTTTTTCCATTCAGTTTTTCCAACGGTCTCTTGTTTGCCAATCCTCCAGACTGTGATTGTCATAATTGCATTGCACAAATGGAATCAAAAGAGATGAGTCAAGTGTGGAAAAAAAAGGGAGGAAGACTATGCCGCACAACTCTTTTGATTTGTAAACTAAGCGAGGAACTATCTACTCTTCAAATTTGCACCTTCATCTTTTTTTCTTTCCCTCTTCAGGCACTGATGAGTGTCATTTATTTATTTGCTGGTTAATTTCTCTAGCTGAGATACTCTGGGGGCATCCACATTATAATAAAGAATGTGGTGAGTGGTTTTCCCTCTCTCTTTCATCGGTGTGCTGCTTACGCTGTCCCTGACGGTTTGAATCATACAGCGATGGTAAGATGAGAGTCAGGATATTAATCAAGACGTTGACAAAGTAAAGCATCCTACATACTGCCAAGTCCCAAAGGTCTGCATCACAACCTATCCCAAGAAAGTCACTCTGATACTGGGGTCAGTGTGTTGTAAAAAAATTATAATAATTAAAAAAAAAAAATCCAGGCTGCTTCCTATCTATATGATCCATGACAGCTCAAACTGCTTCCAAGGGACGTCACTGTCACACACACACTCCCCAATCATGTCCTTGACTTTGACCTTCACCCAGCTACTGTAAACTCCAGTGCAGCATCTGTGGGTTTTACTTGTCAGGTCTGGCCTACAAAATGAGTTGGTAAAACTGGCCCTCAATGTGCGCTACCCCCCCCCCCCCCCCCCCCCCCCCCCGACTCAACTGAAATCAGACCCTAAAGAGCCACTCTGTGTTTCTGGAGAAAGTTGAAACTCCTCCAGATCTCTGCTGTGTGCTAAAAGGCTCAACAAAAGCAAATCATACTATTGTTATTTAGCTATTCTCTAAAACCTTTGTTCCCCTCTTTTCCTCTGTTTTTCAGTTTTTCTCTGTAGTTGACTGGATCCACTGAGTCTCTCTTCCTTTATTATACCCCTCTCCTCTGTCGTTTTCCACTGTGATCCTTTTCACTGTTTGCTACATGCCATTTTTCTTTTTCCTCACTCTCTCTCTCTCTCAAGTACTTTCTCGTTCAAGGCTTTTTGAAAGGGCCATTCCCCCCTGACGTTTACAAATGAAATGAATGAAAACCATTGGTACGTGACTCCTCTGCGGGGAGACGCTCCATTATACCTTGGTTTACTCAAAACAGAAGCCTCGCTGTGATTGGCTAAAAGCGGGGACTGAAAAGGGTTACCCTAGATAGCAGAGGATGCAAGGAAGTGGAATAATGGCAGGCTTAGAGAGAGAGAGAGAGCCTTGCCCAATGTTTTTTAGCTGTTTGAAAATTGATTTATTCTTACCGATCCAACAAACCCCATGTATTCTCAACCAATGGATGAAGGATGAAAGGTATCATTTGTCAGAAACCCATTGGTCCACTCAAGAGAACAAAAATTGTTTGTGAACATGGATAAAAATCCCGTATGTACATGCCACAGTTACAGTAAGCGTCATCCAACGACACTGAGAAATTGGGTAAACCTTTCGGGGCAGCAAACACAGTTTTGCTTTTTTTTTTTGTCCCTTCAAATATTCCTTCGATTGGATTTCAGTCTTTCCCCCCAAATAGAGCACTATATTAACCTGTGAAATGTTGCGAGAGCAGAGCATACCAGAATGCCTTTAAAAAGAATGTGTTCAACCTTTTCAATGTTGTGAAAAAGGAAGAACATCTCTATTTTCTTTCATCCTGTATCCCAGAATGGCTGTTATGTTTTCCTCTCCCCTGAGGAGGAGTTAACAACCTTGAAGCTTTGTAAACATCACCGCTACGTGGAATAAAAAAGTACATTATCAAAGGGATATTTCTTATGAAAGCAAACATCTGCTATGATACGTTATCATCATCTTTTATCTCTTGATCAATTCATACAGCATTTTTCTTCTTTCTGACTACACCCATTTTCCTCTTTTTTATTGCACTGTTATCTTGACAAACAGTGATGTTTATCATATTCGGGCAATTGTTTTCATGTTATTCATGATTTTCTGCCATTTAAATGACATGACAAAGGGAGGAAGCATTAACAGCCTTGTATTGTTATTATTAGTGGGGAGACCACGAAAGCCAAATTAGTGGGAAATAAAACAAGCCTCCATTGTGTTGGAGGAGCTGCAGCAGATGCCAATCAAGCGATCTGAAAGACAGCTCTGAGTCCTGGGAGGGATGTAATGGAGTTCAATGTGAAGGCAAGGACGCTTTCCTCAGTAGATGACAAAACAGTAATACACAGAGCAGTGCGCTGAAATAAAACAATCAATTCAAACAACAACACTACTGTGCTGGGACACACACCCCTCATCCATCCAGGGGCTTCCAGTGTTTCCGATTCGTGCACTGAAAGCCCCCCCTCCCCCACCCCCTCCCCAAACACACGTCTCCTCTCTGCACTCCTCCGACTCTCCCTGTTCACATCCAGCCTCACTCCCTCCCATCATAAATCTGGATAAATCCACAAACCACTGTCTGGCATGCTCCATCTGTCTCCCTCACTCATGTACTGCGAGAGAAAACCTCTCTGCATCCCTGCCTGCCAGCAGGCTGTCCTCCAGGCTCACTTAAAAAAGAATGAAACAGACAAAAAAAAAAGAGAAAAAAAAAAAAGAAGCCTGCTGACTTTACGCCGTGAAGACAGGATGAAGACCCATCTCTACATTATATCACTACTGTTAGTCACCTCAGCAAAGCTAACTTTCAAATACAATTATCACAATCAAATTCTACTCACCCATGATGCAATGTAATAGAGACATTCAGATGTATTCAGAAATAATATTTTGGTGTGAAGATTTCGTAGCTCAAATAAATGCATGGGTCATTTATTTAAGATTATTTAATACGTTTTCTTTTACACATACATCTTTCTTGTCTTTGACTTGTCTGCTGTGTCAAAGTTTACAGAAACAAAAGCAAACAAGCAAGAAATGGTGGTAAAATTAGCATTTAAAAACACTGACTATATTTATTTTTCCTGCATTGTCTTCCTAAATTGTTTACTTGAATATGACATCAGGTGGATTTAAAAAATAATTGTTTGACCGTGGGCCAAATTTTCAATATTTCAGAGTGCGATTGTGGCAGTGAAATCAAGCCTTAAATTTTATGGACAGTGTTGGAGGCGAGCAGCAGGCGGCTGCAGACGAGCCGAGTCACACTACAACAAGCCTTTGATATCCACCAACAGGGAGCGCAGGAGGAGGGCACCCTGCATCCACGGTGGCATACTAAAACATACATGCTGCCTTACGCACACGTACACACAAAAGCTGCTCCAACAGACCATAGCCCAGCAGTCCAGACTGGGCTCATTACATCCCACCCACCCCTTCCCATCACCACCACCAGGGTCCTGACCACGCAGTGGGTCGACGCCCAGCCGCAGGGGTCCATGTGTTAGCATTCAGCAGAGTGAGAAACAACAACACCAGTGGGCTCATATCATCATCCACCTCACAGCTCCCAGGGCCTGACATCTCCTCACGGTGCTATTGTTTCGCCTGAGCGCTGCTCTCTTGCCCTTTTCTCTCCACTACAGCGCGAAGGAAAGGGCTGCACAGTCGGGCGGGGCCGGGGCTTGTTTAGACAGCAGGGGACCCCATCGGCACTCAGTGGCAAACATCAAATATGATTGGTCAGGGGAGGCAAAGGGGAGTTTGACAGGAAAATAATCTGACCATTCCAGGTGCCCTGTGTATTTTATCATCTGTGTACCCGAGATTTATCAGAGGAGAAAAAAACATAAGAATGTGTTTACCTGTTGACGACAATGGCAGCCAGGGAAGATCCACAGACATGGAAAAAGAAAGACAGAAAGGAAAACCATTAGATTGTGATCTTTATGTGTTTTTAAGCAGGCTTGCACGATGTGAATATATGAATACACAAGATATATATGGACTATTTCCAATGGGATTAAAATAAAGTAATATTTTGACTAAAGAAGTCCTATGAAGCTTCCTTCTTTGAAGCATTTCTATTAGTTTTTGTTTTTAGCTGTTGCTTGCAAAGCTGTTTGATGTGGAGATGAGTGAGAGACATTTCTCTTGTACAACAAACTGTTGCAACATGCTACTTTTTGCAAAACTGGATCCAGAGAAAAGAACTGGCGAAGGGTTTCTTGATTTTAACTCAGGCTGCACTTGTTTCGATTTGATGCCTTCATACGCTTCTTGTAAACTTATCTCATAATAAAGTAACTTCTTTGCGTTGACCTTGGTTTTTACCTGCCCAAGGACACTGGAGACCACAGTGAGGCAGGCCTGGATCAAGGCACCCAATTTACTGTATGAGACTGCTGACACATATTGATATATGCACGCACTTTGCACGGCTACACTCTTAGTCACAGTATAAATCAGAGGGGCAGCGCAGCACTTTCCTCAAGCTAGAGAGAGAAAAGTGATGCAAAAAACATGAACTTTAATAGAAAATAAAAATGAAACTTCTGCCTACTGTAATTATGAACTATGTATGAGTCTGCTAAATATGTAGCTCGCTAAGTGTCTTCACAGAGTCTGGAAGAACTGCCTCTGATGGCCTGTAGGTGATGGTTGGTGGAAGGTTGTGGTCTCTGAATGCTCATTCAGGTCTAGTCTGATTATGAAAATGAGGAGGAAAGCCACTGATGAGCTGGCTGTCCCAAATGACTTTCCCCATGGGCGTAAAAAAAAAAAAAAAAAAAAAAAAAAAAACTGCTACGATACGGTATATGTTATGGCATCTTTTGATTTATTCATATCATGTTCCAACGGTACACCTCTTATCCCCGATACCCTCTGTAGTTGCTTGCAATCTATTACTGCATTCACATTATAGCAGTGGAGGTTTTTACATTCTGTGTGAAATGGGTCTGCAGACGGAACACCACCTGTCATCAACGCAAACAGCCTGCTATCTGCAAAAACAAACTAAAAACTGTGTCACACCATTAATGTGGGCTACTGATGCAAAACCACTTGTCTCACCATGATCATGTTTGTGCTCTGCTGTAATATTGCTTTCTTTGGTTCCTCCTTTTCTTATTTGTATGAGATGGAAACAATTTATTTCTTCTTTACATATAATACAAAGAGTGGTGATGAAACTAGCAAGGACATTTGGCTTTCTGTCTCTTAGAAGACAGGAGACCCATTGAATTTCATGAATAAATGAATGAATTAAAATTCATTTAATTCAGGAATCCCCCACCCCCCCACCACCACACACACACACACACCATCACTGTCGACTACCGAGGAATCTCCGTCAGTAGTTCCACTTGCAAACAAACACATTTAATCTTGGAGTACACAAAGAGGGGGGGGGGGGGTCACTATGGCAACAGCACGTATCACATTTTGCGATATGTCTCTTTGTGCATGCTTCTTCATTAGGATTCATCAATGAAAACAATTCTTTGTCTCTCATTTGGCACCATGTGAATGATTGTTTGCAAACCAACATGAGGGAGATGAAAATATGGACCCTCTAGATTTAGACTAAGTAGATTTTTGTTCTTCTTCAAGGCTGCAATATATGTGACCAGTGGATGACTCCACAGTGGAGCTCAAGCATAGCTCCATGTTGCTTTACTTTTGATCAGTTTAACAGATAAAATTAAGGTCATACAAGCTCTGTAGCAAACTTCATATACTTTCTGGCGAGTGAGGCCCAAGCCGAGCAACTTATTACCTCAGTAATATGTTGAAGCTAAGATTTATTCAAAATCTATTTAAAAAATAATATTTAAGCAAGGAAGTCCAAGGTATACATTTGTATACTTATTCGTTCTTGACAGCGCTACAGGAGCAAGCTGTTTCAAAATGAGTCTGGAGACCACAACATGCTCTAATTGATATGACCTTTAATTGCTCATTCAGTGCAGACGAAAGAAGAGGAAGACATCAAGCCAGTCCGCTGTGGCTCGGGCTAAAGAGGCGCCGTGTAGATTGGCCTACACTCCCAGGCCCCGTGGACATAATTAAACCTGAATAACAAACACTTACACAAGTGCTATACTCTCCTGAACAGGAGTCTGAAAACATCCAGGACACCAACTCAGAGCTGTTTTAGTTGGTCCCTCAATCAGAGTGGATTGGTTCCCGTGTTGAATATAATTGGAACCTAGACAATTAAGGCCGACATAAATGAGGTCCTGTTATCCATGGTTACTAATCTCAGGGACTGCAGTACATTTGAACTATTTAGGATGGCTTACGTTTAACACAACTGCTGTAAAACACATGAAAACAAGAAATGGAAGATACGTTTCCAAATAAAACTAAAATAAAAGTAATAAATTGTGGTTATTTCCTTTTTTTTTTTTTTTTTTTTTTTTTTTTTTTTTTATTACTTTTTGTGAGGCACAGTACTAACAGGTATCATAAATATGCTGAAATCCCAAAAGAAGAGTGAATACTTCATTAGTGGAAGAACAACTCAAGGTACCATATGAAGCCACTCTAGGCGCAGGCACATCCCAAATTCTAAGCAGATGCGCAAATTCTAACTAGAACATCTGCGTTGTGCTCTTTAACATTCACAGAAAGCCTATTCGCATCTTGTGCAACAGTGGACCACAGGGAGCAAACTGTCCACATGCAGTGCACTTTGTATGGAGAGCACACGCTGAACAACTGGACCTCTGCATGGAATTAAACATCATTAATTAATTTAAACTGAAGTCCAGAGGCCTGTGCATTGAGTGAGTGCTCAGCTTCAGGTAAGTCGTGGGTTCAAGTTGTCCGCCGGGGCTGTGACAGCAGTGCGTTTGACTACTATGTATTCAGACCAGCAAACTACTGGTCAGCAGATGATCCCCCTTGTGGGACTCACTGCTGGCCTTTTGCAGACCTCCATCATCTCCACCTGCAACTTGCCTACGCCCTAGAGAGCTCCCACTGGAGCAGCTTTGAATGCAGGTGCAGGACGTCTAGACGAAGGGCTCATTAGCTTTCCTGTGGCTCACCAGCTAGTGATTGCAGAGGCCTAAGCTGCCTTGCCTGAAGGGAGGGGACAGGTCCTGATTGAGAGCGTGCTTTATTACAGGGGCTTAGGTGGGGGCTTCAGGATTAACACATAAGTCTTCCACCTTCATGGGTGCGAAGAGCACTTGTAGTGCTCCGTGCAGCTGCAGGGAGAGAGCAGCCCAAGGAGTGAAACAGCTTTTCTCACTTTGCATTGATAGACTGACCAGAGGCTTAACTCACACGTCCTGGAGGTCTGGATGGATTTATGTTACTTACAGCAGTCAACCTAAATCTCCAAAGGGCACAGAGAAGTTTTTTAAATGTTAATTCAAGTTAATTAGTTTTAATAACTTTGGCTTCACTGTGTGAGCCCGGGTGTTTATGTGTGTCTAACATTTTCAGACATCACTATGTGAAAGACTTCACAGCGGCCCGTAATTGTTTCAGCTCTGTTTTTCACCACAGGGGAGAGGCGGTAAAAGGAGTGGCAGCCTGTGCCCTTTCTGCTCACAGGTCTCTTTCAAGTGGGCAGACCTTAAGCCAAGCTGCCCTTCAAACTGATGCCGGAGTATGAGCAACAATGTGAGTGACATGGCTTCAGCTTCATGTTGTCGTACATGAAATATTTTAGCACTCATATTGCTAAATTCAGCAATCAACTTGTATCTTGAAGCGTGTTTGACAAATCAAGTCTACATCATATGTTAAGGGCTGTTTTGAAGTTAATATAGTTCAAAATAAAGGATCTAAACAATAAATTTGAATTGCAAAATCAGAATAATTTGCATGACTCCAGATTCAGTAAATATACATATATTTCTAATCTAACTTTCAGATTGCTTTTAAGCCAAATGTTTATCGTCAACAGAAGCCCCGCACCTCTCTATATATTACCACAACCACTTTCCTCAGATGATTAAGCGATAAGAAAGAAAGTCAAAACAATAGTGGAACAAACAACTTTCCTCTGCTGAGCTTTTTGCATAATTATGATGCCTGAGGGCCAACTGATTCACTGAAATCTGTTCTCTGTAGGGGGAGGGAAACCTAAAATAGCAGCCTCTGATTGTCACACAATTGGCTTAGACTGCACTGTGCAGCTGTGCTCTGAGCCTGTCTGTCTGTCATTTAACTGATTGCTGCATGGCTGCCAACCTATCAGGTGCATCATCACTGAAATGTGGGCTGCTAAGCGAGCGCACCACAAAATGTATACCACCCCAACTCCTTCCAGAAACACGGGGTCAAAAACTGTGTGTGTATATAAAGCACAAGTGTGCAGCAGAATGTATTGCATTTTTGATTACCATAACGCCACAATGGCAAAAGTTCAAAGCGCATATCGTACAGCTGCAGATATGAACTGAGACAACTGCCACCCCACCCTCCCACTAGAAGACAGGAATAACAGAAGAAGGAGAGAGATAGGAGATTCCAGGGCAGTCCTGGTTAATTACTGGGGTACAAGTGTGATAAAACACCCATCCACCTCTGAGGGTTATTACTTCCTGCTAATACCTTCATCATTGTCTTCAGGGCTCCTAAGAATATGCAGATACATAACTCCTGGATGCCACAATCTGATTTAAAGTGCGCACAACTTATATATCAGGGTGTTTATTGCCAAATATGGTGCCAGATTAGTCAAAATAAGTTAGCGAGGGTTGAGCGCCCGCCTCACTTTTCATTCACAAGCTCTGTCATCAGTATTCAGCATGCATAATGAATGAAACAGAAATGAATTTGCACAAAAATATTTTCCATTATGTTATCACCTTGTCAGTTGTGGCAATTTTTCCAACGTTGAAAATGCAGATTGGTGATCAACTTGAAAGTTTCTGGCCCGATCGCTATTTTAGCTGCAGAGCAACAGTATTAAAAAATGCAGCTAAATGTCAAGTCTTAAGACATGTTGTTTAACAGTGCTTGTGTGCGAGTACACGGCAGTATCTCAAAATATTAATTAGCCTTGTCTGTGTATCTGATTACTGACATGCCTGAAGTGGGAAGGGGGGGTGATAAAAATGGCGTGCGGTTTATCTGCTGTCCTCTGTATTGAAAATAAGTTACAGATAAAACTGGTATCATGAGGTTCATGGTTGATGAATCATGTCCACCGTATTTTCTCTCTCTTCCGAAGTCAATAGGCCTGTAACGTGAGCACAGCACCGGGCCGTCCCTAGGCAGGCTGACTGAGCCCGCTAATGAAAACAGAGGAAGGAGAGAGAGAGAGAGAGAAAAAGAAACAGAGAGTTCTGTGTCTGAACAAACAGCAGGAGGAATATCTTCAAGGTCACTTTCAGAGAAAAAGGAGAAGGGAGAGGGAGGGAGATGAAGAGATTGAGAGACGCTGAAGAGATGCGTGAAGTGACGATGACGCCGGAAATTTGGACACAAAGAGGAAATAAAAACAAAACTTTCCTGCTTTGTTTGGGGCCAGTGCTGCACACATTGAGGCCAACAACATGGAATTACGATCTCACAGTTCCTAAATAATTATTTTATTTTCACAGTTCACTTATCTTTTTAAGTGCTGAGGATTACACGGGCTTTACGACAATAAAACAACGCGGCAAGAGAATAAATGAGGCCGACACTATTTCCTACTGGGCAAACACACAAATGGGCTTTGTTTCATTTTTATGATCATTTTAACATTACTTTATCAATAACAAATCAGACATTTTTGATAGCTCAGCACTCAAAGTAATAGGCAACAGAGCAATCCGTGGAGCATGCTAAAAGTGTGGGATTAAAATGGGCTGGAGTTGCACAGCTGCGTAACGGGAGAAGAAATGGGAAGAGGGCTGTCATAAGGACGTCAGAAAGTGGACCGTTCCAGAAATGCCCAAGTGTGGACACACACTCAGGCGTGACGCTACAGCAAACCTATTATCTACTATTCTGTCACTTTGGCTTTTCCACTACAAACTTGGGACCACATTCAATTTGAGCAACCAGCGATGTCTGCTTCTCTGACCATCACACTGTCTCTCCCTCTCTTTCTCTCACCCTTGCTGTGTGGGTGTGTCCCCTCAGGGAGAAGATGGTGGTTTTTACAGCACTTCACCCAACCTTAAAAAAACACTTAGCAGTACATCCACTGTTGATTTTTTTTTTTTCTTCCCACTATTAATCAAAAACTAGCCTGCAAACAGAAACGCAGTGTTCGCAGAGTATGTCAAAGGAGATAGCTCTCCGAATGGAAACTTTTCCAGAGGGATACATTCGGCTCGCAGGGATTTACGGCTAGGCGTGTGTGAGAATGTGTGTGTGGGTACGAGATGTTTGGATTGTCGTGATAGTGCATTCAAGATAACAATTCGGTCTTAGTGAGCTTATCATTAAAATTCCATCGGAGATATGGCACGGGAAAGGAGGCAGAAGAAATGCCCAAGATCTAAGGACAAGAGGGGCCTTACATCACAGACGGCAGCGTTGCTAGCTCAAGACCCTGCTTTTGATCTTTTCGTTTACCTGGATGAGACCTGCTTGAAAAACACACTGAAAAACAGAGCTGTCAGCCACAAAAAGAAAACTTTTATGTGACGGCTGTCTGTCTGCGTCTGCCCAGGCCCTAGTGCCCTCCAACCATCTTTAAACAGGCCACTATATGCCATTCAGTGAATCAAAGAAAGGCTGGTCAGGTGAGAATCTTGTAGTTTCTAAGATGACGATACACCCACAAAACATTTATGTTCACAAACACAACACAAGGGTAAACAGAATGTCCCCAACCATTAGCAATTACAAAGACTACGCCTTCTAACACCTCCTCATCAAGGGTCAGTATGAGCTGGGACGACAATCTCAAGTTAATCTGTGACAGTTGAAAGCCATGAGCCTCTCTGTCTCCGTCTCAGCGGCCCTTTGTTTCCAGGTGTTGTTGTTTCTCACCTCTTTTGTTTTGATGGCGCCGCATTTCACTCGATCAGGCTTTTGTCGAGAGGGACCGGCGTGTTCGGTATTAAACTCGCAGAGGAGAATTAACCAAAGGATGTTACACAGATGAAACCAGAGGACTCCTGGGCCTCTTACTCCCTTTCGATCGATAGCCGGGATAAGGCCGGCAAGCATCAAGAGGCAAATGAGGACATACAAATAGACAAAAGTTACACTCCTCGCAAACATACCGCCAAATGGTTAAAGGTTGGCTGAGAAAATATAGGGTTGGTTAGTTGGCAATATATCATATAATTATGCTGGGTTGTGCACTGTGTTTATGTATGCGCAGATCAATGGCCCTCATGCTTGTATGCCTGATGCACAGCCGCGCCTTATTTGGAACGAACGGTGTCATTTGCACTCTACTCACATCCGTATTGATACACGGGTGCCTTTAGTTTCAAAGGTAGCCCCTTTAGGTAATGCAAGTGTCCCTCCAGACTCTGCACAGTCATACCCTGACTCAATAAAAATCTGTTTCTGGGTTTCTCAGCTGGTGTGGCCAATTAGTGTGAAATTTGGTGACAGAACAGCGGAGGAGCTGCGACAGGCCTTGTGTAATTATTGATCTAAGTTTACTTGCCTGCTTGGCTACATGTGGGGGGGGGGGGGGACACAGTACAGGGTTGTTCTCATACAGTGCCTAATTAATAGTGACATAATCTGATACTATAGCTTAAAGTTGTTGAGGATTTCTGATTCCCCCCCCCCCACTGGTGTGTGGACTTAAAAGTGCCGCTCGTTGCACCGTAATTGCAAAGCTTTGGCTCGGTGTCACAATTAGAGTGGAAACCAGCATTATTATATCCACTGTTCTAATCTCTGTCAGACCCTATTTACCCCTGCTCCAGTTTGGTTCCTTTTCTTTTTGACACTGTGCCAATCTGTATGGAATACTGACACTAATCCCTGTGACTGCAGGTTTTTAATAGGGGCTCACGCAGGGCCATGCATTGGCATACAGGCCGGATTTTTGCAAGACGTGTGCAATAATTATAGTGACAAAACAATAAATATGGAAAGGGATATCTAATAATGGGCGATTTGTAGTTACACATTAATGTCAGGCATCATATTGTAGTGAGTGTGTAGCACTTTAACTGGACTAATAAAGTGTACAAGCTTATTGAAAGACACAGTGTTTGCAAATTGTCATTTGTGAGGTTTACAGTGGTTTCCAGAGGGAGCTGTTCCCTTTTCACCGCAGACAGAAGCCTCCGTCTGGTTTACATGTTCTGCTGGTCTGAATGACAACCCACTTATTGATTTGATTATTTGGCGGGCCAGAGGAGGACACAGGTGGAACTGCAGAGCAAAGTCATTTGTAGAGCAGCTTGAAAGAACTTCATCTCTTATTAGACCCTATGGGTCAGACAAAAAAACACTTGTGGGAAAAGCATACAATGCATGCTGAAATAGCATCCGACTTGTGTTCATGATTCTGTGCCGCATCTCTGAAGAAATGCTAACCAGCATCTTTCCTTTTTCGACCTCTCTCTGGGATTACTTCTAACCAGTCACTCTCTGAAGGCTCCTCTGCAGTGCTTCAGCCAGAAAGACACACAATATTTATCAGAAGAACAGAGGGGCTGCACAGAAAAAAGGGAGAGACAATTTAAGTGGTGTCTTTGATGAAGCAGTGTTTTTGAAGCACAGCCCGTTTAGCTTCAACAGGACAAGAGGAAATAAGGATGGGAAAGTGTGTCTCGCGACGGTGCTCCACATCAATACACACCACGGATACCTGGATGCCTCCCAAACAGAGGAGAGCCTCTAAAACTGCCCCCCCTCCCTTTAAACTTACACTCTTTGATCTTCTGCCTCCTGAATGTAAAGACGGTTACAGCCTGCACCACAGAGAGTTCAAGAACCTCACAATCTCCACCGCACTCACCCACCTCCACATCCACACCAGGAGCTTCCTTGCTCTTGGAAAACTTTAGAGAAAGGGCAGAGGAACTTTTTCCTCGGAACCACTCATCTTCACCTGCGCTGAAAGACGGACGGTGGCCGGGCTAACTGCGAGCTAATTAGTAGGTCAGGGGGTTTGATAGCTCCGTTTACCGGCCAAATGATCACTTCTTGCCCATTTATCTGGTTCTCTGTATTGTTTTAAGTCTCAGACTATCAAAGGAAGAGGCAACTCACTCTGCTTTTAATGTGACTTCTTTGGCTTCAGCCAATTAACAGGGCTGCAGCAGCATCAGGCGAGGGGTAAATGAGACCCAGGATACCAGTAAGAGCCTCCACTAGCCGATTCAATCTCCCCTTCTCTGCTCTATTGTTATATCTATTTTGAGTCTGTCCTCCTGACTTTTCTTCTCTTCCATTTTGCTCCAATGATGAGACAAGAAATTGGAATTGCAGAGGGGTGTGTGTGCCTTCTATCATTTAGATGGAGCTGAAGTCTGATGCCTGAGAAATTTCTTTTGTAATATCAACATTTGGAGTATTTGTCACGACTGTGTTGTACTGAACTCTGTTTTTTTTTATGCATACTTATGTTCTATTTTAACTAAATCTCTGTGGTGTTACTTTGTTGGTGTAAACAAAACAGAAACACAAATGCTGATGTGATGCATAACTATCTGATGAGCTTCCTAATGTATAACTGCTCTGTCATTTGTTTGGAGCTGTTTGAACATTAGAGCTGGCTGGGTGCTTTATGGTATGACTTCAATCACCAAGACAATAAAAGACTCGAGGTTTTTAGTTGCAGTAAAGTGGATGATACTGTGCTTTCAAACACCTTTGCAACGGGGAGAATATAGAATATCCGTATGGAATATATGTTTTAACTCTTCTGTTTATTCACATATCATTATCTAGTCATTGTGCAATTCAAACTCTGTCACTGACAAAAAGTAGGAATCATTTGAATGAAAAAAAAGACAAAACAAAAACAACTAAGAAAAAGTGTGGTTTTTTTTTTCAGATGGAAATGCAATATTTTTTAAGGGCTATATAGATGTTCTCTTTCTATATGGCAGCATGTCTCAGTATTTATATTGTTCACTGTCTCCTCTATCACCATTTTATGGGATTATTTCAACACTGAATGACATGTTTACATGATTTGTTTCACAGTAAAATACTTTATGTTACTCTATATGCTGACGTTATAGTGTTTTCTCGCTGTTACTTTGTCCGACAAATTGCTACCCTTGGACAATGTGATGGATTTTCCTTCTCTCAGATTTGCAAGTACTTTGATAAAGGCTTCTGGCTTGCCTTTCATGGATAGTTTGGTTCTATTAAATGTTCAGTACCAGCAAAGACAATCCTTGGCAGCAATGTGTCGTCTAACCACCTATATAAAGTAGACACAGTGGAGTGGTTTCACCGCTCTCAGCCAACTGGAGGTGGGTGACAGTTAGGGCTCTCCCGTCCCGTGAGAACAGAAACTGTTAACACAGCAATGGCTCCAGCATTGCTGAGTGGCACTAAACAGTGGGAGGGGCTGTGTAGTGAGAGGACTCACCTCTCTCTACCCTCCAGTTTCCCTCATCGAGCAAAAAAGCTTTCTCTTGTCTCTTGGTCTGGTGTAATGTGCGTCAGGATCTCTGGAATTCAATTACTGATCCCTTTTAGCCGCGCCTGTAATCTTCCTGTTCCAGTCATATGCTCTGGGTGCCAGCCAGTGTCACACACTTTCCCCAAAATGATTTCTTTTATGACCAGCCAGTGAGAGAACAAACTGTGTGCTGTTGTAGAACTGATCTGGATCCATTCAGCCCACCATTTGGCTAAACCTAATTATGTTACATTTGGGGAATGTCACTATAAACTGTGGGGGTATAACAGTGTACTCTCTAATGAATGTTCAATTAAACATAGAGCACCCACAAGGCAAATGGGGCCCAATAAAGCCAACTGTATGCGTTCCAATCGACACAGTCTTTTCTTGAAGTCCCTCTGAAGTCTTGAATTAACAATCACTGTTTCTAATAAAGACTTCACAATTAAAAAAACATGTCTCCATCCTGCCCTGTGGGATGGGATGGGAAAACTCTCAAGACCGTCCTCAGCTGAAAAACAAAAGCAGTGGTCGTTTGTTAAAATACTAAAAGACTAAAAATACTAAAAGATCCCTTGTGGACATTTTCAAAGATATGTAAAAATACTATGCTTTGAATAATAAGTTTGTCTGAGGTTTTTTTTTTTTGTTCTCTTTCCCCACTCACAAGTTCAATTACCTGGCTGAAATTCCAAAATGACACATTCACCTACTTGCTCATTGAAAAATCCAAAATCTACGAACAGGCACAATAGTTTTCATTTCATTGTAATTACTGGATGCAACATGTATCCTATGTGGGATAATTGTCAGTGTAATCTGCCTACAGCGTGTCAGTGTTACTGCAGTGTTATGACAGGGTTTTGTGCCAGACCACAACATGTCGTTTTTACACTTTAAGATTTAGAGGTGCTAGGAGACAGATTTTTTTTTTTTTTTTTTTTTTTTTTTGGACAGCAGACAAGCCTGTTCTCAGTATTTTCCTCAGCTGAAGGTGCTTTATATTTACAGTACAGACAGCGGTATCAATCTCCTCACATAATTCCTGAATATGTCTGACTATTCCTTAAATACAACCTCAGTTGAATTTCAACTGACCTGCAATCTTTTTAGGCTTTGAAAAGGACAACTGCTGTCTCTTCAAAGTAAAGCTGGGCATGTAGTGTGATAATGTTATAAAAGAGCAGGGATTTTGGGCACAACTTCATGAACATCCAAGGTGTGTGGAGAAAGGGTAAAGCTTTCAGAGAATTTAAGTTCCATACAGCAACACTTAAAGCCGAAATAACAACAAATGTCTTTTACCCTCAGATGACCCTGATGAAAGTCACAGGTCAAAGTACGGTGGTCTGACGATAAATTCTGTCTTTATTCTACAACTGTTGCTCAAGTTCATAATGCCAGAAAAACCCAGATTGTAATGTTCAAGTCAGTGGATAGTTAGGTGGATAAAACAGACAAATTTCACATCGGAGACCAGGTAAAAAAAAAAAAAAAAAAACATTCACCTTTTCTGTTGTTTTTTTGGGTTTTTTTTTATAAATCATGTCCGAGATCATTCCCTAATCTCAACCAAGTAGTTCCAGCGGTACCAGTTCCTGAAAAATACTTTTTTCCAAACCACTTTTTATAAAATCCATTTTACATTACAGAGCAAACCTTTAATTCTATTGTTCAGCTTCTTGGTATCTTTACTCATTAAAAGCAGTTGCATAACATTATTGGTACACTTTTGATCTCCTCTTCGACATTTTTCACACCCAAATGATGCACAATGTAGTCTAGCCTTTCAAAATACAAACACACGTGAGACCTGTTTCTGGGAGTAACATTGTGTTTGTTCTTATGCTTCTTTGCTCACTAATTAGATTTACTCCTTAGGTATTGAAATTTGATTCAGAGCGAGAAAGCATTTTTTGATACCCAATTAGTTTTGAAGCAAATCAGTCGGTGCCATGAAAGCATCAAAGTTCAGCACCCAGCCCTAAATCTAACCAAACCTTATATAACAGCAGCTGTTAAAAAACAACAACTGTAATTGTCATTCAGGCAGCAACAAGGGATGCTGTCTTCATAAGTGGGGACTCGGATCAGGGAACATGTGGCTCGTTTGGAAGGCGCTGACAAATGACATATTTTGTCATAATGATTAGACAAACTGCTGCAGTGAACTGTTGGTTGACACAAAGTTGGGAGAATTGAGTGAGAGGTGGAGGGGGAGGGTCGGTGGGCTCTGTCATCACCTCTGACAAACATGCGGTTGTGTTTAATTATCAAGTGTTTACTCTGCTGCCCCACACGTCAATCTCACGGACCCCCCAAAAATCTGACACACACTGTGGACCCACGCTATTAACGAGAGTCAACAGAGCAATGATCTGTGCCTGGTGTTCCTGTCTTGTGATAGGTGAGGATCTGTACCCCCACCCCTCCACTCCACCTGCCTCTCCAGTCTGCCGGAGTTAATTTATCTGGGTGATAAGCAGGTGGACGAGGGGAGGAGAGGCCCTCAGACTGAGCTGCACTGTCAGACCTGGCAGACTGAGTGACAATGCTAATAGCCCGGTCCCATTAACCTCACCACACGCTTCACCTTTATCTACCACACAAAAGACTGTTTGTTTGCTTGTTGGATGATAATATTTACCTCGTGATTTGGCGGCCCCAGACATGACAAATAGATTTGTGCATTTTGAGAAGGCACTGTGATTCAGGTAAAGAGAGGAGACTCTGCTCTCTGCAGCTACAGCCTGTGATAAGAGCTAATGTTCTTCGTCTAATCTGGAACTTTTACAATGAAGGAATATTCTTGTTTCTCTTTTCTTACTTTTGAACGAACAATGTCCTTGCCTCCCATTATTCTACCATGCTCTTGGCTTAAGACTGTGCAATGCAGTTCAGCTTCATAAAACACAATGTGTCTGCATGTTGCATTAGCGCGTTTAGGGCAGTTTATTCTTATCTCGGGGCCACGGTCTTGTAATAAAGAAGTTTGGTGTTTGTACGTGGTCGAGTCCTGTGGTGAGTTCAGTGCTCCAGTGCCAGGCAAAAAGACTGAGAGATATAGCTTTAATTGGAGAGTTACTGATCCTGCAAGGCATTTGGGTGCCAGACGTTAGCATCAATGCTTCTTGCTGTATTCTGCAGCGCAATCACAAAAATGATATTGGAGGGGACAGCAGGTGATCCATAAAAGCTGTGTTTTAAAGCCTTGTTAATTATTCCTTCAGAAGTCTAATGAACAATGGGGATAAAACCTTGTGCGGGGCAAATCTATTTGTGGGAGGGGAGGAGACAACTCTCTTTCAAATGCAGCACTTCAGAGCCTTTAGCCCATCTCATCTGTCAACATGAGTCTGTCATTATTAAGCTCACACATACAAGCTTTGTGCTTTGATCATGCCCCCGAATATGTCTGGTACAATATTTAATAGTCATGAACACTTACACAGATACGGTGTTTGGATGGAAATATGCACTCAAAATGGTGTCTTCCATGCATAATGAAGCAGATGCCGAAGATTATATAGTTTGGCACAGAATTTGAATATGCATAGATTATCTCCTATTTGATTTAGCAGCTGGTGTCTGCGTGCGGCTGTGTACAGTACATCACTTACGAATACTGGGACCTCTCCGTTCTTGAATTTCGTTTCAGTGTAGTTTATCATATTTCCCTGCGTGGAGCAGACATCGTATTCTGTCTTTGGCTGGAGAGGGCTTAATACATGGCAGGCCTGCCAGCTCTTTCCCTCCGTAAGAGATATGAGAAGAGGGAGATTAGCTCAGCTACCCATCCGTGACCTTGATATTACGATGAAGACGGATAAGAGCTTTCTTCCTCCACCTGCCCAAAGCCTGCGAGGCTGTTTAAACAGCGGGCCAGGCAGTCATCATCCATTCAAAACAAATGTCTTCTACTGGGGTTCAATTTCTCAGCCGGTCTATTCAGTATCTGAGGTCAATTAATGATGTCATATGCTAGCAGAATAAAACAAATGTATGGCATGGACTGCACTGGAGCCTCCAGACATAATTATGGAGAGCGGAGGAGCTTAGGATAGGGGCTGTACAGTAGCTAGTCTTTCAGAATTTTCACATAAACTTTCTTCATAAGCTTTAGATATTAGATACACAGTAAAAAATACAAACAAATCAGTTCCTCACTAACAATGTCACGAGATTGCTGGCGTATGCTTTACAGTAAAACATTATCTGAACCCACAAAGAACCTAAAGCAACTGTTTGACATAATGAGCAGGGCAGAAGTGATCTGAGCTTCATCCTCATCTAACAAAGAGATTAAAAAGAAATGTGGAGCTCAAGCACCTCACAACTGCTGACTGTGCTAAAAAGAGGTTGGTTAAGTTGCTGCATCCCTAAGCACAGACAAACTTTATCTTTTCTTCCTGGACCACATCCAAACTAAGATGATGCCTCTTTATTGGATGTTTCCAGGATTTATTCCAATTTACTCCAGAATATCACTTTATTCTGAATTAGCATATTTTGCTCATAATAAGAAATAAAAGGATTGTTGATCATAAATAGTAGGAAAATAGTAATCTCATATTTTCTCTTCAATACAATAAAAACAGCCACTGGAGCTTTGGTATTGTTTTTAAACAGTTGTAAGAAGGTTTTGGGCTTCTTTTGGGCATGCTTTGTCATTTTTGTGAGAAAAAAAAAAGAGCAAATACAAACTGTACAAAAAACAGACATAAAGAAATGAGTGTTCCTCCAAATGTTATCAAATCTTATATATAATTTAAAAGAGTTCAATATTAGTTGTGGCATGTTCAAAGCTCTGTCACTATACTAAGTAAGTAGCTTGTCTCCTTTGTCAGAAAAGCACAGCTTGCAAATGTTTTTTTGTATCCAGTCTTTCAATTCTCAATTTTAGAATTTTCACCTGCACTTCTTTGCAGATCACTTTTTTTTTTTTTTTTTTTTTTTTTTTAGATATTTGAGGTTGTCTAGCACAAAAAAAAAGCATTTTTAAGATCAAGCCACAGTTTTTCAATAATGTTCAAGTCAGAAAACAGTGAGGGTCACTCTAAAAGTATCAGCTTTCTTACAGTAATTCATGGTGGATTTTAAGGTATGCTTTGGATCATTGACCTCCTGTAGAAGATATTTTCATTTTCCGTTTCTCGACTGACTGTATGGCATTTCATCCAGCATCACGTATTTATTTGCAATGTTTCCTGTGCCACTGGCTGCCACACAGACCCAAATAGTTGGCAAGGTGTTGTCCTTTTTTTCTCCAGATATATAACTGTGGGATTGTGGCCAAATAGCTTAATTTCTATTTCACCTGTCCACAGCAATTGTTTCCAAAATGACTTTGGTTTATCCAGATGCTGCCCTGAACACTTCTGATGCTTGAGAGGTGATGATTCTCCCATTCAGAGCCTTTCTATGAAAGCAACACTGCACAATAGAATAATACACCACCACACCTGCGTCAGCAAACACTTTCTGTAGCCAAATAGGGGTCTTGCTTTGCTTTTCTGTTGTGCAATTTTCTTGTTCTTCTGGATATTGTCTTTATTTCCACAGCTCCCCGAACCCGCCATCTCTTAATGATAGGAAAAATTGCAAGCTGTAAGTGCTTTAATATGTTTTATAGCATCCCCCTGCTTTTTAGGCATCAGTTCACGTCATGTTCAGATGCTAACTCAGTTGTTAGAGAAACCCATGGGGATTAAGTGCATAAGACTGTTTGTGAAGTGGATGTATAGTCCCCAATGCGGAAGTGCATTAAAGTGCAATACGGCCGAGGGCCACTAGGGGCTGGCTCCAAAAAAATCTCTGTCTACAATAGACTCCCATTCAAATACATTTTATCGACAAGTCATTATCGTATCATTCGTTACATTCACTCCTGATCAGTGTCAGGTTGGTCCTTCTGACAAGAGTTCCATAATTCATGAGATATTAGGCTTCAAATAGAGGTATGTTTGGGGGTATGTCTGGTTTGATTGACAGCCCGGGTGCAGTCAAATAGCCGGTATAGGTAGGCGTGCATAGTGTCCATGGGTTCTGAAAGAGATCAACCCCTTGCTCCTTCCCAGCACATCTAAATATTCATTAGCTACAAAAAACAAAGATGGCGACGGCCAAATTGATGGATTCACCCATGGGTGAACTGCCACCTGGCTAAGTGTCATCACAAGGTTTTAAAAGTCAGATTGTATATCAATCATCATCTTACAATCCCTAATGACAATTTTCAACCTGCTCTCTATATAATGTGGTTTCTGGACAAATAGCATGTGCTAAAATTATGGTGTCATTTTTTCCAAGCTTATCAACACCAACAGTGCATTAACACTCGAAAAAAGTAGTAAAAGCTAAATTTCTACCTCACCAAGCGTTCCCAAAACTTTTGATACAACTGTAAAATACCAACATACTACAGGAAGTGTGTGGACCCAGCACACTTTGTGGCCTGGTCTGTGTTTGAAATAATTCCCTTCCCATGTAATAATGATGTCTTTAGAAGAGTGGAGTTACATATTTCCATTGGTATAACACTTTTAGTATTCATTGGCTATTCAGCCTGGATTACATGTCTACAGCTTACTCATCATTAAGTCTCACTAAAAGCACCTGGAGTTGTCCACTGTGGACCAGCATGTCATGGAAGAAGTGCTGAGAGGGCATACCTTTCTTTTACTAGAATATACTGAGAGTATTAGAGGGATGGCATTAGGACATGATGAGTAAAAAAATATATCTCTCTTACGTCAGGCCAAGGAGATGGTAGGATTTTCATGCTAGACTAAACCTCAGAAGCATTCGGCAGGCAGCAGCCACTCAGGACATCTTAGATTGTTACTAATGTAGTAGTTAGTTAACAGATGTTACTGTATTTTGAAAGACAGTAAATGCCATTTGATTTTTTTTTTTTCAGACATCAGAGCAAAAGTTAGAAAGATGCAAACATGAAATTTGTCTCAAGAAAGGAAATTCTTCTACAATTAGCAACAAATTACTGAAACCGCAGTGCATGACTGACCATTTAGTCACACAGTTTGGTCTCTGGATCTAATTTGTTTCCAAATCTAAATGTTATGTGTTAATATTTTTCAGAAAATGAATATGATAGCGATTGTAGAGATTAGCCTCTATTTATGAGCCTTTATGTGTGTATAAAACACATAACAGTCAATCAGTTAATTCAAGTTCAAAGGGAGAGGGAGAATCTAGATTAAAAAAAAATAAAGGCTCTTCACACAAGTTTAATAAGTAATTTAAAATAGTTAGAAAAGACTGTGCTTTGTCCCTTCAAAGACCTGCTTTTATAAGTCTCTAGATTTAGTTAATAAAGCTGAAAATGCCCTTTGACCATTAAGTGCACTGATCTTATTTTCAGAGAAAGACTGGTGATTCATACAGTATGCAGGCTCAAATGCACTAGAGGCTAAAAAGAAAAAAAAAAAGAAGAAATGTAGGAAAAGAAAAGAAAGGAGATGAGAGAGAGGGGAAAGTGAGGGCAAAAAGACAGAGCTTGCAAAGTAGAAAAAGAGGAGAGGTGTAGATGGAGAGCAGGATGTGATGGAGATGGTGGAGTGCCAAAGTTATCCACTGATCCATGCCGAAACAGATGCATTTGATCACAGCAAATCTCGGGCTTAGAGCATAAATACATAATAAACAAAAATTAATGGAGGCGAGCGCCATGCATGTGTTTCATCGGCCTGTGAGTTACCACTACAGTGACTGGAGCAGGGCAGAGGCATCCATATGGATGCTGCTTAGAGAACAGACTTGTTAACATATCTCCTTCACTACGCTTAGCAAAGCGTTACATAGATGGAATACATATCAGACACACTTAATAACAACAATGCCAGTCTATGTAGGAGGGATTAAAAACAACAACAAAATATGATACAGCAAATTTTTTTTACTGCCAAGCAGGCTGTTCATGCCAAATTGGATCAATATATCTGGGCAACTGTTACTATGTAGCGCAGAGCACTTATTGTAATGTGTGGTACAGGCTTAACACAGTAAATACTCAATACCTCATAATGAAACAGTGATGGAGGCAAATACTTGAATTTATGAGCAACACAACCATTGTCATCATTTGACAATCTAGTGGATGACAGTGTATTATCCAGTAACAACTGCTCACCACTAATTCTGCAAGTGTTCTGAGTCATGTGGTGGAGAAGCAATGAGTAGGACTCGCAGCTTACATCTGAATTCTATGGCTTGCAATTAGAACAACCATTTTTTTCCCAATAGTGCAGCAGAAAACATGAAGAAGTCAAGGATGATGAATTAGTCTAATGATCCCACAGTAATATCGCTCGGAGACAGAGCTGGAGGAAATTGCTGTTCCCATGTGAAGGGCCTAAAATTACCCCTTAAGATATGGCTGAACTTTTGCCATTACATTCTCTCTTGCCGTCATTATTCAGCGAACCCTCTTGTTTGTGTTGGTATCAACCGGATTCTCGCTGCTCGCAGTGGCCATCATGGCAACGTTCCCTCGTTCACCTTTTCTCTTTTGCCCTCTCCTGTCTGTGTGATCGCGTGCTATAACAAGCACACAAATCCCAGTGGGATGCTAATGCTCAGTACCACCCTGCACCCTACTCCCCCATCTCCCTCTCTTTTTCTTCCCCCCCTCTGTCTGCCTGTCACATATGACTGCCCCATCTGAGTCAATGAGGGGCGCGGCAGAATAGGTATCTATTGTATAGGCAGTCTCAGATGTCTGGCCTTTATAGTGTGGAAGAGAAAGAGCAGGGGCGGAAACATGATAGAAAACACAACACACTCACACACCTAATGCCACGAGTCCTCAGGGGTGAAGGGCACAGGAGTCAACCCAGCAGTTCAGTGGTGAACGCTAATTAGCGCACAGTTCTGACCTTGACAAGCCATCCTTTCTCCTCTGTCAAGAGGCAGTTGTTGCCACTATCCAACACAGACTGAAAGAAACCCCTCGGCTGAATGAGATCTATTGATGGCGGCGTAAGCAGTGAAGAGGCAAGGAGAGAGGAATAAAAACATCGCCACAACGCTCGACGTACTCCCTCAGCAGCGTGCTGCGACTTTGGCTTTTTGCACCCTTATTTGAATGCATTACACAACCTCAGAATACAAAAACACAAACCTCAATAAATGAAGCCCGTGTGTTTCAGGCTGTGCCAGTCGGCGCCGATCTGGGCCTTTTCAGCCCACTCCGTATGAAGAGGTGGCAAAGTTTTGCTTGAATAAATTAAAAAAAAACCTTCACTGGCTATCTACTTTCGAGGATGAGGGACTCGATACATCTGTGTTGGCAGAATCTCCAACGGCCGTAGTAATTGAATTTTCACAAAAATTCTGTGTTTACACCACAACAAAAGAAATTAGATAAAGCATGGGGAAGCAGTCAAAATGAAATGTCACTGTCACAAAAATAACTTGATACAGAGCCCGCCAAAGTTAATATATTACAAAGTGTCTTTCACTCTCCTTGTGCACAGTCAGCAACACAGAAAGTACTTAAAATGTTGCCGCCATCAGGCTTCCAGTCCTACATTTTATTATGATATGAAAATATGTCATTTTTCTAAAAGTGTACTATTCCATCCTCTACATCTACTACTTTATTATTTGGCATTTTCTCTTTCGACTCCAAACCCACACCTATTTCTATGTTTACTTTCTCTTCTAAATTCAAGTATAACTGTTATTAAGGCCAATCTGATTGTTCAGTTGGCCAATTTTATGAGTCGATATGGTCCTATAGATCCGAGGGAGGATCAAAAAGTTCTAAGACGGCTTCTGTTGCGTGCAAACTAAGTGCAACAGTGATGTACATGGAACAGGAGGAAGAAATAACCTGTATGAGTAAGTATTCCAGGTTATGGCTTTTGACCAAAATCAGCAACTGAGTTGCAGAAGTTTCCTTGTGATCATTGGTACATGCACATTTGCCCAACAAAGTCTAATGACACTGGACAATAAAGCCAAATCACCAATTTTCCACCCAAACCCCAAAAAGTAAGTATTATAATACAGTAATATAATATAGTAAAATATACATTTGTGACAAGCATGTTGTTATTTTGTGGTCATTTTTTCTCAAACCTTTAATTGTGATAAAAATTTGAACTGCATAAGCTTAAAATAATGTATAATTATAAGTGTTGACTCCTAACACTATGAAAGAGTTCACATTAAAAAAAACTTAAGGTAAAAGTTGAAGTTTATTCCTAATGGGATTAGTGTTTTAACTCCCACTAGAGTCCAGGTTTAACTCCTGAAAAGGGTTAAAACATCAACTCCTTGAAAAGAGTTACTTTCACGAAAGAGCGAGCAATGGCTGTAACTACTGTAGTACAGTGCAGGAAAATAAAGGCCTACAAAACAAAACAGCCCCTCGTGGAATAATGCAGCAGCTTTCCTAAATACAGTAGAAACCAGATTGTCTGTAATTAATCTGAGCCTTTTCCTGGAAACATTCATGAATTTATGACTTTTTCATAAGGCATTTCATGTATAATGGAAGCCAGAGGAAACGGGAAAGAATGCAAATTAAGAGTCAAGCTTGTTAGAAGGCCAGTTTGACTGTTTACATGCTCGGCTTGTCCTGGGTCGACCCTAGTTAACAATTCATGGTGGAAGTTTCTCTATCTTTCGGCAAGTACTCTGCACAAAATGCATCTGGAGCCAATAGGTGTTTGGCCCGTCTCAGTGCACTCACTCAACCCCCTTTTAAGCTGTCTGTTGCTGGTATCCTCTTAATCTCCGCCGCCTCCTTCTGTTTCTTCCTTCTACTGGAGACCCGGAGGTCTAGGTCACAGTGCCACAGATGTCAAACACTGAGTTTTCAGGCCAAAGCTGCCCCTTATCATCAGTAAAAAGTCAACTGGCCCATATTGCAATTTGAATATTGCAATATTTAAAAGTAGCAGCAGCAAATATTTAACAGCTGCGTGTTGCCACAACCATTAAGCACTTCACTTTATGAGCTTCTCGAGCACAAAACTTCACAAGTTTAAATGCTGCATAATAAATCATTTTACAAAAATAGTTAAAATCTATTATCTATTATATTAACCAATGTCTTCAGCAGTTAATGGGTGTCTGAAGTACAAGAGTTGTGTGTGGAGTGTGATGAGCAAGTAGGCAGCTGCAAGGGAACTGAGCCATGTCCGTGTGTTCAGCAGAGTACATCAGGACTGACAGGGACATCAAAGAGTGACGCCTTATGATGGGCAGGACGTGTGTGCGTCTGCGTGTGTAGGTTGCGGGGTCACTCTCGATTCACAGGGTTAATGACTAACGAGATGGGGGAGGCCATCTCACTCTCCCGTTGGCCATCCATAGCGTGGCACTTCCCTGTCAGCAGAGCCGAGTCCGGGAACGGGGTGTTCAGTCCAACGGATAATGGGTTTGAACACAGGAGTAAAATTTATCATGCATATTAAATCACAAGACTGGCCTCAGAATATACAGAGTGTATAAAAGGATGCATGGAACGTGGCAGGAAAACAAAAAGAGGGGAAGAAACCATAAAGAGAGGAAAGCCCGGGCCCAAGCCAGCCCTCCCCCAGCTGGGAGATAAAGATGACTGATATCTGCTCCACTTCCAGCCCAATCTCTTTAATGCTAAAAGGAGCCGAGGATAGGAGGTAAGAGAAAAAGGGGAGGGAACTGGGCTCAAGGCGAAGCAACTCTTTCTCCCTCAACCAAGTTTATTTCAGCTGAATTGCAGACATCGCACTCTCTTCACCACTTTTCCCCACCTCGCCTTCCTGTCTCCTCCTATATCTCTGACTAACACGCTCGTGTTTGTGGTGGCAGATGAACACCAACATCAGGTCCCTGGGCAGATGTGCTTCCCAGTGTTCCGCACAGAAAACGGATTGTTCAAATGCTGAATAATTACCATGATAATCATCACCATCCCACGAGGGTCTGAAAATGCATACCTGACATCTGACATTTGGTACCCATGGCTCCTCTCTCAATCTGCATAATCACATTCCATTGCCTAATTTGAATGCATACGTTTGGGGGAAAAAAACAGGTTGAATATTTTTCATTGTGGTGTAGGCTTGATAAGAATAATACAACCCAGCACAGTGTAAGCACATTTGAACTGAAACAATTAATGGATAAATCGATTAGTCGATTGACAGAAATAGAATTGGCAACTATTTAATAATTAATTTAGACTTTTAGTCATTTTTAAAGCTTTTTTTTGCCTCCTAAAATCTGAAATTTTGCCACTTTTCTTGTACTTCTGCACTGTATACAGAACAGCTTTGGGTAAATGACTTGTGAATAAACAAAACATGACATTTCATTAAGAGTATGCAGTATTAAGAGTATATGACGTATTTAAGTTGAACTCAAGGGATTTTATAGGCACGCCGCCGAAGAAGAGTGTACTCTATGGAAAACTGATTTACCCTTGTGTAAAAGTTATGCATTTTAAAATGAAAACATTTTTAGTGGGGATGGAGTCTACATATCAATATTTGGTCCCAAATGACGAGGCATTTTTCAGAAGTATCAAAGTATGGTACACGGCCCTCCTACCAAGTTTGAGAAAAAGGTTACAAGAGGGCTAAAGAATTGATTGACAAATCAAAAACAAAATAATTGGCAGATAAAAGAAATGAATGAAAGTAATAATTAGTTTCACCCTTGAGCTTTGATTCATTCTGCAGCATACACCGTGCGATCAAAGATTATGTTAAGACCGACAATACTCGTCACCTTTGATGTACAAAGCCTGTAAGTATTACTCATGAAGGGGTACAGAGACTTTTATTAATTGCTTCCCAGCTGTAGTTGTATATAGACTTGAATAAGATGGTACAAAGAAAACTATTATTTTCAAAAGACTTTTATGCACGAAGATTAGGTACAGTAATGGACAACAATATATGTCTCCTTTAAAAAGGACTTTCTGAAAGGACAAACATTTTCAATACTATGGATCATTTTTAGGCCATTGTTAAGTTGTACAAATGCATTTGCAATTCAATGCAGCCTCATAGGTATTGGGGCCAAGACAGTGCTGCATTTCAAAGCCAAAACAATGAAAAACCTCACTATGATCTTACAGTGCTGTTTGGGAGTGTTCACATCCAATTTGGCTGAACAATGTTAGACTCTTAACCTTTGTTATGCAAAGGTCCCTAATGTAGGACAACACAGCAGGGCAGTGATCCCAATAATACAGCTGTTTTTGTGCCATTAATTCTAGGTACTTTATAGCCTAGAGAAACTTTCATGGAAAACATAACAAAATATATGTCAGTGTTAATATACACTTAACTAAATATAGCATGGACTTATGACGGCTATGTTTGATTTACTGTTTGTGTTTATTGAGAGACATTGCAGTCTCCTTATTGGTCCACAGTTTGTCTGACATTTCTTTGCTTTTCCAATGAGTGTCACTCAAACTGTTAACGTTTTCAACATATTTGACAAAGCAAATCTCTTTGAAACAGCGCCTACAGTTAAATAAGATATACTCACAAATGACATTCTCATTTTTATGAATTAAATATTAATTAAAAAAACATCAGTCACATGGAACAAATACATTTATCACACCTTTAAACCCATACAATTAGAATCAGGGGTTGCAGATTAGCTGTAAATGATTAAAAGCTCCTCAGGGAGTGACAAGTGTCATATTTAAACCTCTGATATCGGGGTCTTATGTCATCATGCTAAGATCCAAAGAGTTCTCCAAGGCCTTCAGAAAAAAAGGTTGTGGATGAGCCTGACAAGGGATTTCAAATTCCTCTGTTAGAAAAAAAATCATCCATAAGTATGTCATGTTTTAAAGGCAGACCAACTCAATAAATTCAGCCCAGGAGCAGAACATTTGATGCAAAAAAAATTCTCAGAGAATCCCAACATGTTATCACAAGATCTGCAGGAAACTCTTGCAACTGTTGGTATTAAAGTGAATGAGAATCAAAAAGAGATTATAAAAATTTTACCTGCACGGGAGGCGAGGAAGAGAAAAACTTTTGATGTCCAAAAGGAACATTGGAGCAAAACTACAGTTTATCAATGAACATACAGGAAAAGACATGGGCTTTTGGAATAATGTGCTCTAGCTCTGAGGAAAAAATTATGGAGTTGTTTCGCCACAGTAATAATGGGCATGTTTGGTGCAGATCAAAGACATATTTTTTAGGAAAAGAACCTCGTACCAAGGGTGAGCATGGTGGTGAAAATGTTATGGTTTGGGGTTTCCTCGCTGCCTCAGGGACTGGGCAGCTTGCAGTCATCGATTCAACTATGAATTCTGCATCCTATCAAAGAGTACTCGAGGAAAATGTGAGGTCATATGTTCGAAAGTTGAAGTTGAACCAAAGTGGACCTCTTAACGGGATAATGATCCTATACACTAGCAAATCCACCAAAGAGGGACTCAATAAGAAGAAATAGTGTTAGGAAATGGCCCAGATTTGAATCCCATTGAAATGTAGTTGGGGAGATGTTGAAATGGGCAGTACATGCAAGAAAACTCGCAAAAAAGCTTTAATCTGAAGGAAGTTTGCATTGAAGAGGTTTCCAAAATTTCAGCAAGCCGACGCCAGAGACTGGTGAAAAATTATGCAAAAAGCCTACAAGAACTAATTTGTGCTAAAGGGGCAATACTCGCTTCTGATGCCATGGGTATACATACGTTTTCCACAGAAAAATATTACATTTAATAACATTTTCGTTGAGTAAATAATTGAAAAAAACTATTTTTCTCATGGCGTTGTACCATCTTTATCTGTAGACACGGTTTCAAAGACGATCAGATGTTATCATGTCAAAAAGGCCAACAATGTACTAATTTTTTCACATGACTGCATATTTTAAGACAGATTTTTTTTTTCACTGTTTCCATTGTGGCATCACTGTGCAAACTGATAGTGTACGTAAAAAAACAGACAGACAGAAACACACTTCACATAGCAAGTCACAATGAAGAGGCCACATTAACAACTGTCAGGATAATATGTAATAAAAAACACAAATAACTCTACATAAGAAGATTATTCTTACGTGTGTTTATCTGAGTTTCATCGTTTGAATATTTTTGCTGCACTGGAACAGCTTGCATGGGATCTGCTACACTGAGAAGCCATGGTATATCAATTATACCAGCAGTCCGTATGCTACTGCAGTGCATACTAAGCTTTTTCTTTTCACACATTTCAGACATTTATAAGACATTAGGAGATAACAAGTTGGAAATGGTGAGAAGTGATTAGGCAGAGCAGCTGACAGATATGGGAAGCGCTGTTAGTCCCCTGTTTAGCACTTGTACAGTATGTTTCAGTCTAAAGGTAGAGCATACTCCCTTCACCCCCACCCACCCCCCCCCTACACACACACACACACACACACACACACACACACACACACACACACACCACCACCACCACCAACACTATCCTGAGCACAACACATGGCCCACTCACATACCCACAGCTCTGCAGAGCAGCTTGGCTTCAGTGTGAGCACCAATCCCTCTCACTCTGAATCATGCTGTGATGGGACAGCGGTCCAGCCTCTCATATTTCCTCAAAAGCACAGTCACTGATACAAAGCTTGACTGGCAGCCAGATCCATCTCTGTAGCTTTTTGTTGCCTCCACCTGAGAGAAAAGCCCTTAAACTGTGATGGCCACTCAGTCCCCTGAAAGGGTATTGTGGGTTTTATTACAGAGTGGCTCAAGCATCATATCGCCCCACAGAGGATCATCTGATGTGGTCTAGCATGGGGTGCCTGTGTTTCATGTGTTACACAGTGCAGACCCAACAATGCAGGCCCTCGCCATGTCTCTCCCTCTCTTTGTTTCTCATTATTGAGCTAAATGGAATTAAGAGCTTTTCTACTGGGATCTTTTTTTTTTTCCTGCATTCGCCCTTTTGAACAACCTGAGGGGGATTTTAACATGCTATTACCCTTTGACACAGTGCTGGTATTAGAAGTAGGAGAGTTGCGAGGTATTTAGTCAGGGCTCCAGACAGTGAAATGGAAGGCAGGAAAAGACCTGCGCTTTCCTGCGAGAAGAGATGGAGAGGGTGCCTGGGGGAAGCAGGGGTGGAAGGCCCCAGCCTGGGCCCTGTCCACTGCAACCTGCCAGACACAGTCTGAATCCCATTTATTCCTGGTGACCTTAAATAAAATGCTGGCTACCCCTGTGGGCCCCATGTGAGGCCAAAACCAAATGGGCTGTGTTCTACACTTTTTCTACCCCACTGCTAGAGAAAATGAGCTTTATCTGTGGGGGAACTCAGAGCCATGTGACTAAATGCCCCCTTCCCTGCATGTATTTCCCCACAAACTCCATTCCGCAGTTAATCTGCAAAGCTGTCGCCTTTTAATTACTTGCTTTTGGTATTGGAGGGCTCCAATGTGGAAACCATTTTTTTCTATATTTTGCAAAGTTTCAGCTTCTACAGTATATCACTTGGGCAGCTTGACTGTTTGCAATTTGAGAAATATTAAAAATGTCCCATCATGAAAATGTGCACATGCTGTACAAGGTGACATAGGGGCTGTTTGACAAACGTGTCGCCTAATTGCTGCGAAGGAACCGAAAAACGAAATATGTAATCCTAGTTGATTAAGTTAGGTTGTTAAACCAGAGGGCGGTGACAAGTAGAGAGGTGAGAAATTGTTAGATGAAACTCGGTGTGTCTTTCTCGTCTGTCAAGGACTCACAGCAAAACAATAATATGTAGCACACCTTCATATCAAGCTTTGATACTTGAAAACCAGTTAAAACCACTACATGTAATGTGCTATTTAATAAATCATTCAATTCAAGACAGAGCCAGTGGACTGGAAGTGACAATTTCATACCATGTCTGTACTTTCATGCATCAAAATTGAGCATAAGCTCAGTTGTATCACATTTCACTAGATATCACATTTGCCATGCTTTATTGGTTGATTCACATAAACAGCAGGCTTTAAAAAGCTTGCCAGTGCCAACGGTGTGAAGCAATTTATGTATTTCAAATTAGATTTATTTGTCTTGATTATGACTTGGTTAATTATTTGTCTTATTATTTCTATACAACACGTACTGTATCAGTACCATTCCTCACATTATTTATTTTTACACCTATTTCCACAGCATTTCCAAAATACCGTATCGGTCCAAACTAAGACAGTGGCCTTCACATCAAGAGCACCTCTTTGCCACATGAACCCAAGCAGGGTACCAGGGCTTTTCAAGTGCCCACTACACGTCCATGCAGAGCTAAAGTCTGCATGAGCAACTCTAATTAAAGTGGAGTTAATCACAAATAGCTGGATAGGGCCACAATTGAGGCATATGTTAAGAATGAATTACTAATTAGAGCGGCAAGCAGTAAGACAAGTCCCAGACTGCTTGAGAAGTCTCCGCACGTTGCTAATATATGAAAAGGTATAAACAAACAGCAATCTGGTTGTTTAGCTCCTCCATCCCACTTACAAGGATCCAATTATGGCAGATCCCTGGAGCCGCCAATACAATCAGGCAAAAGTGAGTTGGCGTTATGATTAACTGTGAAGGCCACATATTCTCTATGGCTGCTCCAGCCAGCCAGCAGGCCTCCTCTGACAGGGGCGGTTATGTGGCTCGGAGAGCTCCAGGGCTCCACTCCCAGAACAGGCCATCGGAAAGCCCAACACAACAGAACACAACAACAAAACACAGCACAAGCCTCAGATACTGCATTCAGGCCGTGTTGTAATACGTACAAGCTAATTCACTGGATGGTTTGCTTTTATAGTGCACCCCATCGGGTGCGGTATAACACGCAATTAACATTGTAAATTCCGTGAACAATGCTCATGGCATTGTTGTGTTGCAGGAACACACCTGTTCCTCAGTACAGCCACAACGTAGGACCCTACAACTGGCAACAGCAGAAGGACAAAATGCAGCCGAAGAGTGCCATCAGCACATAATCAGAATATTGCAGAAGCTACTAATCGTTGTTGATGGCATTTTGTTCGATCAGCTGGTCAGCTCTGAGACTTGAACCCCCAGCTGTGAACATAAAAAGCACTGGTGGTTTCTGTCAGCAGAATAGCTTTAGAAACTGAATAATTCTATATCAAACCCTCTCCAGTGCAGCCCGCGTCCATACATCCAACTGAGGTTTTCACCACACTTTCGGCAGGAATATCAGTTTGCAGCCGAGAGGTAAGCCGGGCGATGGATGAAATGGGCTTTTTTGCCATTTATCATTCAGTGCTGGAGGTCGTGTACAGTTAGCCATCTGGATCACAGGGAACTGTAAAACATTTTCCCCCATACCAGACTGAGAGGAGCGGTTGAGCCACGGAGAAAAGCAAACATGTGGTGTGCCCGTGCAGATAGAGCTTTAAATGCAATAAAGAAAAATGCTTTCAAATGTGTACATAGGTACACATTTACATCAGTAAATGCAACTCGTATAATGAATTGATCAAATGGTCTTAGGTCAATTTAAAGCTCTAAATGTTTTGTTTTTTTCTTTTCTCCCCACAGGCAGTATGTGGTACATGTGTGTGAGCTTACAAGTAGAGAAGGAACACTCACATCATCACCAGCCATCCGGTGTTAACGAGAAAGACACCTACAGACACACCACTGGAGGTGAACAGCGTGATATATTCAGTCCTCCACATACATAGGTGTATACACACACACACACACACACACACACACACACACACACACACACACAAAGAGGGGGACTCTGCGGGTGGAAAACAGCATGACACAGCCTTAACTTTAACCTGTGTGGTGCTGCCTAAGATAGTCACAACAATGTAGCCCACCTCGATAGCTTTGTTTTCTTTACTCCGAGCCAAGAGGCCCTACTGTTAAAAAAAAAAAAAAGGCCTCCCACCCTCCTTCAATTAGAGATGCTGATTGGTACCAGCCCTTCTTCCAGCAGGAAGCTACTCAACCTTCAGCTCAGTCCAACTTTTAACTGTGCGATCTGATCTGGATCTTCCTCCTGCCCTACTTCTTGTTTGGTCTCAGTTCTAACGTGGCTGATACGAGTGTGTCTCTGCATGCGTGTTCCTTGTGTTTGTTTTAAAGTACACTATGTTAGTACAGCAGAACTGGACAGCCAAGCCTTCGCGTTCCTCTCCAATGATTAATATGTAGGCTTATGGCAGAGCTGCAGGGGGAGGAGGGAGGTCGGGGCTGGAGATTTGTCTGTGGTTTAATTAGTGCATTCCTGGCAAATTCTCCAGCAATAATTATGGCGAGGCTTCTTTCTGACCTTTCTGGTATTTTCTGCATGTTTGGCTTTTATCTGATCATGTTTTATTCAGGATCTTTGTTGTGTACGTTCTGTTCATCCACTGTCTTGACCGTTGCACAAGAACATAATAAATAAATAAATAACACGGGACAGGTTGGCCAAAACAGCACTTCTATCCTTTATCATTTCCCTTTGATTCTTTTTCTCGCCCCACTCTCTGAAATTGCAAGGTTCAAAAATGAGGCGATGGAGCCAATGCGGCACTGGCTGAGAGGCTTGTCCAGAAGGCAGGCATCCATATTTATAAACATGTCATTCTGTTTGCTTTCATAAAATTCTATTTTGCACAGATGAGGAGAAAAACATCCTAACAACATGTGAATACCTTGCCTATTCCCCCACCAGCCGACCAATGACAAAATAAAAAAAAGAGTATTTTTTTCCAATGAGGTGTTGACATCAGGCAAGAGATGAGAGGCACAGTGATTAAAATGCATATTTCAGCTAGGGGAGAAAATGTAAAAAAATGACAGGGAAAACATCAAGCTTTTAAGAGAAAGTACATCAGTAATTGTTAGAACAGGGTACAACCCTACTGAGAGATTGATGATGTCAAACTAGGATCTACATGTGGGAATCCTTTCCACATTCGAGTAGCATGTCTTCATTCTCAGCTATCAAAATGCAAAGCTAAGAAAAACAACTCAAGATGGAAATGTGGCCCGTATGCCTGTCACACTGCCTCTGCTGTGCCACAGATGTAACCCGCACAACTATAGATTTGAGGAAGAGTCATAGGATGAGAGTCCATAATATGCATGCACATGGGCACACACACATAAACACACAGAAACAACAGCACACGTATAAGAGCACAGGCAGCACTGGGGGGATATGGGCTGCCAAGGCCCCTGTGGGGAAGCGATGGCTTCCTGTTTGCAAGGCTTTCTTTAGCGAAAATGCTTAAAACGGGCCAAACGAGAGCAGTGCTTATCCAGCAAAATTGCTGCTAGATGGAGCAGAAAGTGCACAAATTTTCTATGACACCCCAGTAATGAGGTTTTATATTGACCCAGGCACTGAGTGGAAGGGCTCTGTGCTCCTCTTCTCCTAAACTCAGCTCTCCTCAACCTCTATTTGGGGCCCCCGGTGGGAAAAAAAAAACCCAGCATGTGCTTAGACAGGTAGCAGAGCAAAAACACAGCTAAACGAGGAGCACTCATCAAGTACTCACACCTCCGTTATACTGCTGAGAAAAGATTTTGTTGGGTTTTTTTTTTTTTTGCTCAGAAAGAACTTGTTTCCTTCCTCCTAACATCAGAGCTGTTTTGGCATGAAACTGTGCCTAATTTTTCATCATGTCTCACACAGACGGCAATTTTGGAGGCATTAGTCGGAGGGAATGTGCTCATAAAACTTCCCAATTTAATTTTAAGCCTTTTATACATAGGTTGTACTTGGTCCCTATCGCTTCGATTCATGTTTTTTTTTTTTTTTTATTGTTATTATTTCATTTAGACGACATTTAAATTTAAACAAAATATAACTTTTAATGTGAAATAGGTACAATCAATAGTGGGTTACGTGGAATGTGCCGTCATTCACAGGTCAAACAGCGTGCATCAATTCATTTGGAGCTAAAACAATTTGGAGATTAGTCAACAGAAAGACAATAAAATGCCCAGTGTTTTGATAATTGATTAAGTCGTCATTTAAAGTCTCTTTGTTGCAGCTTCTTCAATGTGCGGAATTGTTGCTTTTCTCTTATTTATATTAAAGGAAACTTTAGTTTTGGATAGTTGGTGAGACGAAATCAAATTATTAAAGACGTCCTCTTGGGCTCTGTAAAATTGTGCCATCCTACACAAAACAATTAATCAGTTAATCAAGAATATCAGTTGACAGATTAGTTGTTAAAATAATAAAAACAAATGTTGGTTACAGCCCTGAATCAAATCAAATGAAATCTTCTTAGCCAACAATCTAATAAAATATACACAACCTACTGTGCTTCTCAACACACAATTTGTACACATTATTATCTGCTAAAATAACATTAACATATTTGCTACAGCTGTAGTTTTTATGTAAATTGGAGTTATTTGGGGTTCTGTTATATTTAGGTTTGTATTTTGCTACAGAGCGTCTGCACCTCCGGAGGAAGCCGGATTCTCCTCAGAGAAGCCGCCTGGACGTTCCTCCCCACCCTTTTAAACTGCCTGCTGATTTTAATGGAGGTGAGAGAAGTTGAGGTGATTGGCCATCACAGAAGCCTGCACCAACTGCACCTGCTGAAAATATTATTCTACAACCAGCTAATATGTTTCATATTCATGTATTATTTCTGCCTAATCCGCTTTTTCTCTTTGCATTGCACCAGTATTGCACTCACAACTTTGGTAATTAGAATTTGCTGGTAACACCACGGTTTGTGCTCACTCTTAAAAAAAAAAAAATGTAAGCATAAGTTTAACCCTTTTATAACAGTAAATATTTCATCTTGCAATACTTTAAAAGCATATTTTCCAACTGGTTCTTTTTCTGATGCAATATAAGTAACTTTTATTGCTCACTAATAATTACACTTTAAAACTAAATACATATTGTGTGAATGAACTGAATCTAATTGTTGGCTTTTATACAAAACTGTACAAACAAAAGTAGCAGCTGCTTTGATAACTGTGCATGCTCTCCGTTTGATCTGTATCTCCCTGAAGACATCTCCCTCCCAGAATCCTAAGTGCCCGAGGCACTGGTCCATGATGCACAGCTCTATATCCTGGAGCTGGAGCAAGTAAAGGTCAGCGCTGGATGTTTGTGAAAACTAGGGGAGCCACTCGTCTCTGAACAGTTATTGTATCATACAGTAGCATATGTGTGCCATCTAACACCGCAGCCCAACACTGACATTCACAACTGAAAGAAAGCACGACTCCATACCTGTCCGAGCTGAGATAAAAGTAAGGCTGCATATCGGTGTCTTGTGAGCAAAGGCACAGCTCAACTCTCATTAGCGGTATTTTTGTATGTCCATCAGCAAAGCACGCACCATGCTATTTTAAGCAAATGCATCACCAGTGAGTTTTGCAAAGTCTGCAATCCTCTGATGAATTAAAAATGTATGCTTGGATGGAAATAATTTTGGTATACATCATAATTATTACCTTAAAGGGAAACTCAGTTTTTAAAAGCGGAGAGTTATTTCTTAGAATGATCTGAGGCATTTAATAGTTCAGTGAAAGTGCTATCTGCTCTGAAACTTCTCACCGCTGCATCTCAGGCCATTTAGCCCTGTTTTCTGTTTAATCTGTCGGAGGTGCCAAGATTCAGCCTGTGCTTTCTGACAAACATAAGCCTCAAAGGCCACTCACAATGCATTAAGAATGTTTTCTTTTTGACAGACATCAAAATGTGACCTTTAAATGATTCTTGTTATCAGGGAAGCTGAACAAGAAAATCGATAGGATGCAGCTGGAGAGGAGGGATTAATGCAGGGCAAATTGATCATTCCATTTCATTTTCATCTTGATTTGATGTGCCAGCCATAAACGCCTAATCTGACCACAAACTGCTTTTAACACTTCAGAAGAGAAACCTTTGAGCAGAAAAATACAACGAGCTCAACGAGCTTCTCAGTTACAAAAACGATGGGGCAGAAGCTTGAGCCTTTACTGACAGTTAACCTTAATAATAAAGAGGCTGTTTTTTTTTCCCTTTTCTTTTCATCACTTCTCTGTGCTTTTTATAGCATTCCTCAGCGCTGTTGCCTCTGTTCACCGCAGGGAATACACTACGGCAGAGCTCATTGTCTATTTCACACAGTTTATGGGTCCATCAAACTGCAAAAACAAATACATTAATCATCACAACTCACTGATAGATCATTAATTATTGTACCTCACTGTTGGTGTCACACGTTGTTGAATCCTTTCACAGATAATCAGAGCACTTTGGTGGAACTTCATTAAACAAACTGTTCATTTACAAAGCCAAGTCTGGACGTACAAAGAGTCAAAGAGATCAAAAAGATCATATTTTCTTTTAAGGAATCTTTCAGGGAACATTAAAAGGAATATCAGCTATAGAGGAATTGCACTGCACTACCACCCCCTACCCCCCACCCCCCTCCAAACCCCACGACACACACACACACACACACACACACACACACACACACACACACACACACACACACACACACACACACACACACACACTCCCCACTCCCCAACTTCCCGCACAAGGCTGAGATTGGGAGCGTGTTACCGCTGAAATGCCAGAGCTCAACTGATAACTGCGATAACAAAGATAGCAAATCTGGGAAATGAAAAATGGCACTTCTCTTCTACAAGGAGATACATCAGTGTTTATTAAATCAATGCCAGACAGAGGAATCTGAAGGTAAAATAATGAACCACTTATAAACGATCTTTGCTTCGCTGGGCCTTACCTGATCAGGGTGTTCAGGGACCACCAATGCGAGGCATATTAGAAGAGGTCTATTAATCCTAGAGCTGCTCATAGCTGACTATAAAATGGGTGAGTCCTCTGTGACTTACTAGGCACATCCTTTTTAATTTTTCACTGTACAAAAAAAGTCAGGCACACAACTTTCATTGATTGGGTGTGAAAGTTTGGCTTGTCTGTGTATTTCTGCTATAAGAGCGGAGGATATTTCATTACGGTGCTCTGGGACACACATTACGCTGCTCTGCTACCTTTCGCACAGCATCCATGGCAACTGGAGGGGCCACACAGTCCCAGCAGAAATGTGCTTTTAATTGAGTGACATCTAATCAGGCAGTGAAATACAGCAGTGGAGCTAACAAAACAGGTCAGCGAGGGACAAGGACTACCAGCTGCAATCGGCATCACGGCACAGCGCTCAGTTGTGCTGTGTTGACCAACACGTATTAGTCTGGTTTTAATGAACAAAATTACAGGGTTGGAGGTATTCTTCACAAGATCTTTGGGCGAATGTGTGATTGGATATGATGAGCCCTTCTTAAGACTACACCAGCTTGGGGAGGAGGCATGTCTTTGATGTGCTGAAATTACTGGAGCTGAGAGGTCTCACAAGCTACGCCTTAACACATATTAAACAGACTCTAAAGGATGAATTTTTCACCGTCATCTGTTTTTTTCCCCCCATCTTTAGCGTGTTGGTGTGCCGGGTCGGGCCTGGGCTGTCTGCTTTTTTCTTCCTCAAACATTGCTGGTATTTTTAACTGAACTAGCATTTCCTCCTCATTATCAGATGTTGAATCAGTGCACAGGGGGACACCATCAACTCCCCTCGACCTAAAATCATCTGCGGTGACAGCACTCTGTAGTGGCACACACAGATAGAGGGGGTAAAGGCTCAGTCTCAGTAAATCGTCTTGCCTGCGCTTTGGGGAATCATTGGAATTCATGATCTTTTCTCAGTATGCTAACAATAATCTTCTTCTAGCTCTGTCTCGCACATCACTAGGCATAGCAAACACTTGTCTCCACTGAGTCTCAGGCAGCATCAGCTTCGCCTCACCATGCAAATTTCTCTTTGTATTACATCTATGCCCTCTACCTTTTCCAGTCACTACCTTTTATACAGCTGGAGGATAAAACCAGTGCTCATGAGTGATCACCTTTTATTCTCATCGAGGATTTTACTTTGATAAATCTTTGAGCAGTAAACAACTGGACTTTTTCTGCCCGTAGATTACAATAAAATGCATTATAAGGCTCTCGACATGTCTCTACTGAACAAATGCCCCACTCCAGGAGCAACTATGCTCTCACTACAAAAAAGAAAGAGTACAAGATGCTTTTGTTAAGCAGGGTATAACAAATGTTTCTGCGGTAAAATTAGCTGGATAAATAAAATGCAACCCAAGTGAAATTTGTCTGTGTTTGTATATTCCACTAGAGCTCTTAATTGGAAGCACCTTAGGTGGATGCTACTGAGGGTGCTGCTTCAGACTTTACCAGCAACTGAACTGAATTTCATCACGAAGCACAGCTTTTATATTCAGGAGGTTCGGCTTCATGTTACAGCTGAAGGTGGTTTCTTCCATATTGATTGGACTGGCCAGCAGATGTGTAGCTTTAATAATGAAAGGGAGGAGTTTTTTTATCATATGATCTACATATTGATGTCATATGTTTAATGTATTTTATTATGTTTTATGTATACGTTGGAGTCTATGTGCATCCTAAGACAAATTTCCCTTTGGGCACAGTAAAGTTAAAGCTTGACCGTAAACAGCAGATGTTTTCTGATATAGTAAACTTGCACTACATCCCTTAGTGTACCACTGAGGACAAATAAAGATATAAACATATGCCTTTGCAAGTCAATGAATTAATTGCCTGCGTCTCAACATATTTTTGTTATTTTGTCAGCTGTTTTGTTTCACTACATTAAAGTATACATTTATGGCAAATGTAAAAAAACATTTACAAACACCTTCTTTTGGTTGACGCGTTCGTATAATATACGAAGCGTGTGTGCAAATACACTGTATCTTCACATTTCCTCATTAACATTAGGACAATAATCTGGTGACTAGTTTGTGATTGCAATCACATTTAGAAATGTTTCTAAGGCAGGATGTCTTATCATACTTGCCATATTATTATAGACCCATTCCGTCAGCCTCACCTCCAGCACGAAGCTTTGATGGTGTCAAGTGGGAGACGACAACCAATTAAAAGAAAATCAGTCAAACAACTTGGGGTCAGATCTCAAGATGCTCCCAATCACTCATAATTTCCTGTTGTTATGCTGCATTTCAACTGTTCCTGATTGAAGTCTGATAAGTCAGTGGGCACGATGGTCAGTGCGCCATATATGCAACTGTATCTCATCAAAAATAAACTCCACCCTACACCACCCAAAACATTCCACTTATCTGTCTTTAGTTCAAATCAAAACAAATAGCCCGCAGAGCATGACCATGTTACCTTAAACAAACAGGAGCAGAGGTAAGAAGTCTTGCAGCTGCTTTAATACCGGTGGTCTGTTTTTTAGGAACGAAAAGGCTGGGAGATGATAGGAATGGCATGCGTGGGGTCTGACAGGACAAGGCAGTAGTCCTGATAGTATTTCTGTGCACGTCCTCCTCTGTTAGTCATTACTGTGTGCAGACGAGGGGTGATGTTTACTCTGCTGAGACAAGCAAGTCTACTGCTCTGGGTTGCAACCTTGTGACTCCCTTCTCCCTCCTGCTGCCAGCTCTCCTAACGTCTAGCCCTGGCCCTGCCACACCATCAGCCCACTGGCCTAATGCTGCTGCCGAATGCTTACCGTCTACCAGGACTCGGTTTTTGGAATTAATCCGGCAAAACAAAACAAAACAAAAAAAAGGGATGTTGCATTTCTGTGCATATTGACTGCTTAGTGGGTGTTCGGTTGATATTTCAGAAAATAATAGCATAACACACACAAGGGATGTGATACTGCAATACACTGCTGTGCCATATTTCCTCCTTTTGTCTTTAGTTTCCTTGTGTTGTCACTTTCAAACATTACCTCCACCCACACACATACAAGAAGAAGAGGAAGGAAGAGAGAGACGATGACAGAGATTTACTGCAGTACACAATGTTTGATATAGGGAGTTGTAATCCTTGGTAATAGATTTAAAAAAAAAAAAATGAAAACATGGTTGGATGGTTTGTCATAGAAAGATGATGAAAAGAAATTACAGAATATAAGAAAGAAATTAAAGATGTTAGCAAACACAATTGACAATTTATTGTGCATTAATGGCTCAAGGACAGTGGAAGTAACGAAGCACAGAGAGAGACAAGTGTGAAATAAAAAGGGATAATAAATTAAGAGAATGCAACAGTTATAATTTTACAAATTGAAACAATTATAACAGCCAAACAAAAGGAAAGGAAAATAAGTCAAGGAGGCAGAAGCAAGTTGAACAAAACAATTCAGTGTGAGATAAATGGCAATGATCATGACACATAATGGCAAATGGTTCAAATCAATCATAATGCACCAAATAAAAAATGAAATGATTACCAAGCTTATGCAGGAGGTCAGGGGTCAGAGGTCAAGTTCAATATAAACACGGAAACCATTATGGCGTCTGCATGGATGTCTCTGGAAGAAATAAACAGGGAGTTGAAGTAAGTACACTTCACTGTAAGTGCTGTTTAAGTCCTGCATCTACTTGACAATATGTAGCACTCAAATATTAATGTGACAAAATGCTGTAGTAAGCACTCATTCACAGCAGTGCACAAACCAGAGATGCTCAGTTTCCTTAAGTGGCGGTGGGCTATTTTCAGAGTTTAGTGAATCGCAGACACACTTATTCCAGCCCTTTACAACAATAGAAGGCATCTTTTTATCATCCTATAACAGTGTCAGGACCATAAATTAAGTGTTTGCTCATTTCAAAACCTCTCAGCAAAATTAGGTAGACAAAGCAAGACACCAATGCAAAGCTAACACATCACTCATGCTTTACGTTTCATGCTTTTGTGGCCGCCACTTTTCCTACGGTTACACACAAAGCAAGTTCTAAGACAGCGTACACAGTGCAGACACTAGTAAGACAAAGAGTGTGTCTGATTTTTATTTTTTTGTTCAACCAAAAGAAAATAAAAAAATAATCCTATAGTAGCCTAGAAAACAGTTTGAGGCTCCAGCACACCGAAGCCAACAAAGGCATTACTCTTTGCCAAATAAAGAAAAACTACACAAATGGCTGTGCAGCCGAAGCAGAAAGTATTCATCTATTCAAGTCTGCACATTTTGCTATGCATAAAATGCTTCACATTTATTTCATATTGTTTGTGTGAAGTGAATAGAAAATGCACCAAATAGAACATATTCTTTCAGACATTATTCAAATCTGCTACTCCATCTTCAGTCTCCAGAATTATTCCTGCAGTGTTCCTCACATGATCCCTGTGCTATCAGTGACCAGGTCAGTGACACTGCATCTCCACATGTACACTGTATGATTCATTAGAGGATGCTAAAACAATGCAGATCCTAACATTGTGAGAGTAAGACATTGTCCATGCATGGTTAAAATTCAGCAACAAAAAAAATTCTACTAACACATAACTGCATATTTGACAGTGGAGTCCAATATTACACCCACTAAAATATCATCTCATCTTCAGTACAATGGGCTGATGACTCATTTTTATTTAATTGAAACCCAAGAAACCGTACTTGTCAACTCTTAAAACCTAAAAATTCACTTAGGAGCATTTCAGGGAGCAGATGTCACACTTATCAGGGAAAACGGCACAAAATAAATGGTTTTACAGAAGAGAAACATGTTGCTAGGTCCTCGACCCAGCCTGAGCATGAAATCCAAACAGCATTCAATGTAAGACAACACTCCGTACACATTTGGCCCAGAGGCAACATATCAGCACTGAAACAAGAAGGGAAATACCTTTCAAAACAATACCAGGTTTTATTAGTGTCTCGCACCTTGAGAAGATCATGCACAAACTCTCAAATAAATGTATTTCGAGATTCTTCTGTAGTGCAATGAAATACAGAAACAGCCCAAGGCTCGGGGAGACACCTCGGAAGCTTCTGCATCTGTGTGCGATTAGTTCCACTACCTAAGATAAAGCATGCAGAGCAAATGTAACCCTCATCATAATCTGTGTGTCATGAACGCAGGGGAACGCTCAACCAGAAAACAACAATAACCGCTGTACGGTATAGCCTACCACTGTGACAGTGGCTGGCGTAAACCATAGTCCTGCCAGTGTTCTCCACCCATCATTAATTGTCTGATCATTATGGAAGAAAAAAAACAGCACGGGAGTGAGCAGACGGCAGCTCTCACAGGTATTAGCTGCTAATTGCCGTCAACTAAACAGGCAGCACTTTCTGGAGAAAACAATCTATATTAATTCTTCCTATTCTACCCTGCAGAATGCACACTGGAATTTCTTTGGTGCACAAGATAAATGCTTATACGATAATTACAACTAATTGTGCAAATAATTGCAAAGCTCTCGTGCCACCTATACCCCCCTAAAAAACAAAAGCAATCTATGTGGCTCTTGGCTGTGCAAATGAAACAGCCTTATTTCTCTATAGTCTCTGCCCTCTGGTCATTCATTTTCCAGCATTTGTATCTGCTCTGTGGTAAAAGCCAGATTTTGCTCAAAGTGAGGGGAAGGGAAATGGAAGGGAGCTGATGACAGGGATTCATGGATGCTCTGAATGCAGACATGCTGTTCCCGCGTCTTGCCTCTCCCAACAAAACATTTGAAAAGCTTCAAAAGCCCGGAGCTTTACGCTCTGGAACACATCTTTTGATTATATCCAAGTCTCCTCCTTTTAAGGGATGGAGAAAAAAAGAAACAAACAAAACATCACCTGTGTATCGAGATAGCCTTTTGCAGGAGGTTTTTTTTCACCTAATCCTTTTCATTTCAGGTCAGTAAAATATTAGTGCTTTCTCACTGCTCTGATGGTCAAATCACATTTCAAAGGTTCTGTGTGCCTCTCCAGCAGAGGGAAGGAGGGAGGGAGAGAGACAGGGCAGTGGGGAGCTCAGGCAATCCCCCATCTATTACAGACGAACCAATCATCAAAGACAAATTACAGTACACTTCACTGAGATATGCTAATTCCAAATTAGATGCAAGTCATCAAAAGATCAGCATTGCAATATTTTGCATCTACAAATTGAAAATGTCTGCTTTCAGAACAGGTTATAATACCAATATAGGAAGAAAAGAAAAAACATGAGCTCCATCCAGGCCCACAGGCGGCATGTACTTTAAAACCTAGTTCAATACAAAAAGATTTATGTGGCATTTTTGCATAGATGTGCTTCAGTAAAAGAACTGCAGTTGATCATTGCCGATGAAAAATCGTGGCTTGACTTATTCTCCCGAAACTTTATTTTACTCTGGTTTTTAAATAGGCGCTGTCAAAATTCACAGTCATCTCTAAGTAACAACTCATTAGCTGCGAGTTAGAGTCGTTGTCTTCTTGTACATAACTCATTTTGTTTTCTTTTTTGTAATCTATTCCTGGATTACTTGTAAACAGTATTCATGACAGTATTCATGATAACTGTATGTTTATACGCCCACTTCAGAATAAACAAATGATTAAATCTAAATTTAGTTTGCAAAACAGCATCTACCTATCCTCGCCTTCTCAAAAATGTTGAAAATTGTTTTCTCTGCTCTCTCTGTCCTCTGTGCTGAAAAACATCGAACACATTATAGTGGAAGCATTTATAATGTAATTTTCCTTGTGATCATAAACACCTCCATGACTCATCTTGTGTTTTGCTACATTTGTGCTGGCGTGGTGACCTTCATTCAGTCCCGCACATTATCAATGTGCTGTTGATTTATAGAAGAGGGCAGTCAATAGTTGACATTAATTACACCCTAAGCACATCAATTGTCAACATAATAAAATATAGTAATATAAAAAAAATTAACATATATATATATATATATATATATAGAGGCAAATAACAGGTGGATGCAGCAGCATCATTAGTAGATTATGGCGGTTTTTCTCATCTAACTCTCACTAAGAAAGCAAATAAGCATTTTTTTTTTTTATTTGATGCTAATTGTTTGTGATATAATACACAAACAGAACTGTGACATTTCAAATATTCATTAAATGTTTACTCCGATTAAGCTTTTTTTAATGAATCCAAAATCCAAAATCTGTCTATTTTACTGCTTACATTATAAAACAAAAGGTATATTCTCAATATGTTGAACAGGGATAAAATATAGATCTATGGAATGCAATGACTTGTGAGGCTACGTCATCTGATCAGTAGATACCACTGTCTACCATCATTGTTCTGCCGAGGTGTTAATCGTTGATTTGAGGAGGAAGACTGCCAATATGCATTTAGTTTAAACAATAGAAACACAGACAGACAATTACCCAGTCCAGAGGGAGTCACAGACTAAAGAGCTGGTCAATATTTCCGTGCAACATATGCATCAAAATGGCTGGGTCAGCTCCAGCATCTTGCTACTCTTTCTGCTCTCTCCCTCTAAGTGCCTTTTCTCCCAATCCATGTCCGAGGGGAGGACGATTGCCACATCACTGAGGTGTGAATACGTTGATGAATTTACCCTTTACGTTTGACACCTGATATGTAAAAGCACGGCTTATGTTCAGAAGCAATGAGCGGTGCTTTGACAATGTCAATATTTCTCTCCAACATGCAGAGTAGGCATATAGACTAATGACAGACCGAGTATATCAGCAAATGAGAGCACAACAGGGGCAGAGGACTGCGTGTGTGTGTGTGTGGGGGATTAATAGCTCCAGCAACAAATGACCTGACAGGACAACTGCAAACACACCGACAGACGAAGAGGAAAACATCCACACAGCGCATCTACACATTCACATACACGACCACAGGGAAACATATTTATTTTTAAATACAACAGCAGCCGTAAGGATACACTCCGACAGTTGCCTGCATGTCACTAGTGGTAACATGTAAAAGGGAATAGCATTTGCAAACACCCATGTAGCTTTGTTTCAAAGGCTCCCTTCATCAACAGTATCTTGTTGAGGAATATAACCAAACTCCTCTGTGACTTTCACCCATGGCAGCCTGCTTTATTTAAGGCAGTTGTAGTCGGGTAAACAGATTTTTATTTCTTCAGTTCTTCAATAGAAAGATCCCTTCCTAACACCGTGTGTGATGCCCCCCTGAGACCTCCCCCCCTCCCCAGTTATACCACTTCCCCATCCCCCTTCAGCATAAGGCTCATCACAAAAGGCACAACAAGGATATATTGTCAAGAATTTTACTTTTAGCTAGTGCTGATTGAAAGAGGCTGACTTTTATTCTCTCAAGTGCACCCTTTCTCTTTTCCCTCTGCCATGGTACACGAGGGTACCATTACGGTGGCTGTGGACTTCATCCATTCATCATTCTTCTCACCTATGAAGCAAAACACACATATATCAACCATAGCTGCCCTCCCACTTCCCTAAATCACGCTTTGTTCTACTGTGTGTAAAGAAAACTGCCTAGGCTTTGGACATCAACACCCACTGAGCCAAAGGAGAGGGGTGCTGCAGGAGAGCTTCAGTGTTTTGCTCTGCATAGCCGAAATTAAGAAAAAAATGGAAGAAAAGCAATCATAGTTTTTCATGTGTACGATTTAAATACCTTTAACATTTAAAATTATATCTTTCTGATTTTGCAATGTGGAGGAAAAAGCAATCTTGGGTATTTGTGCTAAACGTGGCACAAAATAGACCTTTTTTTCTGATTCTGTTGAGATTAAGTCTCATTTGGAAAGGAAGCAATTCCAATTCAATCCAGGAGTTTAATGACTTTGTTCAGTGTAGATATTATCATAAGTGAACCTATCTAAACAGCTTGCAGCTGGTTAAAGCTGTTGTGTCCTCTACAGCTTTTTCCCAGGGTTTCAGCCTTAAGCATTTTCTTGCTTTAAGAGTTTATAGGTGATATCTGGTTTCATTATAATAGTACAGTAAAAATCACAGGCTACACACTCAAACCAATGTCTAAAGAGATAAGAGGAAAATGAATATCACCTCATGTTTTGAGAAGTCTACCACTTGAATACATTTATTTGAAATGGCTGTCACTGGTAACGCGGGTCAGGGATGCCAGTGATGAGCCACGTTTAAAACCAATCCGGAGTGTTAGTTACTTTCTGTACTAATTACTAACACAGAAATGTTATTGTACAACTCTGTAACACACCAAAACATGTAATACACTCGTGAGTCAACTAGAGGATCCTGAGTTAGGGACACAATTTGCCTTGCCTTGATGTGAAAAGTAAGATGGCTCTGTTTTACGCACCAAAAACCACGTGGTTTGCTTAAAGAAAAGATCACGGTTTGGGTAATTCGGTTAATTTTAGGTGTCAAAACTACTTGCTTAGAGTAAGGAAATAGATCATGGTTTGGGTTGAAATAAGTCATCTTATGTTAGTAACATTAACTAGGTACTTGTTGCGTTATGTACGTAGCTCAAGATACTTCAAATAAATGACTTCTGCTGTCCCACAGACTTGTTCACTGGTCGTCCGGGTGATAGGTCCTGTGTTTGTTCCATCAAAACGTGGCCTAGGCGGGGTAAAACATGGCCTAGTAAAACATGACATAGGCGGCGCAAACATGGCATGATACTATGGGCTGTACTGTGTGAGTTTTGGTGAGAATGTCTAATAACTGTTGTGTGAGTCACAATGATTACATCTACCATAATCTGCATTTAAGGAAAGCAACATATTTGGAATCAGGATATTTCTCTGGAGGTTCGAGGTTTGCTACCAATCTAAATTTGAAGTCCTCAGTTTTACAAAATTCCCTTATTTAATCTAATATCCTTAATGTATCATTATACATTTAAAACGTCCTCCTATTGAAAAAGCATTGCATAGAGGAAGGACATGTTCGCTTCATTTGAAAATGCAAAGTGTTCTTATTCATCAGTACAAGGCTAGTTTGGCTTTACGTCAGCTGGACACCTTGTCCTAGTAGATGGAGCATGACTGGTTTGCATACTGTATGTAGGAGAGTTAATTGTGGTGGGATTATTTGCCATTTATTCATTACACAAGCAATTTCTCTTGCATTATTCATCTTCCAACAGGATCCGGGGCATGTTTTAATCATATTGAATGCAGATTGACAGTGCTGTGTCACCACTACTTTCAAATGAAAAGCCAGCAGATAGCAAGCCCATCTTTGTTCAGCGTCGCAAATGTTAAAAACTTGAACAGATTAAAAAACTGTCCATGTGCAAATATCACTGGCATCTTAATGAAAGGAGGATGTTTACATGTTTTTGATATAAAAGGATTGCAAAATGCCAACAAAACAGACAGCACAGCTTCTGAGGCATGTTAGATTGCTGTACAAGTCGCTGTGATACTTTCATGCGGCACAGCATGGGGGGATCTGTCCTTTTAATCTCTAATCCTTTCCTCTGTAAAGAGGAGGAAAGGGTGAGGATCAGAGAGCAGAGAGAAGGTATCCTCTCCCAGACGCAGACCCATGCCAGGGCACTCTTCCTGTCCTGTACTGAAGCTGTCACTATTGGTGTCTGGAGCCATGAGGCAGGCAATTTTAGTGTTGTGCTGTGAATCGATACCCAATCACATCACGTTCGCAGGCAGCACATCAACCTGAAGAGGCCGTAGCGCAATTTACAGCATATTGTTTTTGGCCCTGGGAGCAAGCAGCCACTAGGAGCAATAGAAGCATCATGGCAGAGCAAGACAAGGCCTTGTCATGGCCATAACGGCCTTATCTCTGGTCACAGAAGTAGTCATATTAAACACGAGAGCCAAGGAGGGCTCAGGAACACACTGAGTGCATAATGTATCCGCTGTTTAATATTGGCTGTGGGACCCAACATGGTGGCTTTAATGCACGGATTCTCATCTTGACAAAGACCAGTTAGAGTAAATCTATCGACCAGCAGGCTCGAGGTTAACTCTGTATACACACTGTGTATACCTGATATTTGTACTTCCTGTTTTAGTCTACCCATTTCAGGGAAAATATTTCCCATTGAAACAAGTAAATATCCCATATAAAATGGAAAAAGGCAGACCCAAAATCAGATAGAGAGCTGCAACAATTAGTCTATTAATCGATTACTTGATCGACAGAAACTTAATGGTGATCTACTTTGGCATGTGATTATTCATTTTGTTCGACATTTTTTGCGAATATCTGATATGTCAATATTTTCCAACCGATATATGCACATGTTATTTTTCTCTTAATTGCAAAGAACCATCCAGTTTCTCCTGTAGTGGAATTTACATTATAGTGCCTACTTGATGGCCCGCTGGCAGATGAAGACATCAAATTCAATGCTTCTCAAAATGAGCACATTCACAGAGCAAAAATTTTAAAAAAAATACTTCAAGTTGTTATGGGAAACATGTCATAACATTTTCTTTTAAACAAAACTGTAAGTTTCTTTCTACCTAAACAGGCTTGCATGAAGCTCTTTCTGAGACAAACATTGCAAACTGCAACTTTGTACAATTCATAAAGCCTCCACACAGCAGATATGCCGTATTGTTGCAGCCTCTGTCATGTTAAATGAAAGAGACGTGAAGACTCTGCAGGCGTATCCTCACTCCAGGGACATGGTGCTGAGTATTTAGTCAAGCATAGAGAATGATTAAAGGGTCATTTTATCGGTCTGTCGTATTGGCAGGAATGTCCCTTTTGAGTCAATGCCAATATTTCATTTTAAAGCTTATGATGTGCCAATACTGTCACGCATTCCGAGTTTTGAGTCATTTATAATGAAATAATGCAAAAATTCTCTGATTCCTGCTTCTTCAGTGAGAATATTTTAGTCCTCCATGATAATAAAATGAATATTTTTTTGATTGGGGACTGCTGGTGGGTACAAAACAAGGCATTTCAGGATACACATTTTGGCTTTGGGAGATACTGCCCCACGCTTTTCTCTATTTTCTGACATTTTAAAGACCAGCTGGCAACTGATTGATTGAGAAAATAATCAACAAAGAAAACAACCCTTACTTACAGATATAAAAACAAACTTAGAAAAGGCAAAAAAAAACTTGTTCAAACACAGTGCATGAATGGTATTTCCATATGGTTATCAAACAATGCGTGAATATTGCAACAGGAACGGTAGTGCGCCCATGAGGGGAAACACCAGTGCAGGTGGGATTTGAAGACTCACACTGCGGGGGGCAGGGACATACTCATCATTCAGAATAAAAAGAACTTGATGTTTGTTTGTCTTCAACTTGCGTCTTGTCAAACCAACAAGTGGTTTCCATACACACCTGCAATCATTACCTTCACACAGCAGGGTACCCACAGTGGAACACACAGCCCCGCTGTGAGCACAGTGTGCTGCATGGATTAGAGGAGAGAGACACATGGTATTCTCTGGTGAAGCAAAAACTAAAGAGGCGTAGGCAAAACTACGCGCTATACATTACCACAAAGAATGTTAACTTCATGTCGCAAATGTACACGTTATGTGGCAACACCATACACTCTTTGAATTTAAACAGCAAATTACATTTATGATGACAACGATCAGACATTACTCTGAAGATGACAATGATAAGAGTAAAAGCATTGAAAAGCAATTAAAATCGCTGTCAGGTTGAGATAGCAGATAATTACTTCCATGGGAATGCATATTAATTTCATCAGAGAACATGCCTGTACATGCAATAGAATGCATTTAGAAAAGAAGAGACGTATGGGGTTAATAATTTCATATAGTACACCGTACAGGTCTGGTGAATTCTGCCCAAGCATGTCTCTTCCTGGTTGTCATTACAGTGAGAGCTGGTGTTGAGGTAACTTTCATCAATGGAGGTACTTGAGTGGCTTACTTGGAGGTAGTCCACTGTTCTTTAGTGTACAATCACTAATCTGATCAGAAAGGCACAACAGGAAACAGGCCTATTATACGTAAGAATGAAAGACGTATCACTGCTGTTTGATTGATGCGGCTATTCCCCTGGGAGAATAAGCCTCTACTTCACTTTTAACAACTGCAGATGACACAATACGCTGTACCTGAGATGGTTGTTATGGCTACGTAATTCTCTTAAAATGATGCTTTTATTCAGAGCAAAACCAACTGAAGCAAGTCAAGGGCAAAACTGCTAAAGCATTTACTGGCACAGCTTTGTACGTGTTCTCTGACTTCTGCTTTAAAATGCAGTGAGGTTGTAACATGGTTTGGTTTGAGGGCTTTTTTGCATTTAGTTTGAACTGGATAGTGCTATGCAACTAAGCAAAATGTATAACTTATATCACAGCTAAGGCTTCGTGATCTGTGCTGCAATTTATCATTTTCATGATTAACTGATCTGCCAATTAGTGTTTCAATTATGGTATCAATCAGGGTATTTGGTATATAAAGTTTCTGGAAAAAAAAACAAAAAAAAACAGCAGAAAGTCCAAGGTGACATCTTCAAACTACTCATCTTGTCTGACAAACGGTCCAAAACCCATTTACTATCACTTAAGACAAAGACAAGCAGTAAATCCCTCTTTAAGACGCTGCAGCTAGAGGATATCTGGCATTTTTGCTTGAAAAGTTTTTACAAGACTAAAATATATGTAGTATAGATTTAACTATTAATCAATCCTTCAAATAGTTGCTGATTCATTTTCCGCTAATTGACTTAATTAATCTGCTTTCATCCTGGTTCAAAATGATTTAAAAATGGAGTGGCAAGTCGTCTGCTTCTGTGAAATATTTAGTGAACGGTGAGTTCCCCTTGCACTGTGGTCCCTGTCCCTGCCTACACCCACTCATGGCCCGGGGAGGATGCAGACTGCAACATGTCTCTGGCAACACTCATGAAGTCACGACAACAACAAGGAGGGCGGGAATTGCACATTTGCACCCCGCAAAAGATTTCAACACGTATCACACAGGCGCCACACACACACACACACACACACACACACACACACACACACACACGTAACACAGCAGGAGTCACTAATGTAGCATCAAAGCTACGGCACCTGCAAACACTGCCAATTGTGTTCACATGTGACACTCTAATCCAGGATTCTGCAGTGGTGAGCAACTGCTTTCATCCCTTTGCCCTTGAATACCTTTAATTTTTGACATCAGTGTAGTATTTGTTCGATTCGCTACACCAATTTGCTACAGATCTCTCCCAAACGACACTCAAGTTCACCAGACTTACTTTGATATCAAATGGGAAAATTCAAGAAAAAAAACAAAACTCTGGAAAATATCTTCCTTCACCATGTCACAAAATTAAAACAGTGTTATATAGAATATCAGATTGATGATGCCATTAACAACCACTTTTAGAACAACTGCACCAATTCACTGCTGTCTTTGGTATTTAATGCAGTTTTTCCTGTTTAAAAGAATATACTTAAAATCATGTCAAATCTTATGAAGCTCAAGTTAAAAAATGAAGTAATGAAGAAAACCATAATTGGCTCAGATTAGAATGATTTTATTTATGTTAGAATTATAAGAACTATCATTTCATAAAAAATATTCATATTACTGTGATTAATTAATGTCATAATTATTCTATTTTTAATGGTCTAGCACTCGTACTTTATCTGAAAACACTACTGAAACCAGAACAAATGGTTCATTTCTATTTTTTAGTAGACTGTTCCCAATAACAATTCCATAACAAAGTCAACCAGTTTGCACATCTTTCCAAGATTACCTCAGGTCTGGGATCAGCGGATCCGGGGCTGAATACTAACATTTCCATTTACAGATAGCAACAGCTAATACCTTTACACTGATTAGAAGCTGTCAGTCCTCTATTTGATTTGCAATCAATATATTGTGTACATTAGTGCACAGTATACATGACGTGCGCGGGTAAACTAGTAAATGCATCTAGTATTTCCACATTTGCAAGAATACCCATGTTCCCCCCCCCCCCCCCCCCTTTATGACGACATCACAGAACAACCCTCATTTACCACCTCGGATGTTCTCCACACAGAGATCACAGTGTTCATATAGACATATAAATGTGAATTTTCATCATATCCTCACGCAGAGCATATTAATCAGCAGTGCATCCCTTGCCAACCAGACCTCATCCATATTCCTGCAGGCTTATTGCAAGGGGAGCGGCTGGTGATAAAGCAGGATCGATATGCAGAGCTGGTAAAAACACAGCGAGTACAACAGCATGGCACAAAGGTAAAGACCAGAGAGGACAGCAGAGTGAAGGAAGGTGTCTGGTAAACTGAGTTTAAAGAAAAAAAAAACTTTATCCAGAGCATGGTAATAAGAGGAGAGAAAGCAGGGCTTCTCCGCTTCTGCTATAGTTAAATAAAGCATGAAATATACATATGGTACACTGTAGGCTAAGGTGTGGTACAGATGATATTCTATTCATAGGGTAGGATATTTGCTCAACTTCTTTACCAGCTGTTTCAGTGGTACAAATATGCATTTTCACGGACCCTATAAAGGTAAGCAAAACCTCACTGCTTTAAATGCCAGAAGGTGTATTGAAAAATACAGCAATAGTAGGTTAACTCTTCAGGTACTGTATTTTTCTTTTTTATACCAACAAAGAGGAAAGCATGTTCTGTAGTTCAGAGGTGGAAAGCATGCAACAGTCTAGCTATACTATAAGTTGGGACACACTGCTTTTAAACCTTTCTGACAGGTAAACCTGGGAAGGCATCAAAGATTTTCTCTCTTTGGCATATCTCAAAACTGCCACAGAGAATTGAGTGACAACTTTATTTCTCATCTGTTACATAAATCACAGAAATACAGTGAAAGTCAGCTCTACAAACTAAGAAATTCCCCATGCTTTCTAAGCTTCGAAGGATTTCTTTAACAAAGTTCCACACAGGAGCGAGAGAAAAAGTAATTTCTTTGACAGGCAGACATTATGTGATAGAGCAGACTTTTCACTGCATTAAAGAATGGGGCTCCAAACAACAAAGAGATAGTAGCTGTTTAAAAGGCCAATTTTCCAGTCCACATTGTCATTGTCACACTCTTAACTCCAAAGGCAGACATGCACTCTGGCATCAAAGGCCATTGATTTTCTAATCAAGAGCAAATGATGATTAAGGCATATCTGCCCCCTTATCTTTCCGTTTAAAATCCTCCTTTCTGGATTCAATTTGACTTTGGCTGTTTTGCTGCTGAGGGGAATCAGGACAGTCAAAGACAAAGACACCTTGTAGAGACAACGGGCGGTGTCATGAATGATTACGGCTAGTGGAACAGAAAATGATCACCCATCCTCCCTCTCCCTGGGTCACTAAAGGCTTGCTTTGTTACAAGGCCTTTTTATCAATAGACATGGAATCGTGGAAAGATTCGATTTCATAAATATTGAAATGATACTGTATTGTAATTGATGGCTGAGTTATAGAAAAATGGCTTCTCATTTGGTACTAAATTTTGACAACACGTGTCTTCAGCCCCATACTTTTCTGAGTTGCGTTGCAGTTACTGGAGGCTTCTCTGTACGCAACAGGCTAGCTGGCGTCTAACAATAGCACGTGGGGCATTTGAGGAACTTCGGAAAATGTTTTGCATCTAGCGAAAGCTAAGGCGTTTTAGTCACATCAGTAAACTGTAGTGTGTACCGCTTGCATGTGAGGCGTTGGGGAACATTGATAAATTGTAGCGTCTAGCAATATGATGTGAGGCGTTTTAGGAACATCAGTGAAATGTTGCATCAAGCGACGGCGTGTAAGGCGTTCAGGGAACATCAGTAAATTGTAGCAAGCAGCGACATCGTGTAAGGCATTTAAGGGACGTCGGGAAAATGTAGCTACAGATATAACCTGGGTTACACTCTCCCTCTTAACTCCATGAAAATGTCAGATTTGTAACATAAGGCACAGTCATTTTATTTTTGGTTAAAATGGATTTTATCACATTGCTACTGAAAAAAAAAAAGTATCGTTGAGGAGCGGGTATTGAAGTAAGGTTATCGGCACTGGAACATTTTTGAACGATGCCCAGACCTACATGAGGCACAGATATACACAATCTCTGACGTGGCAGTTTTACAAAAATGTAAATGTGGAGGAAATCAGGTTCCCCCACAAGTGCTGTATAGACTCCCACCTCAATACTCTCTTAAATTCCCAAACTGGGTAGCAATAAACAATGTTAGAAAGGTTGGGAATGAACGCCCCATCTCTTTTACCCTGATAACATTAAGAAGTAATACTACAAAGCAGAGCCTACTCACCCTAAGGGTGCAAATGCTCATTTCTTAGCAGACTTCAATTATCCCAACTTTCTCCCCTGGTCGGTCTTCCCATGTATATGTTTAGCCTTTGTGATACACCTGCCTGAGGATGAGGGATTAACTTCCACCCTTCTCTCTCTAAGCTTGGTTTGGACTTTAGGTTTAACCGTCCTTCAGGACCAGCCCGGAGCTCAGCTTAACAATGACGCCCAAACCTCTCATCGCTCTTGCAGTCTCTCTTTCGCTCACCCTCTATTTCCTCATTCCAGCTCAGACCGTAAACATTTCACTGAAGGGGAAAAGAATCAAAGACAGATGGACATCATCAGTCCTGACCTTCAGGCAATGCCAGCTGAACATGCAATGCAATGTGTTGTGTTGTTAAAAGTATAGTTCTAGTGCTGGTGAAATAAACAGGACAGACAGACAGATAGTGGAGACAGACAGAAACACATTGTAAAACATGCAGGTCCCAATATCTTTGATGAATAGGGGTCATTGTGTTACAGCTGTTTATGCTAATTACTCCAGTTTAATGAGTTATTACACCAGGTTTATTTCTCTCTCAGTCAAATAAGAAGCAATGATACTCGTTTTCCAGATTCATCACTCTCGGCTAAAAACCTCTAAGTGTTCATCACAGCCAAGCAAGACTGCCTTATTGTGATTGGAGGATCATCTACGGTGGATTTTATTGTCTCAGGTGTATTCATCCAGTTTCCTATTAGCTTTGTTCCTTCAAGTTTCCAACTCTGTGATGTCACTGTACCTGAAGCGATTGTGAGCACAGCATCCATCATGACGGAGATGAGAGAGTTGTGAGACATCTTTTGGTCGCACAGCGAGAGCTGACTTGTGAGAGAGAGAAGCGAGCAGGCCACTGTTGGGTGCACAAAGTCCTCTGCAGACAGATGGGACAACAGAGGGAACTACTTTTGTTCCTTTATTATTTTCCTCTCTTATGGATGCCAACATATGTTCAGTGAGTTCATCTCTCAAAAGAAATTAGAAACAGGATGATCTCACTAGGATTTTGTTTGCTATATTTGAATACCAATGAGACGAGAGCATTGTATTGCATGTCCTTTCAAAGCCAGTGGACTGGTGGTTTCTGTGAAGTCTAGTCATCTATAAGCCACTCCTCATTCTGTGACTTAACCACCAGCCCGTGACTTCTACATTTTGTTAAACAGGTCGAGCCTGAATTTAGCTCAGTGAAATGATTCAAGAAGTAGTCAGACTGCTAAATCTGTTTTTAGTTGGAGAAAGGTACAAATGTGTTGCTCTGTCATTTCCATCATCAGATTGCTGAACTATAGCCGGTCCCCCATGATTACTTCTACCTGTCCTTATCGCTGAACACTTCGTACTGATGTAACCTGCTATTCGCTGCGGCTAGATTTGTGTTTTCTTATGGAGAGGTTTCTGTAGATTTTAACCTTAATCCTATCAGCTAATGTGAAGGCACTGATCCGCGCCTGTCTTGAAGGTTATCTGTGCATGTTTCACACCCACAGGCATTCATTATTTACATAGCAGCTCCCCCGAGGCACGAGCCACCACAGGAGGTGTAGATGGGAAATCTACCTCCCAATCTGCCAGCGACACATCCATATCTATACTGCATGGCTCACTGACTTAGGAGGATGTAGCATCAGGATTATCATCCGGTCCCCAGAAACTTCATCATCATCGGCACCGGCAGCTGTGGCAGCGGCATCAGGCTGGCATGTTTGCCTTTTAAATCAGGGGTTCCCCAACAGTGGAGCCTCAAGGGACCCATTTTTGTGGGGGGGGGGGGGGGGGGGGAACAACTCGGAAATAAATCAGACTATAACAATGCTAACACCAACAGACCTCATTAAAAGCTGTCTTGGGGGATGACTACCTATAGGAACTTACAGTACATGCATTTTAATAAATCCTTAAAAATGACATGTTTACATTCAAGTGACAAATTCCTCTAGTGGCAACAGGACGCAGTGTAATGTAATTATAGTACCACAGAGGGAGGAGGTCGGGGTGGACGTATGGGACAATGAAACGTCAGCATTGCTTTCATTTCACTTGATTCACCAACCTTAACCAAGTGGTTATTACCCTAACTATGAGGGGTTCCCCTACCTTAATAAAGTACTGATATTAATCCAACCTTGATCTTTACCTTAACCGACTTTAAACTTACCCGTAGGGTCATAATACAGGCTCGTTTTCATTTATGATCTATCATGATTTAGTGAAGACAAACATGCAGTGTCCTGTAAATCACTCCAGTGGGAATGGACACAAAACACGTTTTGTCAATTAATTTGGAGGACTAACTTACGAAAAAGGAGCATGATCTATCATTCAAGTAAAACTACAATAAAAATCACTAAGGTCGGGCTCTAAATCAAGTTTTAATTGGATGTCTTAGACAAAAAACAGGATATCGGCTGCAGTGTTTTTGAAGGTAATATATGTTAATAATGCTCATTTTGATAATGTCTAAATCAGTCGTTCATCTGGCATCCAACAGCCGTGTGGAGTAAGATAAATATGGCAGCGATTGGATGCAGCAGTTTCACAGCCTTATTCCATAACCCCATGGATAATTAATTCTAATGATACTTTTTATCTGCGACACCCATCACGATAAACATCAATGCGCAAACCTACTCATATGAATGGCTATTGAACGTAACACTGACCTTTCCAGACCCCCCCGGACCTCCAAAGACAGAAAAACACCCTGAACACTCACACCAGCCCTTTTAGTGAGCAGGGCTGATTTGATATTAGCATGACAAGGGTATTTATAGAGCTGCATATAGCCTCGCTCTCGCATCCTTTCTACACCATGGGCCCATTCCAGCCCAGACACTATTGGCAGCCCTGTTCACTCACTGGAAAAGCCATCATGTCAGCACACTGGCAGAAGATAGCATGTTGTGCTAACAGGTTTGGGGGCCGCTAGAAGAAGCCCTACACAGTTCATTATGCAGTGACAATATACTGTACATTTCTTCTTGGATGCCTTATTGCACACCGCTGAGACAATCTGTCTCAAGATGTCACTGTTTTTTGTTTTGTTTTTTTCTCAATCTAATACAGACATTGGCTCTTGCCACATTATGATGTCTTAAGCTTCTATCAGCATACATTGAAGAAGTAGTGTATAAAGTATTATGTATATGCAGATTATGTTTGGGCCTCCCTCCAGTTTTAACCACAAAATTTTAGATACTTCTGTGAAGGCATTACTGTAAAAAAATTGCCCAAACGTTTTTATGATATTTTATATCCTCTAGCATGTGCTACCCTAGTTGGACTGACTTTGTGGTGAAAGTCATGGTATTCGTATTTCACAGTGTAAAGTGAGTATTTCACAGTTTCTCTCCAAAGAAATGTGATGTTGGTATGGTCATTTATTAAATTACTTGTTAAAATAAATATTCATCCAGCAAACCTGAAGGGAAAAAAAATAAAAAGGTAGGTAATTAGTACTAAATGATTAAATGCAAATTTTTGTTTTGTCTTCAATAATCAAACAAAGAATTAAACAAACTCTGGAGATAAACTAGGACCATTTTACAACCTTAGGCCTTTAGTGATGAGGCTTATACAGCCACATCAATCCCAGTGCAGTATGTTTATTCTAACAAGCACTGGTTCAAAAAGCCAAGGACACCAGGAAACTAGTCTCCACGTCCCTGGATATGCCCATTAAGATCAGCAAATCATCAGCCACACCAACAGGGAGAGCGAAGTAAATCAAATAAATAAGTTAGAATACCCCCGAGCAGATGTTTACATAAACATTATGGAGAAATACATTATGTATTGCCCAGTGCCCTGACTGCTCCGACAGAATTCTCCATTAGGTTTCCAGGTGTTCCTTTATAGTACAGCGATACACAGCTTTGATCAGCCTATCAGAACAATTCCCCCTTTCATCTTGGGGAATATGATTTGGTTAAAGGGAGATTTTGGATCAAGGTTCAGCACGTCCCTTCCTCTTGCTTAGTATTCATGCTGAGTATGGTAATCTGGTGTTGCTTAACTAAAAAGTCATCGGCAACATCAATTTCTTATTAATACGGAGCGCAAATATGCAAGAGGAGGGAGTAGAGTCTGAGCAAAACACAAGTGTGAGGAGTTTGGGAAAAAGAAGTACAGACATATTAAACAGTAAATACAAATCTAAACTTTGAATTTCAAGTTTTGATTTATTAATGTTTAAGAGTTTGATGCTCTATATGCCTTTGTTGTAAAGAATGTCTAATAGCATTTCAGAAATTTATCTTAAGGAAGGTTACACAACTGAATGACCGCAGCACTAGCTTTGACTATTACTCATACAATCAAAACAAATATTACTAAAAACTGCAAGTCATTGAAAGAGAATGTAAAGCTGTTTTTTATTGTTCCGATGACTTTGGTTGTTATTCCGGCCTTGATATCAACAAAAATCCATAGTTTGCTCTTGTAAAAGAAAGCAATTTTAAGATTTGTACAGGAAAAACATACATGTACAGTTTTAAAAAAAAAAATCAGTCTAAAGGTATACTGACGTAGCTACATGAGGGTTTCCTTGACTTCAAGCAGAGTGGAACATTTTGTGTCCTTCTAAGAGGAGGAAGATTGGCTCTGAGTCAAATCACAAACATGCACAGCTGCTGACCTTGAAGTTTGACCTTGTCAATAAAAACGTTTTTTGGTGTTGAAAGGTCGTATTACAAGTTAGACTCCAGTTCCTTTGCTTGATAAGAGTTAATGAAGTTCTATTCCCTTATTTTGTTTATGTGGAACACATCAATCTAACTTGGCAGGCCAAACTTGTTCTGGGCGCCACTGACTAAGTACAGTCTAAGCTCAAAAGCTAAATTATTTAGCCAGCAAGTCCAGTTGATAAATGTTAGCAGTGTAGGTCAATACATTACAGGAATGTGTGGACCAATCCTTTGGTAGGATTTATTATGCATTGGAGGAGATAAAGGCCATTGATTGTCTCCAACAAGGTCACAATAAGGTCTCTTTCTCAACTGAAAGGGGTCTATCTCCGGTGGCAACAACTCTAAAGTTGTTGTCACCATTTGATGATGCTGCACAATGAGGTTAATCAAATCTGTGAAGAAACTAGGAAGTGTCTTACATCTACCAAGGATGCATAGTGATAATGGGCTGTATTTCTATGAAGGGATATCTAACTTTTACATTATTCATGGGGCTGTGGAAAATGCAATGGCAGTGCTAATATAATATTGACCTAACCCCAACACTACATGAATGGCAATAGAGGCACAATTTAACACACACATCTACACACATTGTGGAAAGTCTTACTGGAACATATCTCTTCCTCTTATGATCAATTCACATACAATACATGATACTTGGAAACTCAATACAGTGGATGGTCTTCTTAAAGGTCACAGGAGTGACTGGACACAGAGAGAGAAACACACAGAAACACCCTTTATCGTCTGACATCAGAGCCGAACGATGAGATTGTTTTTGGTCGCGAAATACTCAGGAGGGAGTTTTCTCTCTTAATTTGCTGTAGTGTGTGGGCAGACAAGAATAAACTGAAATAAAGCAGTGCTTGAATGGATTAATGGTTCATCAACCCGCATCTAATGAAGATGTGTGTGAGGCTGACTTTGTAGTAAACCACAATGTCTAAAAGATAGCAACAAAGTACAGACTTAAAACACAAACAGATTTGTATTTGAAGATTTTTTTTTTTTTTTTTTTAACTTCTCAGTCGACCAGTGGAGGAAACTCTCTGCCAAATTTAAATAGGACCAATTTGTGGTAAAAATGCGTTTCACTAATACAATGAGGAGCTGAAAATGTGACAGGCAAGTAAAAACAATTCAGACAACGACCACGAGCGGCGCAGCTATCTATGCATCCAGCTTTTTTCCATGCCTGTGAACCTAAATCATACTGCAGTTACAAAAATGACATTCTGCATAAGAGCCAGGATTGTTCGAACAAGCCTCCTGTCCCATTCTAAATTTACAATTAGTATGTTTTGTTTTAGTGTGTCACGCATCACTGGCTACATATAATATAACCCAAGAGTCATTGTATAAAATGCAGGAAACCAGTCGCCAGCATGCCCTACTGAGAAAGTGCACATGTCTTGAGGGGAAACAGAGCCCAGCTGAAGCATTCATGCCTCCAGTCCGGGGGAGATTTCTAAGCATTTTCATTGTTAGATACCATCAAAGCACTTTCACGCCTTTCTACTTATAGTATATAAACATGACTTTGAAAAAATACCCTGCTGTGGGAGAACAGCAGAGCCACTGTGGGTCCATGTTGCCTCATCAACAGAGATTTCAAAAGGCAGTGCAGAATTTCAATGGTGCTTCAAGGTTCTGCTAAAGGACAGGCTGGAGGCGTGGAGGGGGGCGGGGGGTGGATGAGGAGGACAGGTTATTATGGACTCTCGCAGTACACTGTGTTGACACCTCAACCTTTTAGGGTGAGCGCAAACGCTGCTGTCTTTCACCAAAAATCAACACCAACCGGCGTGAAAGGGTCAAACAACAATCCACTAAACATCGCTATTTAAAGCTGCAACTATTCTGATCTGTAAAATGAGGCAAAATATTGAGTTAGGCAAAAGAAAATACTACAGTGTGAAGAAAAAAAAAGACTCAAACTACTGTCACTGGTCAGAGAAAGTACTAAAAGCCACAGCTAAGAGCAGAGGAACCAGAGTGCTGTGTTAGACGCATTGGCTATCTCTAATGTACATTCATTCAAATAAGTTTCAAGTTCAATGCCTTACAAGCTTTGACATATAAAGGGATTAAACAAGCTGCATATCTTTAAGTGCAGCACTAAAAAATATTTAATGTAAAAATCATATAATTTTTTTATTAAATACTCTTTCACATCAATCGGGAGGTTTATTTTTTTTAAATCGTTTTTAAATGTTGTTTCTTTTCCGCTCTTTGTAGCAAATAGCAGCAAAGACCACAAACTACAGTTTGTACTACGAAGAAGCTGCAAACGGAGTGGCTCGCAATCAACTCCCCTGCAGCAACTAAACTTTTCCTGGCAAAGATAGTTTTCAAGTAAGCTACACATATCACTCACAGAAGATAGAAAAATTTACTGCTACAGAATATAATCAAAGAGGAGAGCGGAGTAATAAAATAAACACTTCACTCTGCTGTCACTCATCATTTCAGTGTCCACTTTCTTCAGTTTAGTATAATTCATTCTTTACTGCAAAACTGCTTTGTCCCCAGCTGTGATTGGATATACGCTTAGTCTGGAATTTTTTATTTATTTTTTGCCGAATTTGAGAGACTGCTGGAGAGAAGCTAACTTTTAGACATTCAGGTGATTAGAGCAATAGAGAGAGCAAAAGCACAAAGTGGATTCTGTCATTCCCGGCTTACGTACGACTTCAAACAGGAAAGGCTCATTGGAAAATAACAGAATAAATGATCCATCACAAGCGTTAGAAGACAAACCCACAGAGAGCTTCCTCATTCTGCAACTTTATCTGTGTTAAAAAGGTTTTTTAAGAACTTGCTCAGTCCTGGATCTGGGACCTGTGGGATGGATCATTATGTCCTTGTCAGCTCTATTTTTTTCAAATTCAGACAATGTTATTGATGTGTAAACATCTCAAAGGGAAAAAGGGACTTCACGTAAAGCCCACATGAACAAAGGGCTCAAGGACTTCCAACCAAAAGGACGTCTAAATCCTGCTAGACCAGGAGCCTACAAGCTGCCCGAATGGGCGGCTTTGAAAAGAAAAAAAACATTCAACTTATGAGGAATAACCTTTGATACTGTGAGTCATTGAGACACAAATATATAATCCAAAAGGTCAGGGCGACCTATGGAAGAGTAATGTTACAAAGTAAGATATATCTCAGCTATACCACTGAATATAAGGTGCTCAAAGAGTTTTATATTTGTGGCTCTGCAGATGTAGACATGCATGCTAACTACAGTTTTTGTATTTTTAGTTTGTTGATTTTGTATTTCACTTTATTATAAATATACTTGAAATTAATCAATCTGGTTCACTCAGATTCTGACTTGAAGATTTGAGACTGGACTCTTAAAGCAGCTCCTAGTTGATGCAAACACCAGTTTAGTTGGTCAGTATTGCTTGTAGATAGCAGAGTCAGGTTTTAGATGAGAGCAAATGACAGTCCAGTCAGCTGTGCAGTTACAGCCATGTCAGCCTGCCAAAATGTTCAGGTTCCTTGTCTGCAAATTTTATAAACGCCTAACACATGCTGCAGGACAGCTAAAAATAAAAATCTGAAGATGGAAAGTGTGTGTGGCTCAATTCAAACACAAATTTCTGTGAAACTGGGAAGAATTGCAAACATCAGCTTAACAGCCTTGTTTTATAAGCAAAATATATATCTATATATATCTATATATCTATATATATATTAATAAAGACATTAAATGATGGTAAAATGCAAGAAAATGCTTGAATTTTAAAGTCGCGACTGCTGCTTACAAACAAGGTCAATGATAGCCCCCGTTCTAGTTCTCCGCCTTTGACAATGAGAGAGGGTTTAATCAGATGAAGGCCTAATGTATCAGGGCTATAGAGGCACAGCCATGCCTGGAGCTGTCCATCAGATAGAAAAGGGCATGATGGGCTGGGATCCAAACAGGCCCACAGAGAATCCCAGCCTGCTGTTGTTGCTGGCTCCTCATTCTCAAGGACCTTTAGAGATCAAAGAGCAACACACAACAAGAGAGACAGCAAGAGAGAGACGGAGATAGAGAGAGATGAACCAAAGAAAGTGAGTAGGGTAAGCAGGAAGGATGCCATGAATCAGAAGAACCCATGTGGCCTTCCACTGATTACCCAAACGCCAGGCCTCCTACTGAGTCCAAAGAACAGTCAAAGGGATTTCCTGGAGAACGTCTGTGAAACATCCACTCCAAGTCAAAGCAAGCCTGCTCCATCCGGTGCCAGATGAAGTATCTTCCGACCTCAGCTCCATCTGAACATGTTAGATTTTGTAGTGTGGAAATGATGTGCTCTTTTGATACTCTAAAAAAAGATCCTCTTTCCTCTGAGGAATAGTTGAAGTAGCCTCTCTGCCTGCTTTCACTCTCTCAACAAAAATAAAAAGATACATGGTGTACTTCTGCTGGCCAGCGCTGTTGTTTAACCTTGGCAAAATACAAAATGGGACAAGCAGTAGAGCCGAACAAATACTAAGCTACATGAAGCGTTACGAAACAACTTAGAACATCTAAAAATGGACAATAAAAATGTTACTCAAAAGTGCAAGCCTCCTAAATGTGAACTTAGTCCAACAAAAGGTGCAATTTTATTGAAGATTTCCAAAAGGAAATCATGTTAATGTCTGTTCAGACGGATGTACTTCATCAGAACAATATAGTGTGATGTGTTTAAAATTACAGCCAATCAAATCAGGAGCTACAGGGGATGCCATAACTTTGAAATAAGGAAAGCCTCTATACAAGGTTGATAATTAACTTGTTCTATCATATAATTCAAGCACGAAAAATTATTTACAGAATCAGTAAGAGGCGATGCATAGAAGTGGATCAGGGGAGAAACATTTCGGAAAGAGATTTTGATAATGAATACTGACTTTAAAAGTTTTAATAGAAGTTCAATATGAACACTGAGTACGACATAGCGTAAATTTGAAGGTGTAGTATTTGATTTGAAAGAAAACCTATTATGTTTTTTTTAATATTTTCTGCCATATTTATAGAATGTTACAAATTCCATTGTTCATATCAAACTTGGCAAAAGTTTCAAATAATGAGGCAAAAGTATGTAAAAGTAATTCCTGTGAGAAACATTGTACGGCTTCAGACTGCTCTGAACACTTGGTTCACGTCACATGTACGGATGGGTTTAAGAAGTTGCCATTTTCAATCAACAATGAGAAATAAATGGTTAGCACTTCAATATTTGTCTCCACATTGGGTTTAATAAGATCACAATGAAGAAAATGCTTGAAGGAAAAATTTATTATTTTGTATTTATTACTATTACTGCAGCATTGTGGCCTGTGGGACTTCAAACAGAAAAGCCAATGTTAATCTTGGACAACAGTCTCAACACTCTTGGAATATTAAAAGGTTAGCTTATGAAGTATTTGTAATGTCAAAACAAAAAGCACCATTAGTGTGATTGATGCTAAATTTAGTGTAGCAAACTTTTCTTGATTGATCACTATTGCTATTAGAACATGGAGTAGATCTAGTGATGAACATGGGAAACACAACCTGTATGTTTGTGCGGGTAATATCGGCTAGTTTCACACGTCTGCAAACCTAAATGTGTGACGTCCGTGTTTACAAATATAAACTAGAATTATAAGTGCAGCTTTCATCAAAATAAGAGCCTCTTTTGGAGCAAAGCAGCTTTTTTTCTGCACTGGCAGCACTGAGTGTGAAAAGATGTTTGACTTACAAGGACACTCCCATAAGTGCAGAAAAAAATTACCATCAGAAAGGAGACTGGAGAGGAGTCAAAGTCATCTATTATTTTCAAATGAATGTAGTTTTAGGAGGGCATGAAGTCACATGGATAAGCAGTCACTCGGGGGATACAGTTGTATATTTCAATGCAAACACACATCCACTGCCAGTACACTGTCACCTGTCGTGCATATGGTATACTGCTTGTTCAGTTGTTTATATTGTTGCTGCCTTTTTGTTTGGGTTTTGGGAAGATAACTTTATTCTCTACAACATCTACTTTGGCAGGGATACAAAAAAAAAATCATAGTGAGCCTTTCTCTCCTCTTACGTTATTTTCTAAGACCATGATGTCAGCCTGTAAAACTTGATTGGTCAGGCAGTGGTCCCAAAGCATTAAACACAACCACTGTACAATAAAGCACTGGTCATGAAAAATACTTTATCTGACGCGATGTGCATAATTCAGAGTAATTTTATAGCTTACCAGTTGCAGCAGCGGCATTCATGTACGCAGCAATCTCCTGACACACTTCTGACAAGATGTTAACCACTTTTTTTGTATTCCACAGGGTACGAAAAGGCAAGAGTAGAAGTTGGCATTAATTTTGTTTGCAGTCTCTTTCCATGACTCTTGTCAATGTGTTACTAAATGTGCCTTTTTATTATAAGTTTCCTCTGATGTAGCCTCTTCTGGGAGCAGCAGCTTTTCCTTCAAGCTCCAGTTTGGTTTTCTTTTTGTTTCCATTATGGCCAATTTGCTGTAATTTCTCCTCTATTTAGAGGCTGCTTGCTGTTAATTTCATATCAGTTAATTGCTGCTTGAGATATTCTTTTTTAAAAAAGAGAATTAAAAAAAAAAAAGATCAGGGAAATTAAATTGTTTTGTAAATGTAAAGAATTTATTAAAAGAATAAACACAGTTCCCGTAAATTTTCAGCACTTCTAAAATTGCAAAAAGAAGACAGGATTCCCAGGTCAAGAAAGTTTATATGTATGAATTCCACTGACTCACCATCCTAATTGTCTACTTTAACAAGTGAAAATCAGAGAACAAGCTCTCACATATTGAATAACCCCCAGGCTAGCAGTGGAAAAACATATTAATATTGTTAACAAAGTGCAGTTAAAAAACACATATCAGTGCATATCCACTGAAAAGTTTCAAGATTAGATACTTAGATCACAGAGAGGATCATAGAAGTGAATATGATAATAGTCCTGCCATTCAATCCAACGCATGGCTGTCAGGTAGGTATTCACTCATGTGAACGTCTAATGTATATGGAACAATATAACAGCTTATTGAAGCGTAGATGTGCACATCAAATGCAGAACTCATTTTCTTTTATCTTGTAAATAAAGTTAAACTCCATTACAAAATGGTTCTGCACAGAAAAACCCTGAGCCAGCAATTCAGAGAGAAAGGTAGAAATCTTTCCGTCTCTACCTGAATAGCTTTGCAGCTCAGTGAACACATGAGGGAGAAGGGAAAGAGACCGAAGATAAAAGCAAAGGAGGGAAACCGGAGGAAGAGAGAGATGGGAAGAAATCGAAGACACAAGCTGGGTTCAATTTAGAGGCTTCCCACAGGAGGTGGAGTGACCTGTATCTGCTACAATAGAGGTCACACAATTTTGAGTGGATACCCCTGTCTTCAGAGGATACTAAGGACCCCTGCCTCGATGCGCGCATCCAGAGTAAAAAGCAAAGGGCTCCTCTTGCATGCAAGACCCCCTGAATGACCTGACTGGTGGGTTCCTATTACCACTGCCTCACTACACCGTAGCCTCGCAATTGACACTTCACAGTATGCTACAACGCTAGCAATCAGTAAAGCTATCAAGCTCACAGGAAGTTATGAAGTCAGCCATCCAAGGGAACTCTCCCTTATCTTACCGTCTTCTACTTCCACCAGCCAAATGTGATGGAAAAAAAGCACAGAGATATATATTATTTAGTAAACTGTAATTGAGTGGAAACTACGGCAGATGAAAGTATATGATCGTTTCACACAAACTCAACACAGAGACATAAATTAGCCTGGGTGTTCCTATTAAAAACAGCTTGAAAAGAAATAGTGAAAAGCTGACATACTGCAACACTGGGGCTGAATAACTGTGCTCCCCGAGCAGCCAGAATAAATTGTGCAGGCATTTTGCAAACCTCAACTGAGTGGTTCAATGAAGAACTGATATAAATAAAACCTGAACCTTGGTTAAAAAGATTCTCACCTCCACTGTCATGTTAGCAGTACCTACTACTGAAGAAACGCTGCGAATCGAACCCACAAAATACAAAAACAGAATCGCGACAACAAACAAATAAACAGATAGATGGACAAACATGACCTTTAATTTCCACTGATTGCCCCAGAGAAGCTAATGAACATTTCTGTAAACATTTGCAGTTGGTGGGAGTTATTTTAATTACTCTCCACAGAGAGAGCCTCGCATGGCAAGGAGCTCAAATGAAGATAAACATTTAATCACGCATGACCTTGTGTTCGATGAGGTGAGTGTCCATAAAAACAGCCCTGACAGTTCAGGTTTGGCATTGGAGTGACAGAAATGTATCAGAACTGGCAATGAAGAGTCGAACGCCTGGTAATTGACCAGGGGTAGCCAGATCACTCTAATACAAGCCCGTCTAATCCATGGGAGAAAGCTTTTATCCAGCCGGTGTTTTAATGAGGTCAGGAAATTCGAAAGGGGAAGCTCCAGGTTTTGCACTGGGAGTTTCAAGCTAAAGTCTAAAAGCTGCAGTACACTCCATACAAAATCTAATTTGTTTTGTCTGTAAAAGGCTGAACTGGTGATGAATACAGAGCTATAAATAAACGCAGGCATATTCACTACAACTTCAGGTCTGTCTATTTAATAACGCATGTAGACGCGCACACACACACACACACACACACACAATGGAGGTGGATGCGGAGGGTTTCCCACAGTGTTTTGTAGTGGAAGCACCCCTCCTCGCCTGAAATAAAGAGCGCCTCCACTCATGTGGTTCTATTTTTATAAAATATAATATTAGGCTTGTAAAACTTCAGGGAAACCAAGCAAACATCATGTATTCAGTAAGAGAAGTGATGGTTTTAACTGTTATCTATCAACTGCAGTCGTAATAGAATGAGTTACTTCAAGAGCTGTTTGATTCAGTTTAGTGTTGCACGTTTGCTTTGCAATTAAAAATCAGCACATCACTTTGCTTCTTAGTTTATGTGTTGTATTTTTTTGTATTAATCAGCTGGACTTATAAAATGCAATCAGAGTTCAGCAACAGTTCCTGTTCCACACGCACGGAGCGCAACACAGTACGGAGCATGTAGTATGTGTAAGGAGTAGGTTTTGTGAGTAAGTATTCCAAAATGTGTTGGTTGATTAACGGCAGCACCTGCGATACGCACATTTTTGTGACCAGTGGTACGTGCGTATTTTTCGATTTCACCGTGCATCTGAAACTTGAGCAGAGAGCGCACATCAAATTCTAGGTCAAACTTTGGAAATTTGGCCGTTTGCGGTCGGCAGCACAAACGAAGACCAACCAAACAAAATAAAAAGTTCCAGCTGAAGGTTAAATCTGATTCAGATGGTCTTTGACTCGCCGACAGAGAACAGTAAAGGGCGCACTTCCAAGCAGGGAGGGAGCATTGCTAAACAAGGGAACTACTTGAAAAGTGGAAGGCAACCAGATTTTAATCAGAACGTTCTGATTGCCCCTTTTACATCTTCAACGCTAATCAGTTTCCTGGAGGAAACCCTGCTTAAAGTTGGAACACAACGGTCAGAGGAGGACTTTGCATTATAAATGCAAAGGCACATGACCTTTTTGACCATTTGCATGTGGCAGAGTAATGAGGCTGAATAATAATAGTGCACTAAAAGTGCAACAAGTTCAGATGAGTAGCCTACACATTCTGCAGTAAATCAGGCAAAACTGAAATTTAGTTCTGGTCATGAACCTAACACACCACACACACACACACACACACACACACACACACACACTAAACACAATAATATCAATGTAGTTTTAAGGTACACTGCCTGCATGGTTGTTGTTTCCCAATTGATTAGTTTTTTTAATAGCATAAGAATTATATTTTCAATGAAAAATATATTAATAACACGTGTGACAAGGTTGTGTTAACTTTCATATTATAATTTTTTTTTCTTTTTTTTAAAAATACTGAACAAGAGTCATTACTGTTCTCAAAGAACAGATAAATTCATTTAAAAAAAAAAAAAAAAAGAAGATTCCTTTGCTCTCTGTAATTATAGTCAAGTGCGTGTATTGCTGGGTAAAATCATAACTGCGGGATCCAGGATATCACAGTGGCACGGAGGGGGTTAACACAAATTATGTTTCAGTCAGAGATAAGGAGTGAATGATTACACCGCACTGCAACCAATTGTGCTTGTCAGTATTGCACCTATCTTATGTGTTGCTGACAGTCAATCCGATATCGCTGTTAATTTCATTTGTTGTGGTTTTTGATCAGCGCTTCCCTGCCTGTTCCACCCGCTGCCCGGTGAGTCCACTAAGTGTTTCTACTGGTTCTCCTGCTCTGTCCTGAGCGCCGGCATATTGCATGTAGGCACCACGCTGTGCTGCTGCTGGCAGCGGCGTGAGGCAGAGAGGATTATTCCTGACGACAGGGGCATTAAATGTGTAGCAGGCCGGTGGAGGCCTGAGCTGATGCTCTCTTGTCTGTTTTGGTTCAGCACCAGTTCAGAAGCAGCCCCCTCTAAGCTGAGTGGGAGCTCACAGTACTCAGAGCGTTGTGTCGTTCATTAAAGGCTGAGGGTGTCACACCAGCTTAGGCCCAGTGTCCGCCCTCAACCAAGGCTTCATGCTGTACTCCTCTGCCTCTGCTTTTTAACACTGAATGACTAGGAATATAGTCACTTCTCCACAATTGGCAAATTTTCTCTGTTTGTCAATGCTTTATAATGTCACACTTGAACCACTTGTTAAAAGTCGGCAAGGTTTATGTCAACAAGGAGGCTAACACGGAGGGGTCTAATCCAACATTTGGGCATGTGTTGGAATAGAAAATATTATTCTCTTATCCTCAGGACTCCAGTAGCAAGTGTTAAATGCTGTCATTCAGACTCTACGCCCATAAGAGCTGCCACAGAAGTACGTAAGGGGAAAAGTCAAACTGTACAGTGGAAAAGTCTGGCCTAAATAAAATCAGCTCCTTTCTTTGACTGGCATTTTCGCAATGGATGATACACTTGTTTTGGATTCTATAATAACACACAGCCTCTAAAATGAAACAAAGAGCAAGTAGTCCATCTTGAAAATAGCCCTGGCAAAAATTGCAATTCCCCAGCACAAGTCAAGTCCTACCACATTCGTGCCAGCATAACCAAACATCAGGCTGACTCTGTTTGATCTTGAAAGGGATATAAGCCTGAAGCCCTTCCTGTGTGAGATGTCCTTCTTTAAAAAGATTCTAATCTCAACCGAAATGTCTAGCAAAATAGAGGTCATCGCGCCGGAGCACCAAGCAGACAATAGGAGCTGGCTGCAGACCTGAGAGGAATTCTGTGAAGATTTGTTCCCAGGTGTCTCACCTGAGAGGCACAGTGACATCAATGGCTGAAAGAGCTGTGACACAAACAAAGTAAATAAAGACTCCTTGGAAGTATTTCTATTTTCTTAGGCACTATAAAGTGTGGGACCATCTTGTCTCATTTCGACAAATGAGAAATCACAGAAATGTCAGTGATTATTGCAACAGAAAAAACATTATTTCAATCACCTTTTGTATTTCTTTCAATAAAACCTTGTTGTTTTTTTTCTCAAGCACTGCTAGGTACTTCTTTCCCATTGATAATTTGAAGGCTGATAGCATATCCGTACCTTGCACGCTACTCGTGATTCACTGACGAGACAACTATTCAACCTTCTAAATTCCCATCCTCTGCCTTGAATTTTGATTGGATTGGTTTATCTAATTTTCCAGCAAATGCTTGAAATGTATTCCTGCACACCTTCTCATGAACGGGGGAATCATGAGAATGATAGAAATGAATAGTTCTGCATTAGCTTCACTTCACCTCACCTGCAACACCACAGCCGCCCACTCACTCTCCTCCCAGATTTAAGTTTCCAAGCAGCGAGCTGTATCCTCCGTCATTTCCACCAAAAAATAAAATGACGTGTGCACGTCTTCATAAATAAAACTGAACAGGAAGCAAATAATGTACAACTGCAGCGAGAAGTGGGCGGCACGAGAGAGGAACAAGTGAAATTTCACAGGATTTGTGAAGTTTCACAACTAACAGACATGGTAAATACATAACAATGAAAAGGAGGAGTTGAGAGTGCTTACTTATCTATTATAGAGACAAATTATCTGCAGTATCAGTTGAACTGTAGATATGATTAAAAGAAATCATATAATGTTCAATTCCCAGGCAAAAACACAAAGCACTGAAAAATTGTTGTTATTGTGCCACATAAATCAGCATGAAAATACACAGTTCTATAATCTGCTGATCACTTTCTTGATTAATTGTTAAGTCTATAAAACATCAAATATTTAGGAGACCAAAGTGACATCTCTTGTTTTGCCGAACTGTCCACAACCTAAAAATATCATTAATTACGACATAAAAACAAGGAAAATATAGAACAAGAAGAATTTGTGCTTGAAAAATGACAATAATCAATGACCAAAACAGCTTTCAATCAATTTCTGCCTGTGGATTAATTGATGTATTATCACGGCTCTAAATATTTCACAATTAAATGTACCTGTGGGCCTCCAATACTGCTAAATACTGTATGTTAAACAACCTAAACTTTCCACCATATCAATAAATATTGTTTTCAGACCTGAAGTAGCCGAGCTGTATGGCCTAAATAGTGCTATGGAAGAAAAATAACTATGTTATAAGTCACACAATAATTGCTCAACCTACCAGACTACTCAGATTCCTTAAACGTAAAAAGTGGGGAAATTAGTGCATTAGGCATGCCGAGGTAGTGCCCGAAATATGCACCGAATTGATGAGGTGTCACTTTCAGTAAGAGTCACACAGTTGCAGCGACGAGAGCCTCTCTGATCCCTCCCTTCCTGCCTGTCTGCCACCAATGAGGCACAAACAGTCTGATTTGCATGGTGTGCCCAAAAAAAAGAAACGTCCTTGATTTTAGGAAAGGTAACCTTGCTCTCTTCAGCCCTGGAAAACACTATTGGCTCGCATACCACAACACCAAGACCGCCATCTTTTTCCAAGTTTTATTCCAATTTCCTATCAGCCTGCCAAACATCCACAGACGAATCTGCAGCCCAGTAACACAACGTGGTCCTTTTTTTTTTCTGAAATATGTCTGTTATTATTCAATTTGGTAATAAATGACAAGACATGCTAACAACTGTGGCCGACAGCATTCCCGAGCAAATGCTTAGACTTACATTTTGAGATCAATTTCAAAGCCGTGTTAATTAATTTCGACTGCTTGCAGCACAATGCAGGTCAAACAGGGCAAACAAGTTACAACATCAGACAATTAGAAACACACAGGCATTATACATATATTTTAAGCAGGCCAAGTGAGCAGAGATGTGACAGATAGAGACTCAGATGAAGACTGCATGTGATGTTAAGTACGAGAAACTCTGCACATGTCTTACTGTGATAATCGCCACTGTAATTTTGTCTTCTACAAGTCTTATACCACAGATAACTTAATCCCCTCAATTATTTTATAAAATATACTGACGACAGAATGAGTGGAAAATAATATTTTACTGTATGTCACCGACAGATTGTCTTTTAGAATATCCTGTTTCTTAGAAGCGAGCCTGCCTGGTGCCTTATCATCTGGTTGTTTTTCAGTCAATTAACTTTCATCACTGCAGATGACTATATTTATATGGTCACAATTTGTTAATCAAAAGCATGGATGGCTGATTTTTGCATATTGGTTTCTAAGATTTGTCATGGAGTGTTCTTATGTCTAATTACTACCACTTATTCTGCGAGAAGAAGAACCGGTTTTTCCATCTATCAATAGCAGAAATGAAAGCAATAAATTCATCAACCTATCCCTGGAGGAAGAGAGCAGGCTGACAAATGAGCTGTGAGGCAAATGAAGCAACACAAGTCCCTGTGGGGGAGATACAGTATAACATGTTTAAGACTCGTGAGTATGCTGGTGTGCACTTTAAAATTATCCAAGAGCAAATCGATTCCTGCGTGAATAATGGATCGTGAGGAATATTGAAAATGAACGTGTTTTCTTATGTATTTTGAGATGTATTCAAAAATGTGTATGTTAGTTCACATTTAATTAGACAAAATACCAAAAGAAATGAAGTTACTGATGTCTACATATTGACCAACTACAGGCATGCGGTAGAGTTAGACAGCAGTAGCTAATATGCAACTTTCAGGGAGACTTTAAATTCCACCCATTTTGGAATAAGTGTAACTTCATAAATAAATGATAAGGTGCCAGAAAAATATTAGAAATATCTGGTATTTAGGTAAAGAAAAAGGAGAACAGAGGCCATCTGTGAAGTCTAACAAAATCAAAACACGTTTGATGTGGAATAGAAAAAAGAAAGTGATAGACTATCATTAACTAATGTGATGCAAACATGAAATATGAGACACCTTGAGCTTTTACAGCGCCAATGCCAAACACTATTTATGTTTACACATTGAGCCCCTCATAATGCTTGCTAAATACAGCGAGTGAAGTTTTGTGAATAAGACTCAACGTGCAATTGACGTTAACCTTCGATTTATGCCAAACAGGGTTTCCTCGCAGAATGAGCACAGCAAAATCTATAGTAAACACAAAAACACACGCTCAGAGACCTTTTGCAATCGTCTGAGATAAACGTGAGGATAGAGGGAGAGAAGGTTTTGTCTACTTCATAGTTTATTCTTCTAATCCACCCGAGAACAAACTGTATCACAATTAAAGGTCAGGCTATCCATGCAGAGTAAGGATAGCAATGAATTATCCATGTTGGGGAAAGACTTTGTGATACAGCTCAACCAAAAAAAAAACATCAAAAGGAAGCTGTGGGTCAATAGAAGACAATCAATTTTAAAATCATTTCCCTTAAAATGATTGCAAAGGAATGTGTCTGGAGGTGCACTTTAAATGTAATAAATAATAAATATAAAACAAAATCAAAAAACATGAATTGAAAAATAACAAATCCTAGAAAACCTTTCATACACTCGAGTTATGATGAGTGGTGATAAATTGTGCAGCAGTAACCTGACAGGAGAGCATTAACTGAAGCTAAGATGTTTAAATGCATGAAATAAGTCACAGGCTCACTGTTCTCACGTGACATATTTAAACATGTGGCCAATGCAAGCGAATGAGAGAACGGGGTTTTGTTCCGTGGGGATATGTTTGATGCACTGGGGAACCTCACACGTTGCTGTGATGTTGTTTTGAGGAGAGTTCACATGACTTATAAATCTGTCTAAAAAGGGGCCTGAGAGAACAGCGTGTCCCGTGGACAGGTATCTCCGTAAAGAGATGGATTTAGCAGAGAGCGGTACGATAAGAAGCAATGTTCTTACCTCATTAGTGTTCCACCGGTGTCTCTCCTTTGGCAGCGAGGTGCATTTTGGTAGACATTCAAGCAGCTTCTTCGGCAGGTATATTTTCAAATGTCCATGTTCATCTGCAACAAGAGCGAGACAATACAGAATATTTAGCACAGGCTTCATACCTTATTGACTTGCTCGTCTCCCTCTTCATCAGTATATCAGGCTCTCTGCAGCAAAACGCTGACTATAATGTAACTATCCCCAACTGAATTAGGAAATTAATTTAAGAATACCAGTATTGCATACATTTTAGTTTGTGGTCGGCTAAATTATTTTACTGTGAAACGCATTCTATCAGGGGAGTTGAACAGAAATTTTTCACTGTCAACTTGTAAAGGCTGTGTCTATTCATTATTTCGACACAATAAACACCCTTGAGTGATTTTATAGTGTATGGAGATTTAGCATGGGAAATAGTGTGCTGCACAATATGCTATATTATTCGGGGGAAATAATTACAATTACCGGGCCCGATGCTTACATCATAATGTATGTGGTTCAATCTATAATTCACAGTTCACGATCAGCTCCCAAGAATTATAAAACAGTAATGTTTAAAGACACCCTCTTGCATGGATGCATTCAAATGTTCATTTCATTCCACTGCTTTCTTCTTGCTCAAATATGCAGATGGCTTAAGCGTGAAGTAATTATATTTGTTTAGGGAGAAAAAAAAAAACATGTTGAATTTACAATATCATGAAGAAAACCTATTATAATCCTGGGTTGCTTTTTTAATCACAGTATGAGATATGGGCTTAAGTGTCAATAATTTCAGTGACTGGCATATAAAATAAGGGTATTCTAAGCAGGGATATTATTAAAGACAATTAGTAAAAAATGCAAAAAGCTGTGATTGTCAATCATAGCAGGATGAAAGAGGGACCTTTTTAAAGCTGGAGACATTTCAGTAAAAACATACAGTAGAATCAGGTGGAACAAGTCTGTGTGGAAAAGGGGAATGGTTTCATAAGAAAGGGTGAACTGAGACTTAGGTCATGCTGTGGCACTGAGGAAATATTTTAGCATGAAGAGAAAGCGAGCCAACAATAATAGGTTTTATTGTCTCTGTAGCTGCCAGTAAAGTTTGTATTCTTCCTGTCCCTTATTCTCACAAACTCTAAGCTTCTAATCTTTTTTTTATACCACTATTACCTAAAGACCAACGCTGCAAATCTCGGATAGGGAGTTAGTTAATCCAGGTAATGTTCCAGCATGTAAAAATGAATCTATTATTCAACTTTAATGTGTGCAAATTGAATGTAAATAAATTCACTAAAGGTAATGCAAAATACTGCATTTATCCGTAATACAATATAGCTTGAAAATAAATTACAACAAGAAAACAAATATCCTCGACTGAGCTGCATCCTTTCATATTTATATAACTGTAGGTTAGGGGGAAATAGGCAAGTAAAGCGAGAGACGGGGGGGGGGGAGCCTGAATATGAGTGCTGACTATGGATCCCTCGGGTAGCTAATATCAGTGGTCGAGTGTAGAAAAAAAAGAGAAAAAGTTCAACCAAAGCAAAATACCACTATAAAGCCAATACAAATAATCCAGTAGTGCACTTCATTATGAGGATATACCAAGAGTGTCTGCAGTTTGCTTGCTACTGCACAGAAAACCTCCATATGGAAAATTCCACACACTTAATACACACTCGATGGAGCTGGCTCGAAGTGGAATGTGGAACGTCATCGCTCCCAGAGGGATGCCAGAGCAGATCGGTAGTATCTGCTGTACCCGTCTATAATGCTACATGTAGACTCTGTTTTATATGAGCTGCACGGGTATCTGTAATCATTCGCTTCGCCCAATTAACAATCACAGACGGCATCTGCTCCCAGGTGCCACAGGAGCCGTCTCACTGTCAAAACTGAAAAACACGCTGCACCTGAATGAGCAGAGGTGCAACAGAAAAAAAAAAAAGGAAGTGTGTTCTTGTTTTTGTTTTTTTTAACGTGTAGCGTATTTATTATACAGCAACAACTTGAAACTTAAGCAAGAAACATATTGTTAAAAAGCACAGTCAAATACTTCAGAACAAGGTCTTGACCGTCTCCCATCCTACAACATGTGCTCTGACGATTTGCTCTTTGCAACTGACAGACAGGAGCATCAGATACATACGGCAAGTCAGTCTCTGCACAGATTATTTAGGATTTAATGCTACCCTCTGGCACACCCTAGTATGACACCACCAACACCCGTCTCAAGTATGTAGAGGATTTTCTCACCAGCAGTGTTGAGATAGAAATCTATTGTAGGAGGATATGTCTACTCGGTCTGCCAGCAGGCTAAAATGTTACAGGATGAGAGCAGCATAGAGGATTTTGACAAATGTAGTAAAATCCATCACTTGGCTTTACTCATTCGATAACCGTAACATTACACTGGTAATTGCAAAACAATTTTTTTTTTTTAGCAAAGTACTTTTGGCTCTACAACTCTCGGCCACTAACAGCCCTGAATTATCCAAAATTAATCTGAGTTCAGTATGCTGTGCAGATGAAAAGGTGACACAACTGCAACATAGTTGCATTTTACTTTAAAATGCCAGCCTTGTATTTGTCAGCTAATAACACCACCCCCCCCCCCACCCCCACCCCCAAGCAACAAAGCAGCCTACGTAAACCCTGCAGGACCTTCAAGGTGTTAACTGGGTTTGTCTTAATCCCCTAACCTTACATGGATGCTTCTGAAATCAGGTTTTCACCAAAACTGGAGAATGATTGGATTACTAATGTATATCCTGTGAAGATACTGAATGATAAAATATACAACTGTGTTATAAAGACTTTGTCACAACAGCCCAGTTCATAATCAGGTGTTATTTTCGCAAACAGTTGTGGCACAAAAGTTTACAAATATTTCCCGTGAATGTATTCATTAAAAAAAAAAAAAAAAAAAAAAAAAAAAATATATATATATATATATATATATATATATAATATAATAAAGTAATAAAGAAATAATATAACTCTTCTACAATATAAAATAAATAAATTTGAAACCAATTAAATGTCGTTTATTCAACTTAATTGTTTGATTGTTCATAAAGAATGGGCATTTTAAGCACAAAAAATACTTCAATATTCGCGGACAAACAGGATGAACAAATGCGAGCAAACGTCCGCAACCTTCGCCGATAGGAATTATTGCTTTAATTATCATATCTGATATAAGGGCCGTTGTTCTCTCTGCAACATCAAACTTACTTATCCCGATGTCAAACTGGTTGCTGATGCGTTGATGGACTTGTCTGCTCGTTGCCTTGCTCTCAAACGTTAAACTTGTGCTTTACCTGGTAAACTTTGCCCCGCGTCTCATTTTCGTAGATTATTATTATTATTATTATTATTTTTTGAAGGCGTTCCTCACTAAACATGCTGATCGCTCGAGTTGGAAACTTCTCATTCTTTTGAAGTTTTATGGCGGATGGCATCCAGCGAAAGGTGCATTACCGCCACCTAATGTATTTGAGTGTGGACCAGAGTAACCTATCCCCTTACAAAACAAAACACAAAGAAATAAATGCATTAATATATTTAGAAAAAAAAAATTGTTTTTAAAGAGTTATAAACTTTGCACGTTTCTCCTTTTCTCTACAAGCGTCATCTCGTCTCACTGTCGCTGTCCACATTTTCCAGACACATGCTTGCTTGGGTAAATTCTTCTTCGCCTACGTTTGACAGTTAAGTGGCTGTTTACAGCTTCGAGATACATGACTGCCACCTTCTGGCTAAAGTAACGCGCTACTATTAGGCGCTGGTTAAAAAAAAAAAAAAAATTAAAAAAAACAAGTGTAAGTTTATGATAGTCGCATAAACTATTCGTCTCTTTATATTTTGATGAAAATAGTTTCAGTTTCGGTGCATGTCCGGGCTGAGGCCTAGAGTAGTTCCCCCCCCTCGGTCCCAAGTCTTTTTATTCACCGTTTTTGGTCAAAATATGACGAGTAGCAATGCAAGTTAAGTTTAATACAAAAATAAAAGTGTACCTTCCCTACACTATTACTGTAATTTTCAATAACTCTTAGATCCACAGGATTTACGAGATAGGACCTGGTTGATACCAGCAGCGATTGTGCTGAAAAGCGACGAGTTTGCAGGTATGAATGTATTTTAATTTATGTTGTATCTATTGGGGGGGGGGGGGGGGCCGGGGGATTAACTGCGCAGTTATTATAATTTCTCCAGCTCATTGCATATAATATAGCTCAAAAACTGTGGGTTTAAAGTGCAGGGTTTTAGTGTTTGATAATCTTCGCAATGAGTCTGTCAGCTGACCTCAATCCAACTGAGCATGTGTTTCACTTACTGCAGACCAGACTGAAGGCAAAAAAAAAAAGCCCTCAAAACAAGCAAGAAATGAGTATGGCTGCGGTACAGGCCTGGCAGAGCACCGCCAGGGAGCATCGCCAAGTATCTGTTGATGTCTATGGATCATGGATTTCAGACAGTGACAGTGACAGCTCAGGATTTGTAGAATAAATCTACTGATCGGGAATTTTAACTGCATGTAATTTCACAATATCCAATAAGCCACATTCTGCAATCGTCAACAGTGTGATGGACTTGCGTCGCATATTAATTCATTAAGACAAGCGTGTTGGTGTTTATTTTTGCAGCTGGATGAACACAAAACTTTGCAGAAAAACAAGCTATTTGGTGTGTTAACACAAGGTCAATAAACAATCGAGACCTCATACTATCTGAACACTGTCTCTGATTGTATTTTTCTTAGAAGAACAGCCTAACTACTGTCATGTCTCCAACAGAGCGCTGTGCCTTTTGCTTTTAAATAAACCATGTGTTTTAGATGTGGCACTTCAGCGTTGGCCTTCTCTAATATGGGAATCCTTGTCTAACTTGAAGGGGGAGGCTTGTTTTTACACCAGAACGTTTCTTACGAGGCCCTCAAAGCACACAAAAGTCAACTCAACATAACAGAGGTTTCCTTTCTACAGAGCTGGGCTCTCATAACTCTAAAACTGTTTCGTTCTCCCAGATGCTATTTATCCACACTAATAATATCCGAGACGGTATATGTCTTCTGTTCCTTCCACGGGGCATTTCCACCGATGTGAAAGAGGAACTGTGAGCGTTCCAACAAAGTATCACTTACTAATTAAAGATCTGTCCACTGTGGAATTGAAATCCACATATTCTGTGGTTAGTGCATCGGCTGAAAAACAGCCCCAAGGGGAAAAGCTTGGTTGCCAAATTTGGAATAAGTTTACAGAACATAGACAGGCTCTTCCTAATCAAATTGTCTGATTTCATCAGTGCATAAACAACAAATTACCCACAAAAATATGGCTTTGAAAATGTAAATGTAGTTTCTTTTTTTTTTTTTTTAACCAGTAGCTGATCAAAGCCTGAAAAGAACTCTGCTTCTTTGCATTTCCTGCGGACTCCCCTGTAAGGTTTAATATTTATTTTGGAGTCTAAACAGCAGGCTTAATGACTGCTTACGCATCAGCCAAGAGAGGGATACACAGAAAACTACTATTTGGTTGTAAAACACTAAAGTGCAAGACAGGCTGATACCGGAGCTTGTTACGTGAGAGGATGTGCTGAGCCGAGCTGGCACACTGGAGCCAATTACATCCTAAGTCTTGATGAGCGAGCTCACGTACAAAAAAAAGCTAAACAGGGAGAGGAACGCCTCTCGATGCAGAGACGAGAGGTCTGCGGCTTTCAGCGGTGTCGTCACAGGCCATGTGCGTGCTTGCACAGCGGCATCCTGTGCACGCCGCTTCATAATTCACATCACCCGCTGCCGAGTGGGTATAAAGACATATATTTCTCTGTGCTGATGTTTGGATTATCACTGATCCTGGCTGCTAAGCAAACACTCGGGCCGAATTTAAGGGTATCTGTCATGCTAGCTTGCTCCGGCCCCACCCCAGAGATGAGAGCGAGGGTCATGAGACTGGAAAGGCTGACAAAAACAAATCTTTAATCAATATCTGAGCCCTGAACGCAAAACCCTCTCTCTTCCGTCTCTGTCTCGGAGCGCTCTGGGAGTGACAGTTTTTCTTTTTAATCTGTGCCCACATTGTGGAGAAATTGCAAGCTAATGTTTTGGCTATAGATCATTCAACAAAATCGCTGCTGGCGGTGCATATCCAAAGTAACTGTTTGAATGCAAACATTTTCAACAACAGTTCAGTGGCTAATACGGCGTCTGGATGTGAGGAGCGGTGTAAAAAAAAAAAATTATAATCTGCCCCTGAGGAGCTTTACCTGAAAAAAAAAAACGTGGGTGGTGAAATCACAGAGGAACTAACTGTGTGGATGAACCTTTGGCCCTCGTGTTTGTCCAGAAAGAAGCGCTGTGAAAATGAATTAGGCCTACGGTGATTTCTGTTATCGTTACGTTGGATGACAGCTATCCACTGGACTGGACCAAAACGCCCCTGAGAGTTGAGCTTCCAAAATTAGCTTGGTCAGCCAAATGAGTTGAGCTCACACGTATTTCATCAACTGCGGTGACAAAATGTCAAACTACCAGAAACAGATATGTCCTCCTTCATCTGGTAAACTCTATTCACCACAAGTTATAGAAAATTTAAAAAAAAAAAACCTGTCCAACTTCACGAAGGAGCCCTCACACCAAAAGTCTACTCTGATGATGGTCACGTGTCCCATCACTTAAACATCCTGCAACAATTGCTGGCATATTTCCTGATGAGGATTTTTTTTTCTTTTGTTTAACTGAAGAGACCTCCTTTTATTTGTTGACTCTGCTTTTAAAGATTAAAAAAAAAATGAGCTGCATTTACCTGGTGAAGCTTTCATGTGTTACACCCTTTTTAACAAACAATGTTTTTTGCTCCAGTAGATTTTTTTTTTTTTTTTTTTTTTAAAGAGGCTTGAGATATTCTGGTCACTTAATCGCTCATATAGACAGAGTAAGAAGGACAGAAACACGTATTCTTTGAATCATTGTATTTGCATCAATTGCAGAGGATTTGACAGAAAATATAAAAAGAAAAAGCCATTATCTTTAAGTGTACAAAAAAAAACATGCGTCACCAACAAAAACATAAAAGCATATTACAGTAGACGTGAAGGAACAAAGACATAAATGCTTTTTAATTGGCAGCATGCAAAGAAAAATATCACAGTCTACTTACATGCAGTTTCGACAGCATACACAATGCAATGATGTATGTGGAAATAATATTATCAATGAAATGCATGGGCATGGAGAAAAATATGACAATCTACAGTTGGCATGTGTAGGAGGTGTCATGCAGCTGTTCTGATGACCAGATCTACAGGAGGCCAGATGTCAAACCGGTCCGGTGACAGTGGACCTGATGCTGGACCTAAAACTATCGAGACAAAAACATGCGGTCAAACGTGAAGCAGAGATGAACTCGGGCAGCCGGGGGAAGGAGGGGTTCGGAGGGGGTGGGGGGTGGGAGTGGTCCGCTGATATCATGCTGTCAATTAAAAGCATTCAATCTGGTTGTGAGACGTGACAGGATGAGGAGGAAAGGTAAAGAGGGAGAGGGAGGGGGGTGGGGGGGTTAACCTGCAGGACGCCGTGGCTGTGAATTTGACAGGAATTTGGATATTTCCCTCAGCGGCTTTCAGATTAGCAAACTGTTATTTCCCCAAATTCTCACGGATGTCAAAAACTATTTGTGGCCAAACATCATGACTACCACGGTCGTTGAAAATGTTTAAAAGGCAATGATTAAATCTAAATATGTATTAACTGCTAATATGTAATGAACTTTATAAAGTTTAAAAAAAAAAAGAATCAAAGAATCACAGAATTTGCTCTGAGACAGAATTTCCATTTTGACACATTTTACGCGGTAAGTCTAAAACCACTCATTTCAAGAGGCTTGAGATGTTGCAAAATATTACACAAATACAAAGTCATTTGCACAGACCTTCAATATCAATATCAACGATTTTATACTGCATCAGCAAAGAAGCCTGGTGGTATTTGGCCACAAGTGAACAGAACACTTGATTAGATCAAAGTCTATAGCCGAGTACTTGTGGGAGCTCCTCAGCTGAGCTTTACAACAACACAAGACAATTTCAGCGGTGTCAAATTTCCCTGGCAGTAATGACAATGACGCCTATCGTCCAGGGGCCGGTCTCCCTACAGCCTGATGGCTCTTGATGGGGACATGGAGCGGAGTATGTCGACTTAAAATAGCCATGTGTTAGTGTAGGACTGAGAAAACCAATTATCTTTATCATTTGGCCCGTAGCCTGTTCGATAACACTCCAACATTGAAATGACTAACCGCCCACAAGCGCGCGCACACACACACACACACACACACACACACAAAAAAAAGTCTTGGTGAAGTTCACCGTGGTGCTGCCATGTTACAGTAAAGCTAAAACAAAGAGAACATTACATGGCTTCTAGCGATAGCATCTAGTATGAGGGTTTGACCTGCAATGCACACAACAGCTGGTGTGAAAGACGCAGAATGTGTTATTTCCCACCGGGAAAGATCGAAAGAGTCTGGATGCCAGTGAGAGATTTGAATTACACTGAATCTCGCTGGACGTATGCAATTGTGCTACAACTAGACAAGATGCAAGATGTGCAGTGTGGCAGCTTTCGTTGTTTGCAATTAAGACTGTTTACATTCCCTCAATGGCTACACGCCGGACACATTATGGTAGTATAGTGTAAAATAGCATAATAAGGAAACTGTCGAAAAGTCAAACAGCTAAAAAAAAAAAAAAGGAAAAGGCAAGGCCTATTACTGGAAGTTCAACAAACATGCACACATGGTTAACTGCCTGCAACAAACTGAAAATGACTCTTTATGTGTTCTCAGCCCTCACCAAGCTCACCCATCCATAAAAATCCCATCTCAAGGAGAGCAGAGGTGAGGTCTCTCTCGCTCCCTTGTTCTCTTTCACTTTCTCCCTCTTGCTTACACATGCACACAAACAAAGCCCTTCTTTCTGTATCATAACTACTCCCACAATTACTCAGACGATTACTCAGATCAATGGTTTACCTGCCTGTTTGAGCTTCTGTGCTCTGCTGCAGAGTGTCCTGGTAGGCAGAAAGAACCTCCGGGCTGAACGCATTAAACAGGGAGTCTGACATGGTTACAGCATACTGTAATACCACGCAATAACAAGAGGGGAAATAGCAAGAGCGGCAAAACGTATTGTCAGTCACAGCCGTCACACATGAGGGGGTAACGCAAAAGTCTATCAACAATGTCCCCGTTACAGTCTGCATCCCTGTTTCATAGATCTGCACAAGCAGTCCCCTGCCATTAAGTCTCTCAAAACATTCTCCGTTCAAAATACCAAAACGATTCGGTGCAGCAGAGCTCTTCCAGTGACAGATATCGAGTGAGGAGTCTAACAAGGGGTTGGGGTGATTTCAGACTCTCTATTTATAAACGACAATACATGAGCACACTTAATTACCAAGTCTCTAGTCTAGATCAACAGAGTCTTCCAGCAGCGAAGAGACTGGTGCATTCATTAACAATGAATACAGTCGTTTTTTTTTTTTTTCAATGGATGCAGACAGAGGCTCAAATTTAGACACATTCTCTAAAGAGGAATGAAGGGGAAATCACCACAAATACAGTCAAGACTTTGGCCTATATTTCTGACTGATTTGTTTTGGTCTTGACAGAAAATAGCACTTGTGTGCGCAGACTTGCACTGGAGCAATTCCCACAGAAGCTGGTTTTTACAAGTCATAAAAACCTCAGCTGTGATGTTGTGTTGTCTTTGTTCTTTGCCCCTGGTCTGTAGCCCTCACAGACCCCAAGTGTAATGAGAGGGAGGCAGAGGCGAATATTCAATTCATTTGAAGGAAGAAAATATCATAGGATGCTGATTTTTTTTTTTTTTTTTTTACGAGCAATGCATAAATATGTTGGTTGTACCCAATTTATAATTTTGCAACATTTTTTTTAAAGTCCTATTGTTCACTTGACTTGACCCCCCCCCCCCCCCCCCCTCTACCAAGTGCAGGTTTAAGAGAAACAAAGAAAAAGGCAAGTACAGGGCCATAATTGATGGCTCAAAGCGTAAGCTTTCCCTCTGAGGGTCCGCTCAGGTCCTGATCCCCTGGCCTCAACCTGAAACAATCACTCTTAGTTAACGACAACACTTCAGCTATTGACAGCGTGATCCCGTAAAGCAGACACTTCAATCAACAGAGCAGCCGGAGGAGGTGTTATGTTGGAGGAAAAGAAAAAAGGGTGGAGGGTGGGGAGAGAGAGAGAGGGGGGGGGGGGGGGGGGCATGGGCACGGATGAAATCAAGAAGTAAATAAATGAATTGATGAATGAATAATAGATTGGCCAGCTAGTGGCCTCTCGGAGCAGCAATGCAGTATTAATAACTGACTCTTACTGTTCGTCTCTGTGTCATCACTGATACTCTTAGGTGGACCATGGCCAGCATAACACACTGCTGATCTGTACATTCGATCCGGATTACGAACTTTCTTCAGTCCTTCAGGAGGCAAAGAGAAAAGTAGAGAAAATCGAGGAAAAGTAGCATTCTCCCAGCCTGTGAGTAACTAAGCAAACTCCCCATGCAAGCAGTATCAACAGAAACCGGACAGTAAATTGAAACACATTTAAAACACATCAGAACTGTTGGGCAAAATATAATGAAAATAATAATATTGATAATCACAGTCAGGGTAATAAATCACATTGAATTTGGCTGTTTTCTATTTAAAACAGTGAATGCCACCACCAACTGAATATTGTTGTCCCCATAAGAGATATGGCCAGTAATAAAGGTCATTGTAGCTTCTGACCCGGTATGATGCGGGTCAGTAACACTTCTCATAGTATCAATGGTAACCTGAATAAATCAATACAATCAATCTGTGGAGGCAGAGCAAAGCAGTCAGTAAAGGTCTATTACACACAGGCATTAGGAATGATACGTCTCAGCAACCACAGACTGGACCCGGGTCCCATCCATCCATACCGCAGATTCAATTAAAAGGCAGGGGAAAAAAATAAATAAATAAATGTAGGGGCCTGATTTAACACAAAACTGGGAGAGCACGTCGTCATCCAGCATCATGAGGAGGTTAAATTCATCCTTCTTGACAAAACAGCAGAGAAATATTTATACCATTGCTGCACAAGCACCTTTTTTTTTTTTTTTTTTTTTAAGTTGATGCTTACTTGATATTTTGCTGCTGCTTCACCCTGAACTTTGAGTGAAATGATAACATCGTGAAACTTTTTGAACTGCACTTGCTTAAAGAATAAATGGAGAAGAATCGCTTTCTGCACGGCAGAGACATTCAGGCCTCGTTCACTACATTTTAAAAAGAAACCTTTGATTATTTCTGTCGTTATTAAACTGCTTTGTTCTTAGGTTTAAGCGGTTTCACACACCTGTGCGAGCTTCATCTGTAAACTACCCCTTCATCCTCTGATTTTAAATTAATACGGCACGCAGTTGGGCTCGGTATACAAAACACTGACAGTGTATTGAGATTCAACCTCAGAATGTGCATCAAGATTTAACTTGAGCACAATTTTTATCTTTACAAGTCTCGTTTCATTCCTTACATTTGCCTCTTGTACAGAAACATTTGTGTGAGTCTCTGCTCCAGTAGATTCATCAGACCACTGGCTGTAGTTTTATCCAGAGCAGTGTCAGTGCAAGACATATCAAGCCTGTCCTTTCGGTGCCCTCCAGGCCTTGTACTTAAAGTAACGGACACGCAGAGCTTTTTATGAGTGTGAAGGGAAAAAAAAATACCCCCAAGGGCCTGGACAATCAGTTAGGCTGGAGAGAAATACCCCAGGATGTAAACATTACACCACAGAGTGAGACTGGGTCATGGCCCCTGGGTTTAACACAAGATGCAACCCTCAGTTGTGATGGGCATCATAAGACCTGCCAAACAACTAAGAGCGATCAGCGTAGCTCGCATACCACAAGGACAAAAGGTTAAGGAAACACTGTTCAGCTGTCTCGGTGGCAACCCGACATCCAGGAATGTGTCACGGAGAAACTGTAATCGTGATGTACGTTGAAAAAAACATGTCCTACATTAATGAACAGCCAAAAATCAGAAAAACTGGGGGCAGGAGCAAAGATTCATGACAGCTCTATGTGAACGCGGTTTGCATGAGACGACATTTACATAAAGGTATGATGCTCTCTCTCTCGCTCTCTCTTTCTCTCTTTCTCTCTCTCTCTCTTTCTCTCTCTCTCTATGCTCCCCTTCCTCCTCCTCCTTTTTCCACTGACCGGCCTCATAGGAACACTGAAAATAACTTGACCGGCTCAGCAATGGGACTTTCAACTCAGGGTTTTCAGCGAGAGCTCCCTGTGTTGGAGAGGCATTGTGATTATCAACTACAGCCTATTTGTTAAGTTCAGCTATGTAGATGAATACATTAGGACTTTACACCACAGTGAAGTCATTACTATCACAAAACCAGATGTCTTCATTTTTTTTTTTTTTGTCACAGCCACAGACAGATCCTTCATTTACGTGGGCTTCAGTAGCTCAATAGCCCCCCCTGGTGGGACTCGGTTTAGCGGTTGGCACACTGACATCCAAACAACTAAAAATCCCAGTGTTTTATCATTTCCCCTCACATGGACAGAAACAATTTGAAACATTACAGTAATTCGACATCAAAGAGAATTTGTGTTTGAGGTTACTGACACCAAAGTCTAACGGAGGTCTGTTTAATTTGGAAGCCTGCAACAAAACATAAAGAACAGCTTCAAGCAGCTGGACCTAACGATTTATGAAGACGTTTTTTTTTCTTCTTCTCTTTCTCAATTTATGCAGACAGTTTTAAAGTGACTCTTTTGCTGCAGCCCAATATAAAACTATAAATCTAACAGAAAATACCACAAACGTAGAAAAAAAAAAAAAAAAAAAGCAAGAAGTGTATTAATGACTTGTCATCATACTCGGTTCTGCTCATTAAAAAAAAGTTATAAATGTGTCAAAACTGACCCCTATCAAAAAACATTTGAAATAAAATAAGTAATAAAAATACATCTTCACATGCAGATAAGATTACGAGCGCAATTATTTTTCCAGGATATTTAACGAAATCTTATTTTTATCATATGCAAATGTCATCTTTGTCAAGTGTGGAACTGAGATTGTAAATAGAAATCACTCCAGTCTGCTTCAAATAGCCTTGACAGTGGAGAGCTGCCAGGAAAACTCCCTCTACAAATTCATGTATTACATCTTTTATTTTCATGCAGGCGTCATTTAATTACTCACCCAAAAATTCCATGGGCCTGTCTGAATGAGAGCAGATCTCTCATGCATATGGGTTGCAATAAAAAAAATAATTAAAAAGAAAAAATCCACTAAAAAGGAAATAATTAAGTCTTAGTGCATTTCATTTGAAGTTAGCCAGCCGTATGAAATCAGCTGAGGGGAAAGAATCATGTTTTGGGTTTTTTTTTGTTTTGTTTCTCCCCCTATGTGTAAAGTAGTGTTAATGGGCAGGCTGCTTGGAAATCCTCCTCTCCATCCTCCCTGTTTCCTCTGATGTGATGGCATTTCAAGTGCGATAGGGCATCGCGAGCGGAGCAGGCATTTACAACGGCGTTAGTGTCCGCGTCTCAGACCAAATATAGGCCAAGTAGTAGCCTAATTAATTTGCATTTAGGAAAACGAAACAACAACAACAACAACAACAACAAAAAAGAAAATACATCACTTCATGGTTCGTAAACACTATTCGCTGCGTGCCCAAGAAAAACAAAGGGGAGGGTGGTGTTAAGGGGGGGGGTAACTGAACGACCCCTCTCCGGGACGGGGGGGGGAGAAAAAAAAAAAAAAAAAAACTACACTTATTCTGTGTACATTTTTAAAAACAAACACGTCTCGTCGTGAAAATCATAACGCCGTGAAAACAAAGCTGCAAAATAGCGGTGGCCGAGGAGCACCGTGCTGCTGACAGGAGAGGAGAAAAAAAAAAAAAAAAAAAAAAAAAAAACAACTAACACAACACGAGCCGCTTTTAAAGCTGGGTAATAAGGGAAGAAGTTAGTCGATGCCAATGACATGTTGTCATTAACTCAGCCTTGTTGGGAACAACTTGAAATCGCATCGTCGTTTGACAAGAATCCGGAGGACGATATTCGGTAAAAACGCAAGTACTTTTTTTTTTTTTTTGCCACGCGGACTATTTCGTCCCCGTGGCGTGCTTTAAAAATGTGGGCTACGATGGGAATAGTAGCTGGCTAGAATGCAAGCTAATATTAGCCGGCTAGGTGATGTCTCCCACGTTTTTAGCTGCCTATTCGGAGGAAAAAACAGCGGAGCCGTTTTCCGCCGGAAAAAAAATTGTCTCCGCACGGTCCTCGCGCGAGCGTCGTCTCCGCGCGGAGTTGCAGCTGTTCGCCAAAAAAAAAAAAAGAAAAAAAAAAAAGAAAAATCACACCGCGGTCATACTAGTAAATTAATCCCATTATATTTCTCTTACCTTCCGGCTTGTTTTCGGCAGCCATTTCCCCTTCACGCGCAACATCCTCCTCCTCCTCACGACCGTGGGTACCACGCGCGTGCACGGCGAGGACAGCACGAGGAGGGACCGGAGGAGCAAGCGGCGAGTCGGTCCGACCGAGGCGAACTTACCATTGGCTGCGAGGCGGTGACTGACAGAGAGGCTCCGGGATGAAAAACAACACATCTCCCCTCACCTTGGCACCACCAGCCGGGCTTTTTTTTTTTTTTTTCTTCTTCTTTTTTTTTTTTTTTTTTTTTTTTTTTTACAGTGAATTTAAAAGAGCTCAGGGGCGCTGCAGGTCCTGCATGACGCTTTTGTTAAAATATGGTGACGCCTTCTTATATTAAAAATGTAAAAAAAAAAAAAAAAAAAACTTAATGTTTAGCAGGTTGCCTGCATATTTTATCCTTAATTAAAACTAATCAGATTATGAATATTAAATCTTTCTCTTAGAGCCGTCCCATTAAAGTTGCTTGACACTGTTATTTCCGAGTGACACGAAACTCGTTAATATTATGCTAAAACTCACGGTTTAATAGCCTTCATTAAGTTGTTTTTTTTTTTTTTTAATCAGAGATAGGTCTGTGCATCTAAACTGATAATAAAGATATGATCTGTTTTATACAACAGTTGATGATTGGAGACCCATCTGCAGAAAGAAAAAAAAAAGTCATTTACATAATCATAATAGCAAATAAGTGTCACTTTTTGCATGCTTTGTTTTAATTTTAAAGTTCGTGTTACTATATTTAATACACCGAGTATGAGTTGTGGTTCCCGGGGCTTCATATAGCTTATTAAAAAAATAAAATAACACAATAAACATATCAGACAGTCTGTCAATCAAGCGCCCAGATGTCAGTTTACATCTAAGAGCCTGCAGACTAGTTCTCCCCCTTGTATATAGACTTGTCTAACAGATTTCAGATTGTGGCACTGTAATACTGAAGCCTGCAGGGCTTATCGGGAGATGTACATCCCACTTCGTGTGCAACCTATGGAGGCTGGTGCTGAAGTCCAATGCGCACAGTTCTGTCGGATCCGGGGGGGGGGGGGGGGTCCGCAATCACTTTGACTTTATCCATATACTAACAAGCTTTTCAACTTCTATCATTATGGCGCAGTTACATCGACTGAACAATGCACATAGCTGCAGGCAATCTAATTACGGACCACTGTGCTTAATCGCGTCAACTCCGGCACTTGAGGAGAGCCTTTAACAGGCTGCTGACCGTCAGTGTTGAAATGCAGTGTTTGAGGTGGTGGTGCTGAAAGAACAGCTCCCCTGCTGCCTGCTGCTGGTGTACAGTCAGCGGCTCGTCGTTATTGCGAACACAGTAATAATAAAGACCTAATGTATTGAAGTGATTTTCTCACTCCTGCCATAATTGCTTCAAGCTGAATATGATGCAGACAATATACCTTCAGAATTGAGGCGTGCACATGCTTCCTTGTAGGGATAAATACGCAATTATGTGTTACTTTGCAATCTAAAAAAAAAATGTACACATATTCAAATATGTTTGATGTGTTTCCCTGAAAATTATACAATCTAGATATTTTGTCATTTGCACAAAATTTGTTTTTTATTAAACATAAAAAGGAATTTGAAAATAAAAGCGTCAGCAGTGTAAAAAAAAATACCTCTGTTTTTTCTACTTTGGAAACATATTGCATCCCGTTGAAGTGTCTCCGCACTAAATAACCTCGTCAATAACACTGAATGACCTCCACTTGAGTATAAGATATAATAATATATAATATAACAATCAGATATAAGACAAACACATTGTCTGTCAGTCTCGAGGAAAGGGCGGCAGGAGTTCGTCGCTATCCCGATCGCAAGGGGGCGACAGAGAAACGTGAACCGCGTAAAATGACACGAAGAAGAAATGACACGGCGTAAACATGGCGTCTGCCTCGGACGACGACGAGATCGGCAGTGATGATTATTATTCCCTGCTGAATGTCAGAAGAGAGGTACGATGTGCAGTTGCGATCCGACTGAACGTCTGCGCGTATGTTCGCCTCGATCATTTCGTGAACTCTCTCCGGTCGATATTAAACGGTCGCTCGCGTATTTATTTACGCGTGAGGTTAGCTAAGGCAGCTAGCTTGTGACCCTCGACATTGATTCCGACTCTTCGGTTGGAAACTTTTTTCCTTTTTCTTTTTTTTTTTTTTTTAAAGACGAGCAGCAGGTTGTGAGGGAGGAGGAAGAGGAGGAGGAGGAGGAGGGGGGCAAACATTGGCCGCATGAGTTTTGTCGGCGAATGGGAAGTTCGTTGCAGAAACAGCGTGTTACTTGTGATGATTCTGGGATCTGATGTGGATGTTTATTTATATATATATATATATATTTTTTTTTTTTTTACTTTCAGTTGTGAAGTGCTGTGACTTTCTTCAGGGCTACAAAGCACGCAAGCGCGCACAGTTGGTCAGATCGCACCTGTAAACGCGTGTCGGTTTATTTAAACTATTTATTTATTTATTTTTGAATCTGTAAGTTATTAGACAGGTGTTACAAAGTCACCTCAAAAAAAAAAAAATATGACATGTCAAACAATCCGATGCAAAAGACTGTGAAACATGCGGAGACACCAACTAAAACATGCAAAGACAAACAGATATAAGGAGGAAAACAAAACCACGAGGGAAACACGAGGGAGACGTGTGTCAACTATTTACACACTTGTGTAGTTCTTGATCTTCTTTCTCATCTGCATCATAAGTTGTCAGATGTATTGAAAACGTCATGACCGCAGGTGCAGGATTGCTCGGTCTCTTCCCCGTAGTGTGGCTTCACGTAGGTTTTAGGTTATTGGCCCAGATCTGTAAATATTATTAACTTTTCACAATCTTGCCCCTCCGTCGTAGTTTTTAAGGGCGTTCTGAGATTTCTTTGGACATTTCGCACGTTTGCCTCCCCCCCCCGCCCTCCTCTTTAATTTCCCTATAATCGGGGTAAATACCTTTTGCATTGTAGTCTGTCTCGCAGTTAACGTAACTCCGCTCCGAATTTAAGCAACATCAGCAGTAGGACGTTAGTTACGCTGCCGCGGCGTCGCGACACGAGATCTTTTTTTGTTGTTGTTGTTGTTGTTGTTGTTGATTTTGTTGCCCGTCCGCTCGTTTTCATCATCATTATCACGAATGTACCCCTGATTTCAATGGTGCGCTTCAGGCTACGCATGACGAGCTGAAGGCGGCGTACAGGCGGTTGTGCATGCTGTATCACCCAGACAAACACCGGGATCCTGAACTAAAGCAACAAGCGGAGCAGCTTTTTAACCTCGTACACGAAGCTTACGAAGGTAAGACGAGCTTTCGTCACACATCACGCAGTCACGTGAAACCGATGTTGACTTGATCATCTGGATCTGTTTGTACGATCTACTTTACAGTTTAGAGACATAAACAAATTCTACTTTTGGTTGATATTTGTGGTTATCCATCTCGTTCTAGTGCTCTGTGACCCACAGGCACGAGCCATCTATGATATCTATGGCAAGCGAGGACTCGATGTTGACGGATGGGAGGTGAGTCTGTCGGTGACTGCAGTGGCTAATAGTTCCCCAACATGCCGCCAAATACAGTCCGAAACCATCTGCTGTTTATACAGTCCGAAATATACATCGACGTACCTCTGATGTCACCACAGGCGGGAGGAGTCTCACGGGACCAGCTCAGATGAGTTTTCAAATCCGTAACCACGATTGTCAGGCTTACCTCATACATTTTTAAGAACACTCGTATATAATTCATTATAAATGACATATTTGTATTGCAAGCCATATGCAAACGTGACCAACTACCATGTAGCAAAAACAAATATACCTGAAAAATGTGCTTTGCTTTAACAAATTCTATCTTTGGAAACACACTCGGCAGGGTCATATCGCTGTCAATACTTCAATTGTACCGAAATTACAAACAACTCTTACTGCCATCTGATTGGTCCGGGAGGCATGTTCACATTTACAACCATGGACGGTTGCTTTTCTGTTGAACAAAGATTCACAGTGTATGCTTTCTCAGCATCCGTCTCTTTCTAATAAACTTAGCCCTGGATTAGTTTGAACATTTTTAGGTTTGGCCGTTTCTGGAGGTAGTTTCGTGTTTTAAAAAGAAACCGCAAATGTCATTTTGAGGTAAATTCATATTTTGACAATGTGACTTTTAGACCACGTTGATGGCAAGTTAAGATACAAATGTGATAATATGTTTGCACTTCATATTCATTTTTTTATTTTTATTTTTTTAAATGCCTCTCCTTAATTATAGTAAAATTTTGAAATCACCTGAGCTGGAAATTTGACACCTTTACATCTGGACTTGTGGCCAATTTAAAAAACAATAACATAACAAGAAATACAAGAAATAACATGTATAAAGTTTGCTCTCAAAATCACTTTTCCAGTTGCTCTTTCTTTGGTCTTCTCTTCGGAAAGATTTAGTCGCAGAAAAATAAACACAGTTAATCTGAAAGAATCAACTTTAATATGCATAATATTTTGGCATTGCAGTCTCACAGCATGGAGCACCACAAGACTTTCTCTCCTTTGTGACACCTGTTCCTTGAATTTGAATGAAATCGTTTTTGTTTTGTTCCATCTGTGTCCATCTGTCAAAATATGAGGCTTATAAATATCTGCACAGGAAGAACATATGGGAGAGTGACATTTCTTCTTCTCTATCTTTTTATGTGCAGTCTGTGAAGCAGTGAAGCTGGTGTTCACTCTGCATTCAAATAATCTATTCCTCCTGCAGGTGGTGGAGAGGAAAAGAACTCCTGCAGAGATTCGAGAAGAGTATGAACGTCTTCAGAAGGAGCGGGAGGAGAGGAGGCTTCAGCAAAGGACCAACCCAAAGGTACGTTCACGGCAAGATAACAAGCTTCACATCGGTATCTTGTGCATATAACTGAGCGCAGTATTAATTCTCGATCACCTCGCAGGGAACGATCAGCGTGGGTATTGACGCCACGGACCTTTTTGACCGGTATGAAGAGGACTATGAGGATACGGTTGGAGGCGGAGTCCCACATGTGGAAATCAACAAGATGCACATATCACAATCTATAGAGGTAAAAAGTTGCTCCAGATTTCATTCTTTGAGTCATCTGTGCTGTGATGTATTTTGGATGAAAGTCTTTGATCGCTTCCAGGAAAGGTGTTTGATCCATTTCCTATCGAGAGTCAAAGAAAGTCAAAGAACTCGTAGTTGTTTATTTCTGCTGCAGGCTCCTCTCACTACAAAAGACACAGCCGTTTTGTCTGGCTCATTGTCAACCCACAATGGAAATGGAGGTGGCACCATTAACTTGGCCTTGAGAAGAATCACCTCAGCAAAAGGGTGGGGGGAGGTAGGCTGCGTTCTCACTGGACACCCTGCACACTTACTTTGTAATGATACTATAAATGCCAGACTCTGCTTGTCTCTGCTACAAACCAGCTGTCTGATTGTGTTGTTCAGCATGCGCTGACATTTCAAGGTGTGAAACATTACTTGTTTTCTGTGTTTGCACAGATAGAGTTGGGGGCCGGAGACACCCACGGACCTCTCTTTGGAATGAAGCTATTCCGCAACTTGACACCTCGATTGTATGTGTAGAAACACAAGAGAGAACAAATCAATACTCTGTGTTTTCACAACAACACGAACAGTTCACAGATGTTTTTCTTTTTCGCCTCAGCTTTGTGAACGCCCAGTGTGGCCTTCAGTTTTCATCCCGAGGCGTGCGGCCCGGGTTTACTACAGTGCTGGCCCGTCACCTAGACAAGAACACTATGGGCTACCTGCAGTGGCGCTGGGGAACCCAGTCCTCCATGAACACCAGCATAGTGAGGGACACCAAGAGCAGCCATTTCACCTTCGCAATGCAGGTTAGCAGCCAGCAGTTATATTTAACTTTAATCAAAGCCCACAGACGACATTAAATCAGCAGTTGCTTGTCATGGTGGTGCCAAAATGATCATGTACGTTTTGTCTCTGCAGCTTGGCATGCCTCACAGTTTTATGATGATGAGCTACCAGTACAAGTTCCAGGATGAAGACCAGACGAAGATAAAGGGCTCAGTAAAGTATGTTGTCAAAGTGCAATATTTGGTATTTAGAGAATGTCATCAGACATTTTAGAGCCCGACAGATACCGTCTTTTTGGTGTGGATACTCTTGATAAATATAAAGTCTATATAAACACACACCTTTTTGCAATAATCACTCAGGTGTGGTCATCGATAACATTTTATATGTGAAAAGGATGTGTGATTATAAATAAATTGTAAAAAAAAAAAGAAAAAAAAAAAGATCAACAGACAAATATAAAAAAAACATTTTCTTTACCACTAGCCTCATTTTCTGCAAGATTTTCAGTAAAAAAAAGTTTTCATATTGGCACATATCGATCAGTTTATATGCCGATACTGATATTTCTTTGATAGGCTGATATAGGTGCCATAAGAATTCATAACAAGAAGACCCCTGTCATGATGAGATTTCTTTGATGTTAAACTGCACAGTGATTCATAGTTCTATACACTTAGGTTTGTGAGCTAGTAGGTTTTCGTGCTAGAATTAAAATTTCTGTAAACTCCAGGTTGAGCAGTAGTGACTCTTTGGGTTACAGATCAGGTTTTTTTGGGACTGTGGTGGAGTACGGTGCCGAGAGGAAGATCAGTCGACACAGTGTCCTGGGGGCCACCGTCAGCGTGGGAGTGCCCCAAGGTGTCTCCCTCAAAATCAAGTGAGTGCAAATCCCTGCTCCGTTTTCATGTTTGGTGTAGTTTACAGCAGGTATTCCTCACAGTGCTGTTGCCATGGCACCCACAGCACTCAAGACGCAACATTAAGTCAGCCACGACATCTGATATTCTGCAAATTGTGTCTGAATTGCGGGTGTGTCCTTGAGCACATACACACAGGATTATACCCATTTAGATGCCTGATGGTCCTGATCATAAAAGCATGGGAATGTACAGTTCAGTTCTTATTTTTCGACACTCACCGACACACACGAGCAGAACATATCACGTAAACGTATAATCTTTGATACAATCCGCACGCTGCTTACTGTCCTATCCGACCTAGAGAAGTGTTTTCAGTATTTCCCCTTTACTTGAGGCAGAAAGCTGCAGGCAGAAATAATAAAAACCCACTCTCCCTCTCTCTCTGCAGACTAAACAGAGCCAGCCAGACGTATCTCTTCCCCATTCACCTGACTGACCAACTCTTGCCCAGTGCTGTATTTTACGCCACAGTTGGACCACTGGTTTTCTACCTCGCCATCCAACAGCTCATCATTCGGCCCTACGTGCGGGCCCAGAAGGAGCAGTAAGAAAACTTTACCTTTTAAGTTGGTTGTTTCATGCAAGCAATGTTATTGGAAGCAGCACCACATGCGTTATTATGGCCTGATTTTATGAGCTCATTTTATTCCTCCATTTATCTTTTTAACTCAACAGAGACTTGGAGAAGCAGAGGGAGAGCTCGGCCTCTAATATAGCCAGAAAGAAACAGGAGGCGGAGGCCGCTGTGAGTATTTTACAAGCTTAAGTGTAGCTGTGCTGCCAATTCTACATCATGGTTTAGCATTAGATAAAAGATGCAGGTATTGCGTCATTAGATATTAGTCCCACAACAGTTAGATGAAGGGCTGAGATGGGATTAGATAAAATGCAAAGCCTCAATGAAATTCATTAGTGTAATCCATATAATGTGAAATCTCATTGTCTGTTTCTCCTCCTCTGTGTAATTTTCCATCTCTAAAGGTCTTGCTCATGCAGGAGTCTGTGCGCAGGATTATTGAAACCGAGGAGTCGAGAATGGGTAAGATCTGGATGTTTAAGGGACGATCTTATCCTGGGAATAATGTTTTTTAAGCAGGTTGTACCACTGCAGTATTTGATTTGCTTAGTTTCAGAGCTGCTTTTCATACATTTTGAGGGAAATCTGTCCATGTCTGGCCTGAATGTTGCTTACTTCAGGGTGTAATTTCACAGATAGCGGTGCCTCTTTCGGAACAAAACGAGTCGTCTTTTAGCTGCTCATGAATTCCCAGCTCACACCTCAAAAAATGACAGAAAAGATTGTAGTGATCTTCTTGAGCAGTTCACTGAAGTTTAAAGTGGTAGCACACCAGGGAAAGGAAAAAATAGCGTATGTGCTTTTCCACTGTAGTGAGGAGACTTACTTTGTGGACATCAAGCAGGTATCTAGAGCAGGTTGATTTAACTTCAGTAGCAAGTGGGCCAGATAGGAAAATCACTGGGAGCTCGTGGGCAACACAGGACTATGTTGATTAAAGGCTACAAATCACTCTCGCAGCATAATGTTAATAGATGCATTCGTTGCACAAAAAACAGGTTGGAAAATTAAATAAATACCTGTCAGTCAGTTCCCTCTGAAATTGGCGATTTTCACAATCAACTTGTCAATCAATGTGAATTTCTCTGTGGCCCGCCAGCCCAGAGGGCATCATGAGGCTACAAAGAGCGAAGGACAGGTGTGAACAGTAGGTGTCATCCTGCGGTAGTCAATCACAGCACGTCGTTAAAACACCCGTGGGGTTTCCCTGACCCTCCCTGTGTCCGTGCAGTCCTGTCGCCAAGGTCCACATAGATCATCTATGCCTCCAGATGCACACTCCTACTCGCTTACATCCTCATATGTCTAGGGTTCAGATGTCTTAAAATATCTCGGAGATAAGTATTATTTTTTTTATATCACAAACATAACCGCCTGATTTGCAGACAGCTTATTGCGCTGGTTTAATAGGAGCGATTTTGGTGAGAAACGAGTAGCTTTTCAAACAGGATTAAAATAGTTAATAGAGGACTATAGATGAGTGGATTTTTAAAGACCCTCCAGCCTTCTTTCAACTGGTGATAATTGGGGCTTTTTAGTTTGCCTTTGATAAGCGGAGTAACAAAAAGCTCTCAGCTGACAGTATCATTTTCACCTGGGGGAGTTTGTGAAGTGATAATTGGCTTATGACACCTGTCACTGAAGAGGTTGCTTTGATTTTAGTATCATCAGAGGTCCCCCAGACTTAACAGTTAATAACAGTGCGTGTGTGAGAGATGAGACACAAAGCTGCTCTTCTCTATTTAATGGACTGTCATCTATGAAATGATTACAGTGCTGTTTATGTAGTTTGTGATTAAGATGAATTATGCTGTCTTTTTGTTGCACTCTTGCAGAACAATTTTTACAAACAAGTCTAAAAAAAACTTGGCATGCATGATAAAAATGGGGATTTCTTTTGAATGCTTAATAATTTTGAATCCAAAATTCAGCACCCTTTTTTTTTTTATCTGCCAGCCTTGGATGTCTAAACTCTTCTCCGAAATCAAACTAAGCAGGCCATTTATTTGACCAGTTTGCATTTTGAAACACGTCACAATAACATATTGTAATGTCAACTCTGCCTCCTAAATCAGGTCTCATCATCCTCAACGCCTGGTATGGCAAGTTCGTGACAGACAACAGCAGAAAACACGAGAGGGCAAAGGTCATTGATGTGACTGTGCCACTGCAGTGTCTGGTGAAAGACTCAAAACTCATCCTCACTGACACATCAAAGGTCAGTACATCAGTCCAGACAGTGAAAGACTTCCAAACTCACAGAATTGATCCAAAAACGAAACTCGAAAAGTAGATCTTCCAGCAGTAAAAGGTGTTTTGCCATGTAAAAATGCATCATGATGTCCTCTACTTGCTGTGTGATGATTGAGTCTTGCAGCCTGGTTGACGTTACGTTGTCTTTCCAGTCGGGACTCCCTGGCTTCTACGACCCCTGTGTGGGGGAGGAGAAGAGCTTGAAGGTGCTGTATCAGTTCCGTGGGGTCATGCACCAAGTACTGTCAGGAGACACGGAACCACTCAGGATACCAAAGCAATGTAAGTGCCCTGGACAGCATCGTGGCACATGGGAAGGGGTTCACGGTGTTACCCCGACGTCTGTAATGTTTAGATAATATTCTAAAGCAGTGCTTTTCAACTGGTGGGTCGTGACCTAGAAGTGGGTCATAGATATGCGTGTGTGGAATTTTTTTTTTAGCGTGCACACGTACACGCGTCCATTTTGCGTGTTTGCCTGCATGCATATGTAATATTGGGCGTTTCTACTCGAACGTGCAAAATACCGGGAGGAGAAAAGCAAAGAGAAAAATGTCGCACCTGCAACGATATTCACTAAACCTGAAAGTAGAAATAGAAGAAGTGATTGCGTGTGTGTTTTAGTACGACTAAAAGGCACGTATTAATCAGGTGCACAAATCTGGAGAGACGGCTCCTCTCATTGTGTATTGTGTATTTACTTCCTCGCTGATAATCTCCTATATGGCGTTTTGTTCTTGTTGTATTTATATTTCTTAATTTCAGTGGGATCAGATTTCCTTTTTCCTTTGCGGTCGCTCTGTTTTCCATTGCTGGACGCAAACCCCTCATTTGAAGACAGCGATTTGCACCTGATATCAGTGACGCAAATACTCTCAGTAAATCACCCGCAAAACGGGTGCAAAAATAAATATGCAAACTTTTGGAAAGAAACACGCAATTGAGTACCGTTTATTTGAGATCTTAGTAAATCGGGCCCTTAGCCTATTTTTGACGGAAGCTGGACAGAAGCCGTGTCAAACTGCGCAGAGCAGATCCGTCGGGGAGGAAGTCAGGCAGACGATCGGAAAGGAATCTGGTCAATTTTCACAAAAAATACCCTGCACATAAAATGGTTATGAAATAATTATGAGGACTAAAACACAGCTGACTCTATTAACTTTGTCTGTAGGCTACAGAACAAAGTAGGAAATAACACCAATAAACACAAAAGCATTTAGCAACATAACCTTCTTTACCGATGCTAGAAGCCCCAATGTAGAGGAAAAAATGACCAAATCGGGAAGTCGACAAAATCCGGCAGACAACATGCTTCACTTCTGAAACGCTCTGCGGGGATTGAAGGCGTGCAGAGGATGGAATAAAACGGCATCACACACAGGATGATAATGACTAGAAAAAAATGTGCATCCTGATGCTCGACCAGTTGAGAACCGCTGTGCTAAAGTACGCTGAGCTTGCCAGCCTCCTGTTCTGATTTATTTGTTCTTGTTTTCCACTTTGCAGCTCACAGGATTGATGCGGACACATAGGAGCTCCTCCGTCGACCAAAAAGACTGATCTCTCGACTGTTTGACAGAAGATGGATAAACCTCTGTTTTAGATACGACATGGATGGAAGTCCTTGTCCACGAGAAGACATGCATTTACCTTTTTGTCTTGATATTCATTTACATATGCAGAGTGGATAAAGTCATCACAGACCGGATTGATCAGAGCCAGTGTCCATGGACGGGGTTGTGGCCTGCTTCAAATTTTAATGTGACACCAAAATCAGTGGCTACCATCTCAATTCACAGGTCTTCTAGCCTTTTGGTATCCATTTATTTTTGGTATGGCCGAGTCCTATGTACTGTATAGTACAACAACTGCAGTGCCTATGTGATTGAAGACGTGAATGCACCTATGTTTATTTGCCATAATATTAAAATCAGTCTCTCTTATGTTGTTTAACCATTTTGGTGTTTTTTTTTTGTTTTTTTTAAAGTTGTTCTTGCAATTTTCATGACATGAAATACTCGTTGATGGTTTCAGTTCAACAAAAGTTATTATCATCGAACATGCTAATAGCTCAAAAAGCACTAATATATCTGTCTCCTGAGGAAAAGGGACAACTGTAATGTGTGAATTTAAGCAATAGAATTGAACATGGTTGCCAAAAAAAAAAAGGCAAAACAGATGACAGCCTCTGAAACAGGAAGAGGTGGTGATGATGGGGAAGGATGGGAAGATAGGGAAGTTCCAGCTGTGAGTAATGATGAAATATAGGCTAATTTGGTTTTGTTTTTTTGTTTTTTTTAATTTAATTTAATTTTAATACTAATAGACTAAATGTAGGCTTTCACAGTGTGTTTTCCCGGTTGTTTTTGTCTGTCTGTAGCCTCATGTTTAAGAGAAGAGTGCTGGTTTTGTCCAGCGTGTGCGCCCTTTCCGCTCTTCTCTGAGATGACACATAGTAAAAAAAAATTTAAAAAAAAGTGTTTTCCCGAAAGTGACGTGCGGTTACGTTTCAGTCCAGAGTTGGAGCAAGAGATCATTTTTCAACTCTGGACCGAGGAAGCGTCGCGTCAGTCTTGTTTTAACCCCGAACCCCGTTTTAACTCACTCACTTGAGGAACACGTTGTAGCTGCAAAAGAGGGGCTTTATCGGTTCCGTTTCCGGACTGTCTTGTCTTCTGACATGAAGAGGAAAACGACGGATGACGGTCAGAGCAGCGATACAGCCCAAACGCAGAGTCCGATGCTGGAGCTCCGATCAGCCGCGCCACTTAATGTAGATGTAAGTTTTGGGCAACTTTGAGAAACTAATCAGTTACTCGTCATGCATTTTTTTTGTTTTTGTTTTTGTTTTTGTATACAAATGATGTATCTTACATCGTCTCAAGCAAACGGCACAATACGCTGCAATACGTCCTGCCTATTAGCGTTATCAAAAACACCCTCACGTGATGTATTAGTCTTCACGTAGAAATACACAAATCACTAAGTCACTGTCCACCATCTTAATTCTCACAAGTAGACGTATTATAGACCAGTCCCGGTCCATCCTGGACAGCCCCGCTTAAAACTCTGGAAAGTCCTTATCACACCGTGAAGACTGTGGAAAGCAGAGGCGGCAGTGTCAAAGAAAAACTTAGTGGAATTTGGACTTGTAATCTTAAGTTGTTTATTTATATATATACATTGTTGGACTTGGGCTCCTGCTAGTACAAAGCCAATATGTGTCAGCCCCCAGTCCTGCGTGTTCTTTAATGAGGCAATAGGAGAAGATGTCAGGCTTCAAGATATTTATTTAACAGCAGCAGAATAATCAGTTTACAGAGCTCTGGGGTCCAGACTATGTTTCCCTGACCCCAACAGAGTATGTGTCAGTTCAGGAAGTCTGAGCTCCTGACTTTCCCTGACCCAGTCTTCTTACAGTACAGACACCAAAAAGTCATGTGTATTGATGTGTCCTTTGTTGGTTGGTGGAGGTGGTGGTTGTCTTCCTTCACCCCCTGGAGTCCTCCAGACAGCCGTCTGTTCCTGCTTATGCCTCAAAGAACAACAGTATGTGACCCCACAGGTTGCCGACCCCCCTGTGACCTTTTGGTTTGGCACAGTACTTTCACTCTCATTCACAAACACAGCCTTTTGTCTACACCTTCATTCACAACCACACCCTGTTGTCTACACCTTCATTCACAAACACAGCCTTTCGTCTACCCTGAGGATTAATAGTTGACAATACGACCTATATATAATTAATGATATGGCATACATATATGTTGTATTATTGTAAACACAACCTAGCACAGAATCGCACAACATATTTCTCCCTTGTCCTGCATGTCACACATTTTGATTGGCTCAAGTTTTTATTCATCCACACTGCAGGACAGACGCTTTCCTAACAATTAAAAGAGCATGCTCTTGACTTATGGCAGTGATATACCCCCATAACCATACAGGTCACCGGCTTCTTTTTATGCTTTCTACATTTACTTTGCATTAGTTTGTAAAGTTGCATTGCAAAAAAATGTTTGTTTAGTATTTTACATGCTAATGAACTGATGAGCACATACATGCTGTAGATATCCTGTTCTACCACATCCCAATGATGTTTGGTTGGCTTCAGATCTGGTGAGTAGGGACGCCAAATGATGTAATGATGCATTATCATGCTGAAAGGGATCGGAAGATCAGCTCAGATGGGCTGTGGTATTTAAACAATGATTCGTAGGTATTACGGGATCCAAAATGTGCCTAGAAAACTCTGCCCGCACTGTTACACCACCACCTCCTCGGGGTCCACAGATTCTGACTATTGACGCCAAATTCTGACCCTACCATCTGCAGCCTCAACAGACATGGAGATTCATCAGACGAGGTTCGATTTTTCCACTCTTCAGATGTCCAGTTCTGGTGATCCTGTGCCCACTGCAGCCTCAGATGTCTGTTCTTGACTGAGTGAAGCAGATCGTGTTTTGTAAAAAGTGGTTATACCCCTTCTGTCAGTTCGAATCAGTCTGATCCCTCTGCTCTGACCGTTCTCATCCGCAAGTCGTCTCCGTCCAAAGAAGCTACGCTGTTCGTTTGTAACTCTACAAAGTGCTGTGTGTGCAAATTCAGGAGATTCAGAAATATTAAAACGAGCTAGTTTGGCACCAAGAAGCACAATACTGCCACAGTGAAAGTCACTTTCATCACGTTTTTTTTCTCCATTCTGATGTTGGATGAACTGAAGCTCCTGACCTGTATCAGAGGGATCTTATGTGTTGCACTGCCTCTAGTTACAGCTTGAAAACCAAAATAATTACCCAGATCTCCATCTTACTTGTGTCCTTTGTGATCTTTGTTTTCAAGATCCTGGAGCAGATCTTCCTGAAACTTCCTCCCGATCAAGTGGTTTGTCTTTGCCGGTTAGTGTGCCACCAATGGAAGGAAGTGGCTGACCGTCAGTCCTTTTGGAGGGAGAGATGTAGAAGAGAGAGATATCACCTGCGCGATGCTTCTAAAATACCCGACGACTGGAGGTTGTTCTACTTCTTAAACAAGAAGAGAAGAAATCTCCTCACGAATACGAGAGGAGAAGGTGAGAAACCACTGAACTAACTCAAACTTAAGCACAACAAAAATTAAAATCCTTTCTTTTCTCTTTTTTTGTAGATCAACTGCATGGCTGGGAGATTTTAAGGAATGGTGGTGATAAGTGGGCTGTTCATGAAATGAGAATACCACTTCCAGATGCGACAATCCGGTCAAACTTTGTGACCTCTTATGGGTGAGGAGTCAACAGCATCAGGGAACCAGAAAGGTGCCACTGCTTTTATATGGTATGCTTGTATAGCTCATAAGTAGCTAAACCCCTTTCTGTTTCCCACAGACTTTGCATTAAGTCACAGTTGATTGATTTGGAGAAAGAAGGTTACAAACCATCATTTATGGATCACATCCAGCCAGACATCAGAATATCTGATTGGTAAGGAGGATACATGACGTACTTTAACTTTTTCTTGATTATTTGGACTTTGGGGCCATGGGTCTCCGCCGGAAAATGGTGGATTTCTCCCTTTAGGAAGTTTCTGCCCCAAGTGAAGTGATTTAAGTATCTCATGATGTTGTTCATGAGTGAGGGTAGGATGGAAGTGGAGACTGATAGGCAGATTGGTGCAGCATCAACAATAAAGCAGGTTGTAACGGACAATTTTAGTGAAAGAACGTGCTGAGTCGGAAGGCAAAGCTTTTTATCTACGAGGCAATCTTGGCTTTGACCCAACGGCAACTTATCGTGACGACATGTATTCATTTGTGAACTCTCGTTTTGAAACGTCCAGAAGTGACCATATTCGGACAAACTGGGAAGGGGAGGCTGTAGCTCAGTTGGTAGAGTGGGTTGCACACTAATCGGAAAGGTTGGTGGTTTGATCCCCAGCTCCTCCTGTCCACATGCCTAAGTATCCTTGAGCAAGACACTGAACCCTAAGTTGCCAAGTCACTTTGGATAAAAGCATCAGCTAAATAAAATGCAATGCTCTTTGAGACCCATTAATTATTAAACTATTTTTAGATCAGTATTTAATGAGGAAAGTTGAATGTAAGTCTATGGAGCCAGAGCCAAAGATAAAATGATCACTTTGATGACTTTTAATAAACAAGAAACTACATTATAAACCACTGTGTAGTGCTGTGGCATCAGATAACTCCTGGACCTATCACTCAAACTGGACTTCCTGAATCATATTAGTTGAACTGGTACTTGAAACAACCAACACAGCTCCTTGTATTGTTTTTGGTCAGAAAGCCCACACGTCATCAGTTTTCAGACCAATTTCCTGCTTTTAACCTGGTCTACTTACTTGATATAGTGGTGAGTGGCATCTCAAACATTAAACCAATATTTTAACACCTACTGTGCCGAAATGAAATTATTGAAAGTTTTGCTGTCTCCATGAATGTATATCAGGTATTCCCGACGTTCAGACTGTGGCAGCAAATATGACATCTGCGTAGAGTTGCTGAATGAGAGGAAGCAGATTCTCCAGATGTTTAAACCTGATACAGTTTACCCCAATAAAGAAGAGTGGAGACAGGTATGGAAACAAAACACAGCCCACTTATTCTGATATGAAGTTAAGAAGAAGTAAGTTACAAAACCCGAGGACAACTCTAAACCCACTGATAATTTATTTTTCAGATGACCCACGTATTCCAAAACTATGGACCAGGAGTGAGATTCATTCGTTTTACCCATGGAGGCGTGGATTTACGGTTCTGGAAAGGATGGTACGGAATTCGCCTTACGGACAGCTGTGTTGAGATATGTCCAGCAATAACGGACATGTAGCCTTCTAGGAGTCATATATTGCCTACTTTCTGCCTTTTACCTGAATTTCTCTGGTATTTTATTTACCCTACAAATCTGCATTTATTTGCATATTAAGAAAATGTTTACACTTTTTTGTACATTGTGTGAGACCATACACATTGACTGTGGAATAATATTGTTCAGACATAAATACTGTGGACTCTTTGCCACTTATCAGCCATCATAAAATCAGTCCAATTTCTTCACTCTGGCTGTTTGACCATGAACTTTGAAATATTTGACTGAATCTGAGGTGATAATGACAGCCTGAATGTAAACTAAGACTAAAGACTACATTATCAATCATGGAATACAGCACTAGTAAGGCAGCGTATCAGAACCGGTTCTTTGAATGGACTCTGATATTTGTTGTATTCAATGAAAAGTGGGAGTGATAACATATTAGTGTTGTGCTGGGATCATTTTAGAGATCATTTAGGTTACTAGTTTTTAGTCTTTTGTATTGCTCGATGTATGCTCTGGAAATTCATACAGCATTTTGTAACCTTTGTAATGTTTTTACACGAGCAAAATACAAACTTCTATGTTTAATTAAATACAAATTAAAGATCTGAATACAACTCCCTCACTGCAGTTTTTTTTCTCTCTGAAATGCAATTATCATTAATATAGAAATCACGTATACACCAACAAGATACAAACAAGAAAATTAAATGAAATCCAAACAGTTCAAATTCTTGCATTCAAAAGTAAAGCATTTTGTAAAAACATGAATTGCTGACTGACATAAAGATGCTGCAGTGTATCAGCCCCCAAATACCTACACGATTTGCGAATGGAAAGATTTCCAATTGAAAGAGTCTGCCTCCTCAGGTCCAGGTGGAATCCTGGATACACACATGGACACAGTTCACAACACCTACGCCACTGGTAAAGCCTGGGCAAGAGGATTAAGTTAATTCAGAGGCTTGTCAACCTGAAGACTAGTTTACATTTATTTGAACTGTCCCATACCTAAACCTTAATAAAAACGGCTCCTCGATTATGTGTGTTTCAAGATGACCAGGGAAAGGGATGATTGATGATTCTAATTCCCCGGCATACAGTTGCCTTCACACAACCTGCCTCACCAACACTATTCAATAATGTCCCACATCCCATTAAAACCAGAGCTGCTGCAGACAAACTGAAATACTGTTCAGTCTTATGTGTGGTTGTTGAGGAATCAACATGCCACAGTTGTCTGTAACTGATTTTTAAATGCACTGTTTAAATAGCGGAAGCCTATTCTAAACAATATCTGTTGTCAACACGTGAAGCCATGACAAAACACACGCGAAAACGAAAATACACTTGGCGGAACCATCTTTCGGTATTCTGTTTCCACCAGTTGAAGATTCTACGAGACACAGCTAAATTAAAGCTGGACAGTTAGCCCGCCACGGAGCAGGCTAATTCAGCAGTAGAAGTTGCCTTGGTCACAGGGCAGTGAATCCTAACTGAACTCTGACTAAGATTAGCGAGTCTAATTAAAATAAGACAGGATTCCCCCCCATTATCTGCCTTGATGGGAACAAGCGTGATCACAGCCGAGAGCACATACCGGAAGTTTTCTTTAAGGAAGCTTTTAGGAGGGGGGGGGGGGGGGTGTCGTTCCCGGCGCGCACCGAAGCTCGCAGGGGAAAGCGGAGCTAGGTGTAAAACGGGTGTTTTCCCCGCCACCGTATTATCGAAATGCTTTTCTGTGTCTGAAATCCGCGGTCCGTCGTGTCGTGCGCTCCGTGATTTTGCTCCCGAGCGTACCCCCCCCCCCCCCCTCTACTGCGTTATTTAAGCGCCGAGCTCCGCCCACCGAGTTCCGCCCGAGGTGTCTCGGAATTAAAAACGAGCGCCTCCCGGGTAAACCGGTGGGAGTCGGGCCGTCTTAAGGACACGGAGAAGTTGAACAGCGACGGACTACTTTTACTTTCGAAATTAAGGGGTTGGCTCGGTGGTCTTCGGTGGTTAAATCCAGTGTCTGCTACGAGCCTCACTTTAATACACCCGAAAGCGTCTTCCAGCTCCGACCGCGCTTCCGCGTTTTTTTGAGTGTTGTCGGGACATGAATAACCGGAGCCACGTACGTGGCGCTGTCGTAGCTTTTTAAGCTACCGTAACACATATTCGCTTTACTTTGGGAGGAGGAGGAGGAGGAGGAGGAGGAGGCGATATAATAAAAGGATTGGCTTTCCTTGGCATGAAGAGGAAAGCGAAAGCTATGGGTTCAACAAACAGCTCGGATTCAGCCTGCAGCGCGTCTTCAGCCGCAGCAGCGTCAAACGAAGACGTGAGTGCTTTTGACTGGGACTCACGAAACGAAGCGTTTCTTATTAAAGCTGCTTTAAATGAGGACATTTTGAATCTCTTGGTATTTTTTTTTTTTTTTTTAGAAAAGTCATGCTGTTGATGTGGGTTTTATTCATGCTTTCCGGGTTTTCTTACAGGACTTTTCCCAGCCAGCAGCTGACGTGTTTAGAGGGGCTTCTGTCACTCATGTGGAAGTGAACCACATGACCTAAACCGCAGATTTTTTTTTTTTTTAATACAAACATAAAAAAGTTACAGAAGAGCTAGAGTCTACCCGTTTCTAATATCCATCCAGTCTGAACATTTTGAGGAGACGCATGCACCCTCAAGTAACTGGAAGGTAAAACTGCTCACAAACCTTTCAAAACTGATGAAAAGGAATACACACACAAAAAATAAAAAATCTACAATGTAGAAACAAAACTGGTTCAGAGATGAGGTTTTCACAGCTGCTTTTTGATCCTACAACTTCTTCGTGTCTGTGTGATGTTAAAACAAAAATGCTGACGTTGTCCAAACGCCGCGATTATGACCACGTTGGTCCAAAGTCAGCGATTAGAAAAGATTATTCATTGTCCTTTTTTTTGTTGTTTTTTTTGCCAGTACTTCCCCGTTCCTCTGGATATCGTGGAAGAGATCTTCCTCAATCTTCCTCCCCATCACGTGGTTTCTGTTTGTCGGTTGGTGTGCCGTCAGTGGAAAGAAGTGGCTGACAGTGAATCGTTATGGAGGGAGAGATGTAGAAGAGAGAGGTATCACCTGCGCGTTGCTTCTAAAATACCTGACGACTGGAGGTTGTTTTACTTCTTGTGCAAGAAGAGAAGAAATCTCCTCAAGAACCCAAGGGGAGAAGGTGAAGAGCCACGGCACTGACTTCAGCCAACAGTGGGGTGGTGTTAAAGCAACAAATCGGCTCTCGAAAATCTCTCACAACCCTCAATGTTTGTTTTTTTTCTAGATAAAATGAGGGGTTGGCAGATTTTGGAGAATGGTGGTGATAAGTGGAAAGTGGAGGGAGTTCTGGTGCCGCATCCATTTGAAACGGTCCAGAAAAACTTTGTGACCTCTTACGGGTGAGTGCTCTCTCCCATCAGCGGTCCAGAAAATGTTTGGCAATTATTTCACGTGACTCATTCAAATGATGTAAAAATACTGCACCTCTCCGTTGTTCGCAGAATGTGCAGAAAGTCCCAGCTGATTGATTTGAAGAAGGAAGGTTACAACCCATCATTTATGGATCACTTCCAGCCAGACATCAGAGTTTCTGATTGGTGAGAAGAAAACGCACGGCCGACTTTCACAGCTCATTAAGTAACTCCTCGGCTGGTGACGAAATTGAATCGGCAACGAACACAATCCAGAGGTGTACGCAGTTATTACACACGAGCACCACGAAGTTAAAACCATATTCTCTTGTTCACAAAACAATGGCGTGCGGAGATTATAAAAATATATTTAATACATTTCACCAACAGAAATATCTACCCCCTGATGAAAATTGAAGTCCTCCCTTTGATAGTTTACGTGAACACTTTTGACGTTATTTTATATCAATATACTGTTGAGACCAATATAAATACAAGGCACTTCATTCAGCCACTCTGTGTACTGAGACACCGGTTTTACTCAAATGAAACTTACTCACTACTTTCATAGCGCAACGCACAACATGCAGTCAAATTCTATTTGTTTTCATACCAGATTCATATTCAGAGAAGCGGCTGCAATTGTAAATCTTTTCACAAATTAAAGGAATAAACAAAACAAACTGAAAACATTATGCCTGTAATTTACCCCCCCCCTCCCCCGGTGAACCACGCCAATATAATCGCCGACTATTCTTCTGCTCGTGCGTCTGTGTTGTCAGGTATTCACCACGGTGGGACTGTGGCAGTGAATATACAATCTACGTCCATTTGCTGAATCAGAAGAAGGAGGTTGTTGAGAAGTTCACCCCGGACACGATTTACTTTCAGCAGTGGAATGATCAGCAATGGAATCAGGTATGTAAAAAAAAACCAAAAAAAAAACACGAAGCGTAGTGAAGGTGGGTGGAGATGCAAAGCCCCGAAGGCGGCTCCAGATTACTGATGTTTTGTTTTTCAGGTGGTCCACGTGTTCCAGAACTACGGCCCAGGCGTCAGATACATCCGCTTCATCCACGGCGGCAAGGACACGCAGTTCTGGGCCGGCTGGTATGGAGTTCGCGTTACCGACAGCTGCGTAGAAATATGTCCAGCCATGGACACATAGCCTTTTGGGATTCGCCCAACGCTTTCATCCTGCCTTTCGCCCGCACTTGCACTAAATTATTTGTAATAAATCGTCAAATGCCGTTTTGTTTTTTTTTCCTTTTCAAGTTGCATTTTAATCTGAATTGCGACTAAGATATTGTTCGCACGGATACGATTTTAAAAATTGTCCACTGTACGTTGGAGCACGCTGATCGTCGATCGCCTTTTCTATTTTCATTTCACTGTGGTCGTAACATTCATTTAAGATGAGCCGGAAATAAAGACGCAAAATGGATGTTGAATTTGACCTCAGTATGAAATTTTAGATGACGCTCGTCATACAAATAATTATGATTAACGGTTTGTCTTTTTCTGTTCATTTTAGGCCGCTTTTCAAGTGTAAGCCTAATTAGAGGTTCATATTACACAAACACCTTATGAAGAAGACATTTATCAGCGTTGCCTCTTTCAATTTACCGCCACGTGCGGGAGGGGGGGGTGCAAAGACGTGATGCGATTGCGTACAGCTCAAATATTAGCAAACCGTTAACCATGTAATAACTGTGATAGGCATAACTCAAAAAACAGTGAGGAATTTTACTATTGTCCTTTGTAGGCTGCCATGAAAAAAAAGTATTCCCATCACCTTCACTGCAGCAGACTCATAAGGAGGTTCGTGGATAATTATCTACACACAAAGAGCCTCTTGCACATATATTCGAGATGAAGTTTCCACCAAAGAGCCTTTGCAATCCCGGAGAACACGGTGCGGTTCAGCAGAACCGCCACTTTGAACCCGACTCTTAATATCAGTTCTGCATATTCACTCATTCAAAACACAAGACATTATTCACTTAAATTATTTGTGGTTATATGAAGGCATCAGTGGGAGCTGTGATCTCATTTCTGGCAACACTTCACAATTAAGCCAGAATGACTTTTGAGAGCTGTGGACAAGGAAAGAAATTTAAAAGTTAATCTGAGATCACAATTCTTGTCTATAAATGCTAATGTTGTAATGCCATTTGTTTCAATGCTATAAAGTTGTCATGAAAAGTTTGTTTTTTTCAGGCATTTTCTTCTGTTCTTTTCTATTGCTCATCCTTTCATCATGTGGAAATGTGCAGAAGCTTCAACTTTTATCTATGTAACCATGAATTGACAAAACAACATGTAGTATTTGAAGTCATATTTAATCATAATACTGGTTTATTGTGATGCTTCATTACAAGCAAGATACAACACAACTTTGATGTCAAATTGAATAAAAATCAAAGACTCAAAGAAACATTTTCCTGGTTAATTTCAGTGTCGTCTCTAAATCTCATCATCAGGAATGCATATATTTGATTCAGTCAATAAGTTATGAGTTATTCTCACTATATTTACAAATCAAATTCAAACCCACAATCTAGACATGGATGTAGTAAAAGACAAATGCAAACATCACCGGTTCAGTCATTTAGCAAATTTCACAGGATGTCAAACTCTTGGGTGTCGCCCCGGTGCGGCGGCAGGTCCGTTCGGTTTACTACACGGTTAATAAGCCTGGCGTTACAAGTGCATCTGCCGCTTCAAACTTTTGATCATCATCGGGGAAATGTTGTCACCCCCCCCCCCCTTTTCCATCTCATCCGTCACAAAACACAAATGACCGTTGTGCTCAAACTCCCTATATGTAGTTACTTAAATTGATTGATTTATTTTTGTTGTTGTTGTTGTGATATATGGCTTTCAAATAGGAGTACAATACATACACTTTCCACTTGTTTGTCCACTCTTGTGGGTCTCTACTTTGTCAGGATTCAAATTACCACATTTTGCTTTGGCATACTGGAGCGAACGCCAGAGCATAACCTAGAAATGTCATATTCCATCCTGTAGCTGCAACATCTGCCTGGAGGCGTTGTTGGAACCGAGTAAAATACTCCTTTTAACTCTTTCGTATATATCTTACCTAAATAAATGTAAAAGGGGGATGGAGGGGGGGGGGGGGTGTGGGGGGCTCAATATTTGACTCTTATGACGTTAGCAGGATTTCTATTGGTGACATAAATGCACAACTGGTGATGGAAGAATGATGTGGTGTCTACCAAATGCAGTTTTCTTCTGCCACGGTTGAGCATATTGTATAAAAGATCAACGTGAAGGGAATTACTTAAAGCAGAATTTGAGCATTTCACTAACCCGTTATCAGCTTTGACAGGATACTTAAAGCAATAGCTCTATTAAAACACCATCTCATAGTCAGTTCTTTAGGAAAAACACATCTGAAAATGAACTATTAGAACACGGTCATACCAAAATATTACTTCAAAGTGTCCTTTACAATTTGCTGATGGTTGAAGCATTCATTGTTCACATCTTGTACGACCATTTCAATGGCATCAAGTCATCACCAACAGCCTCAAACATTTCTCAGTCTTAAAATCACGTTCGACACATTGAATATGTTTTTAGGTTAAGTCTGTGACAAGGCTAATATTTAATGATATCTCAAACTCAAGCTGGAATGTGCTTGTGTGCAGAAAACCTCTTCAAGTGCCGTTAACCTAGATTTGGAAAACTGGTGTGAAGAAGCCTGCGACGAAACTTAGAGCAGGACACATTTACGCCTTTTCTTAGGTTCAGGAGGCTCCAGGGCAGCCAGTATTGCCTCATCAAACACATTCTTTAATCCTTTCTGTGGAAACAAAATATTCATATTCAAATCAAGGCTATTCAAAGTAAAGAAATGAACATATTCTGGGGGCTAAATGCAAAAGAAAGCTGAGTAGAAGTGGAGCGGGGCGATCCAAATTTTCCTTTATTCAAATAACATTATACAAGACTCTCCTCATGATCAAGTTTGTCCGAGTAAAGACAAAAGCCCATGGAAAATTTTGATGCTGCAGTAGAAAAAAAAAAAAAAAAAGACTGTTACGCTGTCTGAGACAGGATGTAGCAGAAATGCTTTTGTAGGGTACAACTGATGAGCTCAATACCGAGATAACAGAACGTCCAAAAACAAGACTCAAGTCATGTCCGGTTACACAGAGTTGCGCACAAGGTGCCGACAACAGAAAGGAGAACTAAAGATTGGCACGCTATCTTCTTAGGCGGCACGGGTAACTGTGATTAGGCCAAGTTGAAAAGTAAGCACACGTGAACAGAAGGGGAAGGGGGGGGGGGGGAACAAAAAAATAGTTAATGGGCACAAAGTTTGAAAGTTTAAAAGAGCGTGGTGGTTATTTTAGTGACAGACGTTTCTTTACAATGAGTAAGCAGCACACGATCGAGAGGCAAAGCGAGACGCAAGAAGACATCAGAACAAACAGCATTTTCTCTTTCTCTGAGTTTCAGGGGGCTCTAAAGCGGCTAGGATAGCCTCATCAAATACGTTCTTCAGTCCCCGCTACAGAAAGAGGAAAAGAAGGGAGAGAGACAGGTACACAACACAAGAGTTAGATGGAAGTTTTAGCCAAATGCCGTCAGCAAAACACAAAGCCAAGCATTGCCGCCCTTGTTAGGAAACACGCGCTCGGTTACACCAGCTGTCGGTTGTCGTTTCAAAATGGGAGATCTTACCTGTGTTAGGGCTGAGCACTCGACATATTTGACTGCCTTAAGGTCCCGAGCCAGCTTTTCTGCCGTCTCGGGAGTGATCGGCTTCTGTTTGTTCTTGGCTAACTTCTCCACGGTGGAGGGGTCGTCGCGCAGGTCGATCTGAGTGCCTACCAACAGGAACGGGGTCTTGGGACAGTGGTGAGTTATTTCAGGAACCCACTGTGGAGGGGGGACGGGGACACAGACAGACAAAAGCCTCATCACCACAAGTCAGATAGAGAGTTTCAATGATTATTGTAGGTGCAAGATAAGAGTGGATTAAAAAAATAATTAAAAAAAAAAAAGCACGCGCGTTTATGTAAGTGGTTTATTACATTATAGCATAATTTCAGCCGTCTCTTAAGTCTATGTAACCTGGTCACACGGAACGACTCCAACATAAAGATTGTTCTTTAATTAGAGGGCCATTAACAAAGTTATCCAGAATCCAGATATTTATAAAACACCCTAAAAAAAATAAAAAAAAAAAAATAAAAAAAAAGCCTGTTCTGTTTTACAAATCTAACACTGAAACACAAACGTTATAATCCAACTGTTTACATGGTTATCTGTTCTTTAAAAAAAAAAAAAAACTCCTTTCTACTTTTATTTGGACCATTTCTGTGATCATTTTATCACGTGGAAATCTCTGCAAGAACTGCCTTCAAAAAAAAAATCCCCGACAAGTTAAGAGAGAAGCAGCGAGGGAGTAGAAAACCAAAATTTAAGAGTCAATATTCAAAACAACTCTCGTGTTTTTAGTGATTTGACTTCAGGTCCGAGACAGATCCGGAACGTCACCTAAAAAAAAACCGCTTCGCTGTTTGCTTTGTTAACATCGGTCACGGCGGTCGGCCCGCGAACACCAGCTCCTCGCTCGCCACACTTTAGCGACACGGGGTCCGACCAAACCGACGCGCGCGCGCTCACCTTTTCTTTGACGTTCTCGAACGAGGAAGGCGAAACGACCGAGAAACAGACTAAGAAGACGTCGGTCTGCGGGTAGCTTAGTGGTCGTAACCTGTCGTAATCCTCCTGACCTGCAGAGAGACCGCACGCGTCAATTTTACCAGGAGGCTGGGATCAATTTGAAAAGAGTTAAAAAAAACAACAACAACAACAACAAAAAACAAATAAACGTACCTGCTGTGTCGAATAAGCCGAGGGTGTACGGTTCGCCCCCGATCATTACGGTTACTGCATAGTTGTCAAACACCTGAGGGAAAGGAATCGAGTGCGTGTCACTTTTTATTTATTTATTTATTTATTTAGATTCTCAAGCAATCAACAGAATGAACCTGGGGGGGGGGGGGGGGGGGGAGCACACTTACTGTTGGTACATATTCAGAGGGGAATTTGTTGGTGGTGTATGAGATGAGTAGGCAGGTTTTCCCCACCGCTCCGTCCCCCACCACGACACACTTGATGGTCTGCATCTCTTGTGCTTTCCGATGCCAATTTCACGTGAAGCTGCAGGAGGAGGAAGAGGAGGAGGAGGAAGGAAGAGGAGGAGGAAGAGGAGGGAGAAGCGACAACTCACCGAGGTTAAAGGCCATTTCATATTCCAGAGTCGTACCACACGCATTAGGATCCGGGAAAAAAAAACAAAAAAAAAAAAACAGTGTTAGTGCTTTGATCAATGACATCATTGTGGGGGGGGGAGGAAGAGGAGGAGGAGGAGGAGGAGGAGGAGGAGACGTGAACTAGTTTTAGTGTCACACCCCGTTATCGCCACCGGGACTGTGCGGGGAGGCTAACGCAGGCTAAAGACAACGCAACTCGCGTTTTGCTTTATTCGCCTTTAATCCCCCGCCACCACCCCCCCCCCCCCCCCCCGATCGATACGTCGTTTTAGCGTTTGCTAAAATGAGGCGTTTCACTTCAACGAACAGCCATGAAAAAAAAACAAAAAAAAACCAACAACAACAACGTGTTTGTGTGTCGTTTAGCGGAAGCCGTGCTTTTAATGCGGTGCTAGCGATCTCCACACAAGGCTAACTAGTTAGCCGGGTGCAGCCGGCTAACGTTAGCTTCTAAACTAACACATGCGTTCAGTTTCCGTCACTTAAAATAAAATAAAAATAATAATAATAATAATAATCCAGAAACCAGCGTTTGAACTATGATTGTTGTTTTTTTTTGGGGGGGTCAGAAAATGTTGGGAGCTACGTACCGGTATCCCTCCGTGTCTCTGCTTAGCTAACGTTAACGCCGGGCGTTGGCACCAGCGAGCAGCGACTCGGTCCGGCGGCGAGGAGCGGAGTCCCGAATATCCGCTGCGACCGTCAAGCTGCACGGGACGATCACCGGAAAGGGTTTTTCAAAATAAAAGACGTCTTCTTTTTTTTTTTTTTTCTTTTTTTTTTCACAAAACCCAAATATTGTACAATATCCCAAATCGAGATATGGAAAATCAAACTCAAATGTACAGTTTCATGTTTCGGGTATTTCCTCGTGTGCTGTTTTTTTTTTTGTTTTTTGTTTTTGTTTTTTTATATATATCCCATATGGGAAATACTTCAAATGTTTCCTTCTTGTGTTTTTTTTTTATTTTTTAATTTTTTTTTTTTTATATATATCCTATATGGGAAATACTTCAAATGTTTCCTTCTTGTGTTTTTTTTGTTTTTTTAATATATGTATCCTAAATGGGAAATACTTCAAATGTTTCCTTCTTGTGGTTTTTTTTATTTTTTTTTTATTTTGAAAGCTCATTCTGTTTTGTGTTGGCTGTCTTCGCACAACTTTTTTTTTTTTTTTTTTGCAAGAGGTTCATGCAGCAGAAATGATGTCACCTCCTAAATTCCTCTCGCTCACCTTGCATCCTTCTCCCGGACCCGAGCGCTGAACGTCTGCAGGTAACAGACGCCTTTTATACGTAAATAAGAAGAAGAGCCAGAGATTTAGATTTGTTCGAGAACATGTTGCCAAAAATAAAGGATATGTTCGCTTTTGTTTGGTCTGTCTTAAAGCGTTACTTAAATGCCCACATGTAGATTGAATCTTGTTGTGTCTCCCTGAAGACGTACTGGTCCTGAACTTTATAGTGCATTTTACACAGAAAAAGAAATGTGGATTTTGAAACTTTGTTTGTTTCTGTGTTCAGTTGTCATGTTTTGAAGATGCAGCTGCATTTTAGTACATCCTTTCTTCACTGCTAGAAATGCACAGATGTAAATATTACCATGTATAATGGTTGAATACCATTTAGCTGCTTCGATTTCAAGGCTAACTGGACACTTAGTTGTTTTATGTGCAACACATTTGATTCTAACACTGACAAGTCAAGTCAAAATGTTTGATGAGAAAAAGCCCTTAATGGTGTCTTCTGTACTCTCATTTACATACAGGAGGGACAGAATGTCAAACATAACCTATCATGCAATAAAATACAATACAAACTACGCCGTGAGTAGGCAGTACCTGCGATACCCGAAAAGCAAACATTATATGCTTCACAGAAATAAAATAAGAAATGCAGGGTTGTTACATTAGATTGAACAGGTGTATGAATAAACTGATGATACAGTAAATGCTGTCGTTTGGCTTTGTTTTCAAGTTCCTGAAAGCAACGACTGGTAGACACAATTGTGTAAGCTCTTGCAGCAACACCCACCAGGGTTATGAAATCTCACTGACAAGAACCACACGTCGTCTGTGGCTCTCTTAGGAAATATAATATGTAACATTGTCTGAGGAATTTCAGTGTAATTTAGCTTGAATTGAGACTGGAAGTCACCAATTTACATAATATTCCTTGGATAGAAACTTTCTATCTCAGCTGCGGTATCCTTTGAGACACTCCCATGTTATTCAGAGCAAAAAGCGGAAGCAGAAGCGAGTTAATGTGAAGATACTAGGTCTGTGATCCTTCCTCAGAGTAAGCAAAATATAGTAGAGTAGAATATGGAGGGACACAACTTCTTTTAAAAGCAGCTCTTCACAATAGTAATAATAATAATAATAATAATAATCTTCATTTATATATAAAGGTGCATAGTTTTTAGATCATTGGAGTCCAGAATTAAAAGTTTTTTGTGAAAAACACTAGAAATTCAGGTTTAATTACAAAACAAAATAACAACCATGACCGTTTGTATGAGATATGCAAATAAATTCAATGAAAGCCAAGAGCCTCACTTCTCCAGGGGTGCTAATTTTTAAGCTGATTGGATATTCAAAAGTTGGGCCTAAAGTTATCTTAGGCGCTGGCACTGAAATTAATGAGGTTTTAATCATTGAAATACTGAGAGAAAAAAATAGAGTCTAAAAGCTACTTTTTCACTTGGTTTATTTTCAGCTCAGCTCGCACACTGAATGAACAGTTTCCTAGCCTCAGAAGGAGTGTGTTTATAATTTACCCACAGTCTAAAATGGTGACGTTGAGTTTTAATGGTGAAACTGTTGTGGTCATACTTTCTCTGCAGCCTTTATCTTCCACACAGCGATATGTGTTGATGCCAAACACAACAACATTAGAATAAAGAGGATCCAGCGCACAATCGCCCACCAACTAGATAAAACAAACCGAAAAAATGAATATGCAATCAGTTACATGTCCAATAATTATTCATATGCTAACTCATTCAACCATATTTAATGTTGCTGATGTTTTATTAATGCATCACTTAATAAGAATATGGAACAGTATATTATCCTCAGATTGTTCTCACCTTATTTCATCTTGTTCCAGTTGTGTTACGGTCATGGTTGGAGTTGCTACTGTGGAAAAGAGCACTTTGCATTAAAAAAAAAATCAAAAAAAAAATCAATGAATGACACCTAGAATAAAACTAACAATAGTTATATAAAGCAGTTATATTGAGGGATAGCATATGCATTTGTTGAGTTTGAGGGCTTTTAATTGAAATATATTTATTTTAGAGTGCAGGTGCTTTTTTCAGATGGTTTTACACACTGCCAAGAAATGATCCAGGAGAAATAATGCATGTTTTTAAGCTTTAAGTATTTTGGATGTACAGAGGAAAAATTTAAATATGAGAAATAACATCAGCTAACATCTTTAATATAACAGTAGCCTTCAAAAGTGAATATAATGAATGTCTTTTTTTTTTTTTTTTTAATATGTGAGACCAGGTAAAGTTTTAGAAAATTATGTTTGGGATCATCACACTACATTAAAACAAATCAAGACAACACTTGAAAACAAACACTATCAGCTAAAAATGTATTTCTCTAATCTAAAATAATAAAACAAAGATACAGTTCTATGAAAAAAGGAAACTCTCTACTCATTGACAACTCAGATATTTTACTGTGGTCTGGAAACCTAAACAAACCCCACAACTGTCATCAGATTTCAAATATCAGATGTTGCTAATTTGTTAATGTGAAGGTAGAGCTCATTAGAAACAACCAGAAACTATTCTAACTTAAAGAAAGTACAGTTTTATTGTATTGACAATGCGAGTGAAACAACAAACATGATTCTAAAGCAAACACCATGATTTTAGTCTAATTAAGCCTATAATCAGGTCCAGAGTCAGCTATTTGAGCTTGTCTTTCTCGGTTTGTAATGGATTTTTCTAGGTAGTAATAAGTCAGTTGGCTACTATTAAAGCACGAATATGAGGAAGCAGCAGCAGCAGCACTGCAGTATATATGACAAAAAACAAAACAAAACAAAACAAATCTGAGCAGCTAAAGTATACCTGCATGAGATATGATGAGCCTGACACGAGCGTAGATGTTCCTTCCAGGTCTGGCGATGACACACCAGTACCAATCTTCATCACTTTCTCCGAGCGAAGTCATAGTTACAGTAAAGACCCTTGCTTCTTTATCCTCAACGATGGAGCTTCTGTCATGAGGTCGAGCCCTCGGTGTTTTCACCACTATCGTACACAGCTCGTATACCATTCCTTTGCACCAGTACTTTGTGTTTTCTTTGAACTGGAGATCGTACTGACAAGGGACCGTCACGGATCCGCCGGACGCTGCCGTTACCGTCCGGGGAGCCGCCAGCTGAACTGAGTCCACTGTGTGCTTAGTTAGCCACAACAGACAGAGAACTGGAGCTGCAAAATGCAACAAAAAAAAAACATTTCACATGTTACTCAGATGAATTCATCTTTCCAGGTTAGTCTGCTATTCCAGAGCTATGTGGTCTAGTATTTTACCTTCAAAGAAGCACACAGATATCCTTGAGGTCCTCATGGTGGTGATGTAGGAACAACGTGAAGCAGAGACAAATTGAGAAACACTTTGAGGTTGTGTCATACTTCTCCATTGTAGTTGCACGATCAGATATTTCATAGGGGAAACCCGTCATTGGTAATGTTTATTTGTGTGGGTTTCTGTTCTGTTATGGTGGTTTCAATTTGGGACATATGTCAAATTTTAAAACAAAATGAATGAGGGAAAACTCAACACATGAAAGGTGTTTGAAGTCTTTGTGTTTGCATCTTCCTTTAGTTACTTACCAATGCATGCTGCAGAATGTCTTATTGTGCTTTCTTTACCCTGAAAAGCTCTTTGGTTGCTTTGGTTGTTTGCTGAGGATCCCTGCCCTGTTGAATGATGGTATGTTTGGCTGAATCTGGGCACACAGACTGCTCCTATATAATTCGGCATTTATCCTGCTGCATCTGTCAGCAGTGAAATCATCAGCAAATGCCGGTGTTCCAGTTTCATTGGCAGCCAAACATGCCCACGCTGTAACACAACCTCATTCATGTTTGACAGATGAGAATGCTTTGGGGCCATGAACTGCTTATTTATTCTCCACTCTTTCCGCATCATTTTGAGAGATTGATTTTTGTGTTATTAGTCCAAAGACATTTTTTTTTAATGTTTTTTTTGCAAACTAACCTGAAATTTTTGTTTTTGAGGCTTAACAGGAGTTCACATCTTGTAATGAGTCCACTTAAGTTGACAAGTCTTGTCTTGATAAATATGTTTGTCTACATCCTGGATTTCTAACTTAACCTTTTTATTCACCAGTTAAAGGAATTTTGGGTTAAACTTTGTGCTCTTCGGTCTACCAGTTTGTTTGCCATTTTGTTGTTGTATCTGATTTTTCAAGGATATAACCAACTGTTTGTTTTAGGCAAAGTAACAACTCTCTGATTGATTGATGCTTTTTTGAGCCTCATTATTATCTTGCACAATTACCTCTTTATTCCTCATGTCGACCAATAAATCCACCTCAATCAAAATGTCAAATCTCAAGTTTGACTCACTTTGAGCTCTATTATGCATGAACAAACAAACACACAGCTGACCCAAGAACGATTCAGTAGCCAATTACTTTGGAACCCTTATATTTAAACTTATACTTCAAACAAAGTTCTTTTAATCTTGACATGAACTTATTCGAATTAAAGCCGATTTGCCATTTTAATGTAGCAGCAGAAGAACAGAGCCTGAAGATCATTTTTTTAACTGCCTACTTTGCAGAGATGTCCTCCTTAAATACATCACAGTCTCTCTCCTCCCCACTGATTTAAAATGATCATTTTTAAATGACCTTTGGTGGTATCTATCAAGATTTCTTTCCTTTGTTTGGTCCAGGTTTTCTTGGTTTAATTGGTACAATTCTATCTGTGATGCTCACAGCATTTAAAGAATATTTAAAAGTCAACAAGCCTTCAGAATTAGTGCCCGATGTTTTCTACCTCGGTGAAAGTACTGTAGAGGAAACTTAAAACCAGTTTATTTACTTCAACAGTAGGTGGCACTAAAGACCAACCTGTCACACTACATAATGTACAGCCTGCCTGTCTATCTATCTAAATCACTTGTTTTCTTCCCAGCGTTTCAACAGTCTGAAGTACATTCTGATCAGACTTTGTAAAATGTTGGAAACTCTTATGCAGAAATAATTTGCTGTGGAACAAACAATATCATCTTTTGCCCCATTGCCTCAAATCTATTGCATTTGTCTGACTATTTCCTCAGGCTTTCATTCCCCTAATTTGATTCTTTGCCATTTTGTGCCACTGTACATTCTAATGGCTTAATAATGATGTAACTGATGCCAGTATTATCATAAAAGATTATGCTTTCAGAGTTTCCTTTCTTGGGCTTCAATATTTCATGTGCATATTACATTCACAGTGTTTGACAGGCTGTAGTTCACACCTGCTGATTTGGGTGGACTTTATAGGTTTAACTATGTCAATTTAATGTCACAGGTCATGTTGTATTTTTTTTTTTTTTTTTCGGTCAACATGATATTTTTGCAACACATTGGTTAGTTATAATGTCTATACAGCAGATTTGAAATTGTTTCAGTCCCACTGAAAAAATGACTCTAATCCATCATCTGATACAATCAGGGAGACATATGATCGGCCACAAAATGATTACAACTCCAAATACAGCCAGAGTCATAAAGATCTATTGTCCCCTACAAAGAGAATATGGAGTCCTGCTACAGATGGTATGGCCCCCACAAAGTCCTGATCTCAACATCATGGATTACACAAAAAAACAAAAGACAATGAGACAGTCTGAATCCACTGAACAACTGTGGGAAGATGCTCCAGACTGAAAAACAATACTGTGCTAGTGTGTACAGGAGAATTGGTGCTGTTTTAAAGGCAAAGAGGGGCCGCTGCACATATTGAATAAAGAAATATTTTTCATTTCAGGCTGTATGTATGAAGTTAAATGACAAATATAAACTTTTCACAATTTTTTAAAGCATCCTCTTTTTACTTTTAGTTCCTAAAACACCTGTACATACTGTACATGTTTTTTTTCTGGCATCATTTACATTAATCAACGTTGTGGCTAAGTTCAACAATTAAAAATGGCTAACTTTGAAATGTTGTCTATTGGCCAGATTTCAAAATATGCCGTTAAAACAACAATAAAACAACATCATGTACAGTTAGATGCATGAATCTATATGTACGTACTATTTATATAGATACGCTTAGAAAATGTGGAGAATCCTGTGGATAAAAAAAATACCACAATATAAGAGAGCATTACTGAGATTACAATACATTTATTATGAGGTTGACGTGCCATTGCTATCACACTAAAACTCATGTAACCTATTAAAAACCACGACTTTTAATTTTTTTTGAATCTGTGAATATTTATACACTTTTACTAATTCAGAACCTATATGTCACTAAAGTGGGATGCCATCTACTTTGTTTGCAAAATGACCAAAATGCATCCCCCTTTTTAGCCAGCCGTCACTCCACTCCATCCCCTAATAACCGAGAGAGTATGGGGTTAGTTAAGCATGTAAGTCTAGATCACCTGACTCATTTGATTCTTTATCTTAATGAGGTTTGTGGATGTTAGAATCTATGGCCCCTACCATGGCTCTGAAATATCAGTGACGGGCTGTGTATCGATAAATCACATTATATTGGTAACTGTTCTCACTGTGTTAAAAAACAACAACTGAATTTACCTTCTGCTTATATGAGAGTGGTAGTGGGGCATGATGAGTCAGGAGAGACTGATTGGGGGGGGGGGGGGGTTCAGGGAAAGGTGCCTGGAAGAGGCTTAATTAGCCCCAGCTGCAGTCAATCACAGATTGTCTCTCTCTTCCCCCCATAAAACCCAGTAGCAGGACACCGGACGGCCCTCACTACTGGGGACGCTGAGCAGCAGGTTGGCTGCAGGACCGTTGTGAGCCGGGTGCTCGAATGCTCGGCAGGAGAGCACTGTAATTTATATATATTGTGTGTGTGTGTTGGACTAAACGCCTTGGGAACCGTACTTCAGCTAAGATGTCTGTCACAATGAGTTAAGGAGGAAATAAATGACACTATTGTGGTCTGACTCTAAAAGTTAAGCTCACTTCACACACAAAAAAAACCCGGAACTATCTTGGTTTCGCATGCGATGGTGAGTCACGTAAACAGCACGGCTGCAAGACCCACGGCCACAAATCTGATTTTCAAAACCTCCTTATCACTATGGCTTAACATTCAGAATAGCTTCTACTAGTTATTATAAAATCATTCTCGGTCTGTGAATATTCATGATACAATTGGATGAGATGACTGTTAATATTCTTTTAACTGAACAGATGTAGGGTAAAGTAAGTACTAATTTGTCATACATTATACATATGTATATGTATAATGTATGACAAATTAGTCTTTGATCTGTACCTCAAGGAAAGAATTTTCGAGTCGGCAAATGAACTGTCCTGAAATAATGTAATGACCTTGGTGACAATTTAAACTGGATTGTATTTCACTTGTAAAAAAGAAACTCTGGGTATAATGAACAGTCTACATTCAGACCGCTTGACATTTGTTTGACATTTAAACTTTTTGTGAGACACTATGCAAAACAGAGAAGTTTGTTTTGGAAAACTAAATGGCGTTACTTCTGCTTCCAGGCTTTGGGGTCAGCCAAGTGGCTTTCCCCTGACAAAAGCACATCTTTTTTACTTTTTTTTTTTTTTTCAAGATAAAGGCTACATTAAAATTGAATCTAAATTATGAGATAAGTTCTCCATTTGCCCTGCAAATGCTTTGTATTTTACTCATTCTTTATGACATATCGCAATTCTCCTTTCAGTATGATTGTAATTGTCAAACATATTTATCATCACATATCTGCAGTCTAAAGAGGTTTTCAAAGGAAATTTTGTCTGCTGTGTGTGAGTTTAATTCTGATGTTTTATGTCACTTGCACAACGGCGACAGTAAATTTCTCTTATTTTGTGTGCATAATGCGTATAAATAATTCAAACATTTAATAAACATTAAAGGTCAATGATTAGAATTTTAATTGGTAGGGAATGATTGGTCAAATATAGTATTTCTATAACAAACAAACGTTTGTGACAAATTCTCCAGTGGTCTATTTAGGTTTTGTGGTGATGTTTTATTAACAAATCTCAGGCCCATTTGTTGCCGAACTTGTATTTTCTTTAGATAAATGAGTCCTTCACACAAGGAGAGAGTGTGCCTGATAAGTAGTAATATATTCGTTTTAATCTTCTCTGGGGCAATCTTCTGAAAATACACACATTTTTTGGCAGATGTCCCTTTTTTTTTTTTTTTTTTTTTTTTTTTTTTTTTAAAGTTTGAGTAAATTGTATTAAAGTAAGTCCACCTGTTAGATGACCTCCTCAAGGTTGCCAATTGGCAAAGTTTTGTTTCTGGCAGGTAAACCAGTGCCTTTGTATGATAACCCTTCTCTCTCATATGTTCAGGTGCTCCGGGTAATTGTTTATTTTCCTCCAAGATTCAGATATGCATTACATCTCATGCATGCAGTTTTGAGTATTTTCCCTCTTAGATTTATTTTTGCTCCGAGATAACCGTTTGTTTTTTAACCTGCAGCTCAGGCTGTGCTGCTGTGTGTGCAGCTTGGTAAGCAATTCCTGAAAATGGGATACAATGTGTTTACAAAGTTTTTTTCTTTTTTCTTTTTATGCTTAGACATCACATTGAATCATGTGTTTGGTCTATAAATAATGCATTTCTTGTGTATAAAGGCTCATCTTTCATACTCGTGAAGGGAATTGTCCTTCATCATTAGGTTTTTCTATCTCTGTGCAGGAAAGGGATCCTTGTGTGGTCACCGTGACGTCCTGCACTGTGGGTCATCAAAAAGATGCAATCAGGTGAAGGAAAAAATATTCCAAAATGCATTGGCAGTTTTGAATATTTCTGCTTTAAGACATCAGATGGTCTTTTGTGGTTTAACCATTCCCTCACTTTCCATCACAATACTGTAATACTTTGCAAGCTGTGCACAGTACAGACCACCTCCAACCATTTGAATATACCCAATGACAAACACCCATGCCTGTGTACCCATCTTCTGAATCCTGTTGCCACCATGAAGAACAACCAACCAGCCACCTATTAGTGAAATGATGCGGAGCTTTACAATCAATTCAATACCCTGAAGAACGAGCGAGTTCCTAAAACAATTGGTTTCTGTCCCTTTTTAATCAAATATTCCCCATAAAGAACAATAATGTTTTACTGATGAAGCGACGTTTTAAGTTAAGTTGTAGTTGTCACTGCAGGGCAAAAATATTGGATTACTTTCAGACAGTTGTCTTTGTTGGAGGATGAAACTCTGCAGGGTAAAATCATCCACAAGTGTCTGCACACTTGTTCATAATTTGGGGATCTGTAGCTTTAATCCATTTATGTTCCCACAACAGCTTCTCACAAATGGTGTCAAACCATACCAATCACCAGACTATCGACTCGGTTGTTTAATTCCTGAGGAAGTATGAATTTGGTGGGCTTGACATTGACCAGGAGTATCCAGCCAACAGAGTAAGCTCCCTGAGGATAAACAATACTTGTATTTTCCTGGAGTTCCCCCCCCCCCCCTCCCGCCCCCCAATGTCTGGTCCTCTACTTTACTTTGACTTTTTCAGTGAGGTTTAAATAATCCCGGATAGCAAATAGGACACCTTGCCACAATAAAATCCCTGTGTGGTGTCCAACACATAACGTGGCTGTGTTACAAATCATAGACTTTGAGAACGAGGCCAAGCAGAGCAACAAGGCTGATCATCTGATGTCTGCTGCTGAGTCAGGTGGAAAGGAAACCACTGATTCTGCTCATCAGATTTCTAACCACGGCCAGCGAGTATTTCAAGCTATATTTGTGTGTTCAAACAAATAAACAGGAACATCATGGTTTTGTAGCAGTTAAACGGAAAAACACTCCTACACTTAAATACCATGAATCTAAGCGTGTTAAAGTTGCCATGGTAACCTCTTCTCTTCTGATTTTTCACAGCCAGGGCCCAGCACATGATTAACGACATAACATATGACTTCCAAAGCTCTTGGGATCCCCGACTAGTGAGTGCAATACCCTGATCAACCCTGAGGACCAGGGCGGCTTCATCTATTTCAACGTCCTCATGTATTAATTTGCCTAAATTGATCTCGTGTAAAGGATACATGTGCAGTTTCTCTGTTAGTTTACATCCGCAAGCTTTAGTTGCAACTGCATTCAAACATCCACAAAAGCTACAGTTCCAGAGACGTGACTGTAGTATTCCCAATTAGTTTGTTCCAAGACCATGCAATTAACTCCTGGAAGAACCAGGGAGCGTCAGGTCAGAAGATGACTTTTGATTTCCCTATATCCAGCTGCATGTTTACTCTTAGGAGCCCCGCAGATCATACCATGGTGTCGGAGCACCTACTGCTGGTGCTGGACTGCAACTCCAGGAAACCACACACATATATGAGGGAGGGGAGCTTTCGTATGCCGTCTTGTTGCTGCACTAAAGTAAAATGAGTTTGAATGTTGATCGTGGTTTAGTGCTACTAAATATTCCCCTGCATGCACAATGACAGTTGCTTTATCAAAGTAATACAGACTTAAGATGAAGTAAATAATGCAATTTGAGGCTTTCATTAATGCACAGCTTTGTGGAATTACAGATCTTTAGCTTTTTGAGCAACTGAGGGTTGGAACCAGGCCCAGGATGTGCCATATGCCTAAAAGGGAAAAAAGTGGGTGAGCTAAAACAACATCAAGAGCTTCCAGATCAAGAGACACACACAGAAGACTTTTATTACTATTTGACAGGGCAATCTGTTTGGCTGTGTTGAATTACCTCTGAGCTAAAAACACCTTCCAATCTCCATAATGAGTAAAAGATGCATTAAGTAATCTGTACACTATATATCAAGTGTGACAGTTCGTCTTCCTGTGCTGCAGCAGGCAATGTGACAGGAATAAATTCATTCAAATTTTTGTATTTGACGTCCTTTTTTACGCATGCGAGGTTACACCGCAGTTATGAGCATAACACTGTGGTCAAGGTCTTGTGATAAAATTAAGTTTGGAACGACAAACACTGTCTACATCGCTCCCTACTGGTCATCTTTAGGCTGTAAAGAGTAACTTTGGAAGTGCAAAGATGTGGATTCTGGATATGAATGACTACTGGAGCACTTTGTGTAACCACAGCAAATACCCACTGATTAATGTTCTCACAAAGGTCTTTAAAATGGAACAAGCAAAAACACCTTTCTCACTGATGATCACAGTATGAAATCCATGTTTGAAAAAATAATTCGGTGCCCCTGCTGCCACTCCCCTCCTCCAATCGCTGGAGCGAGCACGACTACCGGAGGCAGCTCTGGAGGAAACCCCAGCGGAGGCTCCTCTGGCATGAACCGTGGGTTCTGTGCTGGAAATCCCAAAGGCATGTACCCGAACCCAACAAACAAGATCCAACTCTATAACTGCAGCAGTTGAAAAACCTCCTTTGAGCACTGCGCAGCTGGCCTGGTTTTTTGACAGCTCCTGTTCATGTTGAAACTCTTAAAACTGAAGTTATAGATTGACTGATCAACTGTTCAAAGGCTGGATGACTCTGTTTGACATTTGCTCTTATTTCTCACAGACTCTGAGTACAAAGTTTTTCCTTCCACACGGTGGTTGGATGTTAAACAATGTAAAACCCGAGGCAGCCCCAGTTAATTTAGAAAACAAAGAAAAAAAAACATTTCGCCAAACACAAGATGTGTGTATAAAAAATGTTTTTGTTGTTGTTGCTGTTAATTATAAAATATGGCATCAGTACAGTACAACTCTTGTACCACAAATATACTGTATAATACATATGCCCAAATATAAATTAAAACAAACGATTAGAATTATATATATAATATATTCTACATGTAATCATAATCATAATCCTGCTGTTCTAAATTTGAGACCCTGATGAGATATAAAACAAAAATGGAATGAATAATTTGATGAATTTTGTCCATTAATTAACAAAAAAGAAAAAAAACTATCATCTCTAACATAAGCACACTATCTACTTTGCAAATATATCGTTTGCACAATACAAGTACATTGGCACAATGTTCATTTGACAGGTTTTGGTAAAACATTTGAAGTCCTTGATGATTGTTGTAATACTTGATCTCTTACAGTATAAGAACACATCGCTGCAGCCACTATCAGCTGCTCTCTTTGTCCGCTGCCTGTTCCGTTTTGGTCGATTCATTCTGCTCGACTGCTGGTTCCTCCACCATGGCTGACTTTTTCGATGTCCCTGTTGGGATGCAGAGGGGATTTTGAGGGGAAGAGGGCAATGATGAGAAATGAAAGGAAGCACTTTTTTTTTTTTTTTTTTTTTTTTTAGCATGCCTACAATCACTCATGTCTGAGCAGTGTAGGATTGTGGTTGATGCTGTACCTGTGAGGTAATTTCTGTGCATTCGATCGAACAGCAGGAGACCAATGAAAAGGATAAAACCAATGCAGGCGATTATCATTCCACACAGCAGGAAGCTGTAGCTGCCTTCAGTCTGAATAATCTGGGGGATGAGACGGCAACATTAAACTACTGCACATGAATCTAAATCTCCGCCGGGCTTGGTTTTGCAATTAGAAGCCTATTCCTCCACTTCTGCACGCTATTTCTATAATAATGTAGATACTCATTAGACTTACTGAGCCGACCACAACCTGCATTACCATCTCTCCCATCCCTGCACTCGTCACCAGGACCGGGGTTGCACATCCTGCAAAGAAAAATACACGGTTTATTCCCTCTCCGCTTGCTTTGATTCAACCACTGTGTCACTATTGTTGTGCAAAAAACGATGATACCTTGGTAATCAAGTATGTCCTCAGTATAGGCAAGCATACAGGGGAATATGCTGCTCAGGAAAAGCCCACACAAACACGTCCCAACAAACAGAAAGATGTGGCTGGTGTAGAAAATAAGCAGCATCAGCACAGTAACAATAGCTCCTGCCTGTAAAAGCAAAGAAGAGAGAGTATGTTCAGTTTAATGTTGATATCATCAAGTGTTTGATGTATGTTTTATCTATAATGCAAGTATGGCATTCTTAATACCCTTACCATGTTGAACATGAGTAGCCTCACAGGCTGGAAACGATATGAGAGAGGTATGGACAACAGGCGTCCAACAGTGATCGCAGCCCAGAAGATACTGGCCAGGTAACCTGCTGTCTTATGAGCCAAAGATATCGGCGACTGCACAGCGTAGGTGTACACAAAGCCGGCATATGTACCCTGAAAGGAAAAGCCAGGTTCTTTTGGTGAGGAAGATTTTGTGTGCACTCATAAAATTTCATGTGGAAACGTAAAATGAACATCATGTTATTTATCTGCACCTCTCACTCACCACAATACCATCGGTCATAAAGAGCACCATCCCACCAAGGATATGAATCATGAAGAAGGATACTGGCAGCCCGCGCAGGTTATCATTCTGACAGCAGCTAAAGATATTCCCATGACCTGTAACAGAGCGCAAAGTCACAAATGACAGACTAGGGCACACAAAATGGCTTTTATTGTTTTGTTTTTATCCAAACTGTCTGAATATTCAAGGCAAGTATTATTCATTTCAAATTATACTTCCTCCATATCTTTACCTCCAGCTTCATGCTGCCTCTCCTCCACGTCTGAGCCCTCGGCCCCCTGCGGATTCTCCATTGCTAGTTCATCTTTGTCCAAAAGACGTGGAGTGCCGCTGGGGCAGCACGGGATCAGCTGCTCCCGATACATTAGAAACAGGACTGCAAGGGGCACGGGCAGCTGAAAGTGCAGAGATATTCAAATTCTTTTACTTTTCTCATTTTAACAGTTAACTAAAACAAAAACACTGCTCTGCTCCCCATCCAATGTGTTACATTACATTAATAAGTGCCATGATCCAGAAGGCAAAGTGCACATTGGACTCCTCTTCCTGTCCCTGATGGGAAGAGTTGCTCAGATGTATGTTGTGCTCCGCAATCGGACTGTTTCTCAGCATGTTCCTGAAATGATGCATGATCTCGGTCCCATTCTCCGTGACATTCCCACAGCCCGTCTCTGAGAGGAAAGGATCTGCAATCAGTGGGCTCACCAGGGCGCCAAACCCAATGAAGAAATGAAGAGCCTGCAAAAATGCAGAAAGGCCAGGACATGATTTACTGCAGTGTTTCAAAAACATACAGGATATTATTAGCTCCTAACTTGACAATGGACTTGTACCGAGTATCTTAACAAAGAAACCCGTCATTTTGTCTTTACATACTTGTGGACAGACCAATATATGTTGTTTTACAGATAAGGTACAGATATTACACGCTTTTCTTTTTCTTTTTTTTTTTTACCTGTAAGAAAACTGCAGAGTCCCTCTGATAGATGGCGACCAGTTGGATGTTGGCGATTGTGTCGATAATTCCCATCGCAAAACCGGACACCGCCATGGCGATGGCCAGCATGAGAACATTATTGCACAGAGGGATGATGGCAAATATAACAGAGATGATAAAGGCGGAAACAAATAAGGCCGCTAAAGCGCTGAACAACCTTAAAGAAAGAAAGGAGACAATGACAAACACTTTCCGACCACGTATGCACTCACAACAACCACGCAGCGGAGAATGTGGGGAGAACGCTCCAGTCGTGAGTTTGAGATACTTACGTCCTCTTGAAGATGCCACCAATAGAGCTGCCAATCAACAGGCAGAACTGCTGGGCAAAGAACACCCAGGTAATCTGGCTAAGTGTTGAGTTTGTTTGACATTGCAGGTCCAAAATTGTAGGTCCAAGGAAAGCAATGCAGAGTCCAAAGCTGAAGAAAACACTCCAGTAGGTCAACGTGTGATGGGCATTCCTTTTGAAAAGCGTAACAATTCGCTCATCTACAAACATCTTGAGCACAATAAAAAAAGATGGAGCTCAGAGAAACAGACTGCCAAGTACAAGTTTCTATTATTAAAGTGTTACGATGGTGAAATGTGACAGCAGCTCTGGGAGGTTCTGTGGGTGCTTGTTGTCGTATAATGAGTTTCTTGATGTCTTTTAAAGCTTTAAGCGCTCTCCTCTTTGTATTGCTTAACTGAAAAGGATGTCCTCTCGAGTTAATGGGTGTGGTGGAGATTTTTGTTAAAATAATATTCCTTTTTGAGTCGTGTCAATGATTGGCAATGAAAAAGAGTCTGTGTTGAAATGTTACAAGCTGGTGTGCATTTATGTCATGGCACAATGAGCCATTTCAGGGGAAAATGTATGATTCAGGAAGCAGTGACGCATCGGTGTCTCATGGACAGGTTGTCTTTTCTTTTCATACCTGGACAACTTTGAGAAAGTTCTTCGGAAAGAAGCTTGAAAAATAGCATTATATGATCATGTCAATAAATTATGTGCAGTATACGCAAAAAAACAACTTTAACTTCTTTCAACTGTATGAAAACTATGGCGATCAGCGTTAAATAGTTCTAGATTGTTGTGAAATCTAACGATTAATACTTTATAATTTCATTTAGTTTTACACAGTTCTGCGCATACTAAGTCTTGAACAAATGAGCTTTTTTTTGGCAGCAAGAAATCTAATGATATGTTTTGTATAGCCCACAATACACAATGTTCCCACTTCCTTTTTGTTTTAGTTACTTAGTTATGAGTGTCAACTCATAGTCCCAACACTTTGTCCAGACTCAGCACCTATCAGACGAATTTCCATTAACATTTCTACAGACATTCATTGTCCCCAGAGGATAAGGTCAACTGACTTTCTCTGTAACGCCACTATGAGGTCACCTAAACTCCGCCAGACTTTTGTCAGTTTCTTCACTGTGATTATAGTGTTGAAAAACCTGTTTGCATTAATGTTTGTTAAGTCACTCAAAGGCTAAAATTAAAGGCTGCTTCAGTAGTTTCAAATTCTTCCATTAGGATATAACAACTGGAAATGTTCCCTTATGGAGCATTGCCAGACCCATATATTCATGAGGTGAATTTGGGCCTGGAAACACCAGCCTAACTTTGAGGTTGACATTTTTGTATTGTTTTGTATGTATTGTTTGTATTTGTGCATTGCTGTTCATTTGGTAACATCCAGCAGAAGTTTGGAGTTGGAGAATGTACAGACATTCATGGCTCCCAGAGGAAGAACTACACAAACCTTGGTGATCCCCTGAAGTTTGTGTAACTTTTCTTATTCAGGTGTTTCTATTTATGGGATTTGTGGATGTGGTAGGCTGCTGTCCCGGAGCAATTTCTCCATGGGATTCATCAAACTGAAAGTGTGTCTTTATACAGTATTTGTGAAAGTAAATGTGATTTAACGTCCACATCCAATAATCACTTTTATCAAATATAAATCTTCGTTTTCTAAAATTTCTCTGAACTTTCTTGATGTTTTTTTTTTAATGCCAGCAGAGTGTGTGTATCAGTCTAAAGTCCCGGATTGTCACTGAGGTTGGTCAATATGTGTGATTTGACACCGCAGTCTTCAGCTTGACCCCATTTCATAACAAATACCAACCTGCAGAGAAACGAGCAGACGCTGTGCATCTCAGGGCTACAGCAGGATTTACATATTTGGAAGGCTTACACTGAACTGTTTTATGGATTTAAAAATTCAATAATGAATAATGATGAGCAATGTGTTGAATTACGCCCTCAGTGGTATGAATAAAAGAAGGGACTTAATACCTAATCCCTTTAATGATTGCATAACAGAAGCAAAGCTCTACTGGTTGTGGTCAAATATGGGCATCCGGCAAGGTCGTAACAGGTGGCATCGACGCTCTGAACTAAGATTGCAAATATAGTCATACATTTTATGACAGACACTGGCACGATAAAAGATTATAAGAGTTTTATGTATTATAGCCTATCTGATGACACAAATCCTGTTTTATTTATATAATTATTTTTTATAGGCGATTTTATACCATTCATTTATAGTATTCAGCAAATTATCTTGTATACCATTTGCTTGGCTCTTATCTTTCTTCTGCAGTGATTTCATTTGCCATCCAACACAGAAATATGATGCCTATCTACAAGATGTCTTATTTAAATAATAAATCTTGTTTCTTTGCTCTGCTTTTTCTGTCTATACTGATTTCAGCATTAATCGTGCCTGCAGCTGTTACACAGTATGTCAGATTTTCCTGTGGCTGTATCTTTTCTCACAGCCGAAGCGCTGAGCTGTGTAACTGATTTGCCAACATCTCTTGCCAGGCGGAGATGTTGGTCAGGAACTAAACCTGGAGAAATATGTGTTTATACAACGGGCATTCATTAACATCCACTTCCTCCTGTGGAGATGCAGCAACACTAGGTGACTTCTTCAGCTAATTGTCAACTAACTTTATCTTACAGGCATGTATGTGGATGTTAAAAATAAACAGCAGTTTCTAGTTACTGAAGTAGGACATCTGTATTTGAGCGAACTTATTATTTTCACTCTCGATAAGGAACAGGTATCGTGCGCTTTTTTGCTAATTAAAGGTTCATTGTGTAGGATTCAGGGGGATCTATTGGCAGAAATGGAATATAATATTTATAATTATGATTTCATGAATGTATAATCACCTGAAACTAATAACGTTTGTGTTTTTGTTACCTTTGAATGAGTCCTTCATATCTACACAGGGAGCGAGTCCTCTTCTGCAGAGCATGCCCTGCTGCACTGCAGCTGCCAAGAAGGGGACAAAGCACCAACTCGACGGGGGGCTTTGGCGATTTCTGTGGGTTTCACAGCTGTAGATTCTCTTTTACACCTGGAAGGGGAGGGTGAGGACAGGGGCGTTCTGTTAATGTACGACCTCACTGCAAGGCACCAAAAAAAAAAAATCTTCCACCCTGCTCCTTTAAACTGAGTGAGCATGCTCCAACTCATGCTTTTTGTTCCTTGGCATGTCGATGTAATCATGATCCAGCCCTATTTGTTTAAAAAAGAATGATTCAAATTTTAAAAATCTATTTTTATCCAGCTTTCTACAGTATTGTGGAGCAGTTTAAATTATTTTTGAAAAACTGCAAAGGAAGTATAAGTGTCACACTAAGGATGCCACAGGTAAAAGTGGGGCTAATTTTAACTCCTTTATATACGTTTATTAGCTTAATTTACGATAACAGATATTCATTTGTTGATCATATTTTGTGTTTATGAAATTAATCCACAAAGCAGCTCATAAATAAATCTGTGAAATAAATGCAAGGGAGTAAAAAGTACAATATTTGCCTCCAAAATGTTGTGGGGTAAAGAAAGAAAGAAAGCAAAAAGTTGTATTAAATGGAAATACTCGACATTATTCTGTGCAGTGAAAGTCCAAAGTCAGAGTGAAAGAACAAATGAACAGAAACCCATTTTGAGCAGAGCGGGACTTCAAATTGTGTGTTTTTGTTTTCTACGTTTCAACACTAGATGGTGTAAAAGCATTGCCATTATCTACAGCCAAGGCAAACTCAATCTGGTTTTCTTGGAAACATAAACACATGAGCGTCTTTTTAGAAGATAACTGAAATATATTAAGAAAGAACACATCAACTTCTATAGACTTTTAATTTGAAAAACTATTGCTGTCTTTTTCCTTATCAATGCTGTTCTCTGAATCTCTAAAACCCACTCGGAGCACAGCGTCTCTCTTCCAGTCTGACACATGGTTTGCTGAATATCAGCCACATACTGTAAAGGTCCAAAACAGTGTTGCTTTGCTCTTCTCTGTCTCATCTCCATAGGCTGACATTTATCCAGCCCTCAATCAGAGGCCTGAGACGGTGCCAAGCGATGTGACAGGAATCATAAGATGATTGCGCCGTTTTTTTTTCTCTCTCTCTGCCCCCCCACCCCCACCACCACCACCACCACACCTCTAATATCTGCTTCTGTATGCTGTGATCCCTTAGTGTTGGCAGAGCAAACCACATGTTGCTATATATGACCAAAGAAGAGGAAAAGGCTTGAATTATATGCTACTACCACCTCTCCTCAATTTATCTTCATACGTCTGTGGTGCATTCTTAATAGTATGTGGAGGAGCAAATTAAACACTTAAATGTCCATGAGGGGGAGGAAGTCACAATAAGTTTGTGTACTGTTACTTATCAACTCAGGCGAGCGTACATGATTCAGCGTTAACGCAAGTGACGGGATTAGTTAAAGTAGACATGACACAGGCTCCGTGTGAAGCTATAAGAAATCCATCAATCACCTATACTTCCTCTGTCAGTGACTGTAGCCATGGATGGAAATGCCCTCCAGTGCCCCCCCCCTACACATCTCGTCAGGCCTAAAATAGAGCCCCGGATAGTTGGTATGCAAACAGACATGTCTGCAGGGCTAAACAGCGCTATTCTATGAGGCTCTTTGCATTCAAACTCGCTGCTCTTGAGGCAGTTAAGATGTAACGCGCATGTGAAAGTTAGTGAAAGAATATATCAAAAAGAATCTTGGATAATTATAATCATACAGAGAAATTTTGAAGTGTAATTTTCACCAGAATTCAGTTCTATAAAAGTGATTACAAGGTGCATTCTTTGGGATTAACACTTTCCATTTTAGAGGTGAAAAGAAGCCACATCAAAAATGCTAAAACAGGGATGAAAGTGACGTCAGTTTTAGTGCTGACCAACATCTTAACCAGTGCTGTAAGCAGGCGAGACTAAATCTTAAATATTATATAGAACAGAATGACCATGTCGTATTCTGGAGTCACATCCTGAGTCACATAGTTGGGATTAGTTGAGGGCTCAAAGAAAACTTTCAGCACTTTTGAAGTGTAGTTTTAACAATGGCAGCATTGGTGGAATGAGATAAAGTGATATGAACAGTTTTAGCAATACTAGCAAATATCGAGGAGTTAAAGGCAGAACATGAACAATGCCTAATTCTTCAGGGAGGCTGTGGCTCAGACGGTAGAGTGGGTTGCACACTAATCAGAAGGTTGGTGGTTTGATCCCCAGCCCCTCCTGTCCACCTGCCTAAGTGTCCTTGAGCAAGACACTGAACCCTAAGTTGCTCCCAATGGCATACCATCGGCGTGTGAATGTACTCTTGATGGCAGCACCTTGCATGGCAGCTCAGTCTCATTAGTGTGTGAATGGGTGAATGGAAAAACCGTGTAAAAGCGCTTTGAGACCGCAAAGTGATAAAGCGCTATACAAGTGCAGACCATTTACCATTCACTCTTTACATCATATGGTCAATGCCAATTGGTTAAAGGCTGCTCCAATCATTTCAAAATTAACCCGAGATCTACATCCATTAGGATACGAGGGCTGGAAACAAACCCCGGTGGAGCATGGGCCGACCTCATCTATTCACGCAGTATATTACCAGGATATAATTGTGCTCTCAAGTAAACATTTGTGATAAAAAAAAAAAAAACATCATTACTTTTCAAAGAAAAGCTGTTGCACATAAATAAAAGAACACAGCACCAGAAAAAGGCCTGGCCTCGCAGGACCTTCCTTCTAACAAGACTCCAGAGTTTATCAAGAATCTTAAAAGAAGGCTTTTCTTAAGTGTCCACGTCATCTTTCAAAGTGTCACTTGGGTTTTGCAGTGAACAGGAAAGAGCACAAACCCCCTTTTTCTCCAATACCTCCGGCTTTAATATGAATTGAAGTTTAAGTTCAGTGGAGCATTGATGCTTATTCAAAGACTTCAATCAGGATTTCCCACCAAGGATTCCTAAAAGCACAGCAGCGAGCTCACATCTGGAGCCTTCTGAGCATAATAGCTTCTATCAGCCAGTCCCCACTCTGAACTCCAGATGAAGGGAGCAATGCTGCATCTGTTGATGCCTCTTTTATTGGCTTATTATTCTCTGACGCTCAATGCTGTTAGTGATGGTTATTACTGGTCTTATCGTGAATTGTCAATTAGTGGCCGACAGACGTTCTGTTGTCATAGCAACGCCTTATCTGGCACCACCTGGTCTTCGACAAAATATAGTCTACAGTACAAAAAAAAAAAAAAAAAAAAAAAGCTTCTTCACCAAACTGTACAAATCTTCAGTTTTTTTTTTGGTCGGTTCTAAGTTGTTCTTCCAAAGCTGACATTAAAACCAGCGATCACTTCCTGCGTGACCTCGTGGAGCTGGTTGATGGTGAACGGTGGGCGAGAGGAGAGTCGGCGCTAAACTGATTCGACTCACACCGGCTCCTGGGGGCCGGCTAACTAGAGCAGCTCACGACTGGGTTTTCTTGCTGCAGAGACACGCTTCTAATTCACTGAGCCTCGACTTCATCATGGCAAATGAACAACATTCACTACATATAGGCTACCATTAACGGAAGCAGACAGTAAACCTAAGACACGAAGGGTGAGAGAGAGCAGGACGGAGGGAGAAAGAGAAAACTAACTGTTGATAACTGAAAAGATGAAGCATCTAGCAGAACTGTGGGATTAGCAAAAAGGTCTCTAAAAGAAGGAGAAAGCTGTGATCGCTTGAGCAGAGCTGGTGTAAGGTTGAATGTACAGCGGGCAATTAGCTGCTGTCATGATGAATATAGCAAATTACAAGATTAAGAGAGCAGCGACACCGCTTCCGGTAACACAGACAGATGAGACAATACGCTGCAGGACGTCAGTCTGTTATTGATGTTGAAAACAACTGAAGGAGCATCCTCGGAGATAAACCTATTTATGTTTAATGTAGGCTATTTATTTTACATCAGTTTTCATTTACATCTTTTTCCGCTGTATATTTTTCAAACGGGGAAGGAAACCCAGTCTTTGCATTTTATTTGATCACACTGTGTTTTAATAAAAGTCCACCCAGCCCCAATCTGAACAAGATTAAACTAAAAAGACATTTGGTTCAATAATTAAAGAAGAAAATGAGAACCATTAAAATATTCACATTTGATAAGCTAGAAACAGTAAATTTCCAGATATTTTGACTTACAAATTACTCAAATGATCAAACTAGCTGCCATGGATCAACCTGCAGCTCTAGTATAATACATTCAGCACTGTAGCATTGTTTCTCCTGCCTCGTGGCTTTTCTGTAATTCTAAGAGTAATTGTAATCTAGCGAGAACAGCTGACTGAAGAGTAAAATTAAAGGCAGCATAACAAAGGATAAGTTACACAGTGAAGTGGTTTTCCTGAAACGGGTGTGACAGTGTTCTCCACTATAGAAGGCTCAGAATGAGCCAACACAGGGGAAGCAATCAAGCATTGTGCCCATTTTCATGCATGAAATACACTGCCAGTATATCAGCGCAGATAATAATTTGAATGCTGTAATAGAGTGTATGACCTCAGTGGATTTAATGAAAGGCAAGTTATGAATTCAAAAACCCCACAAATGATGGCTGATTTCTGTACTGAGGACTGAACCAGCTTTGCTCCCCTGAAGATTTGTCTGTCAGAGCCAGAAGAGAGAGCAACTCATGCATGCAGCTGTCTGGTAATATATGTTTGTACACACATCTGGACACAGAAAACACAATGGTGATTTATTCTTTTCTATCATAAGATGTCTGTTGCTTTTCCCCTTCTTCTTCTTCTTCTTCTTCTATTTCTCCCTGTCCTCTTTCTCCCCCGCCTCTCCCGCCACAGTTGTAGAGAGTAGAGCAACGATGCGTGTCTTAGTGAAACCTGGTGAATAGTAATGAACCCAGCTTGTGTGTCTATTTGAGGGAGAGCAAGAGGAAGACAGAGAGAGGGAAGGGAAGGGTTTGTGGGGAAAGAGGAGGAGGAGGAGGAGGAGGAGGAGAAGGAGGAGAAGGAGGGGGGGGGGGGACTGTGAGTGAAAACAGGGCTTCTCTTGCGGCACTGATGCAGCACAAACAGCGAGAAGCAGTGGTGACTGACAAGAGATACAGTTGCATTAATCCTTTACATGATCGCCTTCGCTCTGTGTGACACAGCTCCACAGCCATTCGGACCAGACCGACGTGACGTGACTCATTAAAACCTTCGGCAAACTGTGTCTTTTTCTCTGGGTGTGTTTCATTATACAGTAACACATTCTCCCTATCTACCCCCCCCCCCCCACACACACACCCACACCCACACCCCTCCTCACTTAGACAAGGGGAGGAGGGTGTATTCGTAGAGGAAACGGACAGAGGGGGGGGGGGGGGAAGCTGTGAGTGAATGTGGCTCAGAGAGGGGCTACAACACCTGCTGTCTTCAGCTCAGATTCACCAGGCAAAACAGCAGCCTCCCTCTGTAAGTGATGGACTGTAAGCAGGACAAAGAGGGGAGAAAAGAGGCCCAAACAAAGACAGAGAAACTCGAAAGGCACCAACATCTTCAGATCGGTGTTGGCCTTCAAATCCCCACGATCACACTGTGAACACTGTAAGTGCAGGATGACAAAAGCAAAGTTTGTGCCATCGGAGGGAGAAAACACGAGCTTGGTGATAAAAAAGGTGAGCTTCTGTGTACAAACGAGGGATAAATGACTGGAATATTCAGCAACTGGCTGCAAAGATCAACCAGAATGCCAAGACTGAAAGGAAGGGAACAAACACAATAGACAGCCCCCCTACCTCAGCCCCTCTTTTATCCCTTTCCATCCAGGACCCATGGGCACTCTGCCAACTTGGAATCTTAAGAACTCATTCAAAGAAAAGCCAAAGAAAGGGACTTGTTTAAAAACCAGGACCCATTCTCTCTCAGTCTCTTGTTTTTCCTTACATTTCCCACGTGAAGAGGGATTTCTAGTTGCCGTTTTTTTCTCTGACACCGCATCTGAGGAGGGGAGGGAAGGGAAAAGGGGGATGAGGGGGGGGGTACTGGAATTGCCATTCATGTAACGTTTCGTCAGATTCGTGTTTTGAGAGTATTGTGAGCGAGCGATCTCCCTCCTGAGCCCTTTTCTCCCTCTCCCTCTCTGTCTCTCTGTCTCTCTCCCAGTTTTTCATTCTGCTTTCTGTCTACCCCACTCGCGCTCCTTGCTCACATAGTAACTCCTCCCCCCCCCCCCACCCCCCTATGAACCATTGTCTCTCCATACAGTATCAGGCTGAGGGGATGCCATACTCGGTCCAGCGAAGGGACGCGGGGGAGAGAGAGAGAAGGAGGTAAGAGTCCGATTTATAGCATGGGAATGCATCCGGCAGTAAAAACGTACGTCACCGGTTACTTTCAGAGGTGTAAAGTGTGCCGGTCCGAACGGCTGTTTGATTTCATCGGGGCTGACAGTGAGGAGAAGTGGCAGCTTTTTAGTGATGCTCTTGGGAGCTTTCATGTGTTGTATGCAGTATTTCAATGTGTTTTGGTTGTCTTGCAGTGGAAAGTGCTCAGGTGTGCAGATGAAAATTGAGTAGAGTATCGGTAATAAATCAGGTGTAACCGCTGATCTTTTATCTGTACGTCAACATCAGAGTCTAAACATCAGTTTGTTGGATATTTGCTGTTTTGTTGTACCTTTGTGGGGGGGTTTTTTTTAGAGGAAATTTTCCACGCCGCTTCTGCTCGTCTGCGAAAGGAACGAAGGGTTCAAATATAATAAAATATGGCTATAATCTAAAGCCCTTAAAAACATCTGGCGACTGATGATTGCCCGAATTGGCTCCCAGCTGAGAGGGACCATCTCCAATGTTTAGGGATTTAAGATAATCCTGCCTGTGGCTGAGATTCACCTTCTTGTCTGGACAGAGGCTGACACAGGGGCTTTACTAATTTATGCTGAGACATGCATGAGCACCGGCTCCCTGAAGCTCAGTGGCAGAGGCCCTTTTTTTTGAACCTGGAAAAGGCTGATAGAGTAAACACTTTCCCTCCATATAATGCGCTCTGTCAGAGGTCATGGGAAAACAAAGCATATGTAAGGCCGAAGAGATATATTGATCGTAGTCTGTAAACAGTTTGATGTTTGAAAAGGCTGACAACCTCAAACATCATGCTCGTGTTTTATTTATTCATTTAGAATAAAGTGAAAATCTTTTGTGTTGACTGAAAAGCCATGTTAAATGTAAAAAAGTACAAGACAATATTTCAAACTATCTAACAAAGTCATTTAAGGCCTTGCACTGCTGGTACAACGTGAAACAGGTGCATAAAGAGATGATAAGAAGCGGTTCTCAGTACTGGACAGTTGCAGCCTAGTACAGGAAGCTTTGTGTGCTTGTTCAGAGAGAGAGAGAAAAAAAAAAAACGAGGCTGTCTCAATGGGGCTTTTGTTGTTTGAGTTGGAGACAGCAAAAGCACAAGAAACACTGGCTGACAAATACCTGGCCTCTCTGTGCCTCAAATACCTCCGAGTTGCACTTTATACAATGTCAACAAATGCCTCCTCTGTCCTCCATAGTAGCCCGTTTCCTCTCCGTCCACAGGATTTTTTTTTTTTCATGTTTTTATAAAGGCTACTGTTTTCTGAGCAGACATCTGGGGTGAGCAGATTTGGCCTGCATAGCTCGAGTGCTGAGTCTCCACTGACTGAAGGGTTGAAAATGGCCCAGAGCACTTCCAACAGTGCATAAAAATGTGGTAAAACGTCAGTTCAGCGTATGGAAAGATTTTGAGGAAATTCAAGGTTTTGTTGACTTATTTAGGGTTAAAGTATCATTGAAATATGAATAAACATACAACGAAACATCGAGTGAAATCTAACAAGTATATAAGTAGCATTTCTGTGCATTCATGACGCTGAACTCATCATTAGTTTTAAGAGGCATAAGAGCGAATGCATGAAAATGTTAATTTTATATCTGTGAGAATATCTTTGTCAGCTCTCTGTGCCAGTGGTTGCATTCAAATGCTGGAGTAATGATCCCCTTTGTGCTTGAGGAAGTCAAGCAGGGGATTTGCCACAAAATATAGAAAGAGTTTACGTAATGTGTTTTGAATTCAGAAAGGAAATCCTTTTGATTAACGTCGCACCTTCTCCATGTAGACATTTGATTTAAAACTGCATTTTTAATCAAAGATTATTCTAATAACCCCCCACAGGAATTGGAACAGCTTGCAGGATATAAGAGTCAAACATCGGGAAAAGGGTCATTTCTATTTGAGCTGTGCTCTGAAAAATACAATTCCTACTGTCTAAGGACTCACCAGACAGTTTCATTTTACTCCCCTGGGCCTCAGATGAACACTTCCAGTTTCTTTGCTTAATTATTCATGCGGATGTGAGTTTTAAATCCTGAATGCTTTCTGCAACCTGCTCCTGTTTTTTCCTCTCTTTTTGTTTTCAAGCTTTTGGCATTTAATGCATGATTGCTTTAACTGCGTCTGAGTCACTGGTTTTGTATTATTGGCATCCAAATCAAACCACACATGCGTCTTATGGCTTTCTATTCCTATGTGAGTTCTTTCTAACATGTCATGTAGGGTTTAAAGCCATTGGATGCACAGTGGACTGTCAACTGAAGGACTCTATTTGAAGACTTTTGACATTATTCTATTTCTAAAGATGTCTTTAATATGATTTTTGTCAATATTATTTAAGACAGATCAACTAATAAACAACAGAATTCAAACATAACGTACGCCCATCATGTGGCATTATTTATGTTAGTTCAGCATTTTATTTAGACTTGCTATTTGTGGCATCTGAAATCTTGTGAAATGGCATCAACAAAATCAATAGCCTGCTACTACCTACTGTATATCATTAGGGTTTCTTCAGATCAAACTTTGGGAGTTTTGAGGCAAATATAGAAGTTTTCAGTTGGAGTTTACATAAAAGAATCTTCCTGTAGATGTTTTGGGGAAATATCTGCCTCGTTTTCATAAAAGTTGTGATTTAGGGTTAAATTAAAAAAAGATCTTTTCCTGCTGCTCTCAGCCGTTCTACAACTTCAACAAAGAGCTCCGAGCTCCCATTTCTGCTGGGAACTTTAACTGTGGGAGTCAGGACATTGCATTGAGAGGTGTATTTGATTTAATTACTGTAGGATACTTTATGCCCCCTGACATTTAAAAGTGGAAGTTCAGGACTTTTTAACCCTACATTAGGATGTGTTTATATTACTGCCTCAGGAGAGGACACCTGCGGAGTTAAGTAAAGGTTTATGTGGTATCACATCATTACTCTCTAACAGAGCTCTAAAAATCTACTGCAAACAGTATTTTTAACTTCTGTCATAGCTGCTGATACAAGAGTTAATCACAACCATTATGATAAAGACTAATAGCCACAACTTTTCTTGTTACCAGACAACAATGTGTGAAGGAACATAAAAAGCACGTTTTAACATAGCTGTAATATTAATGGAAGGGGCAGGGGGAGGGGGGGGGGGAATCATATGTAAAGGTTCAAAAGGGGTTTATACATTACCTTAAGGGTAACTGCCTTTGCCTGCAGCTCTTCCAAAGATTTTGGATTATAATAATGTAACTTTGCTGCCATGTTGTAGTGATCCAGTTATTGTCCTTTCTTCTGGCTTCAGGTTATGTCGATCTGAAAAAGAAGCAATATTCTCATTAATTGACAATAGTCAAATATTGTTCATTTGTCTAATTTTAGTGACAAAAAAAGAAGAATTATTGACTGTTTGGTTTTCATCAATGTTTTCATTAAATGAATGAGAAATTCAAGCAACAATTACTGCATTTCCTGGATATTTGTCACATTTTGAATGCTAAAATGAACAAATCTTGAATACTTTAGTGTCTCTTGTTGGATTTAGTGTCTGAGCTGAATGTTTTAATATGATTACTTTACTCTAAGTGGAGCTGATGCTGATCAAATTCAGAATGGCTATCACTGGTAGCTGGTTTGCACCTCACCCAACCGAGCAATCACAGTACTTGTATAAAGTGCTTCAATTGTGGGTTGTCATGGTTCAATCTCTGTCGCTGTTAAGTAGATTTTTCAAAAGGTTTGAAAGAGCATTTGGCCTTTTGACCGCAATAACTCCCTGTTGAACATCTTGACTTTGAAGTTGGACGTATCCATCAGACTCCTTGAATTCTCTGTAAAAAGCCGATATGTTTTTGATTCAGATTTTTAGTTATTGTTGTTTTTTAGTTTTTTTTTTGCTTTGATGTGTTTAAAAGACATCATTAAGTTAATTCCTGAAGAAAAACAGAGTGCATCATCATCATAGTACTTCATTGAGAAATATAAGTGGGCCAATATTGGTTTTTAACCACGAATAAGACAGTTAACAGCTTCACAGCAGCTCAGTTCCATTGAGGTTATGTAATCGCCGCTGACATTTTTTTTTTCAGTGTGTTGATCCGATCTAAAAATGGTGCAAGTTCATAACAGTAAACAACTCAGCAGGTGATCAAATCTGTTCAAGTGAAACTCACAGCATCGCGATGCAAGCACCTGCTGCCTTGTCATTTCATATTTGCATTCACAGAGCAGCATGATAGTGAAGTTGTTATCTAATTAAATATGTTTTTTTACAGGATTTGCTCATACAAATAAAACAACCCATCTGTTGTTTAAGGGATGAATTTGGCTTCATCTGTGGATGTTTTGACTGATTCAAGGAACACATTCCTGTGGGACCGTCACTTAGATCATTTGCATCTTCATTAAGATCACATATGGGCAATTTGGTTGCATCAAAGCAGCCAAACAAACTTACGAAACAGTGAGAAGAACACAAGACAATCCACTATTGTTGACATTTACATATTGTTGTACAATTAATCAGCTGTGTCCACGATTACTGAGATCTTACTCTTGACATTAAGCAGATGGCTCGACGAAACATTGATAATAAATTTGATCATGAACATGCTTAAATAAATAAATATATAAACCAATATTATTCTAAATATTTTCACATCTATTCTGAAATATACAGTATTATTAAAGTTAAACTGTGGTGGGAATTGGTCTGACAATACAAATATGATCATTTATTTCTGTGTCTCACATTATACTGTACAATGTACATTTCCATTGTTATATTTGTCAAATAACCAGTAACCCTGTTTTTGGTTAATCCAAAATGAATTCTGGGACAAGTGACACCTTAATTTGTAATTAGTCTTTTTTTTTTTTTTTAATTATTATTATTATTTTTTATAAATAAGCCTTCAAAGTAACACTTAGTTAAAGATTTGAAATCAATAACACGATCTAAGCTGTATAAATCTGTCCTTATAAAGCTCAGTTAAATCATGTCTGCAGCAGGTTTAAATTTAACCTCAGAACCAGTGACATTAACAGGAGATTACATGATCTCTACAGTAACTGGGTTCATGCTAAACCACAAGTGCATTTTAGAGCAGCTTTTAAGGAGACAGCAAGGGGGTTCATGTGGCTTTGACCCAGACAGGTTTAAATCCACCCCTAACTTTAAACTGGAACCGAGCTAATGACGGAGCAACACCCCTCTTATGTTGATTTATTTTCATCAAGTTTTTGCGACGACTAAATCACAACAGTGGCGGGCATTCAGCTCAATGCATTCAACTAAATAGAAACCTGTCTCATAAAGTAGTATAACTGCGGGGAATAGCTCCTTACTTGTGTACCAGATGTTAGGGGGGGTAAGGGTTGTCGACTTTATCCAGACATCCACCTGAGTTCATTAAGCATGTTTGTTGAGAAAAATCCCTGCAATAGGAAACCGTGGCCAAGGATTTCATTCTCACCAAAGACTACCAGATGATTTCACACATTTCAATGGGAAGGATAGGATTTCTAAAAGTACCAGAAGACTGTTCCAAGAAGGTTATATCTCAACCATCAAGCTCTGCTTTTAACAGCAATATTTTTCTTTACATAATCAACACGTTTGTTGGTATTAGGTTGGGGGAAACAATTAATGAATGGCACATCTGACGTCCTGCTTAACAATCACCTGAACATGTTCTTTTGTTTTGTTCTTTGTCTGTTCACAGGTGTTAGCAAAGGAACGACTCACCAATTCTACAGGCGCCGCTCAGATGCATCACTCCAGTAACAAGACCATATTGTCGGACTATGTATTAAACCCTTGTGGGAGTTTTAATTTGAAACGAGGGCTTTTCATTTGAAACGGATCAGAAATGGATACAGGAAGATGTGGCATTCGGCCGACCAGTGGTGCAACTTCTGTCAGTCATGCGGCATTCAGCCAACCCATGGTGTGACTATATCACTCACTGACTCAATCTGCAAGACATTTGCATTTTAATGCAGTTGCAGCACGGCACACACCAAATCCACAATACCAACAGCTGCTAAAGCCGGGGTCACACTTGGAGGTCAAAGGTATGCAGTTATTTCACTGGTGATGGCTTGACTGGAGGAATTTGCACCTTATATTCAACTACTTGACCAGCCTCTCAAATGTGCGGTTCTCAATTGCTTTTCTCCCAGGAGACATTTTAACACGGCACAACAGTAAATTGATGACCGACTTTACACAACACTGGTTTCTAGCCTCCTTGTTATTAGTAACACCTGTGGTTTTCCTACCATAAATCAAATGCTTTCTGTAAGAATGTCTATATAAAAATTAAAAAGTTTTTGGACTGGATTTAATGACTTTAAAGTGTCTTTTTTTTTCCTTTTTTTTTCATCAGCAGCTCTGAACATTAATATAGCCAAACTACTACTACAAAAAAAAAAAAAAAAAAAAAAAAATCAGTCAGATTAGCTAAACAGCAAACCAAAGCTGCACTTGCCTTTTCAGGTTTCTGCTAATAAATTAATCACCGTTTAAATTAAATGTAATTAAACTCAAAACAACTGCAGTTGTTAATAGTGTGTAAAACTTTACGTTTCGGAGCAGCTGGATTCGCGAGATCTCGCGAGGCAAGCCCTCACGCGCGTCAGGTTGCATAAAGCCACTTTACATGCTGTCAATCAAGTCCTCAGTCGCAGCTGTTCTCAATCCAGTCCGGGCACTGAGTTTTCTCCGGGCCGCTCCGCTGGGCACCACATCTGATTTAAAAAAAAAGAAAGAAAAAAGATACGAACACAAAGAAAAAAAAAAAGCTTGTCATATTCCTGGTGACATGCCGTTTGTGGAGGACCCCGCTCTTCTCCCGAAGTCTCGACTCAAGTTAGATTTAGTTGCCCACAATGTGGCTCTGCCACCTGCCGCCAGCAAAAAGGAGGTTTACGTGGAGCTGCACCTAAAACACATTGATCAGAAAAACGCGGCGGATTTCTCCAGCGATGAGGAGGATCAAGCACCAGACGTGGCAGTGAGTTGAGCAATCTTTTTGTGTCTTTTTTTTTTTTTTTTTGCCCCTTAATATTTTCTGACAATTTTTTTTTTTCGTACTAGTGTGTAATAATTATTGGGTTGAGCTCATTTAAACCTGATGCTGCACAAAGTCATGCTGCACAAAGTCATGCTGCTGCTGCGCCGTAGAGGACTTGATATAACTGGGTCACTGCTACCAAACAGCTCTTGTGTTGCAGCAGCACACTTGAGGTCCTTCACCACTGAGCCACCAGCTGTATAGTTAGTGTAGATTTCCACGACACGTTCCTGGAGTTGCCGGCTGTCATTACAGTCGTGAGCACACCTGTCACGCTCAGTTATTTGTGCCGGAATAAGGAGCACTACTTGCACTTGAAGTCTGAAAGTTGTTTCAGTCATGGGGTAGAGAGACCGTTTGTTAGGGCATGTAGCTTTTTTACTACCACCAGTATTACTGTAAAGTTTGAGCAGAGTTTCACATTTAATATTTGGCCCAGCACTGATATTTTTTTGAGTCGGATAATAAATTAATTGGCAACTATTTGATGTTTGGGTTGTTTTTTTTCTCCGAATTTTCACATGTATTTCAGTCATTAAAATAATCATTGGCAGGTTGCCAGTAGCAACCGTGGTGATATTTGTTCTTTAAAATTTGATAATTCTTTAGAAGTTGTGACAAAAAGATAACTTTAACAGGGTTATTACTTTAACAGACTTCACCAATACTGGTTCACCTGAGATATGCTGTATGATTTGTCTTTTTGTGTGTCTTTGTGAACAAAAAAATGTAATCTGGTGGATAACATATGATGCCGAGATGTTTTTTTTTTTTTTTTAAATTTTTCACATCACTACACTACCAAAACCTTTACTCAACACTCATCTGATAGCAGTGCTTTCTCAAACGTGTTTAATGTCTGTATGGCCTCACTTTGAAGCCAAGGATCGATGTGGCACTAAAAACTAACTTGGCAGCGCACTGACTTTACAGTATTAATGTAACTGAAAGCTATATTTTATGACACTGTGGAAGGAATTGTGTTCACTATGGATCAGTTGCATTATCGCTGATATGTGATATATCTTTCTCTTCCTTGTTTACCGTCTGGTACATCCACATACCCATTACTTATTACAGGTAGATGCTTATACTAATATCTGCTCTGACACAACCCAACCTTTAGCTTTAGCTCGACCTAATATTCTCTTGTTGTTTATTTGTATCCCACCACCTAAATAAGAAAGCAGATTTACACAAAGATTAGATGAATATTAAACAGATTCTTGAGCTGCAGCCTCCTGCAGCTGTTTTTTTTTTTAATGCTCTGTATCCCACATCTGGAACCTGCTGGCATTATAGTTGTAGCCTCTGTCACATCTTGAGCAGTGTTCAGTAAATTCAGCAAATCTTGTTTTGTGAGGACGAGGAGGAGGGTCCATGGGAAGCAGCGATGCCCGACCCGAGTAGTTTGACTGATGATGACCTCAAGGCCACACTACTCAAACATGGGGTTAAAGCTGGGCCCATAGTTGGTAAGCTTGCTCTTATTACCTGATTTTGATTTGAAATACAACTCCTGTCATCATTTATGCAGTTTGAATGCAGATATTTAATCTATTTTTAGGTCTTTTTGCACTTTAAGAAAGAATTTCTACAGTATTATTCATCTATGCCAGCCTCCACCAGGGCCTTGTATGAGAAGAAGCTCAGGACACTTCTTCAGTCTGACGGATATGACAGATTGAATGGAGCAGAGAAAGCTGTGCTGTACTCTGACAGTGAAGAAGAAGATGACGAGGAGGAGGAGGAGGGGGAGGAGGAGGTAGAGGTGGAGGTGGAGGTGGTGGACGAAGAGGTAAACGGGGAAGAGGAGGACAAAGAATCAGGTATGACCAGAAATGTTTTGTTGTTTTTGGTCGAGAGTATTTTGCATTTATAGTTGGTATCAGATAATCATGCTTTATGTTATTTTTCTGTGACTTGTACAGTTTCACAACAACAAGAGACGGTTGAACAGTTGAACAAGGCTCAACAAAAGACCAGCCAGGTGAGAAAATATTGGTATTTGGTTAAAGGTTGTGAGTTTCTCTGTTAATAAATAGTGTTTAAAACTTTATACCATCTGCTATGAAATTCTCAACATGCCACACACCATGTGTTTCGTTTTGTGTTTATTTTTAAGGTGGTTTTTTTAATCACTTATTTCTTTCCCTTTTGTGCTGCTGTTACAAATCAATTTCCCTTATTGGGATTTGCGATCTAATCCATTTCTTGAATTACCTGAAATTAGTGAATTTACATGACCATATCACTTATGCTGGTTAATATACTGTCTTGTTTTTATGACTATCCTGACAGATATAAATCTTTCCTCTTGTGCCACCTAGTGGTTACTTAAAAAAAAATAATCTACAATACAGAGTTCTTTGGATTTAGTGTTTTGTTTTTTTTGTTGTTTTTTTTTCACTTCACAGGCTGAATTACATTTTCAGATTGGTGATTTGTCTTACCCACAGTGCTTTTTGCTCTCATCAAAGCTGGTAAATACCACAGATATTCACATCATTTGCAACATTCTGTATTGTCAGGTGACACTAAAGTGTTGTTTTTTCCCCTGTGTTTGGATGGGCCTTTTGTAGCGTGTTCCCACTTCTAGAAACAGTGAACCTAGTTCCAAGTGGAATTCAAGGAACGCGTTAGAATCGTCAGAGCGGAGTCGGTCTCGCTGCTCACAGCTTCCTGCAGGAATTATTAGAGCATCCTCCGTAGATCAGCGGTCTAGATTAGGATCAGGGGTAGGCTGGTTTTATTTCACTTCTCTTGTGGATTTCAAATTCTCTGCATTTCTCACTTTTACAGTGGCAGGCCTTGCCATCTCACCGGTGTATGGATTGGGTGATATATATATATATATATATATATATATATATATATATTTGTTTTTACATATTAATGTGATAATACTACTCCTTGCAGGTCCCATCTGGATCACAATCAGTTATGCCCAATGGTTGCTCATCATTTTCTACTCAGGCCTTCAGCATCATTGAAATGGTTGAGAAGGAAAGTAAATCCTACCGTTCTTAAACCCACAATCTACATCTTTTAAAAGAACAACATAATAATCTACCTTCTCACTGTAAACAACAGATGGAGAGTCGCAGATCGCTCTCCTTTAGCTCAGACGCTGCGAGAGACTTAAATGGGAGCAATGTGCAGGACCATTGGTCACGGTCCAACAGGGTCAGTAGTGCTCACGTTGTTCAGTCACACTTAAAGCTCGCACTTTGGTTCTGGTTGAAGTGTTGGAAGAGGTTCACTACAGCTTGGAGGAAATTGGGGCACAAAAATGGAGGGAATAAATTCTTGCATCTCCTTTCCGTAGCTGGACATGCCGATTGCGGACAAGTACAGAACCAGGGACCGTTCCTTGTACTGCACTCCCAACGCTTCTCCTCATGAACGGGGAATGAAGGCATATATACTTTATTACTGGCTTTTAATTTTTTGCATTTAGTCTATATCACTTCATGGGGCCATGTGTACTGTTTACAAGAACACACTTTGGTGTAACTCCTTTCATATGTCAGTTTTATTATCCATAACTTGGACTGGAAAAAAAAATGCACTTTTTTTTTTAAGGGATTTTTCTGATGGAAAGATAAAGTGGTGAATATATTCTCAACATATTGTACACTTAAACTGATTTCATTTTTTTTAAGTGAGCCTTTTTTGGTGTATAAAATGTTTGTTTGCTGACTCCTTTCACCACAGTACATAGTTTTGCTTCCATGCTGGCACAGCTGCCTGCTTCTTCAAACTGTGGACATACTCACCCCCCTATCTACTGCAGGTGATGTCTCCTATGAATACTGTTGGAGTCTGATCTCAGCACTTGATATTACATACTTTATACACAGTAGGGCGGGACTTTAGTCTCGGATGTTCCACAAGAGGAGTACCAACTCATTATAGAGAGTTGGTACCGTGACCTCCTGAATCTGAGTTCAGCTCGCGTGTGAGTTATCACGTACCGAAACTTACTTCGTGTTTTCATGACCTTGGGCACACAGCTGTGTGCAGTATATCTTAATGCTGAGTCGACAGGGTTACATATAGTATCATAATAGCATTTGATTAAAGACTGGATTAAACATATATATATATATATATATATATAAATGGGCATAGCATAAGCATAATCTACCACAATTTAAGCATAATCTACCACATTTAAGCATAATCTACCACAATACCCCATACAACCCCACTTCAAAAGAACCAAACTACCCCTTTCCATCCTTTTTTAATAATTAATTTAACCAGGAAAAGTATTGTTTCTCTTACAGGGCTCTCCTGGCCGAGACAGGTATCAGCTCAAACTACAGGGTTCCAGACACGCACGTTCAATAAAAATAAAAATAGAAAAAATGTAATTACTGTTTCAAAATATCAAATATTTATGACAAGTAATCAACAGGGCCAAAATGAATCAGTCAAAACATCTCCAGCCATTTGCGTCTGCCTCCAAATCATCTACAATGACAAAGTAGTGCTCATTTTGAGCTTTGATTTCTTCACCACCAATCACCCCCTTTCTTTCACTTCTACCTGGCCTGCTGGGTTTCTGTCTCTGTGGGACTCTCTAGTGTCTCTTGACATGTTTCTGTTTTCTCTGCTCTACTTTGAAAGTCATGTTTGCCTTCTCTTCTAGCTCCCTCAGGAACCTGTGAAAGATATTTTAAAGGACCTCTATCCAGACACTGCTAAAACACCTACAGGGATCTAGTAAGTGCCCTGACCAACACGGTTACAGTGCACCATTAAGAAACGTTTCACAGCTGTGACTGAAATGAGTTAGATTTTATATAAAGTACAGGAGATATACCGATTGTAGTATAATAAAACTATACACAGTAGAAGTTTTGTGTTTGGATTATCAGCTAATTTATATATATATACTGTTGTATTTTAGCGCCACTTGTCGGAGACCCATAAAGGGTGCAGCGGGGAGACCTGTCCAGTATGCATACCCAGACCCTCCTAGCAGCCCCTTGACCCTGGAGAGACGAGAGGTGGCGCGCCGTCTAGTACCCATCCACATACAGATTTTGGTGTTCCTCATCGTGGTGTGTATCCTGTACCTCATTTATGTCAGTGTTGAGGACAGCAGCTCTGTGAACACCTTGCTGGACAGTCTAAACCAGTGGTCAGACAGTGAGGAAGGCGTTTGGTTCCAAGTTGAGACCCAGGACACACAAGTGGGGTCTGGACAGGATTAACTTTTTTTTTTAACCAACTACATTGAGAAGAGTAACTTTTTTGGGTGATGCATGTCATAATAACTTTGACCTGGGATATCAGGCAGCATATTCATAAGAGCACATTATTATTTGTTGACGATATGTGTGTCTGTTGAGTTTTACATTTGTGTATGTTTTCCTTGTGTCACTGCAGTGTATGCTAAAACACGGCTGGTTTAAGATTGTTTTATATTTGAAAATGAGAATGACCGTTTCTATTTCCCTTCCTGAAATTGTGTAATGCAAAGGTGCCTTTTCATTGAATTTGTGTCACTGTACTTATTTCAATAAAATATGTTTTGCTTCATTTACTTACTCATTTTTCCATTGATACTAGTAAAAGAAAACATACTTTCATATTGTAAAATCCTATTTTTTCTGAATAGTCAAATTGAAATTGCAAGTTTGATTGTTTTTAAGATGTGTGGCATTTAGTAGGATGCAGAATTTAATGGGTTTTTTTTTCCTCGGCCAGTACTGCTCTCTTTATTTTTTACTTGTCAATTTTGTGGTTGATTTTTTTTCTTGCTCAACCTGCGGCAGAGGACAATTTAATGAATAAGACATGGAAATATGTATTGTTTGTTATTACTTGTCTCTTCTCTATTTACAAAAAAAACAAAAAAAAAAGCTAGCAATGGCACCAAATGGCTCTGACATTGTGCTTGGTTCTTTTCGATCTTTTTGTGGGAATTTTGCCTTTTTTTTTTTTTAATGTCAGAGCCTCTCGTCCGGACTCGCCTCCCTTCGTGCAAATGTTTCACTTCAACAAGTGGACCTTATTTTGCAAGAGCACCGCCACCGCAACCGTTTTTTTTTTAGTTTTTTTTTTTTTTTAGCCTCGCCCGAGTCAATTGATCGGTTTAAAATAACATCAAAACAAGCCGGAGCCTTTTTTTTTTTTTTTTTTTTTTTCCGCCCCCACACACCGGGATCATGCAGAGAGGTGCAGCCAGACCGATTTCGGTGGTGTCAGTCTGAACATGCAAGACCAGAACTAATTCATTCTGCAAGGGACTCAGTTTAAAAAAAAAAAAAAAAAAAACTTCCACTGTCACAGCAGATCTTTTTTTTTTTTTTTTAACAATGAAAAATTCAGGTTCAAAGTTCAAGATAGTCAAAATTTGTATCAGTAGTTTGCTAATTATCATCCTTATTTTATGTACTATAGCAGCCATCAGGACATGGTCCCTGGACGCAAATATCGGACTTCAACACGCACACTGGGAGAAGACGGAGAACATCTCGGTGGTGATAGACCCCCGAATGAGAGAGGAGCTTCTAGCACATTTTAAAGGTAACCCCCCCCCCTGTCGTGTTTTCTGCCATGTGGCCAACCTAGCTCGGGTCAGGCGGTTAAAAGTATGGATGGAGAGTAAGTAGGTCGCCAGCTGGGAAAAAGAGTAGAGCCCACCGGTTCACGGATGGTGCAGCTCATCTCCTCTGTCCTCCTGTCATCCGCGCAGAGGCTGTCCGGATCCCCACCGTGTCTCTCTCTCAGACGGACATCAACACCACCGCGCTGCTCGAGTTTGACAAGCTCCTCCGAAAAGGTAAAAAAAAAAAAAAAGTTTGTCCTTGAAAACACGTGAGGCTGCTGACGGGACGCACGGTGCGTGTTCACCGTGGAACTAGTTTACTGAAGTTACGCAATCGATCTCTCTTGTTTTACCCACCCAGTTAGCCCGACGTTCATTTTTTTTTTTGTGGACAGATGCTAGTTTGCTACGAACAGCTAACGTGAGCTATTCAGCTCTCCGTAACTGCGAGTGCTTTGTTGGCAAAATTTTTATTACGCAAGAAAGCGTCCTGCAGTTTACAATGTCCCAACACGTGTCAGCAGACTGCCTGCACGAAGGTCATGTGGCGTTTAAGTTCTCGCTGCGCTTCACGTTTTTGGTAATTGTGTTCTAATTTAAATCTATTAATACTACCGTATTTGTCGAGCATGGGTCGAATAAGTTTACTTAAATAAAGGTACTAATTCCACACTGTAAAAAATACTCTGCTGCTAGTCTTGCATTCAAACATTTTCAAAAGTGAATGGATGCAAATACTATATGCAAAATGTACACGAAGTATGACAAGTAAAGGTACTCTTGGTGCCTGCCAGTATTTTTTTTTTAATCATTTATGATGTTTTTGGATTGATTTCACTGCTGCATTCGTGTTTAAATTGCATTTTACTGCTGGAGATAATTTGAACTACTGTACTGCTGGATAGTTTAATCTACAGCTATGCATCCAATTATTTAAGATTATCATATGTTTGTGGCAGTGCAGCCCCGAGCTGAACCAAGAGGACTTTTCAATCGTTTTTTATTTTTTTTTTTTAACCTTAAGAAGTAGGAGAATTTTCTCAACCTATAAAGGAACACTTAAAGACCCTGTAAAGCAAATTCCAAGATTTGCTTCTCAGTGCATTATATGCGTGTGAAATGAGTCGCTGAAAGCATGTGCAAAGTTTGAAAACTTTGTCACACTGAAATGTGGAGTTAGACTGCTAAACAGTTTCTCATCTGTCTTCAGCTCAGGATTTTGTAGGCGGGGCAAAAAAGGTAGCCTCAGTACGTCACGGAGCTACCGCACAGACGGTTTTCTAACCTCCTGCACGGCTCCTCCTCTCACACGGTGAAACGGTATAAAAGCCTGGAGCTCATTTGCATAAACGGTCATCCCACTCGACTTCAGTTGCGACTCCTGCCGTAGTCAGATTGTTATCGTACGTCGGCTGGCTGCTACAGGACGTCTCCCGCCACTCGCAAGTGCATCTTTCCTGGAAGCAAGAACCTCCAAAGCAGCGCTGCATCGCTATTTAAATTCCCCCCTGATGAAGAAAGGAAAAAGAGGCGGGTCGATTTCATGAAGAGCCTCGCTGAACACCAACGGCCGCCTCTGCGGTGACCATTTCACGACGGATTGTTTCACCATCTTCCACCGGAGACGGACGGGAGTTCACGGACGCACCGCTTCTCCTGCAAAACATTGGAAAAAATGGCTTTCTTTAGACAGGAAGAGTATGAAAAATTGTTATCTTAAAAGTACATTGTAACTAAAGCTGTCAGACAAATGTAGTGGAATAATAAGTACAATATTTGCCAAATAAGGTCCACCTATTTTAGTTTGTGGGACAAAAAAGTCATAATTTTGTTGCCCAGTGTTCTCAAAGTAGTTGATAATTCATTTTCTGTCAATTCTCTGGTCATTAAACTAACTATTTTCTAGCTGATCAAGTAATATTTCAGCTCTATAATTAGTACAACAGAGTCAGACAAAAAGTTTCATCTTTGTATTCAAGAATTAAAGGGTTTAAAACTTTGGTTTACTCAGAGGAGAGGGATGTTTCAGCCTTCGCATCCCAGTTTCTTAAAGCCTTTGTGTTGAAATAACTCTTGACAGGTTATCTCCACAAAATCTCAGTGCTCCACTAGAGCGTCTTCACAACTGTGGAGAAATTCCCCCTTTAAGCGTGTCCTCTCTTTCCTTTGTCAGCCTTCCCTACAGTTTTCTCTTCAAGCTTGGTTCAGCATGAATTGGTGGCCAACTACAGCCACCTGTTTCGGGTGCGAGGATCGCAGCCTGACCTGGTGCCATACATACTGCTAGCCCACATTGATGTGGTTCCTGCCTCGGAGTCAGATGGCTGGGAGGTTCCACCATTTTCTGCCAAGGAGATAGATGGTTTCATCTATGGTAGAGGGACCTTAGATGATAAAAGCCCATTAATGGTGAGGGAACAAGTGATATTTTTATTTGAGCTTTCTATTAAACAATGTGGAGTATACTGTACATTTCCATGTGCAGGAGGAGCTCAACTGCTGCTTTATTTCTTCTAGGGAATACTTCAAGCCCTGGAGTACTTGCTGATAAAAGGCTATGCTCCACGCAGGGGATTTTACATCGGTTTTGGTCACGATGAAGAAGTATGTAACTATTCACAAAATTATTATTTTGACATTGTGACGATATAAGATATCATGTGTCTGACCTCTTCAATCTTCCTTTTTGAAGGTCGGTGGTAACCAGGGAGCGATGAACATTGTGCGTTTACTGAAGCAGCGTGGCGTGCAGCTGTCGTTTGTCCTGGACGAGGGCCTGGCTGTACTTGATGGAATCATCGCTGGTCTTGAAGGACCTGCTGCTCTGTAAGAACCCGCCGTACTCATCTCAACAGAACTCGCAAGCATATCATGAAATTGCACGTCTTCTTCAAATCGTGTAAATATAGATACATGAGTGTTTGTGTTTTGCAGAATTGGGATAAGTGAAAAAGGGCAGGCCACTGTGAAGCTCAGTGTGTCAGTGGCCCCTGGTCACTCCTCAATGCCTCCCAGGGAGACCAGCATCGGGATATTAGCTGCAGCAGTTAAAAGGTGAGAGAAACATTGTCTTCAAACTTTTTTTCAGATCTTTTTTTTTTTTTTTCTATGATGAATTGTTGTTAATCTCTTTGTTCATGTTGTAACTGACTACTTTCAAAATCAAAATTTCCAAATAGCCAGAATCTCTGATTTTGATTGTGCCTTGTTATTTCCTCAGACTAGAGGATAACCCCATGCCGAACTTATTTGGTTATGGGCCTGAACACGACACCTTTGAGCAATTGGCTCATAAGGTAGGGGGAACCAAGCAGTTGTTGCAGTAGTTACATGTTAGATCTCTTTGTCTTCTTACACTCGTTCTTTGACTTTAGTTCAAGCTCCCACTGAAGTTCATACTGTCGAATTTGTGGCTGTTCAACCCGCTCCTCACCAGGTAAATACATCCCAGGATTCATTCTGCTTGTGTTCTTCTCACTGTGTCCATCATAATAGAGCATTTGGTAATTTTAGGTTTTGTGTTGCAGGGTACTTGAAAGGAAACCAGACACTAACGCTTTTGTGAGGACAACCACAGCAGTCACCATGTTTAATGCAGGAGTTAAGGTGTGGTTATAAATTTAAAGTAGGGGGTATTCACCGGGAGTCACATTACAAGCAATTCACTTTTCCTAATAAAAATTTGGTATTTTCTGCCTTCTTGCAGGTGAATGTTCTCCCTTCCCTTGCTGAAGCTTATGTAAATCTGCGAATCCACTCAGCACAGTCATTACAAGAGGTAAAGTAGAAATTTTATTCTCCTTTTGGGATTTCTTGATGTTACAATTTGAACACTCAGAGTTGAAAAGATGTGTGTTGTCTCGTTTAGGTCTTGGACCTCATCCAGGCTACAATTGGGGACCAGCGAGTGAAAATGGAGCTCATTAATGGATTTGACCCTTTACCTGTCAGCTCTGCTGATGAGAAATCCTTTGGCTTCCAGATCATTAAGAAAACGGTGTTGGACAGGTTTCCTACAGTTACAGTTGCTCCAGGTAGAATTCAGTACATTTAACTGCAAAAATGTTGGTTATTAGCTCGAAGTATTTCAAAGTATTTGATAAAGTGATTTGATGTCATGTTTAAATGTGCAGGTATCTGCATCGGGAACACAGACAGTCGACACTTCAAAGATCTGACCGATAATATTTATCGCTTCTCCCCTTCCTGGTTTAAACCGGGGGATCCTCAGAGGTAAGACTTCAGGTCGTTCAACACAGAATAAAACAGTTTCAACAAAGCTTGCTGCAGTGATTAGAATAACCTGCTTTTGCAGAGTAATGGCTGCTGTTGGTCACACGTTCACGTCAAAAACATGATGCAACAGCGTGACCTACTTAGAGTTCGTATTGAACACATACACTAGGATGAATTTAATGTGTAGTTTCTCCTTCTCAAATCTAGTAATAAAAAGACTTCAGCAGGATCACTGATCAACTTCACTGATTCAGCAAGAATAGCAAGAGGGCATGAAATGAAGGAAAAGTATTTTCTTTTTCTCCAGACACCCAGTATGTTTTTTATGTGTCTTTTTTTAGATTCCATGGCATCAATGAAAGGATTTCCAAAAAGACCTATGAGGATATGATCCTATTTTACGTCAGTCTGATTCAAAACTGTGACATGCAGAAGCTCCCGGACGCGCACAGCTCTGTTCATGAACTCTGAGGAATTGACAACACTGGTAAAAAGCCAAACAAATGCAAACTATGTAAAGTTCCCTGAGATGTAATAGGGTATGATTTGGCTCTACATATTTAATTGAATTCAAAAACCTCTTATTGTTAGTTTAATTAATTTTAATAGCACCTAATGAGTCAGTGGTTTGGCTTATTCCTTTGTCAGCAAACCAAAAACTAAATAATCTTAATATGCATTTTTAAATCAGAAGGTACAATCTACCAAATGGCCTTAAATTTTAGCTTTTAACACTATACAACCGTCACTTTTCAATCACGTGTGATAGCATACAATATTGATCATGGTTCAACTACTGTAAATAGAGCACCTTGGCAATGGAGATAAAGGCCTTTACACACCGTGGGCGTGGTGAAACACGTCATAAAAATTCAAATGTGCAAATTAATCACACGAAAAAACACCCCTGGTGTGTAAAGACCTTTAGGTTTTGTGGTTTTATGCTGTGATGATGTTTTTAACTAAAATCTATAATGGTATAATTTTATGAAATGACAGTAACTATTTGTGGAGTTGCTGATAATACTGTAGTCACAATACAATGATTGTGGCTCGTACAAACATACAAAAAAAAATGCTGCTATGTGCTGAAATGAACTAATTGTGATTTAAAAAAATTCTTTCTTTCTGTTGAATAAAGTACTTTACTCTATGGTTGATCTTTTAAAGAATAAACTGAATCTGTACAGTGTTCATTTGTAGATTAACCTTTTATGATGTTCTTGTTGTCATAACATATAATACACAACACATGAATGAAATCACAATTTTCCCTTCATTTCTGTTTGTACAGAGAAGTGAACTGAAAAACTCGTAGACAGTAACATTGCACATCCATTGGTAGACTGTTAATAGACTTAACCAGAAGGGCATTTTTGGACAGAATTATAAAATAAATTAAAACTGCAAGCAGTGATGTACGGGCCCTCGCACTCCCGCCTCCCCGACGTGCAGCGCGCGAGGGGACCGCGTACCCCCGCTTAAAGTTTATATTTTTGTCTCGTTTCCTGTCTCCAGCAAGAGGCGCTGGCGAGGCGTTTGGCCACGCCCACTCGCAAAACATCAGATGTATCGTCTCACTACGCCGGATGTATGGGACACGTTTCGTGAGGTTTCAAGCATCCTTTGACCTTAAACATCAACTTCCTGTGTCACGGCGAGACATCAAACTTTGCCGCATCGTCACGGCGACGCCCATTGACAAAGTCTCAATATATCATCAACTACATGTTTAGGTTTTTGTGACCCGACTTTAGGTTCATGTGATCAACCAGCTCGACGTAGAATGTGAAAGTATGAAAAGTGTCATTTCCATTGGCCAACAGGGGGCGCTATGACTATGAGCGAATATTACCCCACAGGGGTCTTCAGGGCGGGGCTGTTATCATACCTGTGATGTTTGGAGAAGGTCGGTCCATGTACATAAGATTTAAAGCAACTCGTAGTTCCATGGCGAGACGCTCAAAATGGCCGCCTCTTTACGGGCACACACATCGACGAAAACGAATTATTTTAAGAAGATTTAATCCCAAACATGTTATCTATCCATAGAAACTAAATTCAAGTCGGTGCGACAAAATCCCTCGGAGGAGTTCGACAAAGTACAACGTGTAAGAATCGCTCAAAATGGTGACTAAATTCAAAATGGTGGACTTCCTGTCGAGTTGACGTAATGGTGCAATGTAACTTTTTTGTGCGTCTAGGTGTGATACACGTGTCCACCGGATTTCGTGAATTTAGGTGAATGTGGCCGCCGGAGCAGCTTAGTTCTTGCACCTAAGGCCTGAGTGTTCTTAACTTTATTGTGTCAAAGGTCAAACCACCTACAGCCAGCAGGGTTTTGAGCAGTGGATTTTTGTGGGAAAATAAATGTTTAGTTACGATGATTTATCAAAACACTAAAATCTGCATAGTTTCTACACTATTTATAGACTAAAGCAGTGACCTGTTGTGTTGGATGTCAGTAACACTGGAGGAGGATGAGGATTCCAGATACTGATGCCCAGCACTCTGTTTTCAGGCAAGCTTCAACAGTATCACACCGGCCAGGAAAAAGAGGCTGAAACATGGAATAAATCATTTCAATGGATTTTAATTACATGAGACTGCTGTTAATTGACGCATGCTGTCAACTTACCGAAACCAACGATGATCGAACGATGAGACCTCCAGTGACAGACTTTTAGTTTAGAATTAGTGGACTCTACATGACCAGTAAGCTCATGTAGAGTCCACTAATTTTCATGAAACTCGGTCAAATGGTGTGACACAGACAAAGACAAACCCATTGAATTCTGGAGTGGATCTGAGTCGTAGAGTGGATTCACAAATTATTTTTCATTTTCATTGACTGCGAGATTTGGCCTGCTAAAAGCTCAGTCTCAAGTAAAAACAATTTCATAACTTTGGCCACAACCAACCAAAGCGTACAAGAGGTCAAATCAAGTTGTGATTGCTGCCACCATCTGCACACCATGTGTTTGGGCAGGTTTAATTTGCCTTGTAAAAAGATGACTCATCGAAAGATGGTTATTACTGGACATGGTTTTATAATCACCTTTTGCAATGTGAGTTTGAATATAGGATACTGGCAGGAAAACACAACAGTGCCATTACATAGTCCAAACCATCAACTACTTCAAAACTATTCTATATGTGCTATTCATTGGGCACATGATATGTTCACTTACCTCTCTCATGGTAATGGGTTAAGATTCAATCAGTCACCAAAAAGCAGCGGAATTATGAAAGAACAAAACTGATGATTTTAGACTAAACAACAGAAACACTTCATTGTACTGTAATAAAGTTCAGCAACTCCATAAACCTACATCCATCCAGTGATCATAAAATTGAATCTACACCTCTCTGAGTATGTCTCAACAAAAACTGGACATTATAACCTTGAAGAAGGCAGAATTTATTGCCTAATTAATTGGCAACTGAATACATATTATTTTATTCTTAATGTTGCTGATTCATGAAAAGAACTCCAGAAGCCTATGCTTTTGGATTACTACTGTATTTTTCATTATATGTGATTAAGCAGATTTTATTTTTGAAGAAATTGATTTACAGAACATTTTAGATAATTGATTAAAGTAGTTTATTCATATTTAAGAGAAAACATACCAATGAAACTGTGACCAGGACTGACTTTTGTTATTTTTGCTCACTGCTTATGGTATGCGCAGTATAACGAGAGTCTTTAGGGCCAGTCGCAGCACTTGCAGCTGTCTCTGAAGACTAAGTTATTTGGGCAGTTTTGGATCCAGGTCATGCCGTTGGCACAGCTGTAAAATGAACCGGGGGCATCATGTTTGACGTAGAGCCCACCGGCCTTTGTGGCACAGAAGTTGCTGTCGGTGGTTTTGGATGAAGAAGTGATTGTAGGTCTAGGAGGAGGAGTGGTGGGAGGTTTATCTTTGTTTGTAGATGGAGTCACAGGATTTGGGGTGGTTTCTTTTGTGGGAAGAGGAGGAAGATCTGGAATATAAATGATTATTTGCATTAATATTTGTACAATTAAAATGAAAAAATATTTTTCTTTTTCACATAACAGTAATATATAATTTGTCTGACTTGTATCCAAAAGAGAGCGAAGAGAACTGATGAGGGGGTAGTTTCCTTCACTGCAGAAATGTCCATTAAAGTCGTCCAGATCCAGAGCCCAGACGAAGGCTCCTCCAAATCTGTTGTCTTTCAGGTAACGGACCTGGATGAAAAATTATAAAACCACACAGTAGTATATGCACTTTTAATATTCTTTTTCACTCGTTTCATTTGGTATTTGGCTAAAGAGTTATTTAGCAACATTTTTATGGAAATACTGTATGTGACTACCTTAGTACTAAAACTTTCTTTGTTGTCGTACCCGACCCACTCGTTTTGTTTGGTGGCATAAGGAACTTTCTGATCCTCGATCAACTGAACACTGGCCCCTTGAATAAAAGTACAAATCTGAAAAGAGAGGTGAAGTTCACTTATTAAACCAAATTATTATAGCTGTGTACTCTAGAGTAAAATAAATTTTTCTCAGTAACATTGGATTAATAATAAAACATAGACACAAAGTCTAAAAACAGTTGCCAGTTTCACCTCATAATAGGACCAGAAGCCGGCCTCCCTCGTAAAAACACCAGCAGCTGCACCACCGCTGGCAGGTGCTCCAACCTGACTGGACTGAGTAGAAAGTCGAAATGTTCGTCCGTATGTAGCAAAGCCCATATTTAGCTTTTCTACAGGTGTTCCCTTGTCTCGCCAATACCTCATAGCAAAGTCCTGAAATATAAATTAACAGACAGAAATCAAATTGCAATTCAAATTTTGCACAGCTTTGACTGCCTTAAATCTGTAAATAAAATGAGAGTAAACACATGTTTCCATCGCACTACTCTTCAGTGAATATTAGGAGTTGGGCTCATTGTTGATGTTGATTTTCTAGTGCCATTGCAGGAGAAGAGAGCACACATAAGATGACATATAAACGGGCACCAGTCAATCGATGTGGGACTGTATGGAAAACCTGACGAAAATGTGCCATGTGTGTTTGATTCATGAATTCATTTGTCTCCTCATTATTTATTTTTTGCATGTGCCACAATTTAGTACTTTTTCAAATGAAAATTTGGAAGCCATTTCCTGTCAGTCTTTAATCATTATGTACTGTACATAATTTGGTAGGTCTGCACACTGCACTTTCGTATTTTGCATCTATTAATGCACCAGGTTTTCCACATCATCCAAGCTTCAAAATGTCTGTTGGGATATTTAAACCTTTTTCAAATGATATAACAGTCCCGACCCAGAAATCTGATTCGTGAACTGTACAATTTAGAACCAGAGCCATGGTCCAATTGGTCCAATGGACAGAGCGGTTTAGCAACCGGGCTCCTTGATTGAGCTGCGGCCAATAAACATCACTGCGTTGTCACCCAGAACGGTCTCCTCTGCCTTCTTCACCCCATCTCCACGATTTCCATCACGTCATACTGATTCTTTAAGTTACCATAACTTTTGGAGATGCTGTAAAGCCTTATGTCTGAAATGTGGTTATGTGGGTTCTCCCTCCCCCTGTCTGTGTCTTTTAGAAATGTAATCCCTTGAACTGAAGACTGATCACTTGGTGTTTTCTAGTTTCGAGTAAACAAGATGCCAAGATGCATTTGTAAAAATTGTAAATAGAGTAGCAGTTGGGAATAGTTGATTATTGACTGAGAACATGTTAATGATTTGCAGCTTAGTTACAAGCTTTTGCTCAAACCACCTAGCTCGAACAGGAAGTTGTCCGCACATGAAAAACTCATTTAAACTCATTAAGATCTGTTAATGGTCTGTTTTAACCAGTTCATTAAGTTTACATTTCACTCAGTGAGTCATGACGTAATCCCTTACCCATACATTCTTATACACAGATTTAGCACCTGCAATGTCTTAAAAAGCAAAGTTGGCTCCAAAAAAAACCTCGAGCTCCATAGACTCCCATTCAACTTATCGCATTAAATTCCAAATCAATGTTTTTTTTCTAGTTAAAGTCGCTCTTTCTTATGAGATTCTGGTGATTCATTTGAAAATAATCCCATCAATAATTACAAAATAAGGCTCAAGAAACTATGTTTTTGGGGGGGCGGGTCTGTTTGATTGACAGGCCTGTGGGCAGGGCAAAGTATTGTCGGGTTTTCAAACAGATCTAGCGACACCCAATATCCGAAGTAGAGGCTTTATAACGGCCGTTCACAAACCAATGGATGACATCACTGTTAGTTGCCACTTGGTTTTAACACATGAAGGCTCACTTGCCCCTACTCCAGTGAGTGGGTGACATGGCGCTACTATCTTAAAAATACGCCCATGGATTTCTTTTTTCTTTTCATGTCATTAATTGGCACTTCAGTGATGCTTACGAACTGAGGTGCTGCATCACTTAATGACCTAAAGCACACCTTCAAATTTGTAATATCGCTCAACTCAGGTTTTTTTTCTTTGCAAATTGAAAATGCACCTTATAAACAGATGGGTGGAAACACAGAAAATGAAGAATAAGAAACAGTTAGCATTAGAGGAGGGTAAAGTACATCTACTCTTGTACTCACAGTATTTAAGTAAACATGGTCCCCGGTGTCTTGGGATCCGTTGTACAAGGGGCTGTGATGTCCTGTGACGCGCTCCCAGGTGCCATGAAAGTCATATGTCATCACATTGATGAAATCCACATACCTGATAAAAATGCATGTGACATCAGGTTCACTAAAACAGCTAATCATGGAGATAATGTGTGGAAGAAAGACATTTGCATACTTTGCCATCTCTGCTATTTCATAACCGGAATCAATGGTTCCTTTCCCAGCAGACACTGCAGCAGAGATCATTAACCTGGGCCGTCCAGTGGATGTTTGCTCGGCCTCATAGGCCTCGAGAAGTTCCTATGAACCACAGAAAGAATCAAGGAAAAGTCAGTTAATGTTGAATATAACATGAAAACATGAAAACAATAATTCTGGTTCTGACCTTGCATAGCAATGTGAATCTCTGCTTGTCAGTCAGAGGGCTTCCTCTGGCTGCAGGGTATTCCCAGTCCAGGTCCAGACCATCAAAACCATGTTTTCTCAGTAGTTTGATAGAAGACTGAATAAATGCATTTCTGTTGGCTTGTGTTGACACCATTTTAGTGAATCTGGGTGACATGTTGGGCAAAGAAAGGGACCAGTAAGAGGACATACAAACAGTACATGAATACTTGTTTTGTGGTAAATAACGCACTTTTGTGTACCAAAGTTCCAGCCTCCGACTGCCAGCAGAGTTTTAAGATTTGGATTCCTGTGGGAATACAGATTCAGTTAGCTGCAATTATTTGATAACTTTGAATAACATTTTGCAGGTGATGATGCCAAAAAGAAATGCACTCACCTCTGTTTGAGTCCATTAAAGGATTTATAGAGCTCCTCGTCATTCCACTCTATGGTGACCAACTCATTTGCCTCATTAATACCAGCAAAGGCATAGATCAGATGGGTACAAAGGTTAGGCTCAACATTTGAGGGCATAAACTTTTCATTTCCAGGTCTGTATTGGGACCAGTTAGTGAAATAACACACGAGTCTGGAGGATGAGACTAAACATGAGAGAATAGAGGTTGTTTTCAGTTATTAGTGACAAGATATCTACGACTGTTCAATGTTAATGGTTACTGTGCGATTTATGAACTCACCCAAACTGCCCAGGAAGAGACAGAGACCTTTCAAATGGAAGACTTAATCAGTGATCATTAGGTCAGAATAATTTTGAGAGAAATAATGTCATGCTCTTCATTGCGCCTTACCTGCTATTAGAATCAGCTTGCTCATGGTGTGGTTGGATGGGTTAATGCAATGTCACAAGCAAAGCACTGAATAGCTTTATTTAGCTACTGAAAGGTAAACAAATCCTGACAATCATTAACATGGAGTAAACTGTCCAAAGTTTTGGACATTAACCTTCCTGTTGTCCTTGGGTCAAAATTACCCGCAACTGTGTTCAACCAAGTTCCATTTTATTTCTATATTTTTTTTATATTTTTTGGGATCATTGGTCATCATTCTTTAAAGAAACCCTCACAGCCTCCTTGTCACCAATGATCCCAAAAAAATATGAAAATAAAATAGAACTTGGTTGAACACAGCTGCTGGCCATTTTGACCCAAGGACAACAGGAGGGTTAATCTGTTGTTTCATCACAAGAAAATCAAATAACAGTTGCTGACAAAAGACCTTTTACCTCACAAAGAAAACTTCCCAACTTAACACATTTCATTTGTTTTTAATAAATATTCTAGAAACAGACAGAAAATATCTGTGTAAGTGTTACTCATTTACGTGGCTCCAAATCTGATGCGCATGGCAGCAAATAGTTATGATAATTCAGTCAATAAAAAAAGAGCGACCATTTCCATATCGAAGGTGGCACTAATGATTAAAACCTTAGTACTGAGAAACACCAACTGACTTTAGTGTTAATGCTACTGCATGGTACATATATAGTGGGCTGGGGGAGATTAAAAACATATGTTACATGTACACTATGCTGCCTTGTAAACATGCAAAATTTGAAAAACTTCAAGAACAATGACCTGACAGACTCCATGGATTAAGTCATTTGTGTTTAATATGCAATCCAACCCTGTTTGGTTGCAAGTCCAGTAACTTGGAGGACCATTTCTTGTTCACACACCCAAACCTCAATAAAAGGTGTGAAACTGGGAGTAATCTCAGGAAAATAAACATTGAGTGGCTAACTGCATCATTTTGAGAGCATTAAAACCTCATCCATGGAGCATTTAACTTAGGCTTTTATAAGAGAAATACTATTTACGATAAGGATGTAAAGGAAAAAGAGATTGTAATGACCTCACCCCAGTATCAAATCAGGTCGGCCTTTAATTCATTTTTATTGGCTGCATTACATATTGTATATTGCAGGTTGTCATATTAGCAGATTTTTACATGTGGCTTTTAGAAGAAGTAGCTGTACTGACTGTCCTGCCAGCAGGGCTTCCGTGAAAAGAACAAAAATAAAACACACTTTTGTTTGTTGATGAAGACATTTATTTACAGCCTTATCATTGAAAACGAGATTAACTGGACACCTGTGGATGATTGTGTGTCCATTAGAGCACTGATAAAAGATGCTTTTATCCTTGTCATTGACATAGAGGCCATCAGCCTTCCTATCACAGAAATCACTTCCAGAAACAGAAATTGTGGTAGTTTTGGCAGTAGAGGTAGAAGTAGAAGGAGAAGGAGGATGAGGAGTGGTGGAAGCAGCAGATGAAGCAGCAGTAGCAGCGGCAGCCGTCGTGGTATCAGCTGGGAGGGTGTGGTTTGTTACGATGACTGGTGGATGTGTGGTTACAGGAGGTAGTATTGGAGGATCTAAAAAAAGTACATTCAAGTTTTAAAAAAATTACGTAAGAAAATATTCCTGAAGTGGAGATGATGATAGTAATTAAAGTTAACATGCAGTGAGGTCAAAGTTTTTTTTTTTACCTGAATCCAGAAGTGTGCGCAGATAACCAATGAGGGGATAGTTTCCTTGTCCACAGAACTGTCCAGCAAAATCATCCAGATCCAGAGCCTAGATGAATGCTCCTCCAAATTTGTTATCTTTTAGATACTGGGCCTGTGGAATAATAGTGTTTTGGTTTTAATACATAAAAGAAGGATCAAGTGTAAAAGAGTTGTATACACATTCCAAGATCCTTATCAATTATTTCAGTTGAACTGACTAAACACATCCCAACATAAATATGAAATACAGAGGACATTAGTTTGTTCCAAGCCTGTACATCTAAAAAGTGGAATATTATTCAGCCACTCACTAAAATATCTGAGTTACTGCAGTTTAAAAACTTCTTGTCATAATCCAGTCACTATTAAACAAGAGAACACGTAGACCAACATATGGAAAAGTTTATAACCTGAGGCCATATCTGCAGAGACTCAAAGTCTCAAGCAAGAGTGCCATCTTATGTTCAGTCTCAGTTATTAAAAACTATGTGCTGACTGTGCAGCTTCATTGTGATCAGTTGTACCCAGTTCCTGAACTGATTTGACATGAATATAGAAATAACAGAGATGTGCTGTGTTTAACTGGCTCGTATTATCTCCATAATTACATCGTAGATGTGCAGGTTAATATGTTATGTATTACCTTTATTTCAAAGCTCTGCCTGTTATCAAAGCCAACCCACTCATTGCCTTTGATGGCATAGGGCACCATTTGATCATCAATGCAGTGCACGCTGCCTCCTTGGATGAAAGTGCAGATCTGTAAAAGTAAAAGAAAATTCAACTTAAACATCATTGAAATGGTTTGTGCTATCTTACTTTGAAACATATCACTATTCATATTTGCCTCATAGTCGTTAAATCTCTTAGTTAGACATGTGTTGCTTTGTGTTGACTGACCTCGTAGTAGGACCAGAACCCAGGCTCGCGGGTGTAGGTCCCAGCAGCGGCCGGTCCGCTGGCCGGTGCTCCGACACCATTAGCTGCCGTTGATGTGCGAAATGTGCGTCCATATGTGGCAAAACCAAGCATGAGCTTCTCAGGAGGAGCTCCATGCTCTCTCCAGTATTTCATACAAAAGTCCTGAAAGAAAAAAAAACAGAAAAATATTTAATATTGAACACAAAGACATGTTCGGTATTGAGCTTTTTGAAAATTCTGATTGTGTTTTGTTGAGGATTTCACTCACCACATTGTAGTAGATGTTCTCGCCCTGATCGACAGCGCTGCCGTACAGAGGGCTGTTGTGACCGGTGAACGGATCCCAAGCTCCATGAAAGTCATACACCACGACATTTATAAAGTCTAGAAGCCTGTTAGACAGACATAAGATGTGACAAATTTAGAAAATAATTTTTGTTTTTTCAACATTAACTTCTCTTAAGTCATCAACCTCAAGATTTTCATAAAGTCAAACCCTTTTTTTAATTTTATGGTCAACATTTTTTCTGCAATACCTGTTCATTAGGGCCCGAGCACTGATGGTGCGAAAGCCCTATTGTTCTTCAAGGAATTATTATTCCGTGTTATAATTATTCTCTGTAAACAACTGTATTTTTGGAAGTTTTATCATATTCAAAAACTCATGAAAGTTGGTACACGCGTCTCTTCTGGCGAAACATTTCTTATTTTAGTGTAGTCGTGAGTGGGCGTGACCAAATGGCTCACTAGCACCCCCTAGACAGATGCCCAAGTTCCAATGCACCATTACATCAACTCAACAGGAAGTCCATCATTTTGAATTTAGTCGCCATTTTTGGCGATTGACACGTTGTACTTTAACGAACTCCTCCTACAGATTTTGTCGGACCGACTTGAAATTTAGTCTGTACACTCTTAACTTGATTGGAATTAAAATTCATCAAAAGAATTTGTTTTTGTCGATCAGTGTGCCCGTAGTGTGGCAGCCAAAAAGTGACCCAAAAGTCATATTATAGCATGTTGTCCAAAATGTGATAAAAAAAAAAAAAAAAGAAAAAAAAAAAAAAGTCATACAATAGCATTTCGTCCAAAAAGTGACCCAAAAATGTCTTTTGGGTCACTTTTTGCTATAGTATGACTTTTTTTTTTTTCATAATTTGGACATTTTAAAAAGTCGTGATGAAGAGGGGGCTCATACCCCAAACCTAAAGTCGCCAAAAAAAAGGCAATTTTTAAAAAACCCCAATAAGGAACGAGATCGAGAATTTTTTTTAACTGCAAGCGGGAATATGCGGACCCTCGCGTGCTGCACGTCGGGGAGCTGGCGGCCACGACCCGCTGGATCCCCGAGTGCGAGGGCCCACATATCACTGCTTGCAGTTTCAATTGTATTTATGTTCTGTAATTTTCTCTCTATATCACAGTTACTGCTGTGGTTTACCATCCCTGCAGTATTCAAATAGCCTAGTGAAGCTCAAGGCCTTCCCGAGAAGCAATGTACCCATTAAATCCAGTGTTAGTGTTTGTGATCCTATTTCATTGCTGCCATCCTCAAACCATGTCAGACCTGTATTAAAGCACCGCTAAACCTGTTCGTTGAAGAGCTGCAGGCAACAAGCTCCGCAACTCCAACTTCTTAGCAAGCTAACCAATTTTACTGTGACCGTCTTGCACTGTGTGCAACATGAAATCAGTGCCTGGTCTCTCATGGAAAAGGGCAATTATTGACAAACCTTTTTATTTTTTTTTATTTTTTTTTTAATAAAAACAATTTGAGTTTCTTTGGCTGCACTGTAAATCAATTTACTGTTGCTCTTCTTCTGCTCAACAAGTATTTCCTGTCCCTAAAAAACGGTGGCTCTGTAGTATTGTAGTCTTAAACAGTTACCATGGTTACTACAGGTGTTGCCATATAAAGACAGGGCTGAAATCTTAAGGATTATAATTTCAATGCCTTCCTGTCGCTCAGACTCACTTTGATACATCAGCAACCTCATAACCGTTGTCAATGTTTTCCTTCCCAGCAGCCACTGCAGCTGTGAGCAGCAGGCATGGTTTTCTGGTCTCAGCGGCTTCCTTTTCAAAAGCAGCAAGGAACTCCTGAATGCAAGAGGAAAACAGTTGAGGATTATGTTGTGTATTAAATTCAATTAAAAAAATATATGCAGAGCGTACATGCATAATCACACATATCACAGTAAAAACGTGAAGAATAAGAGGATTGTTACGATAAAACCTTCTAAAGGACCATAGGAAGGGAGGTGTGGATTTCCAAACCGACCTGGCAGAGCACTGTGAACCTCTTCTGGTCCTCTGGTGGGCTTCCTCGTGCTCCAGGATACTCCCAGTCCAGGTCCAGCCCATCAAAGCCGTGCAGTCTCAAGAATCTGATGGATGACTGGATGAACTGCTGGCGGTTGGCGGGCGATGAAGTCATGACGGTAAATCTGTACACATATACACCAATTTACAGCTATATGGAGTGTTTATGGAGTTATTTATTCTTACATGAGATAATGCAATCCAACAGCTCCATGTTGTTGAAGCTCTCTGACTCACTGTGTGGTTCCAAAGTTCCACCCACCCACAGCCAACAGAGTCTTCAGCTGCGGGTTTCTGTGACGGAAAAACATGTAGATTTACAATTAAATCATGTAGGAGGAGCTCCGACAACCGATGTTGTGGGAGATTTTTTTTGTCTGCTCGTCTGTGTGAACTTTTGTCTGTATACTCACCTATATATGTTTTTCTTGATATATACTTACCAATATCTATATAATCCAGTTTGATTAAATATTAATCTTTGAATGTTAGATAATAGGAGTACTGATTTTGTGTAGTTCGCAGTATAAAGTGCTGGGTTGTGTGTGTCAAGTTACAGGTCAGTCACAAGGTCAGCATGATGTCAGTGGGTCACTCAACCATGACACGAGCCTTTGTGTCACTACATAGGAAAACACCAGCTGATGAGCAGAAGCGTGCAGTTTCGACTATAGTGACTATGGTATATGTGTAGGATTTATGACAAACATCTGTTCCGTTAATAGGACTCATGATGGCCATGGGACGGCATATGACTTCTGGTTAACTCATCAATAGAACGAGTGAGATCCGAATGGTTTATAAAGACAGTGCCTGACAATTTCACTTCAGTTGCTCTCATGACATCACTCGGTTTGTTGAGACCCTTGATTTCCAATAAACCTACATTGCATCAGACTCTGAAGACTCTGTTTGATTATGAAGCGGTGTGGTGTGAAGGGACCAGGCCAGTTGTGGCCCGGCGAAGAATTTCCACCACAATGTAAAAGTAACAATACAACCAATGCGTACAAGAGCAAAACTGAATAATACCACTTAACCAGTTTTACTAAAACATCTTAATGCCCTCCCATGCTTTTGTGGTTCATGTGTTGAAAACTAACAGTGTGCCAAACCTCTGTTTGATATTTGAGCCAAGAAAAACGTACCTGTGCTTGAGGTCATTGAAGGATTTATAAAGAACTTCCATCGTTCCACTCGTACGTTGACAGCTCATTCGAAGGGCTGATTATTGAGAAGGCGTATGTCAGGTGTGTGCAGAGGTTGGGGTCCACATTGGAGGGCAGATATGTGCCAGCACCTAGTCTATACTGGGACCAGTTGGTAAAGTAGCACACCAGTTTGGTAGAAGACAGTTTTGGAAAGGGGAGAAATAGATAGTATTATTATTATTTTAAATTAGTTCATTAAATTGTGATTGAGAGATAAATGTCAATAAATATAAATGATTGATTCATACCAGTTTGAAGACACATCAAAAGGGCCAATCCTGAAAAATAATTTACATTGAAACAGTCTTTTTTTCATGAGACCACTTCCTTTGAATGAATTAACACCTATAATAAAATAACTTACCAGTCAAGACTGTTAGTCGAGCCATGTTGTGTCAGCTGAGCGTCTTTCTTAGAGTAACCTGCAAAAATAAAAAATTATGTCATGAATCATTATTGATTTTGAAATAATAAATTCAATTCTCCATGCTGCACACTATAAATGCTGTATCTAAAATGTAGGCTAGTAAAATGTCTGTGTGCTGATGATTACCTGTGCAGGCTGGCTCTGCAGCTGATCCATCGCTGAGTCCTTTTTATAGGCATGAAAAGACACTGACAAAGGCTGCAGCCAGAGATGTGTATTGAATGCATCAGGAGAGGATTATTGTCTCCTGCATTTGGTCACAAAAGACTACAGTGAGCTGTCAGAAGTCGACCGCTGTTTTTTTTATTGCTGTGATAAATCAGGGCACGAGGTTATGCAAACTTGCCTATCTTGAGTCACTAACATCAGAACATCGGGCCGGTTCAAGCAGAGAAGAGGCACTGATAAATATGAACGTATGTTTTGTGTTTTTATACATCAGGATTAAAGGGCTTTCCATCGTGATCTCATGGTACAAAACTAACTGCACACTGTTAAAGTGACTTTTAGTATCTAGATATTACACACTTACCCTCTGTCCTGAACTTCAAATACAGTAGGGCAGGAATTATTTTCATTATTGATGAATCTGATTTTCTCAATTAATCCATCAATTCCTCTTTTTGTCAGATCGACAATCCCAAACCCAAAGATTTACCTTAGCTCTGTCGTATACTAAAAAGAAAATTAGCAAATGCTAAAATTTGAGAGGCTTAAAAAACACTCAACACGATTTAAATCAATGTTCAGAACTGCTGCTGATTTATATTTTCATTTCTACTTCATTTTATGGAGATGAATGGAGATCTATTGAAAATGATCAACAAAAACTAAAATATCTTAAAATGTTGATAGATGCAATAAAAAAGCCCCAAAACACTGATTTAAGACAACATTTAGCATTAAGAAGTTAACTCAAAAGGAAAAAAATGTGTACGCTAATCTGCACTTTTCGATTTGGTCAGTCATTACTGTAATCAGAGAGGTGCAATAATAAAAAAAAATCACCAGAGAGTTAAGTCCAACAACATAAGTGGCTATAGTCCCTGATAAACTAAAAAGGTATTCGATAAGATGCCCTTTTCCATTTACGCTGTTCGGTCACTAATGATGTAACTATCAGATGTATTGTTTGGCAGCGAATTGGCCAAGGTTCAGGGGAATGGAAATGTTTTCAGCTGTTTTGGCAATTAATAACTAATAATGTTGGAATAGTTCAACATTTGGGGAAATACTCTTATTTGCTTTCTTGCTGAGACTCAGGTGAGATCCTTTATATCACTGTAGTGGTTAAACCTAGATAACATGACGCTACAAAAAGCAGTCAGTTGGCTTAGCCAGGCATAAGACTGGAAAAAGCGAGCTGACTTTATCCGAAGAATTAATTCACACACAACTTTTTTTTTTTAAATAGAGACCAGCTAGACTCAAGAAAAGTAATGATCCTCACAGAAAAACAATTGTCTGGTGTGTAACCCCCAAAAGAGTAATTTTGGACAGGCCTCCAGTTTCCAGACTTTATGCTAAGCTAAGTTAGCCAGCTGCTGTAAGTAGCATCATACTTAACGTGTGAATGGTATCAGTCATATTTTCTAACTGTCAGAAAGAAGGCAAATAAGTGTATTTCCCCAAATGGTCAACTTTTCCTGGAAGTGTTTAAGGCCAATTAATGATACACATGTGACGCAGGCATGCATAAGATTGTGTACGATCCAGATGTCTTGAATCCAGACAAATGTAAATGGTTCCAAGCTGAATTAAGCATTCAAAGAATAATGAACCTTCCCTGGTTGCTCTTTCAAAATTAGGAGCAGCTAAATCTGACATTTAGAGTCACATAAAACATGCTGGAAAGAAATGCCTTCACTTTATTTAAATCGAAGCATAACTGTCTTAATACACAGGTGAAGTTAGGAGTCAAATAAACAAATGCTGTTAAATAAAGTTTATTATTCTCCACTGGGAGTGAAATTAAGAGAGCAGCTCATGAGCAACTTGTGATTTTACGACTGGTTAATGGCTACTTCCTGATTCCCAAAACGGTTTGACCTCTTGTTTCCCATTAGACCAAAATGTAAAAGAGCGAATGAATTATTAGTCCCGGGAGATATTATATTTTCCTTCATCAATTACCAACAACACTCTCAGTCTCTCACATTGTACTTCGTAGGGGGCAGCCTAAATTCGGGGATTGCCCTCCACTGATGGTGAAAGTATGGTATGCAGCCTGTCAAATAGAAAGCATACAAAAATACTATAAATCTCATTATTGAAATTAGAAGAAAGAAAAAGAAGCATAAACCTGCAGTGCAGCACTTTTGCATCCCTCTTCTGCCAGTGAGAGTAATTACAAAATCCTTGTCGGCAGGTGACGCAGGCTTCTTGGTAGCCTACTCTGTCCCTGTTGTAGAGGCTATACATGAAATAAAAGGCATCACAACCAGTGAAATGACATATTTCACTATGAGAATTTCATCAATTTGGTCCAATAACATTTAAAAAGTCGAGAAAAGTCGCAAAATTGAATTATTTCATCCCCATTTAAGTTAGCATCAAGCTAAACCTGACCTTAGCCAGCACGGCCGGTGGACGTTTCTGGTGCTCGTGCTTTGCTCAGTTTGCATTCATTGAGCCAGCGCTGAAATGTCACACTTGACAACAAATGTAAAAACTCCATAAACTGTGAAATACAGAGATATATTTGGTGCTGGTAGGTTTAATCAGCATTGTGTGAACTCGTTTAGCAAGGGCTTGAATGTGACGGATGTTCAGTTACATGGAAAAGTCTTGTACTGTAGCTTTAAGTGGGTTCTTACGACTGCTTTTTATCAACATGATAAACTGATCCACTTCTGTCTCTCGTGGTGCACAACCAGTGTCTCTCCATTGACAACATAACTGAACATATCTATAAGCATGTGCATAAACACACGTTATCTATATTTACAAAAAGCAAAGCTTCCTTTTTCATCAGATGAAGAAGCTTCTCTCTGGAAAGCTGATCCCAACTTTTCCACCTTTTCTTCCTGAAGTGCGTTCAAGTCTGCAAGGATGAGGAGGGATTTAACAGCACCTCAGTCTCCAGCTGTTTCCTCCGGCAGACACACCAAGACCAAAAGTTCCTCCAGGTTTTCAATTCAAAGTGGAGGACACAAGCACGGTGAAGTCGCGTGACAAAGAGCTGAGCTGAAGTGAGGAAGAGAGCTGGAATTTTGAGCTTTATGCCACGGAGTAGATGGTGTTCATTGGAGAGTGGAGCTCCAGACTTCCACCAAAGTCCAACTCCCTGACATCTCTTCTGGTTCCTGTGTACTGACCAATGAATGAGCCGTCCTCGTTGAACGGTATCTCCCCTCCTTCTCCGTACTCCACCAGACTGTCGTCGCTGTCTGATCGCTTCATGATTGCCTCTATGGAAGGCTGGCCTCTTTGAAGACCTCTTTCCTCCTCTCTACAATAACGTAAAAATTAGAAGTACATTTTGTGAATGCTACATGACAGAAAAGACGTAAAATACAATGACGATGTAATCAGCAATACATTAAAAGTCAACATGCACATACCTCCGTGGGTAAGGCAGAGTGGAGACACGCGCTATCCTAAAATTCAAAAACAGTTTGTTTGAGAGCATTGTACGAGAGGCTGGATCACTTTTCACTGATTATCCATTCACAAAAGCAGTCTGCTAAATATTTACAGCTTCAAAAATTTGTTGTATCTGTTCATGTTTTAACAGTTGAATTGTCAATCGTGTCACTGTGTCAATATTTTTTTTTTTTCATACCTTTCAAGGGACCTTGAGTGGTTCAGTGCAAAACAAAAAAAGGGTTGAGGTTTTGGAAGGGAAGGATTTAGATAGAAAAGGTAGAATAAAAAAAAAAAAAAATGAAATTAATGTAAGTATGATCCAAGAGTTATCATAAATAAAGTCAAAAATCAGATTTGATTTGTATCTGTGCAGCATCATGCTAAAATTTTATACAAATTAAAGATGCCTAGTGGAGTTTTTAACCACTACTAGCGTTAAGGAGTGCTAATTCTATGAACTGGTCCTTGTTTTGGGCGTATAGTGCACATGCAGTCATAAAGCATGATAAAAGGTGGCGGTAATGTGCAAAGACATATTGCAACATGCCAGCAACAGCAAATGTGAATTTAAACAGTGCCAGATTAAAAACAGACATTTATCGACAAATATTTTATGAGGAAGATTAAAGGCTAAACAACTCCACAGGGCAGCTTTAATTCACCAAACCGAATGTGAATGCACAGCTACAGAGCAAATGGATGTAATTACATAACTACTGTTATTTTAGTCATAACTTTCAACAGTGATAGTGTGGTACAGTGTTACGCCAGGGAAAACATATTGACTTATTTGGTATTGAGTGCTATTAAATAAATCATAATACATGACTTAATACACCTTTATAAACTTGATATACAGTTTTGTAAAACAGAAGATAAGATGTGGTACAGACTGAGATAAATTGTGCTAAATTCAAAACTTCCTTCAAATAGTAGCAGTAAAAAATGTTCCTAAGTGTATTTTTTATCTATTTTTCCACCAGCTGTCTGTTATAAAACTTACCGATAATCAAATGAACCCTCCTGATCTTTGTCATCCACCAGCTCCAGTGAAATGTCCTTTTTTTCCCGAACTGAAAGTAAAACAAGCCACTTTGTTACACGATACACACTGGACATCATAGGAGTGCCAGGAAATTGCATGCAACTACCAATTTTTTGTATTACTGATTACTCTGACTTTTTTTCTTGATTGATTATTGAATGATTTTTGATTAATTAATTGTTTGGTTTATAAGACATTAGAAAACAGCAAAATCACAACTGCCTACGAGCCCAGATGTTTTGTCCAACCAGCAGTCCAAACTCCAAATACTTAGACTAAGCTTAAACAATAGGTCATGGGTCACCAGTATACCTGGGTATTTCCCCCCTCTGCTCCTCTTAATGAAGCAGACGATGAGAAGGGTGAGCACGATGAGAGCCACAGCACACATTATCCCAATGAACCACCCCTGAGTGGTGATGTCCACCTGGTCCTGAGCGTATGCTGAGATACACAAATACACACATCCTCAACATTTAACATCGGCACTTCAAAGTGTTTGTTTAGTATACCAACAGACGTGTTGATGCATGGAGAAAGTAGTAAATTACTTTCGGTGGTGTAGTGGGGCGACTCCTCCGTGTGCCAGTCCCCTATCCCAATCTGAGTTTGTGCCGCGATGGAGAATCTGTATCGAGTGTAGCGGTCATATCGCCGGAGTGAGAAGCTTGTAACATTAGGAAAGAAGTCCTCGACTCGCAGCTCCTCTCCTCGGGTGGCATTCACTGTGGAGAAAGTGGAAATGGAGGTGCAGTGGGAGAACTCTTGATGCACAGCTATTAAGTGCCTCGCCTGCTCAAAGAGTAGCTGCACAAGTGTTCATTACCCTCTTGAGAACAAACCTCAGTGGAGCCTCGGTCTTTGAGTGCATATTTAAGAGCACTATTATGTACTGCAGGGATGTAGATTCAAACTGATTCCTTTTCTGAAAGTGTGTTTGAGAGTGTTTGGGGTGGTGCGTTGGCGTACCTGTCTGGTACTTGAGGGAATACCCGGTGATGATACCGTTGGGCTCGGCAGGAAGGTCCCAGTCAACATAAATACTGTCCAGATGCCGCTGTTGGATCCTGAAGGATGTGGGAACAGATGGTACTACAGACAAGAACACAGCAGGAGATAATAAACAAAAGCTTGGAGGAAAAAAAACATTAATTTGTGATTTCTATGGTAAACTAGATTCTTTTCTTACCTCCCTCAGGTGTTGAGAAGTGTATATTATTACTTGGCGGCCCTTCAAATCGATTGTTTGCCACCACTATGTACATCTTGTAGTTACTGTAGGGTATGAGTCCGGTGAGAACGCCTGAGGGATCAGGATCATCCTCTGGAAACGCTTTCGACTTCATCGCTCTGTTGACCCACAGCCACCTCAGCTGACTGCTATCCCTCCAGTAGTAGACCTGCGACGACATGCAACACACATTTCCAATCTGCTGAACAAAGGTTTGTTCAACATTTCCACACACGTCAGCATTGTTATGTTTCAGTCAAGGACCTTTTTTTTTTTTTTTTTTTTTTGCATTTTAAAGCAAAATGTCAGTTAATTAAAAAAAAGATATTTTATAAAATGAGATAAACTAATTCATAGATGAATGAATAAGCTACTGTGTAAACAAATGCCAAGACAAGTTTATAAACAATGCGTAAACGAGTGCATAAACAAATGCATAAGCTCAATGCATTAAGTCATTGCTTAAGCAAGTCCGTGAAATAGTGCATTAACAACTGTACTGGTACTTTTTTTTACATTCTGTTCTTGTGCTTATGTGCTCAAATGCAGATGGATGGGGGCAGGTCTTCCCTCCCATGTAGCAGCCTTTTTGAAATTCCTCTGTAATACCTCGGCTTTGGGACACCAGAGACAGCACAGTGCCATCTACTGGCTTTAATATGAAAAAACAAATTTCAGTAGGCCACATGTGAAAATGAGCTCTTTTTTATTAAAGATTTCCGTGCCATGTAGGTTTCTTGTTGTGCTTTTGTTCTGCTCTCCTGTGCCCCTCCAAGTACCGCCCTGTACCACCTCCTGCAGCAGGTGGTAGAAGAGATGCAGCCAGGGCCAGTGGGCTATTCATGTGCTTCCAGGCTGTGAGTGAATGTATTTGTCACAGCTTGAGTTGTGGTATGGAGTCGTTAGTATTACTACCTTTTGGAGCACGGGCACTTATTTCTTGTTTGTTTTTCTGACTAATATTTTACTCTGGTTTAAGTTGTATAAAACACGAGGTATAGATTGGTTTATAGAAGCTGGTTATCTGTTGTTTTTACAAAATTTTACTTTTGAACTGATTTGATTGTAACTATCACCAGTTGACTCTCCCAATAGTATGTACTCAATATTTTACTGTCCATCAACTTGTCCATGCAACCTTTAGTTAAAGTCCCTTATCCTGTGTTGAATTGACAGTAGACACACCTTGTATTCTTTCAGTTCTCCCATAATGGAGCCACGTGTCACCGTGTCCCAGTGTACAGTCACCTGAGTGCTCTCGATGTCAGACACTCTCAGGTTCAGGGGTGCAGTTATTGGACCTGGGGGGTACACAGAGACAGCTCAGTATTTAGTCTGTGATTAGTGAACACCAAGCAAAGTGATGTGATGAACAACGTGTCCTCAACGTGTAGAAATAAAAACAAGTGGAGTTTGTGTTCAGAACATGTTGAATGGTTTACATCTCTGAAACAATTCATGATTCTCTGAGAATAACATTCACATCATCGCAGATCTGTAAACAGAACAATGTTTTTTAATTTGTTTTTCTGCTGGCCAACTGACCTATTTATGACAAATAACCTGCTGAAGGTCACAGATCTGCTTTTTACACACAGACTGTTAACAAAGTAAAGGAAAAACTACAGTAAATGTGATGCCTCCATAAAGTTCACTGAATGGTTTGATGATTATGATAGGGCCCTTGCAGTCACTAGATTCAGTAGTGCACATATAGAAGACGACGGAGTGACGTGTTAAACTGGAGAGACATTTTTAATTTGTATTCATCTATCACATTTTCAGCACAGCTGGAGCTAAATTGGAGCAGCTGGAGGGCTGTACGCTCCACCTTAACATGAATCCTAAACTTAACCTTAACCCGACATAACATCAACATAACCAATTACAGGCAGAGCGTCCCTCCCACTGATCCAATCTAGCACCAGGCCTTTCTGCATGGCCTAAATGTACAACGTTTATGCTCACACTGTACAGATCGCTGGGCTGATCATGATGTGATTTCACGTGCGTAACTTAAATACAGGTCCGTTGATGGATTCACTCACTTCACACCAAGTGAACTGTTGTTTTTTTTCCTTACAGATGTCCCACTCATCTCTAAATTACATGAGGCAATGAACTGAGACACTCACGGTCTTCACCAGAATAGCCAATGACCACAGGAGACTCTGGTCCGAGCCCAAAGTCATTGACAGCCTGGACTTTGATGTCATAGGGAGTGAAGGTGTCTGCATCATAGATGTAATATTTCAGCCACTTAGTGGTTGCGTTCTTCCACTCCTCTCGGGATTCTCTCCTTCTCCACCACACCAGGTACTTCAGGTGGGGTCCGTTCCACTCTCTGTAGGTCAGAGGCTGAAAACAGGTTTCACAGCACAGTTTTTTTTCTGACAGTAAGTATTTAACTATAAACAGATTGAAGATAAACAAAAGGTTTGTGTGGGTCCTTATTACCTCCCAGCTGATTTCCATGTTGTTCCTCCATGTACCCACACCTTTTAAATTTTTTGGAATGACATCTGGGGCTGCGAAGGAAAACAATTGCAGAGGAAAGATTATTGGTTGGAATAAATTATTCTCTACTTTGGGAAATGTACTTATTCCAGCCAATAAATGCTAAACTGGAGCCTGGAGATGCTGGCTTATCTGAGCATGAGGACAGGATGTTGGGGAAAACAGCTGGCCTAACTTTTTCCCCAGTTAAACAAATGAATCTACTAGCACCTTAGAGGCTCATTAAACAACATGCTATTCATTTACTCTGTAAAAAAAGTGTAAAAGTGAAAAGTTAAGGTTTTATGTGCTACAAGTTGGGCGTTATGTGCTGGATTGTTTCAAACTCAATGACTTTGTGGGATCTCTCTAAGTTATTATACTGATTAAACAAACAAGAAATAGTGTATTGATCAATGTGGTTTAGGGCATGTTAGGAGGTGTTTTTATACTTTTGGACAGAGCCAGGCTACATAAGCTAAAACAACCATCTCCTGGCAGCATCAATTTCCTCATCCTACTCGGTGTCAAACTACTCATCAAAATGTGTTACACATGTGTGTCTTTACTGTCATTCATACCGGTATTGAATTAGCGTCAAACTCACGTGCTCCGCTGGTCTGGAAGCGCGTAGATGGACGACTGGGGCGACTCGCTCCAATTTCATTGATAGCGATGACCCTGAACTCGTAGTATGAGAAAGGTACGAGATGCAAAATGACAGAGTTGAGGTTCCCTGGGTACGTTGACAGGTTTCTCCACTTCCCCGGCAACCAGTCGTCATCGTCAAACTGCACTAAGTACCCTGTGAGAGAGCAAAAAGTGTCGAAACATGGGGAAAAATTCTGGTAAATACCAAAGAATTATCCCAAAAAAGTAATATTAAAGAAAAGGTATTTCTGTGAGTTTATTTAGTTTCATTGCTTTTACCCATGATGGGGCTGTGGTTGCTGTCTCCAGGGGCCCAGCTGAGTCTGACTGTTCGTTCATATGGATCTGACAGCTCCAAGTTAGTGGGAGGATTTGGACGGTCTAAATGGAAAATTCATGTAAACACTTAAGAGGCCCAATATGCCGTATGGTTGATAAAATGTCCTCTATTTTAAATGTTTCATACCCATCACCATTAGATGTGCTGAGGCAGACTTCTGGTCCAGCTCACTCTTGATGACACATGTATAATTGCCCTCGTCGTCTCTGTTTACATTAGTAATGACCAGATTTGATTCATCCAGAGAGACTCTGAGGAAGACAGTAAAACTGGTGAGATCTGGACGCTCATTTGGTCACACAAACACATGTATCCGCAGTTGTACAAACAGGCCTAATAATTTAATTTATATACTTTTTATATGGTTTATATTTTTACAACAACACACACCTCCAGCCAAGAGTGACTGGCTTTTTGTTTTTTATCCAGGTGGTTGTGACGGGAGTAGTGATGTCTGCTTTTACGCCGCACTCGAAGCGCACATCACTTCCACGGATGACCTTCATACTCTGTGGTCTTGTGACAATTAATGTGGGTTCTGAGAAGAAAAGATGACAGAAGAACCACAATATTACACAACCCAACAAGTATTTGTGTAACATGTTGTTGCTGAATGAATAATTTTACATATGAATGACTGCGCTCTTGACCTTTGACCTCTACTCGGACTTGATTCTCATCTCTTCCTGCGATGTTGCTGACGATACACAGGTAAGTTCCCTGGTCGTCTATCTGTATACGTTTGATCTCCAGAGTCCCGTTACTGTAGGTCTTGAAACGGTTTCCTTCAAGATTTCCTTGTCCATATTTGGACCTGTGTGAGAATATATACAGACAAACACACTGAGTTCATTTCTGAAATTTGTCTCTACATTAAAGTGTCACACACCATGTTCTTACCATCGCAACTCTGGTACTGGAGAACCGAAGTAGCGGCAGTCTAAGAAGGCACGACTACCCTCTACCACTTTGATGAGTTCGCTCCTAGGCCCAATAATACGTGGTGTTGCATCTAAAGGAAAAGATAAGAACTGCATCATCATCGGTGAATAATCAATTTCAGTATGGTGTCTTTCTTGTAATGGAAAAAAAAAAGGAGAAAATTGGTCTTTTTTTCCTCCTCTCTGAAAGAATCGTGTTCATTGATTTGCTTTTTAATTTCCAATTAGTGATCCCTTACAAATAATACAAAATTGGGTACAACTTACGGTTCAGTTGTGATTTTGAAAAACAATGCTTGTACTGGAAATGATAGGAATGACAGCATTGTAACTTACGAAGCACGTTGACAAACGCATTGGCCAGTAAGTAGCCATACTCATTTGAAGCATTACACTGGTAGACACCGTTGTTGTCAGCCGTCACACTGCGGAAGGTAAGCGTGTCTCCAGACACCTGTCTGCTAGGCTGGGGGGTGGCAGCTGGAAAAAACAAACAAGGAAGGAAAACTAGTCAGAATGAATATTATTTTGATACATTTTTATAGCTCGTAGACTTGATCTCCACAAACGTACTTTCAATTGGTTCCCCATTAATGAACCAGCTGATTGTGGGACGAGGCGCTCCATCAGAACGACACACCATCCGTCCGTTTTCCTCGGGGGCCAGGATCAAGTCGGTGGGCTTCTCCAGCCAGAATGGAGCAGCTGTCAAATATGGAGTCTGTCAGCTGTTTGAAAATGAATATGCAGAAAAATAATCTAATTCTGTAAGTTTCTGAAGGTCTCACCTTTGACCCTGACGGTTATTGTGTGCTCTATGTAGTTTATCTTATTGGCAGCAGTGCAGGTGTATTCACCCGCATCCTCAAACAAGGCCTTCGGGATTTTAATCATCTTGTTGAAGTTCTTTACTTTCATGCGTGGCGTCACTTCGAGGTCCTCCCCATCCTTGGTCCAGGTGATATGAGGAGTCGGCCTTGATGATGATAAAAAAATAAAAAAAAGGCTTTACACAGGAGGACTTTCATGAAATTAAAGTAAAAATACTCAGAAAGAACACAAAATAAACCATATCATAACCATTTGTGGAAGAATATGAACAATAGCATTAAATACATTATGTGAAAGGGCGACAGTTAATTTTTGTGATTTTGTTTGGACACTCACAGTCCCGCAGCGATACACTCCAGGAGCAGCTCCTCTCCTGTCAGGACCAGTATGGAGCTGGAGGAGCCGGTGGGAGACAGCCAGGTGGGGGCAGCCTCAGCTATTGTACGAGCTGCAGAGGAAACCAGTCAGGCAGACCTCAAACATTTACTCACAAACCCTTTCTGAGCATGAAGCAACATAAGAGACTTCCCACACTCAAATGATGAGGCTTTTAAGGGTAGAGTCTAATAAAAAAAAAATGTTGCAGTTAGTAAGTAGAGCAATCACAAAACCCTGAAGGTTTTAAGGAAAATAACATGCTAATAGATCTGTTTGATTAGAAAAAGCCAAGTTAGGATGAACAGAAAAGATGTTGTTAGCTATCGTACTCACTTGTTAGCACCTTTACAACCACGGGCATCTTCTGCTGAATGACGTTCTTGTAGGGGAAGCGGGCGTTACAGCAGTAATCAGCAACGGAGTCATTAACATGCACATTGGAGAAATACAGATCTCCGTTCACTCCCATGGAAACCCTGCGGTCCTGCCGCACAGGCTGCATGGTGGGGACAGCTGTCTGAATGGGCCAGTTGAAAGGTCTCGCGTACGAGCCTGAAATGCGACATGGTGTTAAAGAATACCATTATTTAAAGTCAGTTCACAAAGGGCAAATCTATCAAATTCCTCCTGTTATCTGTGGTTGACCCCAGACTTCAACGATCCGGCTCACCACTGCGTATCAGACACTTACAGCTGGACATCCAGTAGGTTTCAGGTTTAGGTGGGCCAGTCGGAGGGTCACAGGACAGGACTAGAGGCAGGCCGGCACTGACCCCCACCGGCTCCAGGATCTCCCTCGGCCACACAGGAGGTCCTGCAGAAACAGTGATAACGTCTCCTCTGAGAAGCAGGGTCAAGTTTGGCTGTTTGATAACGGGGCTCATTAAATATCTCAGATAATGGTCGATGTTGGGCCCTGAAATAATTAGCCTTTATCACGGAGATCCTAGGGTCCAAAAACTAAGCAAGACACACTTTTGCTCTGATTTACACGTTATTTCATCATGAGGAACATGGGCACGATAGTGTAGTTTGAGCCAATCTCAAATTTACTATCCTCCTACTGCTGTAAATACTCAATAACTGGAAAACTGTATTAATAGTTCCCAATTAATACAGTTTTCTCCATGCAAAGTTGTTTTAGAAGATTACTTCGTAGCCACCCACTAAAATCAACAACAGTGGAAGTCTTTTGTAAGTCGTTTCTAATTTCTACACAACATACTGTACAGCAAATAAGGAAGGTTTTATTTAAAGAGGTCCTAAAAGCAGCAAATATGGGTGGAGGCAGTCTGTGACATTTCACAGTAATGCCGACATGGACAGCATCACTGCACACTCTGAAGTCACTGCTCATTCACTGATACAAACAAACCGTTTATTCTTCATTAGTACCACTCCTGAACTTACTGTACAACTGTAGCCTGATCTTGTTGGAGTATGCAGATCCATACTCGTTGGAGGCGATGCACTGATACTCCGCCTCATACTTTTCTGGATTGTTCCAGGCATAGATGTCCAGAGTCCCTGAGTGCCTGCGCATCGATACCTGGGAGTCCCGCGCCACATTGAAATACTTCCCGTTACGCCTCCATGAGAAACTTCACGATCAAGCAAAAAAAAATAAAAGTAAATCAGTAAAGTGGTTTTCCAATATTCATGTTAGTTTTACCAAATCTGTTGAGTGGGCTGCTTCAGCTCTTACATAGGATGAGGAGTTCCTTTGGCTTCACACTCTATGACCATGGTGTCTTTGGGGTCAACAATATGTTCCTTCATTGACTGCTTTATAATGGTTGGGGGTTGTCTGACTGCAGGCAGGGGAATAAAGTCAGTTACTGTGGGAAAACAAAACACTCAAATACATTCACAACAAGCTAGTTGACACATCTGAAATTCCACTCACCTTCCAGGGGAACGTCCAAAGCCCAAACACTCTGCCATAGAAGTAGCAGCAGCGCTGGTTTGACCAGTGTGACCATCTTTACAGTTCATTTAGTCCAGAAACAATTACGATCACCAACTCTCCTGTTCTCAAAATGAAGGAGCAGAAAGACAGCTACAAAACATTAATTTCAGTCAGAGTTCAGGTAAAAAAAACAACAACCTTGCACCACTGACACAGTGGCGGCACTCAAACCCTTTATTTGAGTGTACTAATACTATCATGTAAAACACTCCATTAAAAGTAAAAGACTTTCAATCAAAATCGTACTTCAACAAATGTCCGTCAGTATTATCAGTTTATATATCAAAGTAAAAGTATTGTTGTGACTGTTCATTTTTAATTTTATTAATATTACTGATGCAATATCATAAGTAGTATTTTCCTGTTGTTCTTGGTTTGGTAGTTTATTATATTTATCACAAGATAGATGAGGGATTGTGAGATGTTTTAATTGAATAAGAATGAAGAAAAAACTAATAAATGCTACACTTTTTTGTATAATGTTTTTCTTTTTGTGAAATATTGGTTAATTTGCCATCTTTGAGTGTCAGTTTAATGTTTGAATAACTATCTGGGAGGTTCAGCAGGGAAATCCCCTGCTGTCAATTCACAGACATCTGAAACATTTGACAAGTGGCTCAAAGTATAATCAGGCAGAGAGGTCATCAGGCAGAAAGCTTGTCAATAACAGATTTAATATTTAACAATGTTCTATATTTTATAAGATTTTTAAATGATTTTCTTTCATCTGAATAGTAAACTTTCGTCAGGTCAATGCAATTAAGTGAAGCATTTCCCTCTGTAATGTAGTGGCGTAAAAGTACAGTATTATGACATCAACTCAATCTACATTTACTTCATAAATGTACTTAAGCACATTTATTGAAATCCTGCACTCAGTAACTTTTTTTTTTTTTACACCCCACTGCTGTGTCAGATTCTCTGACAGAATAGTTTCAGAATTTTCATGCCGCAAAAACAACACAACATCAAGCTATTAAAGTGAATCTCAAACTGACTGCATCCCCGACATGAACATGAATTCCCTTAATGCCTGACAAGACTAAATTGTGGTTAATTAAACTGTACGTGCAGGGTCCAATTCAATTTATCTGTCAGATGCAACAAAAAAAACCATTTCATTACATGCTTCACTTCAAAATATTTTGCTCTATATACATAACGAACTATGCATCATGTTTGCATGATGAAAACTAAAAGTTATGAGAACCTACCTCTGTCATGTAAAGTCAAATCAGGGCTCCCTCCTCCCCATTTCTATCGCTTCCCAATGCATCAATAATCCACAGACTTTTCTCCCGGAAATTATTCTTGTTTGTGCAGTACAGAAATGAATGCCTCGGTCCTTCAAATATCAGGTCAAGAAGCCCTAGAGGAGTTGATACACATCAGTAATTGAGTTTCTGTCTGTCACTGCCACTTACACTCTGCCCACCCATCTCATGAATAATGAATGAGCCCCATACAACACCTACTCTTCACCCACTTCACTGTCCTCACAATTCTCCATCAAACACGGTCACAAAGTTTCTCTTGCACAGTAATGAATTAAATAAATGTATACATTTACTACACCAACAGTAGGGGAAGGATTTCATTTTTTCTGGGATTTTCTTTTGTTATTTTAGCTGAATAATGTTTGTTCTGACCCTGTCAAGTGTGAGCATAATCATTTTCGTACATGGGGTTGGGCCAAATGAAAGCACAAAACAACCCAGATTCTGTACAGATTGCATTCCTGTTGGTTTTGATGACATCAAAATGTGGGTTTCATTGTTGACTGGGGAGAAGTATGAAAGAAATGTTTGTTTCTGTTATATGAATTTTACATGTGGCAAATCTCCAGTCACATGACATCCTGATAAAGGCTGGGAATATCCAGTTCCCAAATATAAGAAATACACTTTAAAACTTCTTCTGCACAGCCTTGTGCTTTAAATGTTCTTATGTATCCTCTTTTTGTGACACACACACAGTCATTCACACACACAGGAAAGTGGGAAAAGGTCATTACCATTCATCTGAGAAAATCCTACAGCAGGAAGAAGCAGTTTTCTTTTCTAGAAACGGTGCCAAAGATGCAGGAAAAGCTGTATTTGTGTGAGACAAAAGCCATCTCAGGGCTGTCGACAGAGTCCTGACCTGTGTAGGCTTTCAGGCATTCACACGGGGCTGCATATACAGAGCAGCACTGACAGGGCTCAACAATAGCTTGGTGGGGAGGCGGGGTAACATGAGGTGGCACTGCAACCTACAGATTACATTAAATTTATAATTAAGACTTGTATCTGCAAGTCCTGAAAGCAAAAAGTGTAACAAATTATGGATTTTTATCTATTTTCATTTATATTTTGAGGGAGAATCAATGCACTTGTGATGTAAATCATTATGACTCTCCGGCCCTGATCCCCTTCTCCATGCAAACATTTGAAACGTAACTTGACATGTCTCACACAGAACACAAAAGCAGACGGGGCATGTTGAGCTTCTTGGCTCTCAGGAATGGGCTTTTCTCCGCACACATGGGACTGAAGCAGGCCTGGAAGTGAGCAGTGATCAGTGCCATGCACCAGATTGCACATTGAAGAGGCACAGAGGCGGACAGAGCCAGCTCAGTGACGACAAAAAGGTCTCTATGCTCGTGGGTCCCCTCTGGCGCGAGTGTCCGGGGCCCGGGTAAGAGCAGATGGCATGTGAGTGTTCAAGCACACAAGCTGCCTGTTCAGACTCAGAGCACCTATCATTCACACTTTGTCGTCACTGCATCGGGGAGAGCACAAGAAGAGGATGGAGAGAAACTCCTGTTGAGCAGGACACGGCGCTGCGTTACGTCACCACCACTGGGCAATTAATACAATACTGTCGCACAAATTCTAACACTGACTTTAGGGTTTGATAAGGTAACTACATTTTCTGAAACGCATCATGTCAAAAAACAATATTCATACACGTAAACTACTTCATTAGGAACACCTGTCCAATCTAATGTTGTAATATTATAGTTGCTCTGCCATAAATTCCACTTTTATAAGGCTTATACATTTTCAGTTTTAGTTGACATAGAGATATATTTTAACATTGGTAATTTAATGTGATTGTCATTACTTAGATATGCTCTCTTTTGCTCTCAATGCATTTGTATAACACCACTACATGTTGTTTTAACAATTCCTTGACAGGGATATTTTCTTATACTTGTTTTGCCCATCCCATAAGCATAAATGAGGGGATCTAAATGCTAAATCCTTATGTCAGAGTGCTCACATATGCCGATTTTTATCAGGTGTAGTGTTTACCATGCCAACCATCTTAGGTTAGCTTGTTAGCATGCTATGATTTTGCACTGAACACAAAGCACACAGACAGCAATACAGGTTTTGGAGAAAGGTCAGAACAGAAGAGACGATGGTACTTGAGGAAATGCTGAGGTGATTAAAATTCTTCATGTGGGGGGATGTGAGTGTGCATAACAAATTCTACGGGAATCCATTTCATATTTCTTAAGAAATTTCACAATATATTTTGCTTTCCATGTTTCTCTGCCACTAATTAATTATTTTTAAAACATTCTTTAACGACGATGGTTTGAAGAGGTGGTCTTGTTTCAATTTATCTTTATTTTGTAAGGAAACAGTGATGTTTTAAAGTGGTTATTTTGATGCTTATTGTTTCATTCGCTCACCGTATGTTCTGGTCTTTGCATCCTTTGTGATTGTTAAGTGTATTTGGACCACAGTGTTTGGTGATTTTACAATTAAAAAAAAAAATCTATTGATTGACTCTTAATCCCAAATGCTAGTTGTTAAAAACAAGTCAAGGTGTCAACCATGTACAATGATTATCAGTACAAAAAATGTGCACCAATCCATCAAGAAGATGTTGAGATATTTCTTCAGATATACTGAAAGATTTGACTTGCTGATGGCCTTAGAGGGAAAGTCATATTGAGTCATCATTTTGAAGTCATGAATATCTCCACCAAATGTCATGCCAATCTATCCAATTGTCGTTGAACTCTTTCAGAGTTGGCCACACTGCCATCCACAGAGCAAAGCTGTTAGTGTTGCTAAGAAATACCAAAACATCCATGAATATTGAATGTTATGAATGCTCACTATTACATTGAGATTTAAGTAAATTTATTCATACATGAACAGTAAGATAAGTAGTTAATATAATGCACATCTCAATTGCCAGTGTGACTTGATTGCCACATTGCAAAAAGTAATGTTAATTCATGGCAGGAGCTGCACAATATTGTGTCCACTCCCACATAAATCTGCTGATGCAGTTGTCGACCAGCCCCACTTCACAACTCAGACTATGACATCATTAAAACCTCGACTTCCATTGATGCCCATCTTGTACGACAGCTGCAAGGAGTAAAGCGCTCCTTCACGTGTGACAGAGTAGCATAGTGTGTCCATGCTACGCTGTCTTAATGTGCTCTAATAGTGTGTACTTTACATCCAAAAACTAGTATTTAAAATTTGCTAAACAAGGTGAATATTAAGAGGTCCTACCTTTAAGTCTATTTTCTGCTCCTTGGTCTGTTTTCCCCTCGTTGGACTGACAGCAGACTCCTACCTTCTTCTTATCTTCTGTCACAGTAGATTCACTGCAGCATCTCCACACCTTTCCAGCAGCATCCGGTTGTTGTGCTAGTTTTCACTCCATCATCTTAAGGCAGGTGACAGAGCGAGATAAGAGGGTCATGTGGCCCATCGGGATGGCTGCCCCCAGCCTGGGTCACACGCCTGGCACACATGGCCTGAGAGCCTGTGATAATAAATCCATTGTGAAATCCACACATACATATAACGTCATCTCCATTGTGTTGGCTGGGTAAAGTCAGAGAGAAGTGCCATGTCATGCATTAAATTGATAGATTAGGTTTAGATAATGAACTGCCAGAATAAAAAAAAAAAGAAAAGAAAAGTCATTTAAGTCTTTTATAAGAGGTTAAATGTTTGTATTTCTTCATGTGTGCCGTTTCTGAGATTCAGTTTGTTAGATTGGTGGGTGGGTCACTGACCTTGTATCTTCACACTGGCTGGCACGAACGCACGCTCTCTTCCACAAAGCGTTTCTGTCTGGAACAAAGTCAGTCCATTGTGGACAGGGAGGGCACAACTTCCACACACATGGGGGGATTTAACCCGTCACATTTAAATTTGACTGGATGGCTTCTCCTTCAATGATAAACTCGTAAACACTGCACTGATGTATTTAATGGGATGAGAAAACTGGATATACTGTAGACTTTGAAGGTGTTCAGGGAAAGATTAAAAAAAAATCAAAAACATCTAAAAGATGACAAGGGAGTCTTTTCATTCATATTTTATTTAAAATAAATATTCATAAAATGCTCAGTAGCACAACAATATAATACATTAAATCCTAATTTATAGCTTATATTACATATAATACAGTAGCTTACATCGTCTATATACTGACAAGTATAAAATACAGTAACAACTGTGTACAGTGCATGTCACGTGCAAATTTTTAAAGTTTTTTTTAATAAAGTGCACCCAAGTGCGTATTTTTATGAATGTGTATCTGTATCAAGAAGTCAAAACAAAATGTGAAAGAGGGAGCGGATAAAACAACATAAAAACCTAATAACACAATACCTATGACCTGTCCAGTGAAGCTCAAATAATGCAGCAGCTGTCAGCTCGTTTGTTTCTTAAAACGTTTCTTTACACTGACTTAAAAAATACTGGAAATTATGGAAATGGTGATTGCCTTACCTCCTTTAAAGATGATCCACGCTGCCGACGAATATACAATGTGATCATAATTTGATGTGCGCTCTCTGCTCAAGTTGAAAGTCCATAATGAAATCACAAATGCACATATACCAATGGTCACAAAAATGTGTGTAACTCAGGTGCTGATGTTGATCAAGTGTTAGGTTAGTGCTTCCCACTGCTCTATGCACATTACTGTGCTGCATCTTTGAACTTTTTGTTCGCACCTCATAGAATCTCATAGAATCACACTCACACTTTGTGTGTAAAATGATGTATTACGGAAAAGAGACAAGTTTCTAAAATTATAACAACGTGCAAACGGCAGACAACTACATTTTGCCAAATTGTTTTCTGCATTGCGGTTGTTGTACTTTAAGGTGTTTCTGTTATTTGTCCCCACCATCTGTATAAGTGTGTATCTGTTTACAGGATATTGCTCTGTGTGATGACATGCTTCACCTCACCTCCTCACATCAGTTTCTGTTTCATCTCCCAGGCTCTCTCACTCATCCAGTCCTTAGTTCTGCTAACAGGTGAGCGCTCTGCCCCAAGCACCAAACACAGTCTGGCCAGTTTGGGCTGGTTTCTCTCCAGGTATTTCTGGGTGTCTCTCTGCAGTTGGTCCAGGGCCCGAGGTCGGTTTTCATCGAGGGACACCTCAGTGCTCAGCATGGGGTTGAAGCGGAAGTAGACATCCTGGGCCAGCAGCTCGTCCAGAAGGGTGTGTACCCCTTCGGTGTCGGTGGCGCTGCTGATCAGGTTGCTGATTTTGGCCCTCAGGCTTGTGGAGGTGGCAGTTCCCCTTTTAACGTTGTCATAACGACCGGTGCCAAGGGACAGCACACACTGGAAGTGCTGTTTGGGCCAGAGCAGACGGCTCTCGTGGACTGCCAAGGCACAGGGATTGTTCAGGATAATTCCTCCGTCCTACAAAAAAAAAAATACACAATTTATCTAAACTGGAAATAACTTCGTTCAACTGTGACCCACACAAAAACCATACGTGTTCAACTTTTGTGTCTTTAATGACATATTTTTGTTTCTTAAATCTTAAGTGCATGTACTATCGTTTTGAACCTGATGAATGTCACTTTGTAAGGTGAACTCCTGGAAGTATCCTGGGGCAGCGGATGATGCCCGCACTGCCTGCCACATCTGGGAGCCCGAGCCTCCGGCGTAACGGCTGAGAGAGCCCGGTTTGTGGTTGTAGTTGCGGAAGACGAATGCTTTAGGACTGGTACCCCAGTTCACCACCGCACTGACTGCAGAAACCTGAACGGACACCAACAAAAAGCCTGGGTTAAACCTGTGAAAGCTCAAATGTTTTTGCTTGCTGGCCACAGTGGGGTGCTCTACTGCAGCAGCTGTAGATTCAATAATCCAGCTTTATTTCATCAGTGCTGTGAGACCGATAGTGATCAGAAAATAATAATAATGCAGTGTTCTTACCTTAGGACTTAACTCATCTCTGTTTGTTCTGATCAGCACTCTGTCACCCAGCTTCTCTCTAAATAAGATTATAATAACAGAAAATACTGTACATTCAGAGCAATAAATAAAATATAATAGTCACTCCTTCCACTGAAGCACATACAGTGTTAGCATCTACTCAGTGCGTACCGTAGTATTGTCTCCCAGGTCTCAGAGTTATAGTAAGAGTGATTCCAGCCCATTTTTACAGTGCCAACCAGACGGTTTTGCCGAAACACTTCAGACCCAAATCGTCGATACATGTCGGCACACTCCTCGACAGAGAAACGGGCCAGACCCACCATGAAGGCGAGGACAGCACCTTGAAGAGGCAGATGCATATGAAGAAAAGTGAGATAAAATCATGGAGTCAGGCTGTCGTGTTAAATCTCAGTTTTCTATTTGTCACCTGTGCTCACTCCACAGATGTAGTCAAACAGCTCGTGGATCTTTTTCCCTGTCTCGTTTTCAAGTAGCTTTAACACCTGCAGAGGCACCAGACCTCTGGACAAAAAAAAAAAAAAAAAAAAAGAATTATGGTTTGTTACATTTATGTGGTACTTTTGAGTTAAACTGGGTTATGATCATGGATATTAACACAGCTGTATACAGAACCAAGAAACAGACACCATCTTAAATGAGGTTTTGTGCTGAGATGAGGTAATGAGTTGATGAATCAATTGAGAGACACATAATTATTCTGATAATCAATGAATAATTGCAGCAGTGTTTTCCACAGGTTGAGAAATTACTTGTGGTGGTGGGTGGCGCGATGTATAACCTAAACTTTTTTCTGTAGCTACAATTTACAGATGTAAGCTAAATACCTCACATGCAGACTATCGATAGACACAACAATTTAGCATGTTCCCTACATGTAAATGCCTCACATGCAGGGTATCGGTAAATGGTAGCTCAGCATCTGCGCACTCTAGTCCGCACTCTGTTTCATGTAGTTTGGAAAGAGTGAAACGAGGTGTTCTTACATAAAAGATTTACCGAAGTTAATATACCTGTGTAGCCCACCAAAGTAAAGCCTGTGTGGGAAACACTGCTTTGAGTCATTGTTGAAGCAAAAGTATCAAACATTTGCTCCTTTGATCTCTACAGACATGAAGGTTTGTGACTTTTCTTTGTTTCCATGTAGAAATAGGTGACAGATGTTTCTTTGGGCTTTGCACAATCACTCAGTGAAGATAAGCAACTTGAGGATGTTACTCCGGATGTGGTCAACTTGGATGGATATGTTTGACTATTTTCGGAAGTTTTATATAGTTTTGTAGAAACAATCTAGTTCTGTGTACAGCATGCACTGCACATTGTTAAAGGACAATCATTCAATAATAATCCATCTTCTTAGACTTACCTCGTGCCGCCACCATCAATTGAGAGCACTCTAATGCCTCGACCTTTGACCGGATCCACATAGCCAATCAGAGCCAGGGTTTCTCTTAAGGCAGCCTGAAGTCCCATGTCGTGCCTGTAGGTTCGTCGCTGTCTCAACAACGTGACTGCAGTTTTCTCCTGGAAACAGAAACATCTATGAAAACCGTACAAGGTCAAATCAGGTTTTTAAACATTTGTAAATGTGACTGTTTCTTTTCCATCGGACCTGCCAGATTAAAGCTTTGCATGAGGGGTAGCGGAGGAGGTGTTCATTGAGGGCCTCCACGCAGACAATCAGAGCCTCTGGAGATGAAGCCAGTCCTAGACTGCCCATCAACCCTCGAGTCATTTCCTCTGACTGCCTGCGACTCAAGACAAACTGAAAACATACAAACAGAAATGACTTTCTGTAAAGTCTTTATATAAACAATTTTATATAGTTTAGCCTCTTGACCACAACTACAATGTTGTTTTTCATCTTTAAAATGTGAAATAAGTGGTACATAAATTAAAATATTAAGTCGTAATGCTGCTCCAGTTTGAAGCGACACACCAAATTCTCATATTCTTGATCAATGAGACATTAATATTCATGTAACCTTAACTCACCTTTTTATTGAATATTGCTTGTGGTGAAGTCATTGCAGTTTGGGGCTTACTAGTCTGGGACGAGGGGCCCAGGTTTAGATAAGCACCCAGCAAGTCTGGAATGGCACTTATTGGGTGGCGAAGGCAGTCCATAAAAGACACAGTCTTCAGTCTCTCTGGGGATCCAGGATTCATCTCTTTTAGTGGATCTCCATCATTGTCCTCGTTCAGTCCTTTTTCTCCCTTGAAATACTGATTGATGTGACTGGATGTCTGAAAGTAGTTCTCCCCGAAGTTTGTTGAGTTAGAGCTGCTGTGGAAAAGGCCTCCAGTTTCAGGGCTGATGTCTTTCTTCAGCGGTGACCTGGCACTGTGAGTTTGAGAGGTAGACTGTGTTAAGAAGTGTTTCTTGTAATTGCTATTAGTTTCCACAGGAGTTTGTTCTCTCCGATTCAGAGCTTCGTCTGTAACTTTAGCACCAAAGTATTTATTGATGTGTCTTGCAAAGTGAAGGTATCCCTCTTCCCAGCTGCTGGAGAGTGTGTTGGACTCCGCTACTGCCTGTTCACTACTCAATTCCACCTGAGACAGCCCACCCTCTTGAGAGTTTGTGATGCAAGTGTTTTCCATTTTTCTCCTCTTCTGTCTCTTGTTCATCCCTCTGGTTAAAGACACGGTTTCTGAATTTTCCTGCATTTGAACTTTTGCAAAACCCTGAGAGAACACTGAGTTGATGTGATGAGCAACGTAACTGTAGCTCTCACCAAATCTTGATGCCAAAGAGCTGATGTGAAAAAGCTGCAGTCGAGACACCTCCTGGGTTTGTGGACTTGTTTCTGAGTTCTCTTTCATGCCTTTGCTTTTTAAGGTCTGTGTTGCATCTTTGCTCTCAGATACATTTCCATCTGTGGCTGCCCGTTGACTTTGTCTACACCTCTGTGACCTGCCAAAAGAATCTGGAGTTGTCACAACAATATTAACATTTTGCGCGACAACATCCTTTCTCTTGAAATACGTGTTAATGTGTCTGGACAGTCGATTGAATGATTGACCAAGAAGACGCCCTCCCAGTGAACTCAAATTAAAACTGCTCTGAGCCTCCGCAAAAATCCCAACAGGAGCTTCGGCTCTGAATGCATCCCTATTAGAAGACGAATAAAAACGCACAATCTGGAGATGTCTTCTGTCTTTGGTAAAATCTCTGAGGTAGCAGTCAGAGGTAGAGCTTATATCACTGTCCTTTACATTTTTAAAAGCAAATTTTCTCCCAAATCTGAAAAGTTGAGGAGCTGACAGTTGTGAATATCTGTGAAAGTCTGGGCTGAGAGGAGCTTTGGCCAGACGATGGTCCTTTCTCAGAAGGCTCATCGTGTACCTAAGTTTGCATGAAGTTTTCAAAGTCCTGTTCACAGAACTTGGAAACATGTTGGCGCTGAGGTAGCGCCCCATGTTTGAGCAGCAGTCGGTTGACGCCCAAATGTCACTCTGCTGCTGGCAAAGAGTTAGATCACCTGGGAAAGAAAAAGAACGAAAGAAAAACATTAGAAAAAGACTCAAGTCAACAGCAACGTTAGCAGCGAGGCTAACACTACAGTAGGTGACACTACAGGAAAACTCAAGGAATCACCCGTTGAGTCAACAGGATACATCCTCCAGAAACTAAAGACATTTTCCTGAATAAGTGAAAAAAAAATGGAGCTCAATGAAAAATTTGGAAAATCATTAAATTAAAAAAGAGGCTGACCTTGACATTGCAACAGCAAGACAACAGCCTAAAATGTCTATTATAATCATCTGTTGTTTACAAACACAAGCAGGTTATAAACCAACTTAAATTTAATCATTTAAATAAAACACTTTGATTTCGACAATTAACAACCTTGAATTAACTTAAAAACCAACCAGGCTCGTTTGGTGTATAAATATCTTTGCACCTTTAAGGGCACATTGTCGCTGCTATAAACTACTCACTGCGTGTTTTCAGAGCAAGCTGATCAGACTGTGTACAAACATCATGTTCCACAATAGACTGACATCTACACTGTTTTCCCGAGTACTGTCCCTCCAGGAACGAAACATGACACCTCAGACGAATACACAAGTGTTGCTGTAAATAACTCTCAATGCATCTAAGTCTGCAATGAGACACAGCAGTTTGACAACATGGACAGCTTTGACTTTAATTACTGTACTCCCAAACCCCGTGCAAGAAAGAGTGCGCTTTTAAAAAAAAAAAATATTTAAAATAAAGTGCATTAATAATGACTTTCTGTGTTGGCTTCACAAAGATTAAGGCAGACAATAGTCAGACGTTGACTAAAGTTGTTTTCCACTTCAGTGGGGCAAGATCGTGAGCCAAAAGCAGTTTACGGGTCGTCTCACCTTGACAGGAAATGTGTTGAAAGCGAACAGGAAATATTTACCTGAAACGCACACCAAGCTCTTTTGTCCTCACAGTTCCTCTTTTGGCAATTTCCTGCTCTCTGAAATTCAGAACACCACGTTTGACAAACTGTCAGAAGCACTATTTCTACTGTGTTTTGACACTTAATTCAATCCTTCTTGGTGCAGGGCTTTAACCTTATTGGCCGAGCTGGGCTGTGGGGAGGGGGGGGAGGGGGGGGGGGGGACCAGCTGCGCCAAAGACCACACAGAAGCTTAAGGTCATGTGGTCACTGTTGACAAGTGCAAGTCTAAAATTAGGGGCGAGTGGGGGGGGGGGGGGGGGGGGGGGGGTTACAAGTTGATGGTCTCAGGGAGCTACGATGGCTGCTTCTGACGTCATGGCACATCGCGCACACCTCCCACCAAACAGACACGGCTGGGACTCGTCACCAGAACCCGAGTTCTTAGAAACTGCGGTCTAGCCTTAAAATACACGCGATATTAAAATACTACAAGTCTGCAGTGGTTATTACAGATAAGTAAATACAGATGAGTGACAGTTTAAAGAAAAAAACCTGAATACTTGACCCTCATAGTGAAGGGATCCGGTAGCTTTGTTGTCCCCTCGATGCAAAAATCCATAGAAAGTTATTTTGAGCGATCATCTTTATCTTGAAACGTTTCTTTTCTGATGGGAGTGGCCTCATGCATCCACGGAGTCGCAAAGGGTCACTGAAGGGTTTAATGAATATGAAAATAAAGTGAATCATATGCTATGGTGTTTGCAGTCACCACATCTCAACCATATCAAACATTAATGCCAGATTTGGGAGCAATAAGACATCGCGCTCAACCACACTAATCCAAACACCAAAGGAGGGAACATCTTTTGAAATAATGGGGTTCATTTCTTGTAGTACCTGTAGTATAACTGCCAAGGTGCGCTGTAGCTGTTCAGGCAGCTCATGGTGGATCAATACTTCACTAAGACCCTTTAATTTGACACTTGACTGAGTGTCGTACATGCAGGGTACCAAAAAAATAATTACTGGGTAACTGTAGGTACAAGTGAAGTTCAGGAAAGCTATGTCATTTTAGACTTTAAAACAACCTGAAACTACACTGTAAATGCAGTTGAATTTACAACAAAGTATTTGATTATATTTTGAAAACAAAACATCTGACACCATGAACTTTCTGTCAGTCTGTCATTTTTTGCAAATATAAAATTTTAAATTACAATTTCTTTTATACATACTCCATTTTTCCTGCCTCTCTACCAAAAAAAACACAAGTACCCTGTAATCATTAAATATGTGCTCAGTAAGTTAGAAATCCATGAAACACATATGTTTTTAATCTAACCTTTTGTCCTCCTCCCCCTCTACTTATGTAAAAATATTCAACACACGTTTCTTTATCAATACCATGTCTACTAATGATTACCCAGTAATTTTAAGTTGCAGTTGTTGTATGACAAAAAAAAAAAAACAGTGTGTTTGTGTGTGTACATCAAACTGCCATGTGTCTGCCTTATGCTGTATCCCAAATGATGCTTGGTAAATATCACTGAACTAATGTAACCTTTATCCAGCACACTCTGTTCTGCACTGTAATGTATTGTTGATGAAACACGCTCATAACAACAGAGGCTCATGTGAAATTAAAACTCTCCAGTCTGTTTCTGTCCCCCAGCTGGCACACAGACATCGCTTTCAAACCATAATTCAAAGGAAAAATATCACCTCAACAGTTTTAGTTTTTGACTTGATGAATATAAATTTCACTCAGTTGAGACAAACAGAATCTACTGAGCTTGTATTTGTTATATAATTATTAAGATAAATCACTGTTCAATGATCTGATCAGTCACTGTGGATTTAACACAGTTCCTGGGGAACAATGTCACTCTCCCCGCTGACATTATTTCAGACTTACGATGACATCTAGTGGCAGTTTCCTGACAGTTTGGTTCTTTATCTACTTTTGAATGAACCTCAATCTCAGACAGCCTGTGTTACAGGAAATTGACTATATTTTGCTTCAGAGATTTTCAGCCTTATCTCTGTACTGTATATTTGTTAAAATATGACAACCCTTTATTCAATACACAATTATTATGTCTTTCACAGTGAGGTTATTTCTCTTCGCTGCCATGTTTACCGATCTTTCTCTCGGTACCCAGTTACTGTTATCCCATTATTTTGGAATTTCATCAGCGTTTTTGTGAAAGGGAAACATCAGAACAAGCTGATGATGATAATACAAGCCTGAATTGTTGATCACAAAATCCAGAGAAAACAATGTAATCAGCTGGAATTGTTTTTTGTTTTTTTTAACTGCTTAATGAAACATGTTGAGTCACATTTCTTTGGATTCTGAGGTAAACATTATGTACCAATTTTTTAAATATTTCAGCCATTATTAGCAGATTGAAGAATCGTATTATCAACTGCCTTCACTTTCAACCATATATTAGTATCATCTTTTGAAGATCTTAATCAATAAATTCTGCATCAAATAATGGCTTCACAACACTATTTCCTTTTAGCAACATTAATAAACTTTTCATGTCAGGTTTATAACAAACCAGATGTATTTATGCAATTCGTCTTCATCTACTTCTCGAGCGTGCATATTTTTCTCTAAAGTCAAGAGTCATTTTGTTTTCTTTTCACAGCGTCTTGTCGTGCACTCGTCCCCACGTCCGGTCCACTTTAGGCGATTTCTGGCAAAGATGGCGTAGGATTTGTCCATAAACGGCCTGACAGGGGACCACATCATGAAGCGACCCAACCAGCCGAGGCCCACTGCGCCGTACATAACTGAAAACGCTGGAACCCCCCGGTGAACCTACCAATTAGACAGCATGAACGTATATAAGACTACATTTAAGATAATCTGCATATTAACAGTCACGGTTATGTCAGTTGAATGTGAGTTTACCTCGTCTTTCTCATCAATCGCGTGCATTTCGTCCATGGCCATCTCATAAGTGACGTCCTTGTATTTTGCTCCATCGTAGCCCGGCAGGGAGATATCGATAAAATTCACTTTCTCTGGCTGGTTTTTCTGCAGAAACTGGAGGAACCGGATCTCTGTTACGCATATGGGACAAAGCCCATCATACAGAACCTGGAAGAGAGCAGGCAATAGATGACGTCAGCGCTGCTGTTTCAACTTGGGATATTTTACTCATTCAAAAACACAAGAGCAAAACTAATAATAATGAAGAGAGATGTTTTTTTTTTTTAGCTGAGTTGACACATGAAAATTCCCTGTATTGTTATAAAACAAATTGAAAATGTAAGCAAAGGAAAAAGTACAACCACGAGATTACCTGTCCTAATGACTTGTTACGTCACATTATACTTGAAAAGAAACTGAATTAAATCTTTCTTAGCTTGAAAACTGGCCTTGTTTAGTGCAGCTTACATTTCATTTTTAAAGCACATCTTCCAACATGAAGCAGCTTTTGACGATACCGAGTCATTTTCAAGAATAATTTAAAATGTATATTTAATTACTTGTGGTGAGTACAACTTAAGCTACTAAGTATTCAACATCCAGCTGTTTAATTTTGTACAGCAAGTACCAGCAATACCACACTATGAAAGTACTTCATTACAACCCTTGCATTCAAAGTTTTACTTAAATAAAAGTACATGAGTAATTAAAAAACAAAACATCAAAAGGACTTGTTAGGCAGAATGGGTTCTGTAAATCTCATTAAATCACCGAATCGTTATTTTCGATGCATTAACATATAAACATAATGTTTTCCCTTTTTTTTTCTTTAAATCAGTGATTCTCTATTGAAAAAAAAAATATCTTAAAATACCTCAACAGTACTCATTACGTTCCACTTCTCCTGTATGGATTGTTGTGAAGTGGAAAAACTAAAATGGAGAAAGAGAAGCAGCTCACCCTGACAGCAGCGGGCTCGGTGCTGAAGGTCCGGTGCTGATGGTCGCGGAGGGCTGGTGTCAGTCCTCTCGCCGCCCTTGAACTCACACAACCGGGCAATCTGACCAAGCCCGAGGCCAAACAAATTCTCACTTTGGAAAACATCTCTCCAAATCAACTGCGAGCGGCTACCTGACTTTGGTGGAGCGCAACTGTAGTTACCAAACGTTCATGTTGCGCAAAGCGGCCTCGTTAACACGAAGGTCGTCCGCCAGCGATCCCCATCACAAACTAACGACTGAAACTTCTACCCTTTCCGAAACACAATTTTTCTGCCTTCACATTCCGCTATTTCGTAAAAGAGAGCTAAATTCATGCAGGCTGTACATTTCATAACAAGAGCTTCAGGAGAGCACTGCGCATGTCTTGTGACGGAGACGGAAACAGCGTGCGAGAAGTCCCACTCTGCTGGTTTTTCCAAGACAGGTAAGCACGGCCTCTTATTTATGTCTCAGTGCTGTTTGTATTATTCTTTTCTGAATAGCTAAAACGTAAAACTGTTTTTTTTTTTTTTTCCTTTTCATGTTCTAATCTGATTGGGTATATACTCCAAATGGTTAATTAAATTTGGCCATCTAAAAATAAAATAAAGAATTTTTAAATAAAATCTTTGCTGACATTCAAAAACTTTGTGTCTCAAGTTTTTAAGGACGTTTCCGTGGCTATGATTCAGGTTTCTATGGGGTTACTGAATGCTCAGAAAAAGTCCGTGTTTAATTTTCAATACTTTGGCTATGTATTGGATTTTCATCTAACCCTGGATTTACCTGTCCGCCGAGCTTCGCTTCTGTTTGCGGTTAACATACATTACCGGTTCTTTCGCGTTGTGTTGAGTAAAGAACTTGCAGGCTGTGTTAAGTGTCTCTCCCTCTCATATAGCCTATATTTCACGTGATCAGCCCTGGGCCTTTGACCCCTGGCCCTTCGGACCAAGGTATTTATTTCACTACATGAACAGAAACAGTCTGGTATACGAAATACAATTTCTCAGTTAAATTTCTGTGTACCATGCACCATGTCACAAATATTATAATTGCATGATGTTTCATAATATAAGATTTTAGCAATTTTTTTTCCACTTCCACCCCCCAAACTTACGCAATCAAACACAAACTGCAAACAATGAGTACGAATGGCCTCGGAAGGAACACACGACTTTTAAAGAAATAAAAAAAAGCTTTGCTTGTTTAGACAATTAGATAAACATTGGTACTTGTGTTTTGCTTTTGTACTCGTAAATCTTTCTTGAGAACAACATATTTGGCAGCATTACTGCATTATTGTGTGTAGTCACTTTTTTTCTTCATCATGTAGTACACGTGATGAGCTCAAAGGCCTTACAGCCGGATGTTTTGGAGAGAGGCAGCCACAGTCTGGTACAAGGACAGGGTTCATAGTCTGGTTAATACGCTCTGAAGGATTGTGCAGAGGTGAGCTCTTGTGATTTCTAGATGATATTAGGGAGTAAATTATGTAACTATTTCTTTGTCTCTTTGAAAATATTGCAGTTTATTCTCTGTTAACTTCTTTTACTTGTTCTCACTTCCCAGCCGTTGGATTGAACATGCCCCCTGCTGCAGGAACCAATCTAGGGTACACCCCACCAGATGGAGGCTGGGGCTGGGCTGTGGTCTTGGGTGCTTTCATCTCCATAGGATTCTCCTATGCCTTTCCCAAGTCCCTCACCATCTATTTCAAAGAGATTCAGGAATATTTTTCAGTTTCCTACAGCGAGATTGCCTGGGTGTCCTCTGTCATGCTTGCTACAATGTATGCAGGAGGTCAGTGGCTGTCATACTTTGTCAAAAATTAGAGGAAGCCATTTTTTTTTTTTAAATAAAATTGCCTCATTCCCACTCAGCATGTTCTGAGGAGTTTGAGTGAGCAAAATTATTCTATCAACATTTTTTGTCCTTCAAAACAGTACTAAAAAAAGTGGGATATGTCTCTCCTGTGTGCAGGTCCTATCAGCAGTATACTAGTCAACCGCTATGGCAGCAGACCTGTGGTGCTGGTTGGTGGGCTCATGGTTTGCACTGCCATGGTGCTCGCTTCTTTTGGATCTACAATCATTCATCTGTATCTCTGTGTTGGGGTGATTGGAGGTAAGTCATGTTTGGTTTTTTTCTCGATAATTATCAAACATGTTAGTTTTTGTCAATGATCCAGTTAAATATCCCTGAAACTTACTGACCTTTATAAATTACACAAGTTAGTTTGAATTTGAAGAATGAAGTGTCGGCCAGTCGTAACTTGCATTCATGAGGAGCTTCTTTTTTTTAATTTCAAGCTCATGGCCAATCCCCGAGTACGTTGGATGTCTCTGTGAGGTTAAACTTGGTCATTCAATGCAAAGTGTAAATATTTGCTTAACCCTTGTGTTGTCCTTGGGTCAAAATGACCTGCAGCTGTGTTCAACCAAGTTCTATTTTATTTTCATATTTTTTGGGATCATTGGTGACAAGGAGGCTGTGAGGTTTTTTTTTTTTAAAGAATGATGACCAATGATCCCAAAAAAATATAAAAATATAGAAATAAAATAGAACTTGGTTGAACACAGCTGTGGGTAATTTTGACCCAAGGACAGCACAACGGTTAAATTGCACTGAAGTGACTCTGTTGTCATGCCATGTTAAAATGCTGCTAACAAATCCACACACGTGGACGTATGCTTGTCAGGCCACATGATCACGTAACTGACCGTGAGCAAACAACCCTGTCAGACTTTAAACCTAATCTTTAATCTAGTAGAGACGCACCACCAAAAGTGGCACAGAAAAGAGCTTTCCATGGGAATAGTGTCTGAATTTTATTCTTGAAGTAAAACACGTTGGACCACAATGGACATAAAAATAAAATGTAGTTTCAGAAATTATAACTGCCTCCAAGTAACTATTTCTTTAATTATTAATTATTTTGCAGATAGTTTCCTCAAGTTATCAGTGGTTTGGTCTAAAAATTTCCAAACAAAGCGAAAAAATGTTGTCATGATTTTCTCCAATGTTAGATGAGATCCTCTTTTGGCTTTTTTTTTTGTCTGACCAGAAGCCCCAAAAAATATTCCGTTTTTTTTTTTTTTTTATCACAAATAGCTAAGAAGGAAATCCTCAAAACTAAAAGCAATCTGTCTGGCATAATTTACAGTACTATTCCTCCCTGGAAACCGTGTGACACTGAATGTAATTTTGTTAATTTACAACTGATAAACAGATTTGGTAGATGTAATAATTTTAAATTTATAAATCTGTCTACAAATATACATTCTAACAACACAGCAGCTTAACAGGTTTCCTGTTCTCAGTGAATTCTATATTACAAGTAAAATCATTTATTTATGGTGATTATTTCTTTATCATAACAACAGGTTTTGGTCTCGCCTTAAACCTGCAGCCGGCCCTGACAATCATAGGCACTTACTTCCAGGTTAAGAGGCCACTAGCGAATGGACTCGCGATGACAGGAAGTCCAGTGATTCTGTTCACACTGGCTCCCCTCAATCAGTTGCTGTTTGATACCTTTGGCTGGAGAGGGAGTTTCCAAATCCTGGGATCCATTGTTTTGAACTGCTGTGTAGCTGGTGCCCTCATGAGACCGGTCAACAAACGTGTCCAACCCAAACCAAACAGTGAGTCACCTCAGTTTAACTCAGCAGCCGCCAAGGACGCTGCCCCTGCCGACCCCAGCAAAGAGTCAGGTAACCTTCAGATGGAGGGAAATCAAAATGAGAGCAAGGGTCAGGGTCAAGTGCAAAAATTAATAGACTTCTCCCTTTTCAAACACCGGGGCTTCCTCATTTATCTCGCTGGTAACGTGGTCATGTTTTTTGGCTTTTTTGCTCCTGTGGTTTTTCTGGCTCCGTACGCCAGACATCAAGGGAACGATGAATATTCAGCAGCTTTTTTGCTCTCTATTTTTGCTCTGGCGGACATGTTTATCAGACCAGCAACTGGCTTCATCGGCAACACCAAGTGGATTAGGCCGAGAATACAATATTTTTTCAGTTTTGCTGTTTCATACAATGGTGTGTGTCACCTACTGTGCCCGCTGGCCTCTGGATATGTGGGTCTAGTTGTCTATGCCATTTTCTTTGGTTTGGGCTTTGGGATGGTTTCTGCGCTGCTTTTTGAAGTTCTGATGGACCTTGTTGGAGCTCATCGCTTCTCTAGTGCAGTTGGACTTGTCACCATTATTGAGTGTGGACCGGTGCTTCTTGGACCTCCAATTTCAGGTTGGTTATATTTTGTAAATTACGATTATTTCAGATAAATACACACAAAAGAAATAGAGGAATTTCTAAACTGGTCACTGATAGAGTGTGTATCTTCTCTTTCAGGGGCTCTGGTTGACATTTTTGGTGAGTACAAATACATGTACTATGCATGTGGTCTGTTTATGCTCTTGCCCGGCATATTTTTCTTCATCATGCATTACTACAACTACAAGAAACTGGACGAGGAGCGCAGGCAGAGTGTGGCAGTGGAGATGGGCACTTATGAAGAGGCAGTACAACTTAAAATGAACCAGGATGATAAAACAGTGAATGAAACAGGTGGATGAACTTGCTGACTATGATTTTTATTCCAGTGGGTGCATAGAAAAAATGCATTGCACAGAATTATTGATTCTAAATGTATATATTCTGTACCTTCAATGAGTTTGTCGGACTCTTTGGATGTCTACATATCTGTAGATCCACATTTGGTATTTTGTCAATTGTTATTTTATATATGTTATTATTATTACATTATGTGACAGCTGTAACTTGAATGGTATTTGCTCATAAATCATACAGCACTAACCATTTTCCTTCAAGGTCATTTGTCATAATGGCTCTGTAGACTTTTGTGGTTCCTTTTTTTTTGCAGTGGCTGAATAATTTTTTTTTTTCCTGATATACTGTACACTGATATACACGGAACCATATTATCATCGTCTTACCACTAGATGGCACTGGATCCTATAGTGTGGGGACTAAAAGTGCAACATATTTCTATTAAACTGCAATTAAACAACAGGCATCCTCATTGGGAGTGGGGCTCTCTGTTCAGTAATTTGGTGCCCCCACTCCCATCCCCCTCTTCTCATGGGAAGCCACATATTTTGAATAGGTTGCCAAAGGTGTAGCAATTAAAAAAAATGATAAAATGATGTGTCTATTTTAAATACTGCAGTTTCTTTTTTGTTCAGATACATCCTCTTTCTGTCTCCTCATTCTGCCCATAAATTTAAATATCTCTGTTAGGGTAACAAAATTCTTCATTCTTCATGTTCAACAGGAAAATACATTTCCAGTTCATTAGGGATCTGTAAAAGTTGTTTCACTGCAGTACTGCTCTGGTGAGTGAAGTCTTAAAAATTCAGCATGAGGATATGGAAATGTTGTAGAATGAACTTTTAAATAGGTGCGGGGAACTATATGTGCATTTAATAATAAGAATTATATGTGTGTCTGAAGAAGTGAAATGCCTTGCGTCGCCTCAGCAACACAAAATGTATCTTGCATATACCACAGCTACTGTGGCTGCAAGTCAGACCTCCAGATATGTTAGCTTTTTAAAATGCATTTTAGTGTTGTGTGTATCTTTAATGGGCAGCTAACACATATGGTACATTGCTTTTATGTCGACTGTAAACGAGCTAAAAATACAACATCAAAGATTCAGACTTGTCTACCGCACTATAGAGAAAATACCTGTCACTTTATTGTCTCACCACAGGTCAACCTTTCTATACACACACACACACACACACACACACACACACACACACACACACACACACACACACACACACACACACACTGCATGATTACAGTCCCTTAGTGCGCATCCTCAAGCACATGCAATACAAATACATGAGCGAGCCATTCAAACCAAAGAGAGCAATGCCATTATTACAGATATATGCTTAAATGATCCATCCTTATCATGTCCCTGCAAGGTGCATATTGACTCCCTTTTCAGATGGGTGAAAATTGCTTGTGTGACTAAATCGATATGTTTATTTACAACTTCAGATAACATTATCAGAAAATCAGATACAAAGTGGAAGTCCCTCTCTTATGGGTGGGTGGTCTTCTCTTTGGATTCTAGTTTAATTTCAATCAACTAAACTGGACCAGTTTGGGTCAATTTTGCAGCAATGCAACACTAGATTGACTTTATGGAGGACAAGTGGGTTTGCTTCGTTTCAGTGTTGGTGTTTTTTATTCATATTACCGTTGCATACGCAGACTGGTTAGTTTGACGCAAGTGTTACACAACACACTGAAGTTTTACCTTGAAGCTGATGTGCATTTATTATTCTGCATTTAATTGTAGCCATCAATTTCCATTTACTCTGGTCGGTGAAGTAGACAGATCCTTTAAGACTGCATTAAACTCATTAAGCATAATGTGCCTATAGTATCAGAAGTATGTGCTCATTCCAGAGTGATGGCCCTCATGAGTATATACATCTCTCATGATATACTAAATATTATATTTTTACTCTGGATTTTTCTGCCTGTTAGTTTCTTTAACAATCTGGTTATTCCCTGTTTGTAAAATATAAGACAGCCGGGACAATTTTCCATCACATTTACTTCAATCTTCTTGTTTTGTCTGTTCAAATGTTAAGATTATACATGTTTACTGTTGTTTAAGTCAATGAAAAAGCAGCAAATCACCATACTAGTGAGGCTAAAACAATGAAATCGTTGGTGTTCTTGCATTAAAAATTACTTAAATGATGAATCAGTTATCAGAACAGTTACTCGTAATTTTTTAAAGATTGAGACTTAAAGCTGCAAAGGATAGAGATATTATTATCAGTCACTTAAGTTTAAAAATAGCAAGGGTACATGTAGTTCTCAGCCATGTCACATTTTGGTGTGGGTAATTAACTGTACCAGTACAGTACCAGTGGTTTATTGAGGGGCAGCTTGAATATATTATTTAAAGCTGTTTTAGCATTAATACAATTATGTAGATGTCATAAATTTGTATATCTCAGTGGAATAGGTTAATGAGTAGACAGAAAGTGAGAGAGTGAGGGCCTCCAATTAGTCGAGGTTCCCATAAACTCTGTATCATCTCCTTTCTGAACAGCTTGAGCATAATCACTGTGATGAACTGTGACTGATGTCAGTAAATCTGACCTTAATTGGGACCACGAAGATTGAATCCACGCGGCTCTGTGTCCAATCCCGGTGATGGACGCTGCCACGCTGAGACACGATGTTTTAACTCCTCTGCTGGTTTAAAGCAGCTGCACCCAGACTTGTTTTAAACCACACAGCTGGGACGCTGAAAAGGAAAGAATGATACTGTTTAATTCAACATGTTTGTTAATAATCTCTGCTAATCTTCTTTACCCACAGCAGCAGAACTAATCTGTCTTCACAATGTTTACACGCAGAGGGAGGGCAACATCGTGTGAATACTAGAGACTTAAGAGTTTATTCATCAGCCCTGTGGACAAAGCTATTCATGACACACCACTGGTCTGAAATAAACATCAATAGCCACGGCAGCTAAAATGGATACACGGTGTTGACATGTTCAAGCAGACAAAGGAGAAATTGCTATGTCCAAGGAGCCTCCAAGGACCCCATCATCCCCATCCTCAGTGTGTCTTAACTGACTGTCCCTGATGAAATGAAATACATGATTTACTGAGATCATTTGATGAAAACAGTACCCTACTCTCAAGATCAATATCTTCTCAAAAAGCTGCTTGACATTGATCATGGTCACCTTGATATCTATGTAGAGCAAAATCCTCTGTATTTTGCATGAATTTTTTTAAAATTTTTTATTTTCTTGAGCAAAAACAGTCAACACCCGCGTGTAAAGAGAGATTAAAAAGAGGAAGTCTAGATTTTGCTTCAGTCCCGGAAATCCCTAGAGGGCAGCCTGAATCGAATGAAAGTTGTCTGTTCTACAAAACACTCAGCTAGCTGATGATGCTTGTTCAGCTTGAAGGGACTGTAAACAGACGTACATACATTAAGACGTTGTCTTTGCAGAAGTGGAAAATCTAAGTACATTTATTCAAGAAATGTATGCAGAGAAAAACTTGACATACTTGTACTTTACTTGAGTATTTCTATTTGTTGCTACTTAACACTTAAAAGTCCACTAAATACTGTACCTTTTACTGCACTACATCTATCTAGCAATTTGGCAATTCAAATTTAAGTTAGAAAATACATTCTGTCTGATCAACAAGCCCAAAAGAAACAAAACTAAGTTTACAGTAAAATAGAACAGAGTAAAGTAATTATTTATATTTGAATATATCATTGACATCATTAATCACAAAGTGCTTCACTATAAGGGATGCATGAAAGACAAAAAAAAAGAAGAAAAAAGACACTATATAGAAATAATAAGGGGAAGACAGATAAAAATAGATTCAAAATGTATTCACGGTATCCTCGGGAGAGAGTCACACAGTCTAGGATCCAAAACTTCAAAGGCACAGTCTCCTTAGGTTTTAAGTCTGGAGCAGGGAACAACCAACAAACCCTGACCAAGTGGGGCAGCAAGTCTTAAACTGAATTTAACTGGAACTCGTTGAGGCAAGGTGAGAAGCAATCACAATGGTTTAGATACAATACACAGTGTCAAATAAATACATTGCAAGGGCCAACTGACTCAATATGTGTCTCATTACTTACCGGATTCTATCTTGATACTATGCATGCTATGCTCATACACCAAAGTAGAAACCACCAACAACCAAGCCTTGGCAACACGGTGAGAGTACAGTATCTCACTGGAGTTATCAATGGGCACCTCCCTTCACCGGTGTTTCGTCAAGTTAGGCCCACAACACCTTGGGAAGGCTCAACAGGCGTTCCAGGACTACTACCCTCAATACTCAAACCCACCACCTCTGCTCTTCCTGTCTTACATCTCACCTAGTATGACTTGTGCCTACATACACCTTGATGCATGCTCAAAGGAACAAGATCATTGCTGTTACTCACAACCACCAACACCATTCCTTCGTCATCAGGATAAAGTAGAAATGACAATATTACCAAGCTTAAATAAACAGAAAAGAACCAAACACTTTGTTATCTGCTCCAGAGTCAATGCCTGGTTAATTGTGACACTGAAATTACTGACTTGAAGAGAAGGAACCATGTGTTTTCAGCACAAAAAAGGACCACTGTTTTATCATTAAGCTTTAGTAAATTCTCTGCCATCCAATTTTTAATTGTATTTAGAGAGTTATGTAAAAAAAAAAATATATATATTATAATAAATACAAATCTTGTCAAGATACATATAATCAAACATGATCTGTATAACCGAGATTAAACTCCCAATTATGTTCTTAAGGGGAAGCATATACAAAGCAAACAAAACAATAAACCACAACAGAACCTTCTGGCACATCACTCAACTGGGGTGTAGATGAGGACATACGGTTACCAACAGCAACTAAAAAAGTCCTTTTAGAGCGGTAGGAGGGGAAACATTACGGAGCTCACCCAGAGATACACTCACACTGCCGAGGTCTGTCAATATGGATCCTGTGTTCTACAGCATCGATGCTTTTCTGAGGCCCAACAGAACAAAAACAGAACATTAATTCTGTATCACCATCCATTAGTCTGTCACTTGAGGCTGTGATAAGTGCCATCATACTGTACGATGTGCAATGTACAATGTGAAAACAACGTGACAATGTGAAAGGGAGTCACTGGTTGTGATGAACCTTTGGAGAATTATCATCTGATTCTGCAGCTCTTTAGATTTATGAAGCTTTATTGTCAGTTTCAGCTCATCATTTAGCTGTCCAGTTCATACATTTCATATAATCGAAAAGATCAGTGGTCCTGATGCGGAGCCTTGGGGAACTCCACAGGAAGGTTCAACTTATATTCTCCTTTTAGCTAGCAAGTGTCTGGCTCTTCACCTGATAAATTCTCCATGTTCCTCAGCTAATCGCTAAATGCGTCTGTCTAATGTTTAGTGCTGAGCAGGTAAGGTTTTTGTTTTTTTTAGATATCCTTCTCCAAAATCAGCTGGCTGCTGTGGCCAAATACGATTGCCTATGAAGCAGTAATTGAGCAAAAAAATAAAGTTGCAGGCCGATTCAGATGATAATTCTCTTTGATTCACACTGCCACATTTTTTCAATGTCATTTGTTACATGAGGAAGTCGACACCACGGATGTAGTGAGGATGTACGTCTAAGAGGTTGCTGGTAATAAAGTGTCTCAACTTTCCCAATCTTTGAACAACTACCATTGTTGGATGTTTCTGTTTTTTTCTAAGGCAGTACAGTTAGACATTACAGACACAAACCAGCCAAACTGTGCTATTGCTGCTGCAGCTGGACATCAGGTTTCCTTGTGAATTACAACTGGGACAAAGCTGAAGACGGACATTTTTTGAACTAAGACAAAAGAGGAACTTAAACCCCTAAACTACTCAATCATGACTAATGCCTGTAAAAGAAATTGAGTCGCAAAGCAAAAGGACTTAATGAGATTATGTTACCCATAATTAACAATCTGTGAAACACATTTCCCAAAACTGAGAACAGAGACGCTTTTTTGTCCGCCGTCAAGCCTAAGAATGTGCGAATTATCATCCAAACGCACATTTACCCCACTTTTCAGAGTTGACAATGCAGCGCCTCTGACCAATATCCTTAATCTGCCACTCAAAATATATTTAGCCTTTGTGAGAACAAATGTGCGTTGCCGAAACACTGGTTAGGGAGACTCTCTGCTGCCTATTAGAACCATTGTTCCTCTTTATCTGTTGAACACAGACAACCACTAAAGCTTGCTTGTCTGGGGACGGTGGTGCTGTTGTGTGCACATTACAGGAAGAATACAAGGATTGTCCTGTGGATTATAATCTTTCCTTTGAATACCACACTGATTACACTGCTACATAAACAAATTTGATTGAAGAACCAAAGAATGGATGGAGGGCATAAACTACCCGCAAGCACTATAGCATTTACACATTGCAATCTATGGCGTGTGGATGATAAAAAGCAAGTGGGTTGTGTTATCAGTCTATCAGAGCAGAATGCTTGAGTGACCAATTCGACCCGAGAGATAACATTGTAAGATTTCATTTAATTCCTCAGTCTTGATTTGGAAAATTGTATTGAATCTAAGATTGTTCCCAATTCCCATCTGCAAACGCCCGTGATAGGCATCCCAGCGTCATGTCCTCAGGGATTGACACCCAGGCCCAGGCTGAGACTGAGACTGAGAGCATGACAGAGACTGGGCATGGAAAAGGGAGAGGAGCAGAAATAATTATAAGAGCAACTGAGGCGTATCGGCTTGTCCTTGCCTCAAAATGAAAAGCAGGATGAAACATGATGGCACAAATCAACTGCAAACCCATATACAGTACCTGATTCACTCATAACATCTGTGCAATTACACACCAGGAACCTTGTAATACTGGGGCACTGTTACCAAATTGTGTCATTTGCACATTTCTGGCCAGGACCCAGAATAATTAAGTGTATCATTACCCTGAACTGAAATTGTCAATGGGAGTAGTGGTGATGGTTGCTTTCTCTGGGAATGAGGGAGTCATAATGACTAACTTATTTTGATACTCAATGTGCTTTATGTCGTTTTATTTTCGCTTGTCTGTGATGAAAAGGTTTTGAGGACACTGGCCTTTGTAACTGTGAATGAGCGCTGCAGTGGCTGAAGTGAATCAATGTCCTCAGAGGTTCTTTATGTTTCAAGGACAGTCTCTCCTGAGTCTCCAGCTGACATGATGAGGTTGTTGACTGTCACAGCTGCTTCACTAAGCCCGCCAAAGGTGTGTGATTAAATTCCCATTCTTTTCCTAAAGAGAAATGGTGCCGTTTAGAAACCTATAAACCATATGGACAAGTCAATAAAATGTTTTTAAACTAAACCTTATAGGTTCTCTCAGAAGAAAATTACAATAGAATCACGATGCCTTTGTGAGCAGCACACATTAGATGTGAACACAATGGATGTTTTTTCTCCTTGGATTATATGTAGTTGAGGAACATTTCTAAGGGAGTGGTCAATAGCTACACAGGTGGAAAGTGAACCTTATTTTCTCATTTACAGTTATCAGACGCATTATTTTGTAATTTTTATATAATTTTGAGGAACAAAATGAAACAATTAAAATTAAATCCTTTTTAAAATATAAAGTGGATGAGTTTATATTTTCATTATTAGCAGGCCCAATTAAAAAAATATAAAAACCAATAAGTAATTGATTTTTGTATGAAGCATTGCTTGTATATCTGACGCAGCGTATTCCTCATTGCCATTGATTTACATTGTTGTTAAACTATTAAACAAACATCAGAGCCACACTGTTGCACTGAGTGACACGTTCAGTTATTTCTTTGACATGCCGGCACTGTTATTTATCGTGTCCCAGTCCTATACATCAATATGCTGCTGTGAATTCATAGAGCACTGAATGTGCATTAAATCACAGTTGAAAACAGTCCCCATCAAATAAATGATTTACTCCTGTTTAAGTACTGTTTGCTAAGTGCTACAGTGTCCATCTGTTTAAAGGAATTGACTGAGCTTTTTAAAATAAATAAATAATGAAACTGCATACAATTAGCTCTGTGTGACCCCATTTTAAGGATTTACATCTCCAGTAGAAACCAATCGGCTTGGGGCTGAGTGCCATGACAGAGGATAGAGAAGTTGCAATGTCTTGAGAAATGGACTAATCCATTGTTGGCTTTGGTCCTTTCAAGTGTTTTGTTGCAACAAATCACCCAAATTAAATGATGTATACTTGCCCTTCACAATGACGTGCAGAAGTGTTTTCAGATCTAAAAGATGGCATAAATTGTCAGTGCCATCTAAAACCAATCAAATCATAAACTTACACTGCTTGGTTATAGCCATGGCTGCAGGTCACTTGGAGATATGTTATTTGGGGGCATTTACCAACATGACTAATGCTACACAGCAGTTTTATTTGGAGGGCAATCAAATTTGTTGACAATAAGAAAAGTACAGAAAGTCTGTAAAGACCAGATTTTTAAACAAATTTCAAGCTGTATTTAACCAGGCTAGTTGTAATAATAATAATAATTAAAAAAAAAAAACAGGTTACTTGTAATTATTCAAAGTAAAACGGAAAGCCGAAGAAAAAAGGACAGCAGGAATACATTAAATTAAAGTGTATTTCAGTATTGTATTGTATTGTATTTTAGGACATGCATCAGTGTGGTGTCTTTTGAACGGTAACACTCTGAAGATATATCCCCAACAGTCAAAATCACTGTGGGTGTTACTCGAGTTATAGAAGTTTGAACACACTGAAGTAGAATATTTTTTTCTTTCTGCCTTTTTTTTTTCTTTCTTGTAAACAAATACCCAGTGTGACCACAGAATGAAGTCTAGATTCAAATCTGATAACAATGCCACAGAAAATGAATATTTTACCTGTTTTGTAAGGGCTTTTAATATCTAGGCATTGCGAACAACACATTCAGAACCTCATTGGCTATATAAAGCGTCAGTCACCAGCAATGTCACTTCTGATTGGTTGGATCAGTAAACAACAGAATACCAGCCAACTTCGACTCTGATTGGCTATTGTAGGCTGTGGACAGGATATGGAAGCTCCTTTTGAGAGGTGTCAATCAAATGGACAGTGTTACTTACTGCTAACTATGGGCTAACCAGACCGTTTTTTGGGGACTTTTATGGACTTTTGCTGGACTATGAGGCTTTAATGGTGAGTTACATCAATGCTTTAATCGTTTGTTTGTTCTGTGGTGGTCTGATAAAGCTTTTTACTGTACCTGCTGTAATGATTGCATCTTGAAATTGTTCATATCCATCGAATCACAAAAATAGCTTTTATAAACATATCTCACAGGAGTATTTCCGTGAATTGTAGCCATGTCGACATGTAAGCGGAGAATGTTTGAACTCAAACGGCCCATGAGTGGGTCGTGGTATGGTATTATGGCCTTGCCCTAACCTCTCTGGCACGGGCGAGGCCTTTTTAAATGTAGGCCCCAAACTGTGGGGTTGCCTCTGCTGGCAACTGACCTGCCTGTCTTTTAAACCCATTTCAACTCAGTATGTGAGTTGTTTTTCTTAATTTTGCTTTACTGCCATGGTCCTAGTGCTTTTCTGCTGTGCTGTTATTGTGACCTTTTGACCTTCAAAATCTTAACAATTTAAGATTTTGAGGGTCAAAGGTCACTGTGACCTCACATCTGAAATTATTGTCAATAGGATGTCTCTAGAACACCTTGAATACATTTCTTTAACAGTTGCACAAACGTTAACTTGGCCTCAAGAATGAACTGATTCAACGATGGTGGTCGAAGGTCAAGGTCACTGTGACCTTGTGTCCGTCCCATTACTGTGAACAAGATATCTCTAGAACGCTTTGAAGGACTCACGTATGAACTGATTAGAACTTGTTGGTCAAAGGTCAAGATTATCGTGACGAAATACATTTGTAGCCATAACTCAAGAATTCATATGTTACGGTATAAAATGAAGGATGTGATTAATATACTGGATTTCCAAAAGATGAAAGGTAATCAGATACAGTTTTATTATAAAAATATAAATTGAAGTTTCTCTAACGTCTTCAATATATGGGAGTTTGGACAGACATGGATGTTGTTGTCCTTAAATGTGCTTTCTCAATAAATTGGACAAGACATTCAATTCATATCAGTTTACCTGAACAACTTATATTTGTGTAATTCAAACTGTACTTTTTAGGTGATACAGATAACACATTGTTACGTTGTTTCGAGCTGCCGGAGGCGTTGTTGTTTAGCAATATAGGAAGAACAGTATGTGTTGATGACATCAGTTCTAACACTTGTTGTTTTGTTGTGAACTCGAGTGCTTCTAAACAGAAAATTACTTTAATGATGCTGCATTTGCAATAAGAAGCAAAAACAAGCCATTTAACAATGCACATTACATGCACAATTGGGGTCCAGCGCATCGGACAGGCTGTTTCTTAAACAATCTGTGTTTAATAAAGCCTCACTTAAACATAACTGCCAATTAATTCTTCAATTGAATTGTTAAGAAAGAAATTAAAACAAGATAAGCTAATTTCTTATCAAAACTAAAATAAGAAAATCATAGACTTTTAATGTGGTTTGTCATTAACACATTTTCCCAGAAATGCATTTATTATAATGTGTCAGATTTGACATACAGACAGAGAAAACCTAACAAATAGCTTGTTTGCTTTTGCAGAGTAATACATTTTATTGTGTTTTAAAAAAATAAAAAAAAATTCACTGTTAAATTTGCTATTTTTATGATCACTTAGCTGAATTCAATCCTCATGATAGTAGTTCAGTTGGTATATTATTTTGGAGGTGCAACAGACTTCTAGAAATGTAGGACTTTCATTGTCTGCGTTCAGTGGCAGCACCGCTGCAGGCACAGATTGGATTTCTAAAGATCTCTATTATAGTAATGAAATGTGATTGTTGCAGCTTTAGTCTCCTCCTTTCTTGATTCAGTCATGTGATCTCTAAGGCTACACAATGTGTGTGTGAATATATAAATCAGCTTATGTCTTCAAAAGAGATAGATATATCTACATCAATTTAGCAGGTCTGTTGCTTTTGTCTGGTGTCCTCAAGTAGTCTGTCCATTCAATCTTAATATGCTTTTAAAGTGTGCCGTATTTGGTCGTCAAGTAGTCCAAAATTAAATTTTTCTCATCTAGAAAATTCTATTGAGAGGAATTATTTGGAAAAAGATTTTCAGAGAGTTTAGCAAACAGTTGCAGTCAGTAGTTTCTTTGTAATGAGAAGGAGGGCACCATCACCTGAGGGAGCTAATGCAACAGAATGACAAACAACATAACTCACAAAGTGACTCCTGTGCAGCCAATCAGCTTTAATGTATTGTAATGTATTCATAAGGTCGTCCAGTGGTGATGGATTGGCTTGGCTTCAGAAAGTGGGAAGCTAATAAACAAATTTGTTAAGTCTTTATCTACCTATACTGTTGTGGCTCAGGATGCATCACCAGCTTAAAATATGTCACTCATTCAGACATATTTTTACAATTCAATCAAGTGAATACAATATTAAACAAAGGGTATGTGGTGTGTACAAATGATTCATACTTTTACAACAAAAGGGCATGAAACCTATGCTGTAGTGAAGAAATTTCCCCTCGGGGATTAATAAAGTGAATAAAAAAATAAATTAAAAAAATAAATTGAAAAACAAAGCAAACACAATCAATTCATGATTTCTGAAATATGAGAAAACATGTTGAAAACAGATTCAAATTCAAAAACATGTGCTTGTTGGAAGTTAAATTACACAGCTTATATAAACAAGCAAATAAGCAAATATAGACAAACGACTCGAAATTAACCTCATCATCACGGTGAAGAGCATGATTGCAAGCGCAGGCAGCATTACACAATACCATGTTTCAAAAAGCAGGCCTCTCAGCTGTCTAAATAGGATGATTGCTGCAGGTCTGAAGGGTCCTTCAGTGAGAGGAGCTTTGGAGGAAAGAGACAGAGAAAGAGGTGGCATATGTGGGAGGTGCCAAATAAACCATCACTGATTAACTTGTTTAGTTCTGTGCTGTGATATGCGCGTGTACAGTTGCACTTACAACCTATACGCACAGCTACAATTTGTGTGCATCCACATGTCTAAAAATGGCCCTTTAGATAAAGGAAAATGAAATGCGTCTGCGCACAGATGCTCTTTGTTCTTACCCTCTTTTTGAACAGCAGCAACATTAATGGCCAGGTGAAAGACAGAGTCAAGGGAGGGCATCCTTTGTTGCAGTGGCTGATTCTTATTATCCTTTAACAACATGATGATCTAATTATCTCCCACGTAACTGCTGAGTATATGGCTAACAGAAACCATTTATCAGTGCTTATTAACAAAAGAAGAAGACTCCTACAATTATTCAGCTGTCATGTTGGCTGTTGTCATGTGACACATTATTCTTGCACAGCCCAGTAAAGCAGCTGTTTTGCTGCAAAGCATTTGAAACCACATGATAGGCTGCAGCTATCAAATTTAAACATCTAATTTCAGTAATCAAAAGAGGTATTTTAATAGATATATATATTTTTCTGGCTATGTTTACCTGCATTGTAAACAAAAGAAACCGCTCCCCTGTGCCTGATCCAGAGTGTCTTACAGTGGATTAGCACACTCATTACAGCCTACTTCTATGCTGTCGTAAACCACTGTCTGTCTCATCAACCTCCACGTGAACCCAAGCGTCAAACCCGTGCAAACTGGTTGATGACACCGAGTTTGATTGGATTAGCCAATCATGATTCTTTATTTTTTTTGTATTTTTTTAATTCTGCGGGGGAATCCTTCTTTAAAGTGTAGTACATCTGTTCCCAGTCATGATTTCTTGGCAATATTTTTAGCGAGAGAGAACCGAAGTGACTTTATTTATTTTCTTTAGGAGTTATTGCTATGTTGACATTGTTGGTATTCTCATAACTTCTGTTTAACAGCTGAAAGTCCTCATAAAATAGTGTTGTAAAATACAGTACGGAGAACAAAAAGGGAGACTTGTTCTTCACATCTACAGTATACTGTATTTGTTGTTTTCTGCGTCTGAGTTATGGCAATAGCACACAATGGATGATAGGACCATAGACTTATCAATAATGCATAAGATAGTAAGAGAAATGACAGGCACTCTGCTGGTAGGTTCTCTCCAGAAGCAAGCCATAAATTTGCAGGGCAATAATAATGACTCTTCTCAGGGAAATAAAGGCCACCCTCTGCTCCCCATAGTCATAAACCTGACTCACTCTTCCATTGGCTGGAAGAAAAATGCTTCCTCTTCCACCACACAGGAGTCATACACAGGAGGTACTTCAGCCAGCCAACTTGATATGCAATCATCTCCCTTTACAGAGGAAAGAATACAATTTCAGTTTTTATATTATCCTATTATGCCTGTGGAGGTGGGGAGAAATAGTGAGAACACTAATGGTGAAATGAAGTTCACTTGAACAGCTTGGTAAAATATTCTAAAATAATTTTTTGTAATTCATTTATTTCTACCACCTGCTCAGCCTTCTCTGGAGTAAAGCTTTTATATTTTACCATCTTTTACTACAACAGTGTCTCTAACGCAAAGTCAGGATGTCTCTCTCATCTTTAGCAAAGTCATCTTAGAGAAATAGTTTGAGTTTGAGTTTGAAATTTCCTCAATTCACATTGTTGCTGAGAGTTACATGAAAAAAGGAACAAATCTAGCATCAGACCTTTACTGGGGCTCAGCCCATAATTAGCATATTACATGCACAAAATGCCTTGAAAAAGTATTCAGATTTATATCACTCTCACAAGCGACGCTTCCCACAGAGGCGGGCGCATAGGTTGCACATTTTTGACATTTAGTCAAAACTGTCATTTGGTAAGCGGGTAGCTGGCTTTTTGGATAACTACTCCTTCCTAGAACGTAAGGTATTGGGCTAATAAGTCACTGACCAAGATCAATGATAATGCCTAATGCTAGCCATAAAAACAGATTTTAGTTGTTTGGTCTGCTCTGCAACTGCACTGCTAAGCTAACCGTGGGCTGTAAATTCATATGACAGTGGTATCTACCCTGTCATCTAGCTCTCAGCGACTTTATATCAAAATGTCAAAGTGTTTCCTTAACAAATGTCCCTTTACAGCATTCAACATTTAGAAAGACAATTCATGCTGTTAAGTTTGTGTTCCACAATAGGAGGCCAGTTAGCCGAGCTTTCTACATCTGCCAAGGTGCCTTTTGGAGAGAAAATCCAGTGACGGACCTTAAAATCCTGTAAAATTGGTGCGCAGAATGTCCATCTTAAATTAAATTACTTGAGTTGCTGTCAGTGAATACCTTTCTGATTATGGCACGAGACTGGCCACTTCACTGTGGCAACAGCTGTCGAGGCTGATGGGCATTGTATTATTTAGACCCCTCCTCCAAGCCAAATTACAGAACATACTTTACGACAAATTGGAATGGAAATACAGAATTGGGGATGCTATTACTGCACAAAAATAAACAATTTGGACCAAACAACTTACAACTCTAAACAAACATTAATGATAAATACATTGATTTCAGCTAATCTGAATTTTGATTTGATTTTGATTTTGAAGAGAGAAACACATTGTCTCCACAGAAAGTTTTTTTTTTGTTTTTTTTTTAGCTGACTACTGCCGGTGAGGTTCGTCCTGCTATTCAAGTCATATTCAGTCAGCAGTGGCCCAGAACAAATATTCTGGGATCGAGAGTGCCAGGGTGGGTATCCATAATCAACTCCAGTGAGCTGACTTTGGAGTGCAAACAGCAGGTATCAAACAGTTTAGGGTCCATTTGTTGTGCCGAGTGCTTTCCACAAAAGGTTGCATGAGACACTCTGACCTTGTCGGGGGGGTCAGATGGAGATTTTGCTGAATCCCTTTCAGACTGCAGAAGATACCAGCAGAGATGTGACATATCTCTCACAGATTTTCTTCCTGAATAATATATCTTTAACTTGTTGTAACAGCCACATGATATTACAAAACAAATACCATAATTTTCTGTCTCTGTGTGAGTGGCCATTTTGGAAAGATGGAAGTGCTCTGTCTTTTACAAGCTTCTTGGTTTTTAGCAGAAAAAAAAAAGTAATTTCAGCATCTTCTAGCATCAGCTTCTTTACAAGTTTTATCTGGCGTGGGCATCCCTAGCGTGTACGTCTCTAACCGACACATGTCTAAATGATTATGTTCATGCTATTCAGGTGCTAATGTTAACATTTGAAGGCCAAATGTGGTTTCATCTCTGGAGATGAATACAGGCATCAGAAGAGGACTGGCAAGTTCAATTACATGAACAGCCTCAATTTTGGGGTTGTCGTGTGATATGACGGAGCCAACATGACTTCAATGTGCCACGTCAAGCACATGAGGCAGGGACAATAAAGGCAATGAAAATGATTGATTGTGACTTTGGAGAAAGAATGTCTTCTCGCAAGATTTATTTCCCTTTCAAAATCCTTTGAAAAACTATAATCTCTCCCTGTTAAATGGTGTCATATCTGACTGCAATCAAATGCAAGAAACGCACATCACACTTTGGCATATGCTGTACATCTGATCTCAAATATTAACACAGCTCCATACAATTAACCCAGATGACTGCTGACTGCTGACAGCATTTTAAAGGCAGGAATAAAAGCCACCTATTGTATTAGTGTTTTTTTTCTTCACCTGGATGCCATGAGAGAGAGCAGTTTTTACAGTAGCAAATCTCAGGAGGCACAGAGGCAGTTACTGGAATGGAACGGTGAAGCCCAGAGCCAGAAGGTAACAGCATCTGCTCTCTCTGGAGACTGTCATCAGCAGTTTGGGCTAAAAGAATGGCTATTTATGTTGAAATGTCTATGCGTTGGCTCTGTGTTTTTTTTAAGCCTGACACTGCAATACTGCTGTACTCTTTGTTAATTTGAAAATTTCATAATGTGCATGCAATGACATTTGACTTAATAGTGGGATCAAATAGTGTAGCTCTCAGTAAATGTCAGTTGGATTCGGGAAATAATGGGGAGAGAATGGCATTTGCATGTCCAGTTTTAAATTAAAGCTTCAAAAAAAATAAAAACAGCAAGGCGAACATTACACTGGCAAAGTGTTAGCTTTTTATTCTGCATTTCACCTGAGTTTTCTCATATCACACCTTAGGTGTAGAAAGGTTTGTGTCTGGGAAGTTAATGAGTTGTTTCGCCTGAGCGAAATATGCTTCAGTCTTATCCATGACAAAGATATAATGGAAAAGATTAATATCCTTAAAAGAATCTATTAAATGTTAAGATCAACTGATGTAAAAGGTGAGACACTCAATTTCCATTAAACATGAGAGGCTCGGTGAATTGAAAAACATCCTGCTCAAGACTTCAGTTATTTTAATAGCAGTTTGGGCTGATTCTCCCCACTAAGACATTAATACTCCACTGAATAAGATTCAAAGGCCAGATTCTCACACTGCCTTCTATAAAGATAATCTTATTTCTTACTTGGCTGAACTTGAGAGTTGGCTCAGCCAGATAAAATAGACACCAACCATTTCCTATTGACCTTTCCAGAAAGGAGCAGAGAATGCTTCAGAAAACAAAAACACTCAATGAAAATGCAAATGACTCACTTGAAAGGCATTCCTCACTGGTTCACTGTAAGTCATTTAACTGGCAGTGATTTATTGAACTCAGAGAAAAGAAATGTGAGTTGTTAAAGCAACGGCAAGATAATATCTCCTCCTATTATTGAATCTTTGAAACTGTTTTCACACCACTTGTCTTTCTTGTGTCACAGCTTTGAAACCACACAGGGAAGAAACACGTGAGGATTTTTGTGATATTATAGCAGGCAGGCCTGTAGAAACATATGACTTTTATCTACAAGAACCCCCCCCCCCCACACACACACACACACACACGCACACAACCACCCTCCCACCCCACCTCCATTTATTGTTCAAAAGGCATTGTTTAGTGATGCATGACATGATCTACATTGTGACATGTTCTCCGTGTCTGATAGAAATCAGCCTCCTGGGCATGGTGTCATTGTAATCAGCAGTAATATCATCTTAAAATGTCACATTTTTTAAGGCAGTAGTGATTCCTGTTATGACAAGAGTAGGCACAGCTGAGGGGGAGACTAAATGGAAAACTGCTGCATAGTTCTTCCCAAGACATCTACGACTCTCCCACCCTGAGCAAAACACAACGATTATTGACATTTTTACTCTGCTTAGCCACCCTCCAGACAAAGTAACAACCAACACCTTATCTTGTAGGCATGCCATTTGGGAAGGAAATCTGACATTGAATCGGAGAGGCGTTAAGAGCAGATATATATAGCTGCCATTATTTGTAAAATACATATCTTTATGTGTGTCTTTCTGCAAATAAAAAGAAGCATAATGCTTTGGATATGTCCACGCGAACCTCATCACTGCAGGTATGTAGCATTTAAGCCAAAAGCCCGTGGGAGCTTATGGGCTGTCTGCTTCGCGGCCACATCTGTACCCACCATTTTAGATTTAGGAGACAACTCTTGTGAACATTCTTCTAAAAGTCGTACGTTTTCTTTTTTCAGGGTTACCTTTCAGAGAGCAGCCGTCAGAACCGTTCAGGGAGGACTCCATTGAATCAGCAGTGCATGAACCTTCTTCAGACAGAAACTGGTGGTCTGTAGGTCATGAAAAAGTAGGTTTGATTGGTCTGTTGCTCTGGAAAGATGATAGACTAGGGGCATTTTTTTTTTTTTTTTTTTACATTTCCCAACAAAGTTTGTGTATAAAATATCAAGTTTCTTTCAACAGCATTTTAAGTATGACAGCAAAGGAAAATCTCTGTAAATAACACTCAACCATTATGGAGTTCAAACGTAATTTCAATTTTGGAACGTCAGAATTAGTTTTGCAAAGTTTAATTGTGCCGTTTGTGTAAAGCGGCACAATTGTGACCCTGTTCAGGATAAAGCGGGTATAGATAACAGAATTTAATATATTGTCAACAAATCCCCTGAAAAGTTCCAAAACCAGCAATGATCCTAGAAACAAGTATTGCCTATGTAGCCGTCATCTGATGTAGTATATTCCCTTGATGCTACAGAGCTCCATTGTTGTCCAAAACCCTTTCAAGAAGATGAACCACACAGTTGCACCGAATGCATCCATGAGAAGCACCGTTGTTTATTTTGAGTCGATTCCTTAGGAGGTCCTGCTTTCATAAAAGCTCACTAAAAAAATGAAACTGTTAATTACTAAAAATACTAAGAATAGTCCCTGACAAATACTGTGCCCTTGTGTGCCCTTTGCTAAAAACAAAATGGTAGCTGTTACAAGAAATTATCAAGCCATCTTTCAAAAAGTTTACTACATACATGCGAGTTGTTTTTGAAGGTTTCCATCCTGAGTGGGAACCAACGGGCTCGGCGCTGAGTGAGTATAGAGAAAGTATTGTGAGGTTCGACTAACCTTGTTGTTTTATGTCTTTTCATTGGATTTTGTTAGCAATAAGAAAATATACAGCAAACATAAAAGATGAAATCAATTTCTTAACTTAAAATATTTTATTACTTCTGCAAATTTGGTGTATTCTATGTGGGCTCACTAATCCCACAACATCAAAAATATCCTCAAATAAATATTTAATTTAAAAAACAGCTTATTATTTCTGAACAAGCAGCAAAGAAGCTCTTGACTGTGCTTCACTGGGCTCCAACCGCTTTCCATTTGTTGATTGTGTGATTTGGGGCTTTATGTTTTTGTGTGTGTGTGTGTGTGTGTGTGTGTGTGTGTGTGTGTGTGTGTGTGTGTGTGTGTGTGTGTGTGTGTGTGTGTGTGTGTGTGTGTGCGTGCATGCGTGTTTAACTTTATTATGTGAAGGATTTAGAGCACCTACTATTAGCCATTCATAAATGGTAAATGGTTGCTGCACATTGGGGAAGTATCGGTACTGACTTCAATAGGATTGGTGCCAAAAAAAAAAGCTTTCAATACATTACCAGTGTGCTCAGCACATGTTCTGCTTCTGTGCCTTTGTTGAATGCAGTAATTGCCTGTTAGTTCATAGAATTAACCCTGAGAACATTTGTTATTTACTGTTAGAAACTCTCTTATGTTTTAGATTAGACACAGAATAGCAAAAATAAATGTTTGGCAATTCGTTCTGCGGTAGGTTAATGAAAATGTATTCAGAGGTAGGCTGTCAGCGAGGCAGCTTTTTATCTTTTCTTGACATCACAGCACCAAAGACACCTTTTAATAATCAGTTTGACTCAGTGATTCTGACCTTAATGTCACCTACGCCGCATGCAAATATTTAACTTATCCTGTTAGAGCAGTTCATTCTTGATGTCTGTGTGAGTCACAGGAATAAAGATCAATGAAATTATTAATTTCAAGGTTTTGTGTTTGAGACACAAACTGAGCAAACTCCATGTCAAAAAGATGGCTCAGATAAAGCTCATCCCACCGTGCTCACAGGTGACTCTGCCAAAGCTCAGACATTAATGCCGCGTTGTAGTGGGGCTACATCTTAAGCAATTTCTTGCTGCTCCTCTCACACGGGATATTCTTCGCTCCTTCATGAACTGGGATTGCACCCTGTCTTTCTTTGCAAGCATCAAAATAAAATGTGAAGTCTTTATGCCGGAGAGATGGCACTGTGAGCTCGCAGGCCTTGGGCATGTTCTGCATGGCAGTGATAAAAAAAAAATTAAAAAAAAAAATATGCAGGCACAATTTGAAATGTAGAGCTCACCATGTAGTGAAGGTGGCGGGACACAGGGAGGATCAAGCTGTTTCCCACTCATACAGCTGGATGCTGATTTACTACAAATAACAGTGCTCACCTCCCTGTCTTTCCTATTATCATCGTTATGTCTCCATCATCGACTGAAGAACTCCCCTACTGTAGGTGACGATTACCTGCAGCTGAATGGACTTTCTTATTTCTCAACACAATCTGCTTTAAATTTTCCTTTCTGCTCAGCATGTTCTTTCCTAATCTTATTTTATGCACCTTACTGTAACAACACCGAGGTAAGCCAGGGACTCAGGGTTTACTTTGTTCCATCCTCGCGTTCTCGTATCTACTAATATAACAGCCCAACTTTAAATCACTTAAAAACATTAAACATGTTCTTAGTTTCCTAAATGTAGGGCAGAGTAGAAACTTACAATAAAAAAAAATTAAAAAAAAAAAAAAAAGCGGAAGGAATGAAAGGAAACGTTGCCTGAGGAGAAAAAGAAAATCCATTCTAAATGTAAATAATCATGTGGTCACAGCAGCATGAGTGGTGCCAGTTTCCCTGATTTGCATTTGTCAGAAGCATATGATCAGATGGATTCCCACTATGCCATCTAATCCAGAGGCAGTCTGGCTTTAAGACATGTGATACAGTCTTTACACTCAGCCAGGCTGTACGGGAACATTTGTCTCTTAGTGCTCACTGAGGAGGGACTCAGCGAGAGCCGCTGCTCAGAGGCTGCCTCTCACTGGAAGGATGCAGACGGTGAAAGAAGAGATTCCACTACAGTTAATTAAGGAGCACTCTGCACGTGCCTATAAATGCGAAGGGGCAAATGAATTCAGTGTCAGTGGGAGCAGCTCCTCGAGGGGAAGCAGTGATATTTCAAAGGTGGAATTGAAAGAGCTGTAAATCTATTTCCTGACTCCGGCTTGACGGTCATTTCTGAATCACTGGACTGTTGCTATCAAAGTGTGGAGCAGGGAGGCAGAGTCACTGGAGTTCCCTCCTCAAGCTAAATTCAGATTTATTGGATGGGATCAACATGAGAAGAATTATGGATGGAATTATGTCACTCTGTTGAGATATTTATACGCTCTTTGTTGGCTTGCTCAGGTAAGATATACTTCTTTCTTCTTTCGGCAGAAACTAATTCCTGTCGTTATTAAGAGATTTAACCTGATGATTCTTACATTTCTCCCCCCCAAAAAATGCAAAATGTGAAATCTGTTCCCATGAGGATTTATTGTGGAATATTGTTGTAATAACCAAAATGCATTTTTCTTTTATCTTATTCCATAATATCACTTAATATTCATTATATTGAAAAATGGCTGACGTTTATTCTTGGACGCACAATACACATGTGAACAGTTAGGTTTGATAGAAGTGTTTTATGGCCTGAAAAATGCAATATGTTGAAATCATGATACTGAGATTAAATTAGTATATAACACATTATAAATAGGTTCTGATATGAATTATTGCATTTAGAAAATATGACATAATTCAGTTTGGTGCTGTAAAAGAATTTCAGAGACTTTCTTTTTCATTATTATTTTCTCCTTCATAGATTTCCCTCCTATGACCAGGAACATTCCTCGCTGTTGTTCTATTTTTTCTCATCTAAAACAGCATGGTGAAACGTTACAAGCCTTTTTGATCCCTATTACCACCGTGTCACTGTCACATTATTCTGACAGATACAGAGAAGCCTCGGCAGCCGGCATGCTCGCGAAATCTTATCTTTCTTTAAGTTTGATTTCGGTTTTAAGGCAGGAGCTCAGCTCAGGAGTTGAAGGGAGTCAGCCTGTCAGGGGAAATCTCTGCTGCTGCATGGGAAAAACTCCCCGGGGATCACTCCACATTTGCAGTGCTGTGGCTCAGGGACACAACAGGGCAAACTAGGAAGACGAAACAGTGAGGAACTCATACTTACATAATCACGTTAATGAAAAATTCTGATGACTAAAAAAACTCCTCTGAGGGGCGTCAAAGCCAATTATAGACACAAGTGCTCGTCCAAAAATGTATTAATTTGTGTTTATTTTCCTCTTGTATCCAGAAGAGTTTGTGTGTTGTCTTGTTGAGGCTATAGGTTGAAAACATAATGGATTGTGAGTTGATTTCACCTCTGCCGGTCCTCAGCAGATGTGTCCTGTCATGTCCTGGCTGCTCTGCCTGTGCCTCTGGGTCAGTGTGACTGCCATTCAGCTGTGTCAGGCCACTTTCTACGACACAATCCAGCAACATCATGGGACGAGGCCTGGACGGACCTCAATTCACATGATTGGTGAGCCTTTCAGTGCTTTCTCTGGTTACCGCACATATTTTGTGTCATCTCTTCAGTTGCTGTCCTTGCCCTCTTGAGTACTGCCACTATTTAGCTGGGTTTAGTGGCTTTTTCATTTGTCTGTTGCAAGCCCAGGGAAAATAATAGCACTCTGTATTTGAGTCTTGATTTTATTAAGGCATCACATTCATTAATATATTAGTTATTAACAAATTATTTAGCGGGAACATTGCAGAGATGCTGATTTTCATTAAGATTAGTACCATGGAGAATTTCTGTGCAGAGACAATGAATGCCTTTGCGCTTTCCTTCTTGAGCTATTACAGTTGATATTCATGCTACACTGCTCCTCCTCAATTTGATCTGTGCGATTGTGCTCCCTGTGAAATTGCACTGAATAGAATATGACCGAAACATTGCAGTCAAACTTTTGTTTTCATCACGCGGATGCGAGCCCTGGTTATGGTAAATAATTATGTTCTCAGGATTCAACAGAGGAGAGGAAGCTGAACGCTGTCAGAACTTCAAAGGGAGAAGTAGCTGCATGAGCGTGCAGGTTCTTGGTGTCTGTTATTTCTTCCATGCGCTGGTGCACCTCAAGCATATCAGCAAGGGGTCTTTTCAATACTCTCAATATTGTGAGTCAGAAGACTTCCTGTTCCAACACCGTCGTTTCATTACTCAGGTCTGTACTTGTGTGTTGGAGGAGAAAAACAAAAAATTAAAAAGGAAAGAGAAAAGAGAAAAGTCACTCTGCAAATAGGATATCTTCACAAAAGTGGTCTCATGTCAACAAAAGGGAAATGGAATTAATATTTCAAATGTGCATTCAGGTAGCTCTTTGGAAAAAATAAGTTCAAAGCGAACAATGCGAATCCTTCAGGACCCTCTGCTGCTAAAAGTGTAAATGCCTTGTCATTCCATTTACCATGTCCTCATTCCTGGATAAATGAGATGCCAGTTTTATGAGAGGAGGATGGGAGGCCTGTCCGGATTGATTCTGACATTAGGACATTTGTTCCGTGCTGGGTGTTGTGTGCCTGTTGGATTGGTGAGAGGATTGGGGTTGACGGGTCATGAATTGGTGGCAAGAAGGCCATTGGTTGCAGACCATTGGGCCAATCATTAAAGGCAGCGAAATGCCACAAGTTCACGGTGACTGGTATTACCAGAGGAAATCGAGATTACGGACAGCCAGTGATAGGTTTTGTCCTTGCCAATAGAAATTTAGATCTACACGGAGATGTATCAAATCATTCATGTGTGGTGATTTCGGGAACAGCTAAAACTGTGGTCTGATCTTTATAATCCTTAAACGCACACAAGCTCTGTATAAATTATTATTTGTAAATAAAAACACCTGTAGTGTGAAAAGCCATGCGAGACAGGAAGATTACAGATTTATCAGCAGCCTCGTGTTTATCTCTCAAAATGTGTTCTCAGTAATAATTTCTTTTGACGTTGTACAAGTGCCTGCTCCGCTCGTGCACTAACATATTGGCAGCCTTATTGCAAAAGAATGCGTGTTCAGAAGTCCATTAGCCGGATGACCCCTGAGTAGGTGCTTGTGTATGCTCAGTGATTCGGACAAGGTGGCCTGCTTTCCACCCTACAGCTCTACTTACAGATTGCTGCCTGCCACTCTCTCAGATATGCTCAGGGCTGTTCTCTGCCTTCCTGGTACAAGCAGTGTTGCTCCATGCGGTATGATTCATAAGGTGCTGTATTTATTTGGTGCAAAGAGCGTGAACAGTGCACAAAAGAAAACATTTTGTGTCTGCCTTGCATCCGTAAAGTGCCGGGCAGGGATGTTGCTTTTGGGGTCGTGCATTCCTCGACCCCTGAACATGTCCAGCGGAAACCACTGATGGACAATTTTCTGAGTCTAGATTTTTGACTTGCTAAACAGAAAAAATAACCTCTTCCTTGCATTGATTTAATCCAAATACAAAAAATTATAATAAATATGCTGCGCAGGTATGACAAATTACACTCCAGGAGTAACACGTCAGACACATGATATTTGTTGGAGACTGAAATACACAGTATGCTCGACTGCAGAATGAACAAAGGCGTGCTGAATGTGTTGAGCAGCAGAATATTTCCAGAGGAGGAAATAGTGCCACTGGTGATGCAGTGCATCATGTGGAGGTGTTAGCAGAAAGTACGACAAACAGTAGATAGTGGCTGCCTGAGGTGGCCTTGCTCCATCGTGAACTCATTCCCACCGACAGTCGGCGTTGCGAGGTCAAACTGTTCATAACTGAAAGGTCACTGATTCTCAACACAGATAATCTCTCTCCTTGTGGTTTATTGCAAAATGTGTAGCTGCAGCTGAACGACCATAACGAGACGAGATATGCAGAGCAGTAGAAGTAACTCACTTGCAAGTATCCACTGTATATTATGATTTATTCAAATTTAAGTCATAAATACTTCACTCTGTGTTATATCTATTTCACTGTCTCCCCCTCCCCGTTGCACTTTTAACTACCATAATAGTCTTCTGTTGCAGCTTAGCCTTCCTCCTCTGCCCCTACAGTGCCTCTTAGAGTTGCACCTTTTCAGCATGGATGAACTTTCATTGTTAAGCAACTCAGATAAAAAAATAAAATATTTTTTTTAAATGGAGTGCAACTACAATTCAATTTTTTTTTAGTTAAAGTTAAAATACCACATAAATCCCTCGTGTCTCTCTTTCTGGCGCTCTATTGCGAGGAGTAGAGGATAAGGAATTTTCTTCTCTCTTTGCACTCCAACAAAAGAAACCAGTAGCTGGTAAAGCTCACAATGAAACAAACATGAAAAATGGATCTTCAGCTGTCACAAACAAAGGTTGTATCCTCAATGCACTGTTTTAGACACTGACAATTTAATAGCCTTATATAATGTGTCCTGGAGGCACATTATTTTGACATACATCTTCCTTCAACCCTCCCCGAGACCTCCTCTCAACCATGCTCTGACTAGTGTCATTGCTGCTCCGCTGCAGTGCCAATGGGAAGTGGCATGCAGCATCAGCCCGAGGCCTCGCCACATCTGGAGCTCGGCAAACCCACTTTGTCCTGATGGTGTTACACATGTTACTGTGGAGGGACCATTGGCTGCTCTGTAAAATACCAGAAACTTCTTCCTCAAGGCTTAAAAGAGATATTTTACTGCTTTTAAAGCTTTTCTGAGAGTAGAAGCGAAGTTTGTTCAGCCGTGTCGTATCACACTTTAGCAGCAATAAAGTATTCATGTAATTTCCTTGGTTAGCCCTGAAAGAAAAATATATTCTTAAGTAAATGAATCTAAGGACAATCAGTGGCCTAATTATTACTGTATGCTCACAGCTACAAATAGGTTTTACATATTCTAGTATTTCTCATTTATTTCCTCTTTCAGGCTATGAATTATTCATAAAAGAGAGCCCCTCTAAGCTTATGGATGTTTGTTTAAACAGCACGTTTAATTGAAGTCTTTCAGCCAATTCTGCGCTGTGGCTATGGTTTGTGGTCACAACGCTTATATACAAAATTAATTTCTGTAGCCCACAGCTTAATTAATTAGCCAGCTTTCTCCCTCTCTCAGGACTGCACCAGCTGTTTCTTTATCCATGCCAGAATCCTCTGGTCTGACCAACAGAGGTGTGAACGGCGCGCAAAGTTCGTCAGCTCGGTGAAGGTCGCAGAAAGCTGCAGTTCTTTTTTATTCATTTTAACCCTCCATGTCGTCGGGTCTTTAAAGAAGTGTTTCTTGTGGAGCAGACTGAGCTACAAATTGAAATAAATGTTTCCAACACATTATTAATGAGAACAACTCCCCGCCCACTCAAAAAAAAAACGTCTCCATGCCTATGTGACGGCCGTAGCCGGAGGCATTATATTTTTGGGATGTCCGTCCCACTCTGGAGAACAACATATCTCACGAATGCCTTGAGGGGATTTCAGTAAATTTGGCACAAACGTTCTCTTGTACTCAAGGATGAACTGATTAAATGCTGGTCCTCAAAGGTTAAAGGTCACACTAATCTTCTCTGTTGCAGCTCCAAACCTTTGGAACAACCCTCCCTAGCAGGTCATCAACCTTCATACCAGTTTAAAAGCCATTTAAAAACCTATTCTTTCCTTCGGGCTTTTTCACATTAACAGTATTTGCTGCTCCGACATTTTTTTGTGCTTGTGTTGACTTAATCTTTTTTTTTTTTTTTTTTTTTTTTTTTTTTGTCTTTATTGATTATCTTTTCTTATGATCAAGTCTGTTTGACCGTTTAATTCTGATTGATAATGTGCACAACAAAAGTCAACCTTTTTTTTTTTTTTTTAACTCAACTTGACTTGACCTAACCTCACAAAACATGTTTGTGTCCATAACTCAAGAATTCATGCTCTAATTAGGACAACATTTTATACATATCAAATTGTGATTACTTTTTTTATACCCAAAAGGTCAAAGGTCAACTTCAATGTGACATCAAAATATTGTATAAAAACCCTTTTATGGTCATTATTCAATTCAATAACAGAGAGGGAGACTGACCATATTTCACATTTGGCCAGATACTGAATTGGTGACACTAATCCTACAAACTGGTGTGGTTGTAAAGATACTCAGGTAGAAGATGTCTGGACAGATATGGACGTAACCTGCTACTTGACTTGGGTTGTTGGAGCCATACACCTGCGGTGGAAATTCTAGTTTATGTATTTGTTTTCATCAATAATTTAGCGATGTTCTATTGATGATATTGCATTATCAGAACCAGAACAAACTGATTAACCCTCGCAGTGAAATGGCGTCGAAGCAGCAAAGACTATGTAAGTTGTAAAATGATGATGACTTCAGCGGAAAGAGGAGGAGTTGTATAACCGGAAAGGCCGTAGGAACAAAGGACCTGTGACATTCGGTGGAGCATTTAGTCACTCTTAAACTGGCTCTTAACTGACACTGGCTGAATGTTGTTATTATTACACATAAGCAATAATGGCACTTACTCATTTGTCAGTACAGCAATCGCAAATCAGTCACATCTTGAGGTCATTGCAACGTGCTGCTGGCAGCCGTGCGATCTTTTGCTGTGAAGTTCATTATCTCTGAGGTAGAATTGTCAAAGTCATATCTGACTGATCATCAGGCACAAAAATACAATCATCTTCATCAGCTGCTACTGTGATGTCTTCATTTTTAGATTTGCTGTCATTAAAGCCCTGCAACCTTGATCTATCAAAAAAGTGTTTGAGTCCCATCACTTCATACTTAATGTGACAGAAAATAACACAAACAAACTTTTTTTTTTTTTTTTTTTTTTTTTTTTTTTAATCTTTGGCTCTGCATTAATGCACCCTATCAGTGTCCCAGAATGAGGCAAAAGAAGAGAATAGACAGAGATTACCCGCATCCACAGCACTACACTCAAGATTTAAAGGAATGAAGGAATACACAGTGTATGTTTTAGGGCAAGTGGAATATATCTGACCCCAAAATATACTACTGTATATACCCAACACACACCCTCATGAAAACAATATTTGATTTAAATATCGTTACGGCTGAAAGACAACAGGCTGTCCCTGACTACAGTATTATCTATGATACAGATTAAAATGGGAAAAAATAAAAATCTTTCTGAGGGTAAAAGTTGCTTAATAAGTTTTGTAACTAATCGTTTTGTTCATTTTGATGATATGATGTATCAGACCACAAAACAAATCTTGTCCTGATGGTGATTTTGCACCTGAGCTGAATGTGTTCATTCAGTCCAGTTAGCTGCAGCGTCCAATCAGATTAACAGATTTCTGATAGACAGGTCTTTCTTTATCGTCCTACACTTTTATAAAGGATGCTGTTGTGTAGCCTCACTCGTTCAACCAGGCAGCCTCCTTGTTCCTCTGTGCTCAGCATAGATGAACTTGATACCAGCTCACGAGAGGTCGCCTCATTCATTTAAACCAAAGTTGTTCAGTGGCGCATACGGCAAAAAAGTTTTCCATGTTCCGCCATGAGATTTGGATGTTCTGCGTGCCTCTGGAAATTTTGGTCTGTAGAGCCTGCGTCCTTTTCCTTCTTAAGTAATTATATGAGTCTTTTAGAGTTTCAATAATGTTATTGGACTACATAACTCTGATAATAGAGGATATAGAGTCATTTCACTGGGATTTTAAACGAAAAAATTTACGGAAAACAGCTGCTCGTTTTTTAATGATTAAGGGCGGAAAAACTGACGGTTGGGCAAGTGAGCTTCACATGATGAGTTGTAGTTGCACCGTTTGTCCACCACGCTAAAATCACTACACAGCCCTGCACTGCTCCTGGGGGCTTTGCGCTCACCCATCCTAACAGCAAATAAGTGAACTGAGATGCACTTCATGATGGCGGGCTGCAACAATTTCCAGGGTCATCTGAGGAGCGAGGACACATGAAATCGTTGCAATTAGAAGCACCCTAAGATCTGTCGCTATTTGTTTGAGCTGTGTTTATCAAGTCAAATCCTCCCATTGCTTTTCTAACTGCTGAACTTCTAAAAAGCTCCAAAGTCAGAGCTTCTTTTGTTACTATGATAACAAGCTAAAAAAGACTTGTCAAGCTGTGATTAATTTAGTGTTTTGAATATTTTGGTATGTTTTGAAAATGTATAAAATAAGTAAATCATCTTTTTTTTTTTTTAAACTTGTTATTTAAAAACAACCAAAAAAAGATCTATTATATGATAAATCCTGCAGCCCCTTTGACCCATCTTCAATGGACCAGAGTTTGACCCCACTTTGGGAACCACCACTCTAAAGCTGAGGGTTTAAAACATTCAATTGTTAGCACACCAAAATGCCAAATGTTTTTCTGGGTGGAACAGCAATTTGAAAGATGTAAAATGTAAGTAAACAGTTTGAGCACTAAGCCAAACAGTTCCTCAGGGATATACAGAGTACTCTTCCTCCCAAAATTTGTGCATTTATTTTAAAGCTTTGCTCACATAAATGGCGGCCTCTGGCCAAGTGCTTCTCCAGGACATCATTAGGACTGCGCATACAGGAGCCCCACTGTTTAATAAATGCTGAGAAGACGGGAACACATTTTGCCTCGCAATGATTAGTTGATTGTTTCAAACCGCTTCTTCTCTCTCGGGTATAAGAAGCTGTGTATCCTCTTGGGGTCATTAACACGATTTTGAGACCCTGGTTGTGTTTGTAGTTAGCAGCAGTTTTCTAAATATGTTTCTATGACAGCTGACATAGCTCAAGGATAGTTGACTCTGAAACCCTGAATCCTGATGAAAGTGTTCGGTTTGCTTTTATCCAGAAATAGTCCAAACAAAGCTTCGCTATTACAGACATCATTCTTTTTGTTGTGTGCAAAAACAGAAAACCAAATAAGAACTTTTGCTGATTTGAATGCTTTGGAAAGTTATTGGGCCAGCTTATCTGTAGCTACAATTATACATGGCTGAAAATGAATTGTGACTTCTCAACAGAGTTTATGGATAACATCAATGTTTGATATCAATTAATACATAATGATGATGTTAAGTGTAATTACTATAAAACTTTTAATGCTTCTGCTTTGGACGGGGGTACAGAGGGTTGGGTATGTTTGAAAGGGGCTGACTTGGCCTCAGTTTACATGGCTAAAGGAGCACATTTAAAATACACTAAGACTCGCATTTTAAGCTCTGCTTGTTGGCAAAAATAAACTACATTATTAAAAGTTAGTGTTTATTCAGTGTAATAAATGAATACCAAATCAATAACTTTAGATATTGTAATATGAAATAAATAGCTGCTATTTGTAACCCTGAATAGTTTATAGCCACAGACAGATTATGAGTCAACGGGCCCCTGGACACAGACATGTAAATGACTGCCCACCTCTTCCATGAGTGCAGCGAGCAGAGCAAGACACCCATACTGAAAGAGACACAAAACGTATCTAATTTCATTTTGTGTTATTTTTTTGTCCTGTTTGCATCTTGTTTTGTGTTACGTTTTGGTAAGGACCCTGAGCCTGCAGCCTGTATTCCACACGCTATCATTAGACAATGACCGGAAAGCGACTGCCAATGGTCCGGAGTCCTTTAAACCTCCAGCTGGACTTGTAGCCATAAGGTTGCTGCATTTGGCATCAGACCCTTAAACCCATTGAGTTACAGGATAAAACACGACAGTAAATGCTGTGCCAGACACTGTGACAGTAATTCAAATTTCTCTTGATTAATAACATGAAAAAGAAAAAATCAATTCAACCTTTTTAACTTTTGTTCCTGTGCCAGAGAATCAAAACAAGCCCTCACACTGGAAAGGATCCCTCCATCACCGCACTTCACAGTAATTGCTGATGTGTGTGGTTGCACAATCCTGTGTGGGCTCATGTGTGAGCACTCTTCCTCTTTAATTCAACATTTTTTCCCCATGAAACAAAAACTACTGGTGAATTAATGATAGCTTGTGTCCCCACTGTTTGTAAATATTGTATCACAAAGTTCTGACCTTTTTGTCTTGTATGTGCTGAGGATTGTTACAGCAAAATGTGCTCCTGACCCGGTGCTTAGTTCCCATGTTTCCACATTATATGGAAGTGTAAAGAGGGAAGAGATGTAACACGTTTGTCACAGTGCTTTCTCCCTCGCTCTTTTTATTTTTTCCTTGTGAGGGATCTTAAAGGTGTGGCAGCCCTCAGCCTCTCTTTACTCCTCTTGACGATTTTGTCGCTTCACTGTCGACAACTTGTGGTGGAATTAATATGCAATTTTTTTTTTGGGACGATTTTTTGACCCAGTTGTTAGACACACAGTTTATTTAAATCGAGTGAAAACTGGGTCCATCAATTCGGAGTTATTTCATGCGGCTAACCCCCATCGCCATGAATATTAGTGCCTTTAATTCATCCTGTGGTGAAAATGGGGCCTCCTCTCCTCACTTTTGATTTTCTCAATGAAAGAAATACGTCTTGTAGAATGGGAATGCTTGCTTGTGAGATTATTTGCCTTTGTGGTAGCCTGTTTTAAATGCTTGGCAGGAATATTCAATTCTTTATCGTTACTTAGACCTCATTAAACTGAAAAGAAGCATCTCAACTTACTAATTGGTTCCAAGGGGGAGGGGAGTATTAGAAATAAGCAAAGTAATTAATATTGGGTTTATCAGGCTCTACTGCAGATTTTTTTTTTTCCCAGCTCCAGTCTTTCCTGGGTGTGCCATAAGTCTTCTGGCATATTTACACTACAGATCCAATTACCTTTCCTGCAGAGACTGGAGTGTGCATGTGTGAAAATGGGGGCCAAAATTGGGGATATTACATTTTGTCAAATATGAACAAAATGATGGAAAAACTGGCTGAAACATTTCAAGTCGTGCATCAACAGAAGAAATTAAATTTCAATTAAAAAAAAGAAGTTTTTCTAGGTTCAGGTTAAAATCTGATACTCTATACCGTAAATTAAGAAATAATGAATGTAATGTGGTAAAATGAACATAATCCACATGTTGTATTATGTGCGGAATATATTTCCCTACAAGGCATGTTGTAAATTCTCCTTAAGTGCAGTTAGATGTGATCAAAATCTTGATCATGTGACACTCAGTCGTGTCATTCTGAGTAAGTAAAGATAATATCTGCCATATTTCTCCCCTTATCAGCAGTCTTGCATATTGTTCGCCACCGTCTCCTCAGACTACATGTCATACAGCATGAAAGGTCATTTAGCCTTTGCATTATGCATGTTACACAGTTTACATGTTGCAGTGCACATCGGCACCCTACGTAGTTCGTCTGGTCGTCAGCGGGGAGGGCCAGCAGTCACATCAGAGGCAAGCAGCTGTTCTCTAAAGGCTCTCTAACTCGGCTCTGTCCCTGTCCACTTTTCTTCTCTGTGAATGTAACTCTTTCATCAGAGCAGGCGATCTAAAAATATGAAATATCAGCTCTGGACATTTGCCAGTCGGGGAAAAGGGCTAGATAGAGGGACACGAACAGCTTGACATTTAAAAAATAAATGACATCACACTGACAGAAGACATTTTTCCGTTGCAATTTTTCTGTTTGCCGTTTGCCTGTTTTTAGAAAACTCAAGAGTAAATGTGTGCTACAAGAGGAGCAAATAGAGTGCCTTTGTATATGTCTGTTGAACGGACATGAAAGCTGTTGTGTGATTGCTGTACTTCAATGTCATGCTCAACAAGTCACGTATTTCCACCATAAAAACCCAAATGACTATGAGCTTTTTACATGTGGCACTCGTTGAGAGTCCAAATAGCATTTAATGCCCTTGATCAGTACCAGTCTTCCAGTGTCCCGGGCCCATATTGTATGTGACAACATGAGACGACAGGCTTTTGAGGCTCATATTTAAATACATATTTAAAAAAAAAAAAAAAAAAAACCTGACCCACTCTTCGCTGCTTCCTCTGTTGCATGCAGTTTTCATGCATCTTAAAACAACGCCAGCTCTGCACTGCGAGGAGTCATTTTGCATTTCAATAAAGTATCACCCATCTTTGGCCCACTGCACAGGACCAATCTTACAGTCTCCTTGCGTGACATGCTGTCAGAAACACCAGCCATATTTCATGAATTTCTGTGCTTTTATTTGTCATGGACAGTGCCTCTTCAGAGTAGCAATTGGTAGTTTTCTGAATTGTTTTGATTCCCTTTTCTGTCAAGCACATGCACACACGCTCACACAAGCAAGAAATAAAAATATACTCATGTTAAGGAAAGAAAAATATCACCATGTATTGACGCTTTTAATATCTGAAGATATTCTCAAACACGACTAATTTGCAAGACATTTAAAATTCTCAACTTTCCTCCAGCTTTTTTTTTTTTTCTTATCATTTAGACCAACACAGCTTTTTCTCCTGCCTCAAAAACAAATTTGTCTTGCAGTTTATTGAGCAATATGTCACTCACTTTCTCCCCAACATTTATGCCTGGAATAACAACAGTACTGCAGGGACTTCAGATGATTTCGCAGAGGGCTGGGAAAAAAAAATAGTCATTCAAGTTGACACCATGCAGTCACATGTTTTGTGCCTCTCACTGTCTTCCATCTGCATTAATTTGACATTCTCTAATCTGGCGCTCCCATTTCTTGTCAGCAACCAAACCGCCGTACCCTGCTGGTTTGGACGTCTATGGAGAGCACGCGCGGGAAAAGTGGAGCCTATTATGGGTCACCTTGGATGCATTTCCCATTAAAAGGTGACAGGCATGGCGCTCTAAAACACGAACTGCTGTGGTTTGGAAATCAGGGCCTGCTGTCTTCAGTAAATTACTTTTAAGCTACAAAATAATTAACCACAGGAATCACGGATTTATGGGCCCTTGCATGTGACATGGACGCAGCACTGAGCTTGCTAAGAGTTATTCAGATGTCACACAGTCATCAAGACATATCGTCACGTGGCACTCGGGTGTGAGTGCACACATTCAGTGCAGGGTTTACACATAGTGCCACTGGCTGCCAGTCACTGAAGTCCCATGAGACGAACTGGTTATCTGCTAAATTGAGTCCCTTAGGCTTTCCATTTGGTTTGTATATGGAGTGTAACACTGACTCCTCTCAGGGCGATCCTTTCAGTTATATGCTGTGTTCATTAAATCCACACATTTCATTTGGATTATTAGGTTTTACTCAAATGATAGATGGTGTTCAGAGTCCCTCCATAAATTTCAAATATTGTATTTTTTCATGTATTCAGTGTGTCGAACGCCTGGAACAGATGGCAGAGGAGTGTTGCCATTCAGAGGGTATACTTGCTATCAGCGTCTCCAGAGACAACCACAGTCTGGGCTCATTACAGTAGACAGCGAGTCATTGCATACTTATTGCGTGGTGACATTTCTATTGAGATAGACTGACCATTTTCCTCTGCGCAATGGCTGTTTCATCACGTCTGAAGAACCATTTACAGGTCCCACATGAACCCTGTTCACATTCATTAGGCAGGCAGACCCGCAGATCCACAGAAACTCTGAATTGGCGCTACGCGTTCATGTCAAGCATGATTTGACAGCATTTGCTTTCATCCAGGCTTGCTGTCCATAACTCTTCAGATTTCGACGCAGTGTTTTTGGTTTCTAGCATGACTCATTGTGCCGGAGCCCGGCGACTGAACGACGGTCGCTCTCCATCCAGCAGCTGAGACAGAGACATTATTTGTGTAGATAATAGCATTACAGTTAAGTGACAAATTTCCATCTCATAAAGCAACAATGAAGTAAGTAGATCTCTGTGAGAAGTTGTGTCGAGGTTTGTTTAGGTTTTACAAGCAATTTAAATTTCAATATGCATGCGTAATATTGTAGTTTTGACCATTGACTGTGTGTAAAAGTTGACAGTTACGGCTCTGAAAAATGAGGCCCATGTCGAAGTGCCTGAAGCCGTAATACCACAAAGTGCCACTTGAAATGAAAAGATTGGCCGACAGTGGCCTCTCTATAAACCTGGGGTTCTGGAAATCACAGCCCACCACTGAAGTGACTGGTAAAATCACTGCTGAGTCCAGAGTGAAGAACTTTTATTCAACTTAGTTGGTCATACAGAACGGAGGGGGTTTGCTCGCATTCGTGTGTGTGTGTGTGTGTGTGTGTGTGTGTGTGTGTGTGTGCGTGTGTGTGTGTGTGTGTGTGTGGTTTCTGAAACCGGAGAAGAATACACAACGTGAGAATAATGTAATTTAATAAAGAATAAGTTAATGGTCTCTCGACGTCATGTGGCATAACTACCACAAAGTGTCCACATCAATTCAAGAAACAAAAACACAGCCAGGGTACTTGGAAACAATGAGACTCAGGAACACATTTCATACATCAGTGATTAACTAAACAAGATCTCAACGGAGCGCTGAAGAAACCACACAGTGTGTTAATTGTAGAATGAATGGACGCTACATCGCGCTACCATTCAGCATTACAGGCTACGACGAACAACATGATTAAGGACTACTACCGTAAGAGTGACCGCAACGGTGTATCTGCAGTTGTCTTACCTGCAGGTCAAGGGACGCACGCGTGAAGCCTTCAAACGCGCTGACACGCATTCACGACTACCACCTCTAATGTATTGTGGCAGAGGAGAGCTCAGCGATGGAACGTACCACTCCCAGGGGGTGTGGCGGAATAGTCCAAGTGACCCTGGCCTTTTCAACACCGCTAGAGGTTGTCTCCAAAAAAAGCATCCAGTTGCATAGCATCCCATTAATCTAGTCTCATAAAATTCTCAGTCAATAGAATTTCTCCACAATTCATCTCGGTTTTGTTAGCTAAAGGCGCTCCTTCTTATTAGTTTTCTGGCCGTCCATCTGAAAATAATCCCCCCATTAACGAGAAAGTAAGCTTCAAAACGTTTTTTGGGAGGGGGGCGTGTCGCCGGGTTTCCAATCAGATCGAGTCAGATCCACCGCCGTATCATGCAATTAGTTCTGTACGTAAGCAGAAAGCAAATTAGGCTAGTCATTTTTCATGTTTTCATTTTCTTGTAACTTTTTCTGAACACTTTCCACTTCCAATGCTTGATTTGGTTAAATATGAAGGTGGTATTGATGTCAAATTAATTTTAATTCACGGGCATGGGACATCCTCGCCGTAGCTGTAGAATTATTCAAGAGCAAAGACAAACGCAAGCAAGACAGAGAGCGGCGGAATTTGGGCCGTGGACTGCATCGCTAAATGCAGCAGATGTTCATTGTTCCCTGCGAATTTTTTTTCTCATAAAAGACCAACAAAAGAAATCTTAGCACAAGAAATAAATCACCACGAGAAACTTAACAACACCGGGAACAAATCATCCCTGAAAACGCGACAAAACTCCTACCAGATACAGCCCTAAGTTATAACATTTTTCAGCTCTTCCGGACCTAAAAATGAGCTGTGCCCCGTTGGGTGCAGGTTGTTTTAGGTGGTCACCTCATTTCCTGACAGCCTCCGTGTTCCGGCTCAGAGTTATGAAGAGGCAGGAGCAGGGAGCATTGCTACAAAAAAAACAGGGCAGTTCCAGATGAGACCCTCTGCTTCCGCCTGACCTCTGACCCGATGAATGGCAATTTGTAGCTGACCCTTACTCCTTGTCAATCAAAATGTTGGTGGAGAGGCAGCACAAGTGTGTACATACTCATACACCCACACACACTCACACTCTGAAGCCCTTTGTCATTTGGGAGACTGACTTTGTTCATACTCGCTGATAATGGGAGAAATGGAAATACAGAAAACAATTATACCCTTGCATGGCTCCAGCCTCTCACCTGAGGAGAACATTCATACCCAGCCATGTTATCCTCTGTCTCCCTCTGAAATATTTATCATGCAAAGACGGGGTCTCGGAGCATGCAGCGTGTTGTACTTGTAGGCTGAAACCACGGGTGAACTTGAAGAGCGCTCATCAGTGTGGCATTGCTTTTGTTTAAAGGTACCCAGTACACCTGCCAGCTGGAAATACCGCGCTGATTTGCATTTTTATTTGATTTTAATGTATTCTTCGGAGGTGATGATTTCCAAATATAGAGTATCCCTATTCTTTGCTCTGTTTGCTAGCACCAAGCAATGCAAGTTAATTCTGTTGAGTAGTGTGTTTTTAATAGATCAAAGAGGAAATCTGGGGCTGTCTTATGCAATTAAGGAGAGGCATTAAGAAGAACAAACCCCTGTGGGCTGTTGTTTTCAAATGATGCCCCACTGCTTCCACTGGTACATCACGATTAACGTTGTGCAGACATGCCCTTTTGTTGAGTGCATCAGACAGCAGGCAACATTCTCCCAGACCAGCGACGAGAGCTGGATATTTTTCAGTTAAACCAAAGGCTGTTGATGTTTTCTAAGAAGTAGAGCCAGGAGTCATGATAAGCCTGAAAAAGTCAACAGACTTGGCAAGAAACAAGGAAAAAGACAGGCTTTCTTAATCCTATCCTCTCACTGTATTGGAATTTAGCTATTAATTTTGTTTCTTTAAACACCCTTATCCAATTAACAACTTTACCTGAACCTGAAACTGGTTCTGTTTATTAATACTTGTCAATTATTTCAGCATGAGCTGATTTACAGCCCGGCAGGGTAGATATTCCCACAGGAAAAACACTGAATCCCAAATAAATTCCAATCATGTTTATCATAATCCAACCCTGACTTCTTTTGAGGTTTTACGTATGTAAGACGAGATAGTGATCACTTTAAATGCAATGAGGTTAAAAAAAAAAAGGGAGAATCAAAGTGACATAAGCCCAGTGATCTACTTCTACCCAGCAGGTCACTATGGGCCGCGGTGATTAATCCCCAATGGAGCTCACATGATGGCTCACAAATCTTATCTCCCTCTTTCCCTTTTAAATTTAAGCTGCTTTATGACTTAATTTGCCTTGCGTTTGAAATTGTGGATTGAACATATAGTAATACAGCGATCTCCACAATGACAAATCAAAATTAAAATTGCTGTATCCACACTGCCGTAATCCCGAATGGCCTCTTGAGATTTGTGATTCAAAAGTAAATTATATCACTTTATACTTTATAAACATCTCCCAACCACCCCAATGTAGCATTTATGGGTAATATGTGGACACTTAATAATGTAGGCAGTGTATAAACAAAACATAATGGTTTATAACTCATTATATTTGAAATAAGGAAGACATTAATATGTATTTTAAACACTTTTAGATCTGGAACAATTATCAGATAGATTTCTCATTTGACAGAACATTAGTCAGCAATTGTTTTGAAATTTCAATTTATTGTTTTAGTCATTTTTCCATAAAGCATGCACGGTATTTGCCTATTCCATCTCATCAAATGTGAGGTTTTGTTGCCAGGTTTCTTCCGACAATCCATAGACAAAACTATCGATCACTAGTTTTAGAACGTAACCTGCCAATTTACCAGTAATGAAAATAATTTTTAGTTGCAGCTTTTACGATGTTAATACAACAAACAAATATTTGTCATTTTTCCTTAATTAAGCAAGTCGAACGATTAATTTACTATTTTTGAGTTTGTTGCAGATTCATTGTTTGTTGATCAACTAATGGAGTTATCGACCAGCTGTTTCAATTCTGCTTATCAGTATGTATGATTTCAATACAATTATGTTAGATAATATTATCAAGCAATCAATAATGGATGCCTGCTTCATTGGAAAAGTTCAAGATATATATCTGCTCACAACTAATTTCATTTTTGAAATAGTTTCTATAGCCTATCGCTTTTGCATGTTAATTAGGGGAGCTTATGTGTCACCACCTTGTTGATTGATTGAATTATGATTACTTACGGTGATTCAGTGCTCTTTACTGCTCAGCAGGTTTTCTCTTTAGGTTGTGTGCAAGGCGGCATATGTGCCTCAAAGAAACTGCTCTGCATTAAGAGGACCTCACAAACCCAAATATTCAAATGCAGTAAAGCGATATATGCAAATCTAGCCATGACACATTTCACAAACCCACAGCTCATTGTCAAACATTACTTCAAATCACTTTCCTGGCAATATACCAGATACTTTTCCCCTCTCACGGCTCTTTCTCTCTAGAACCTCCTTGATCTTGTGTCATGCTTACGGGTGTAGTTGTCAGATGGTCCTTAGCTGCTCAACTCTCATATGCTGAGAGACCGAGCGCGGTGGGTGGGAAAGGCCAGCAGTTGAGGTGGGTCGCGTCCGTTCGGTTCAGTCCTCTCATCCCTCAGGGCACAGCCAGTAGTTTGGTGATAATTGCATGGTGGATCCAGTGTTCATATTCATGATAACCCTGAAGCAGGCCTCTCCTCCCACTAATAGATGTCTTTTTTCTGCCTGCTCTCACACATCTCTTCATCATCATTTTACATTCAACAAGCTGCAGGGGCCTCGCTCGTTCAAAGAGTGTAAAGCACTGGAATAATTATTCTAGTTTACGGCAAACTTGTATGATGTTTTACATTTACTGCACTGCGTTAAACAAACAATTCATGAATATGGACAATGTAGATTAAGCACAAGATAAATATGATACATTTTTTAAGTATTCAAAATATGAGCAGAAACATGAATATGACAGTTATTGGTAGAAAAATTCTTCAGATGTTTTACCAATACTCCAACGTAAAAATATTTTTTTATTTATTCACAATCCTAGTTAAATATTAGTGCTGTACTATCATTTTGATACACTAAAAGAACCAAGCTAAAAAAACTTATTTTGCAACTAAATGCCCCTCACATGGATACATTTCTTTGTATTATTATTTGCTTACATTATCTGATTGTTAAAGGAGTGGGTAAGCAGCTAGTTACTATTATATGGTCGAGTTAGGTAGGTTTGTCCAATGGTTCTCAACCTGTGGGTTGTTCTCTTCCACAGGGTCACAAGAAAGTACCTGGTTTAATTTTTCATAAATCATTTCATAAGATTGTAATCTTCTTTTTTATGTAACTGAGAAGTGACTTATAATTCTAGTTGTAATACATTGAGTGTAGGTCTGCAACAATATTTTACAACTGTAGCATCAGTCTATCACAGTGACTCAGAAACCAAGAGGACATCTGCAGATGCCTTGTTTTGTCCAAATAACTTGCTCAGGAGGGAAAAGCAGAAAATGATTTCACCAGAGAAACTTGCCCACGAGAGTACTTTATGCTTATAAATGCAGTTGTTGATTAAATATCTGACAGTTCAGAGTAATCATTAGCATTCAAATGTAGTGGATCAAAAAAGTGAAATATTTTGATTTGAAATGCAGCAAAAAGTAGAATATACTTAAATAAAGTACCTGAAAACAGTAGATAAGTACAGAAATAAATGACTTTCCACCGGTTATGACAGTTTATGTTAATCCACAAATGTCCACACAGTGAGTTGTTCAGAAGGCAAATGTTGCTTTGTTTGTTTACCCTGGAGATGCTGACTTAATGTAGTCTGTTGTTTGTTTTGTTTTTTTCTCCTTATCAGAGGGGGGCACATGCGAAGTAATCGCTGCTCACAGGTGCTGTAATAAGAATCGTATTGAGGAGAGGTCGCAGACAGTCAAGTGTTCTTGTCTGCCGGGGAAGGTGGCTGGAACCACCAGAAACAGGCCTTCATGTGTTGACGGTGAGTATATCAGCAGCTAAAATATCAGCCTATTCTACTAGATCAGGTTTACTACGATCCTGCCCCGTGGCTGCATGAGAACAAAGTATTTGTGTCGAATCTGCTTACATTGCAGGAAAAGAATGTTTTCAGTATTTCAGATTAATTTCCACCACACATTGTCTGCAAAATCCTGCCAGACAAAACTGCTATGTTTTGTAAAGATACACAGATTTGTTCAAATCGCTCACAAAGCCGAAGTCACCCATGCAATGCCTTGTCCCAAATAAGATTAACATTACCTGGGATAATGTCGTATCCAAATGCCACTGCTGACAGACAGCAAAAGGTATCTGCAGGGGTAAGCTTTAAGTCCAACACGAGACAGTCGAACACAACCGCTGAAGCACACCTCAGGGAATAGTAAAGAAATAAAGAAAAATAGCATAAGGCAAAGAGATGCAGACAAAATGGGTGTTCAATACACATGCACCCTTTAGGTTTTTCATGATGGTTTTATACATGCCTTGACAAATATCTGCTGCACATGCTCAATCCCTTGTAAGAAATGGATTTGGTGCCTGCGTCTGACACACAACTAAAACACATATTGGCTTTAGGAAACCTCTCACCTGAAGCTTTTATCTTAAATCCTTTTGCAAATATGACTGCAATCTCTGAGCGGACTGGGGGAATTTGAGGTCTCTCTGTGTCAACTCTGACAGATTTTTTTCCTCTGTCACACATTACAAACCATTTACTGTCTACTTACCCTGTATTTAAGGCAATTTTCTCTCCTGATGGCAGGAATGTAGTGTGCATTAAAGTCAAGTCTCAGTCACACCTACCAATCCTTTCACTCAATATAAAGCCTCAATTCCACCTGTATTCAACTGCATCTCGTAAAGAAGCCACATTGTGATATAATTAGAATGTAAGGCGACTATTTTGCATTGAAACACAAAGCATACACATGTAACAAACCCCGGGCCAACTTACTTCGTGACACCTTTGACATGGCACATTTGGTCATTTTCAATCAGACAATCCCACCTAATGGCCATCTGTTCATAAACAGCCCAGCGGTGCTATCTGGTCTTAATCACGCTCGTAAGGTGAAAGTTAGCTGCAATGCCATTTCTCTTGTCTTTGTTGCCTGTAGCATCCATAGTAATTGGGAAATGGTGGTGTGAGATGGAACCTTGCCTGGAGGGGGAGGAATGCAAGACGCTCCCTGACAACTCAGGCTGGATGTGCTATGCCGGGAACAAGATCAAAACCACAAGGGTAAGATAACCCCTCTTGACCACGGGAAGCGAGATATTACAGCAGAGCTGTGAGAGAAATGCAGAGCGCTATGGCATCAACAAAACAGCACGGTTATGGGTTTGAATTTCAGCGCAAATTGACTTGTTAACAACACAGTCTAACCCTTCAATTTCTACTTTCCTTTTCTTTTCAGAACACTCAGCCATACACAACATCAACATATTAACATTTTGCGGAAGAGATGCAAGGGAACACCTCTGGGGCAAAGGTTAATTTGCAGGTCAGCCTCCTCGTTTATGCTGGGACACCCCGATACTAATTAATTTCTCTCAACTGTCCTAATTGCGGAGCTCTGTAAAGGGCAAAAGACACAATTTATATTCATTTCTGTGATATTTACATCATTCTAAATGTGTCTTTCCTTCTCATTTCAGCGCTATCACAGGACCAATTATCACAACAGACAATGAACCTATTGTTGCTTTAAGAAATGTGAACACTTCTCAAATTAAAGTGTAAAAAGATGTAGAATAAATAAAGCACATCCTGCTCAAGGCTCTTGAAAATACTGACGCTCCAAGCTGCCTGCAGGAAACTTCATCATAACCTTGTAATGAATATATTTTCATCATTTTTCCCCCAACTTTGAGATGGAACGTGACTGCCTGTGCATTTGGATGAAAATCTGGAGAGTATCTGACGTCCCTCCTCAGACATCGTGAGACAGATGTCTTAGACGAAGCACCGAACAGGAGAGGAATATATCAAAGGACATGCGATGAGCAAGTACAGAGGTTGACAGCCCTCAGGGTTTTCTGTTCTCTTTTTAACATAGTTAGAGGAAAAATATTGTACATAAATTGTTTGTCCTTTCTTGTGCACATGAACTTTATCTATAGTGGTGGTGAATTGTCCCTCTTCTTACCCACAAAACTCAACACAGCCAAAGTTTGAAGAATTCAAGTAAGATGTCGATGACGTTAAGATGAACCAGATGCATTATGAAGGACATGTTTTACAACTACAGATCGTGTGTCTTGATACATTTTACCATTTTTTTTTTGTTTAATACTTGTATGCCTTTGATCACCTCTTAAATGGCTTTGCCAATCAAATTTGGTAACATGTCGGCTACCCAGAAACTGATTGATTTCACCACAAATGTGATACCAGTTGGTTATTTTCAATACTTGAAATGCCTTATTTGTGTTATTCATTCAAATGATGATATTGTACATATGAAGCCATCTATTGATATGTGCTGAAATTTCATTAAAGTCATTGTTCCTGTTAGTTACGTGAGTGCATCTTTGCCACTCAGTAAAATCTGATCACACAGAGATAATATAAATATTTTAGATTCAGAGCACCTTACTCTTCCCGAGGATATAATTATCTCCACACTGTTTTGTCTTTTGCAAGTAAACATCCATAAATTTGCTTAGAAATCACAGAAAAAAAGACACCCCTTGCGACTGCGGAACTTACCTGAGTATCATCACCTTTTTAAGAATCAAAAGCAATCCAGTTATAGTTGAGTGTTCATTCATGGGTACACTGCAAACACCTCCTGCTAATAGCTATTTTGGCTCAAGTTGTAGCTCGCTGTGTAACTAAGTGTCTCCACGGCAAAATTATATTTCCTGTTTACATCCTTCAAAGCACCCAGATTATGTTTTGCAGTTCAAAAACGTGTGGGGGTCCAGTCATGTCAATTTCTTCATGGCCATTGTTTATTCAATAATTTTGTTTTTGCTGCCTTTAGTCAATGTGTTTCCCAGATTGCTGTGCAATAAATTGTCATAGGAGCTGTTGTTTTGGCATGTTAGTAATCATTGTTTATCTTTGTTAAAATCCCAAAGGTTTAAATCTCTAATAACAAGTGTTGTATGGTGGATTGAATTTCTTGGAATATGAATGATAAAACAGAAGAACAAGTTTCTATTTTTTTAAGAGAAAGACTGTTGAAAGAAATGCTGAAGGAGAGATTGCACTGAATTTCAAAAGCTTGAGTGGCACAAAGACATGATGTCAGAACTTCATCTCTTTGCTTCCTGGTAAGGAGGAGGATCTCCTGCAGTGCTGTTGTCACAATGACCTCACGAGTGTACTTAAGATGGTAATTATTAGGTTTTTGAGGTGTGGGAGTCGCAGATCCCCTTGATTCCAGTTTTAATGGTAAGCTAACCAGCTCCTGGCTCTGGCTTCATATTTATAAAAGAAAGTGTTGTCATGTCTTCCCATCTAACTGTGGTTAGAAAGTGAATGAGCATACATCTCAGAATTTTAAATTATTTTATTTAATCACATTTATCTTCATTGAGAAACATCCCTTTCACCCCTTCACACTTGGATCTTTAAGCTTGACACTGAGGTCATTAATTGGAGTCACTTTTGCTCTCTGTACGCACAAGATTATGCGCACAGATGAATGGGTAACAAGACTGGCTCCTATATTTACAACATTTAGATGCAGTACACAGTGGGACACTGGCCATTGCTTTCACAGCCTCAACCCCTCAGGAATTAATCTGAGAGGAACTCGTGGCTGCTGGTGCTGTGCAGGGTGTCATCCATCTTATGGAAAAACATTTTTGGGTTGTTTTACTTTCATCTGCTATTTTGTCTCAGCAAACTTGAACCATGATGTGCCAACCTCAAAATTTTTTGGAACAAAAATAAAGAGCTTCTGTTTCACTAGCCTCTTACACAGTTTATGCATTAGGACAATTTCATTTCATTGGTGTCTCATGATATTGGGTTGTCACGCATTGTATCTGCCAGTAAAGTTTGAGTACCTTGTCATTTAAACTAAGATAAAACAAACAACATTATTTCTGTAGCATTAAGCAAAATTGGCTCCCACAAGTCTCTAAAAACCCTCCCAGCATTTATAAATCACTCAAAATGCTATTCCTCGGCTAAAAAAGTGAAAACAAAATGAAATATATGTTAATTCCACCACGCAGGTCACAGCAGTAACTAGTGGAGTCTACGGAAATATACAATTTAAATGTTTTTGCCCCAGGCAAAACAGCATACAGTGCATTATTGGGGTTAAGAAGATATCTTTCTGGAACCTACTGCTGCATAACGGGCAGAAAAATACCAATTTGACTTTTTCCTCTGACGTTTGTGCAGGTAATGCTACTGTATGTGATCAAATCAATACCACAAACCAAGAATGAATTGCAGCTTCTTAGAAAGACTTATGCAAGAAACCAACTGTGCACCAACGATGCAGTACAAAAGCAAGTGGAGCAGAAGCCAACAACATACAAGTGGGGCAAGAGTTTGGCTCTCAATAAAAACAGATGGCAAGTTCATTATCGTAGCAGTCAACCTAAATGTTTGCTGCCTGTTGTGACATGTGAAACTAGCACTTGTCAACCCAATTCATTACTATACAAAGTGTAAATTTTACTCAGTTAAGACCATTAAAGGTGGAGTCTGCGATTCTAATCCAGTACACGTTGTCTAATTCAGCAGCTGTTTCCATAACGTCTGCTAACTGTCCGTTCTGTGTGCACTCATAAAAAAAAAGTCCAGTGTTGGTACACAGCCCTTCCTCTGTTAGTAGTAGAAAAACAAATTGACTTGGCAGTACAACACAACACTATTTCAACAAGTCAGCAACAAGGAAATTCGTATTTGTACACAGAGGAGGACGTTGAAGTTGATAGAAGAGATAAGGGGAAAGTGGTGCGAGAGGAATAGTCAATGTGGCACACGCAACATGCCAAACTGCACAATATAACGTTATTCACGTCGTGAAGAAGGCAGTAAACCTGCTTCACGGACAAAGAGGGGTGCTGTGATCGGGCACGTGGGGAGAGCAACGTTAAGATCTGCGAGGACGTCAGTGTTGTTTTCTTTTGTTTGCTCATGCTTGTGATAGTTAATCCCAGCTCACAGGCCTAAGTGGCAAGCAGGTAGCCGTGTCACTAAATTACTATCCGCTTACTTTCTGGTTTGTCAAACTGTGCTTTTGTTGTGATGTTGGCTGCAATTAAAGGAGAGGCGTGCCGGCTCCGGGAAATTGTTTCGTTCACTCTGCACGTTAGCTTCGCAGCAGCAACTCGAACTCACAACCATTAAACCATTATAGAGGCCATTCACTCTGGTGTTGTTTGCTTGATGTCATGGTATCCGACTGGATTTGTGAATGGTTTATAGCCATGAAAACCCCAAAGTTTGCTATTACGACGGTATTATTTGGATTACATAATTTTAAATGCTACGTCAGGTAAGGTTACCTCCTCTCCTTCGAAACAACTAAACTCTCGCTAGTTTTTAAGGCGTCGTGTTTTGAATGTGAGTGCATGTTGACGTTTTACAGTAAAATGTTTGTTTTGCTTTGGCTACAGGAAAGATACATCGACTTTCACATCGTATAAGGCTAGAGCGTCTGTGTGGCCTTGGCAATGGCAATTCATTTTGGGGGCGGAGCTTCTGTGGGAGCAATGAGGGCAGATGTATATTTGTTTGACTGCTGAGATCAAGTATTAACAGCTTTTGAAGTGGAATTGCGCGCTCCAACTTTAATGAGGAGAGGCAACCACGTTTGTCTTTAATGAGAGGGAGGACAGTTTAAATCCAGGTGTAAGTTGTGTTAGCGATCGGTGTTAAATTATCTAAATGGCCTGCATTCAATAGTTCCCTGATGCTTTCTGTTTTTCCTACTCTTGCACTCTGGCTCAATCTGCGCTGAGAATCATGCAACATAAAGACAGGTGCTAAATTACAGCATACTGTCCATCATCTATTGTGGTGAAATTACAACATTCGACAGAGGCAGCAGTGCTTCCTATGGCTGTATGAATTCATTAACATGTTATTTAGGTATCTAGCTTTTTTTTCCCCCCCCGCAGGCTGTCGCACTTTTAACTAGCATTTGAAACAATGTTTCACGTCCGACATGGGATTGCTAAATGGGCATAATGTGTGCAAGATGGCAGTAAGCAGCATCCCTTTTTCTGTCATTCTTCGGAGTGGCTCTCAGGGCTGCAGCTGTAGGCTCTGATGTCTCACTTCACGCTGCAGAACAGTGAGAAATAAGACACAAGTGATGGTGATGTGCCCTGACTTCTTTTTATGACACACCAGGGACGTCCTGGGATTTGAGGCACCCATGGGTTTGTTCTGAAGACACGTTTCATTCAAAACACTCAGACAGTCTAGTCATGCTCCTCTCTCTGCATTTGGAAGTCGATTCTCTGTTTTGAATATCAAGGTGCAACTTAGAGCAACAGGGTATGATGGTAAGGTATTGAGTGTGAAAAAACTCCTATCGAGACAAAATAACCATAAACCAAGAATTATCTACTTGACTGAAGATCAATGCCAGATGTCTGTGTACAAATAAATTAAAATCAACTGCATGACTGTTGCAAATGCAGTGAATTTACAAGGTACGTAATGTATAGTGCGCAAAAAGCCTTTGGAGAAGTAAAAGTTGTTAACTCCTCTTTGTGGTTGTTTTCTGTGGCACTGAACAATCGGCATGATTACCCAGTCCGATCACATCCTGTAACCAAGAACTGTCTCCACTTCCCCTGCAGGACTCTAGGATTTCAAAGTCAAGGTAACGCGGACCAAACTGGATTCTAATTAAAGCTGACATCAGGTGCCTCATGCTCCTTTCCCCCCTCCTCCTCAGGCTTTCATCTAAATGATTCATGCAGAGAATACCAGGCCTTTCATGCCATTAGGTCCTCACAAAGGAATAACAACTTGATCACACAAAGAAAACATAGACAGATTTACAATGACACCGCCACGATATCTGTTGCAGCGGCTTATATCAAGTTATGTCAAACCAATACAGAAGCACTCAGCTGACGTTTTTATGTTTTTGCTGGGCAAATATTCATGCTGGCAAATGTGAGAGAGTAAATTCAATCAGAGGGCTAAAAATTGTTTTCTAATGGAATCACATTGCTTTATGGAGACAAAATACAACCAAATGTTTAGTTTCCAGGTGTGGTAATTTGAATAGGGTGTAACCTGCTGCGAACCTGACGTGATTGTTTGGAAATGAACGTGACAAGTGTGGTTTGGCCATATGTTGCCGGCTGAAACATTGAATTGTGGAGGAGGATCAGTACAAGAAACTCAGTCGCACTCTGGGTAAAAGCACGAGGTAAATGCCTTAACAGAAACATAAAATTGAATCCTTCTCCGAAATTGCAGAGAATACAGGTAGGCTAAATAATTGCTGAATAGAGAGATGAATACTCGAAGGCTTCCCCCCACCCTCACCCCTCCTTATAAGTGGGAAGAGGATTTATCTCTGTGTGAGAAAGCCTGCCTTGAATTAAAGATGAGCTCCCCCTGCCTTTTGTCAGGCTTTTGTGAACAACACAGCATATAGTACACAATAACTACAGGTATGCAAAAATAGGTTTCGTATAATGGTTCAGCTTTGTGAAGAAGCTGAACAGACTTACCATGACACTGAAGTGCCTCCAGGCTCAGTAAAAGGGCTGTGTGCTCTTATTATTTATGTTTGATTTGGGCTGGTCGTTTGGTTTCTAATGTCTAAGCGTTAAGAATAAAAATTGTCGCGCCTCTGGAAGCGACTGGAAAGGCCCACCTATTCAAATTGGTGGTCCTCAAACATTTTTAGGAGCGGATAATATTGGGCTTATCACCATGAAAATGTCTGAGGATTTTTAAGTTTGTGCGTTTCAAGGCAGACAATGACATCATCTGTTTAGACGAAGGACGTGAAATGAGCAGCGACCGCCTCGTGTCCAATCCTTCTCCCTGACTGCAGTGTCTTGCTGTAGGTTATTTTCTTCCCCACCACTCCTGTCTCACCCTACACTTGATTTTAATGAAGACTGGCAGTAAATCACAATTACCCATGCACTTTAAAAATAGTTTAGGAAATAAGGCTACCCAAACATGAAAGTTGAAGACATCAACACATGGCCCACGCAGAACAGTGATTTGAGTGGGAACATCATACTTCAAAAGTTTAGGATAAAGTTCTAGTCATACATTTACAACTTTGCCCTTGTTTGTCTATTAAATAGCTAGAGTAAGCTTTACTTAGCACAAAGACTAGAGAAAGAAGGAAACGGGTAGCGCTCAAAGCTTTTCATCTCTTCATATTTAAAAAAAAAAAAAAAAAAAAATTCCTTTAAAAAGTTTCAATTACTTACAGTATGTACAAATGATTTTTAGATTTCTGGAGAAAGAGGGACGTTAGTTTGGCTCTTCTTATCCAGAGTGCAAAAACCTTGATTTCCACAAGTCCTCAATTCTTTGCCGGTAGATTTTTACATAACTAAATGAAAATAAATTGTTTTCATTAAGATATCACCTATTTGAAAAAGACTGAAATAATGACACAGACACCAATGAACTGAAACCTTATTATCACTCGGGTGAAGAAAGCCATGACAAAGTGCAACCCATACTGTGGCCAGAGGCGTTATGTTCTTTCGGGTGCCATTCTCGTGAACGGGATATTTCAGGAACACTGTGAATTTCTTCAAGTTTAGCATAAACGTTCACTTTAACTTTCACAAAGTGATTAGGTTTTGATGGTCAAAAGGTCAAAGTTTACTATGACCTTAAAAAAAACACCTTTGTGGCAATAACACAAAAATGTATTCACTAATGATGACAAAATTTCATACACAACTTACTAGATAAAAGGATAAAGTGATAACATTTTATACCTAAAAGGTCAAGGGTCAAGCTCACTGTGACATCATGTTATTCTAAAAAAAAAAAAAAAAAAACGCTTTTCTGGCCATCTGGTTTTGCACCTTTATTCAACTCAGGAACAGAAGGGAAGATTGTGATCATATTTCACATTTAGCTGGATGTGCTAGGGTGACAGTTATCTTGGGTATCAGCCTTGAAACTGTGGTGATTCTGTGCTCTCTGAAGATGTGTGAAGCATCCACGTTTTAAAATGTTTAGCTTCTTTGCAGCGACATTGATATTTTTAGCATCATCTACTGTCATGGCGACAACTTTGTGTTCTATCATAATCAATTATATCGCCTAAGCATGTGAACACATGAGGATTTCTTCAAAGTCTTCACTACAAATGTAATATGTGTTTCGACAGACGTGGATGTAAACTGTGATTCGGCTCATTGGCGGAGGAGCATAACCAGGAGGCGGTAATTGTAGTTTTACCTTATTTTTATTTCAACAATAAATGTATGAAATTTACTCGACCACAAGACAGAGTGATTCTCAGAGCATATTGGCAATGTTATTCTCTCCTCTCAATGTGGGTCCACAGCAGTCTATGTCATTACCGCAGCATGCAGTGGCATGAATGCATATAAATACACAACACACAGCTGATAACATTAATAGTATCCAATTAGTGTTTGTTCATTAAAGTGTAATTGTTCGGCTCTCTGTTTTAATTAAGCAAAAATATAATTTCTATTCCAGATACTATGTGTGCATAATGACACAGCAAATAGATGAACCCTCTGAGCCATGACCAAACTACATTAAGTCTATTGCTATAAGTTGCCTATATAGTTGTCTGCAGTAAAAGAAGGCTAATTCAGTTCACACACACACACACACACACACACACAATATATATATATATATAAAGGGAGACAGAGAATTGTGTTTACATTTTTTTATTATAAGTGTCAACTCTAGATGAGGGAAACGTTGTTAAAGGGGAATAGAACAGTATTTCCATTATGTTTTTCATGTGCCCCAGGACAGTTTATTTTCTATTAGTGCACATGAACTACCGTCCCCAATAGACAGCCACAAGAGAGGGAAGGTTCCCTGCCACATATCACCCAGAAACTCATGTCAAATAAGATGCCAGAAACATGTTATTTGTGAGTCTGGTTTCAGTCAGTGAGGTGTAAAGAATTGTTTAAACTTTCCTAATTCCCTTGGAATAAAATCTCAAAACTGCAGTTATTTCTGTCTCATTCAGTGGATATTTAATCCTCTGTTCATCTGTTAGAATTTTCTGTATTTTGCCCCAGCCATAGAGCATTTTCCTTGTGTGCAACAAGTTCCAGCTAAGAGTGTAGATCCTATAACACCTACCTTAATTATCTCATTTTGGCTGCTTTCATTTTGATGTTGAGACGTAATTTTAGTTTTTAAAGCCATGTATTATGACAGGTGCTGAGAGGGTTTCTACTTAATTTATGAAGACGCACAAAGATAAAGCTCTGACTCTGAGGTTATTTTACAGATAAAAGGTAATCAGGCAGCACTGAGCAGGTATCTTAAACTTTTGTAAGGCCCTATGTGAATGTGTACGAATCACAGAACTTATCTGAGACACATCTGAGAGTCAGCAAATGAATGTCACACCAGCTCCTTTGAAAATTAATCAGAAAAAAAGCTGTGAGTGTTACTGGTATTTTAGGAATATAGGCACAAATTTGAGAAAGTGTGCTGTCATCATTGACATAAACCCCAGTGGGGTGTAAAAGATGTTAAACTATTTCATACTTTTATTCCACGGAGTTAGATCCGGTTGAGAATTTTACAACATTATTTTTTACAAAATACAGCCATACAGTAAAGGTGGCAGAACAGACAATGCACAATCATGACAGTATAATACATACTGTGTGTGCAGGAATTTTAAAGAAGTAATCATTTCAATATGTTTGTCAAAAGTAAACACAGTGAGTGCAAAGATGGAGATAATATGGAAGTCGCACATCAATTTATTCTGTTAAACTCCCAGCGGGTTTATCTTTTTTAGTTTTGTTGCTGCTTCTGTAGAGTTACTGAGAAAATGCAGCTCTATGAGTTACTGATGTTTCCAAAACTTTCTTGTTCTGGTCTATTCAGGCTCTAAAAAAAAGTTTGGGAATCATGGGACCCTTAACTTTAATGAGCTTTGCATTTCCGCATAATATAAAGAATTCAAGATGGGGAGTGATCGAATGGTTGAATGGGCAGGAGTAAAGAAAAAAGACCACTGCTGGACTTGTAAGGAAGCTCAAACAGCCTTCGAGTTTAACTTGCAAAGCTATATCTAACTCCTCTGTGTGTAAACTTCATTTCACGTTCAATCTTGAGAAGTTAAATCAGTCATTGAGAAGCATCTTTAATGAGATATATTTCACCATCCACATGCCTGAGGAGCTTAGGAATAGACAAAATATTTGTTGGTTTATTCCTGGAGTTGGTTTACATCATTAACGGCATCCACAGGAAGCTTTAGCTGTCAAAACTGAACAAAATCAGGAGTGACAAATTATTAAAAACTGCTACTGCAATGATCATTTTCATTCTAAAGCCTGGGGTGATGGCATCAGATTACTTATATTCTCTGACAGATATTAAATATTTATTTTACTACGATGACGTTAGACCAAAATAAGCAGCGAATTCTCACAACTTAGGTGCTGGAAACAGAGAATATTTTGAATTTTTGCCTGAACAGATACAAAATTGAGTTATGAGTTCAGGAATTCATCTGGTCTGATTGTTATGAAATAAATACTGAGTTTCAGTGCAGGTCATTGTAGCACTCCTTTAATATATGCATCATATTGAAAGGAGTTTCTATTCTATTATTGCATCCACCCTTTATTTTATATACATGGGTCAAAGTTTAATACACCCAAGTCCTATTGCTAAAGCACCATCAACATGCTTTATTCTACTGATTTCAGATCAGTTCTGTAATACAGTTGTATCGGCTGCATCACAAGCTTCTCATGGATTTATATTAGTAGCCATGAAATGATGGAGACGGTGCTGGCCACAAACCTCCTGAGACGAATCACAGTATTTAGAAGAACAATTTGTTTTCTGATAAGCTTTTTGTGAATCTGCGAAATCGGTAAAGGTGTATTATGCTGCCCTCAAACAGGGTCATGTTCACCTTGTTCCCGAAACAAGTCCACACGAATGTCCCCCTCTTGTGATAATAACGACCTTGGACCTCAGTATTTTCTCAAAAGTTGGAGTTGTGACGTGTTTGCTGACGCTTTCGGAAATGGCAAAAACAATGGAAGATAATGTTTTGTTTTTGTTCCCACGCAAACACCAAGCATACCGTGCACCTAACTTAACCACGAGCTCAACCGGTTCAATTTGAAGGCAGCATTACTCTCAATGACATCACTAATTTGGGGGAGGGGCTTCTTAAAATATCCAGCAAATCTGAATACTGTTTCCTAAAATGACATGATTTTATTCTGTTGACCACATTTGCAGTACTGCTACCATCAAATAAGAATTAAAACGTGACTGTTTACAAAGAAAACCCATTTATAAATACTTGAACTGCATGACAGCTTAGTGAAGTGTCTTGTCACTACCAAAATGATAATAATGCATAATTGTGTTATGTTGAGCAGACTGCTTAAAATTCAGCTGCTTTTAACCAGCACAGTGTGTGGCAATCATGCACATCTGATGCTTCAGATGGATTGATTTTCAGTTGCTTTATTTGTTTTTATTATAAAAAGGTCTCTTCCTTGCAAAGGTAAAATGCAAAGTGTCTGGCTGAACTCGAGAGATACAAGAGAGGCAATCAGGGTGGGTCCAGAAGGAATATTACTCATACAAAGAGGACAACTGATGAAGTGGTAATAAAGGTAAAAATTCTGTTTTGTTAGAGGATAGGACTCGCTTCAAGGCAGAAAATGGCCAATGTTTCCCATCATTACTATAAGCAGAGTCCCCTCCACAGGAGCACTTAGTTTAGAGACAAACAAAAAAGCATGATGTAAAGACTCTCAGCAGTGAAGAAGCTCCTCTTCTCTTTTCTCTCCCCTTTCTCCCCATGATTAGCATTTCAAACAGTCCTTGTTTTGCATCAAGGCTTCATGCTTGTGTGCATGCCATCACAGCCTTGCAGGTGGTGGCCTGTCCAACCAGTGGAGTTGAAAAGCAGCCTTTGTGTATGGGCGCTTATGTGTGTGAGTGTGTTCGTGTATGACGTGTTTGTGCCTCTTTGTGGTAAGGACTAGTCCAAAGGGATCTGACCTCTTTACAAAACTCGCAGTAAGTGAAGGGACAGCGTTGTCTCACAAATGCTACATAATCATGAATTTCTCAGTATTTGTGGTCTTCTGCTTTGATCGGTGGAGAGAATCATGAGCCACTGACTGGATTCACATTCTGCCTCCTGAAAATCCACAAAATCTCTTTTTAAGTGTCTGCCAGCAGGCCCATCCAAACTTTGATTGAGTGCATCACAATGTGCCCAGCATATCAAGCACAAAAGCAAGGGTACAGACTTTTGCAGGAGCCGTCTGTTTTGGATTGGAAAAGATGAAGCGTCATTTTATCTTAAATTGTCTGCTAATAGATTGTTCACTCGGTGGGATTAACAAAAAACAAAATTGTTCAAAGGCAGAGAAAATTAAAATAAGGAGATCTTTCAGTTTAAAGCTCAGCCAGGAGATACAGTATCTAATTAAATCTATAGTGTTTCTTGTTCTGTCTGACGGGGGCGTTCAGTGTCCTCAGAGTCCAGAGTTACTTAACTTGACTGCACAGGCGAGGCTTGGCTTGCACTGATTAGATGGAGCTTCTGCTTCTTGCTATCATGCCACCTAAAAACAATCAATGTATAAAAAAAAAAAGTGGTTTTATTAATTTACATTAATAGAATTTTAATAACATTGGACACAAAATAAAGCTGAGGAATATGTTGCAATTGTAAAATATTGTTGCATTTTTTTCTGTTTTCAATTTGTCTAATCTGCTCCCAACTGGCAGCAACAGTCCAATCAATAGCTTAACATCTGTAACTGTCTGTTAAGCTGTGGATTCTCTAAATGCTGAATTGATGTGCATGTGAGTGTACTGACAAACAGCTGTCAATAATGACATGATGATGATGTTAAGTGAGTGTGCAAAATCTCATACTGCATCCATATAAGCATCTATTCTTGTTGAGTAGTGAATGAATAAACAAGGAAATTAATTCAAGCATAATCATAAAGATTGAGTATTATTGCTGGCTGAATCTGCTTGTGGTCATTTAATTTGAAAAAAAATCAGTAGCCTGTTTTTTTTTTTACTTCTGAGTTAAATTAAAGACCCACTGTCTTGAAAATGATTACAAATTTAAACTGTGTATGAGCCTTGCTTGAACAAAAGGCTTGACAGGCATAGCAACAGTAACTAAGGCAGGATTTTGAGAAAAGGACAACCGTATGCTCTTCTGTTTTATGCTATTGTTCAAGAGTATCATCTAACGGTGACATGACTGACACTGATCAATTGCTCCACACTGCCTGTGTTTACACGTCCATGGTTCTTTGAGAAATGAATCGTATTGTACATATCAACAAAAAGGAAACTTCTGAGCAAGTGTATTTCTTAAATGCAGCGAGGTTTCCTTCGGCCGTCAGATTTAATTACATGGGTTTTAGTGTTCAGTATTAGTTCACAGCTTATTTTATGTATGTCCTCTTGGCCCCATCATTCACCAGATTATAGAATTAGGTTTCCTTAGCCCTCTGTGCCTAGTGAGAGCAGGAGGGTTGATATGGCCAATGGGAGCTGTGATTATGCTTGATTGTGGAATCTTTCAGCATCAAAGGAGAGCTTACTAAAATAAAGCTTTATGATGAGTATTCACAAGTCTGACGGACCCTGTTTGCATAAGAGCAGTGCGGTAAAAAAGCAGCAGATTTACAATACGACTGCATATAAGCGTCTATAAATACCATGTCACATAAACTAAAGTCATTATGTGCTGTGTCTTTTGTAGGGGCTGGTGCGACTGTGACTCAGACTAATGCAGGCCCTCTCCTCACCTTTGTGGTCTTCACTTTGTTCCCAGAGATGCATGACCAGCCAGTGAGGTCAGGAAGAACTCGGCACTCCTCCCCCTCCAGACACGGTTCCATTTTACACCACCACTTCTGACGCACAATGGAGGCTGGAGAAAAAAAACATCACGGCAGAAGGTCACTTTTTAGACGGAAGGAAAAATTAACTGCATAGGGAAAATATCTCAATCGCACACCATGTTTTTTTTTTGGTCCTTAAAAGTCTCAGTATCAGCAATGAAACTGACTCTACTTTGATCTATAATATATTCATATCATGTTAGAATATTTTGGTGTAAGAGAGTTAGAAGAGGGTTCTGGAAATATTACCTTCAACGCAAGAGGGCAAAGCCTTTGTTGTCCCTGCCACCTGTCCTGGGAAGCAGGAGCACTTGACTGTTTGAGAGCGTTCTTCAATCTTGTTCTTATTGCAGCAACGATGAGCAGCAACCACTTCACAAGTCCCTGTCCTCTCCTGCGACGGCCCTGAGAAAGAAATTTTGCAGGGAAAGATGACAATTTTTTTACACTGAGTTTTGCATGCAAGTCGAGGCAACTTGGCTGACTTCACTCTTCACAGATGACAGGATTATAGTCAAATTGCAATGACTTCTGGGCTTCATGTTAAATAAACACAGTGGTCTTTTGTCACAGTAGCAAAGCAGTTCAGTACTTCTAATACCTAATACCTAATTTTGTTCTTTGCAAAGCTACGGCACCACCAAGTGGATGGAAAGCATCAGCACTCGTCCCCAGACGAGGGGAAAAAAACATTTCAAAACATATTAGCAGCAATAATCAGCAGGTTCAGTAACCTAATTTAATGTTTCAGATTGTCAGTAAAGAACAAGATAAACAGCATGAGCAGACATCGCTGAGCCACATCTGCTTCTTCTGCATCCTTTCACAGAAAAGTAAATAAAAGAAAATTAATTTTGAGGATTAACATAGATGATTTATGCTGGTTCACTGAAACCATATTTCTAATTGAAGAGGTTTAACAGAACAGAGGGTAAAAACAAAACTAGAAAAACCAACACATGGATACTGCTATTTCTGAATTAAGATGTCCGACTGTCTGCAGGACCAACAACATCTGCAGGATCAGAGGGTTAATTCATATTTAAAGCAGGATTTAAAATCAGATTACAATCAAGGCAGAGGACAAAAAGCCAAACATAACATTTTTCAAAACAAAGACATGAGTGACAGGTTTGTTATTGCAGCCATTCCTGGAAGGTTGCTGATGTGTCACTGATGGAAAGCATTTAAGCATATTTACTCAAGTACAACATTATATATATAGCCATTTCTCAGCTTGCATTGCATTTAAAACATTAAATAATCTTTACAGTTATAATTTGTGTTTACAGGAGTGTCACTATTGTTGACTTACGCTAACTAGCTACAAATGTGTGTCACAACCCCAGATTTGGAGTTGATTTGGATTGGAGGGGGCCCGACCTCTTGGAAACCACTGGTTTGATCGATCTACAGTCTAAATATAAAGACCTAAACACCGCTTTTGAATGAATGCATCAATATTAACTAATAATATTTGTCCCAAAGGGCCTTTTTCTGCAAGAGCAGTCAGTACTTTCGATACTTTGCCGACATACTACAAAGCTGAAGATGAGAGACACTCGAGGCTTCATATTTACATGTTTGTAACAGGAGTGTCAGGATAATGCAGCTTTAAATGAAGTCTCTTGCAGACCAACAGGCTGGTGACCAGGAGCCATAATGAGTTCCTCTGGGTGTGTGTGACTGGTCTGGTTGGGTCTGACACCTACCTGTCTGTCCTCGGGAGCTTTGGTTGCCACTGGACACTACCTGGATGTAGAGGCTTAATATACAGAGAAGTAGGAGGCCCCAGGGCAATGGTTGTGTCAATGTGTTCATCTTCATCTTGCCTGCACACACAAAAAAAGAAGAAATTCATGCAAACTTGTGAAGTGATTTAAGCCAGCAGTTGTCACTAAACCATGTGCCTATAAAGTCAAATATTATGCCTTATCTGCTGACTCTGATGTGCGGTTCATAAGCTCATCTATTTGCTCACTCATGACTCTCACATCACCATGCTGAGCCAAAGCGAATCAAAGAAACGCCAATGAAATATCCTGATCACAGGCATCTTCGGAGGCAGATGAGAGTCGGTCCTTGCACTCATTTCTGAGTCACATTATCCCTTCAGCTGTGAACATCTCCGTGTGCAAAGCCACACTCTAAAACATTATTCCATGATGAGTCACAGAAAAACTGGTGCGTGGAATTTAATGTAGAAATTACAGCAAGAAATAATATTGAGCAATGATGACATGAATTAAAACGTCACTGCTTCAATCAGCAGTTTGCTTCAGGTACAATCATTCCCCCTTCTAATATAAAGTTTAAGACTGCAACTAAGTTTATTATTGTTTTATATGCGGATTACTTTCTCAATTGTATAGTCAATCAATCTGTGATTAATGATCCTTATATTTAAGAGGCAGGAACCAGCAAATGTTTGGCAAAAAAAAAAAATCACCAATAATCAATTATTACATTTGTGGGCAATTCATTTTATATGGTTTGACAACTCAATTGATAAAAAAAAAATTTCACATTGTCTTTTCTATTCATCTTAAATGCATCATTCCTCAAAAAATACATAGTTAGTTATCATTAACATAACTTGTTCTACCAGTACATAGTATTAGGCTACTGTGGTACATATGTATACATACATAATGTGCTTTTCTTTTGTGGTTTTTTGTTTTTTTTTAAATCAGTATTGGAGTCTACCTGTGTTCCACATTTTAATCAAATCTATTTAATAATAATAATAAAAAAACACTCATGAAAGTAATCAAAAGAAATATTCAATTTGGCTTCTTGAACTCAGACTATTGACTGTGAACCAAATCAACTCTCTAAATATTCAACCACTTACTTGTGCTCGGGTTATTGGAGGTCATGATAGTCCGCTGCTGAACCCTCCATCAGTGTTAACACCATGCACCACACCATGTCGTTTCAGCAATGATTCATAAATTTGCAGCAAATATAATTCTCCACTTTCTGAAGTTTTCTGCCTCAGATAACGAGCGAGGAAGAAGAAAAAAAAAAAAAAAAAAATCTCCAGCCTGCTGATTCGAGATCGAGACGATAACACGTCTGCTCGGTGAAAACCTGCACTTTCACACATCAGCTCCTCTCCCCGGAGCTTCACTGTCTCTAACAGGCAGGGATGCGATGTGAGAGATGTGGCTGCTCTGTGAGCACGGCGGGGCAAAACCGTCAGCTTTTCTCCGTCAGGAAAATTAAAACTTTAATCAAGACAGAAACCATCTGTCTGCCGGACAACGTGGCCACTTTCATTAGAGCTCTAAGAAGCTTAAAGTGAGTATTGACATCCTGTCACACAGCGGACAGAGAGGATAAACTGCATCTGAATAAGGCCAAGTCCTGCGGTTTGTTCTCTCGCCGCTGTTTTATTAATACTGCCAGTTTGACGATGGGAGATTTATCAGACACAGTTTTAACATTTTAACACCTTTCTGCTTCCGGGTTTTTGCAAAATTAACAATACGCATTTGCCAATTTTTTTAATTGAGAATATCATTCAAAAATGTCAAACTGAGGCAAATTACAAGGAGGACCTTAATATTAAAAAAAAAAAAAAAAAAAAAAAAAAAAAAAAAAAAAAATCACCAATAAAATGAAATACTTTTTTTTTTTTTTTTTTTTAAAGGCAACATTTTTGGGAAATAGAGCTAGTTTACAACTCAAGATAGGATTTTCAGCATTTTAGCTTTGCTTAGCATGAAGACTGAATGTTTGTCTTTGATGTGTTCAACAGTTACAATAGCGTCTAAACTTCATATGTTACATGTCATTTGTTGAATTCATACAGAAACAACAACAACAACAACAAAAACTGTTAAAACAACATTTTGTGGTTCAACCCTAAGTGTTTTACTGCATCAGTCTAAACCAGGGGTGTCAAACATACGGCCCGCGGGCCGGATCCGGCCCGCCAGGGGGTCCAGCTCGGCCCGCCGGATGACTTTGCTAAGTGTGAAAATTACAGAAAGACATAAATTGCATTTCTATGAGAATATGGAGGTTTATGAGTACAAACGTTTTGTTATTTATTTATTTTTTTTAATCGATCCAGTAATTGCTTCAAAAACAGCTTAAATGCGACGTCTGCTCCGGAGGAAGAAGCGCTCGGTGCCACAGGCAGCCGCGCTCGCTGCTCGCTTTGTGACGCGTTTGAGCGAGGGAATCTGCAGAGGAGAGTCCAGGCAGATAAACAGTGGGCTGATGTCTGAGTTTTTGGTCTTTATGTTTCTAGTTTATTGTAGAAAGACCTTAAAATAGGGTTTATCATCCAAAAACCTTCACCAATGATTTAAACAGAGAGAAATATTGTCGTTATGTATGCGTTATTATGCTATGATTTTACTGGTCTGGCCCACTTGAGATCAAAGTGGGCAGTATGTGGCCCCTTAACTAAAATGAGTTTGACACCCCTGGTCTAAACAGACTCCGATTTTTATGTCCAGCAGGCGACTACATGGGACTATTATGGACTATCATTATTTCAATTGTTAAATTGTTTTAAGTAGAATAAGTTATAATTCATTGATTGTACTAAACAGTAATTGTCCAAATTGGACTTTTTACCCCCCAGAAAACGAGAAACACAAGACAAAAAAAACATATTCAGAATTTAGCAGTATATTAACCTGTGAACACAATTGCTACCAAGTTAACAATCTTATCACATCCATAGAAATGAAAATGACTTCGGAAGCAAGAAGTTTACCGTCAGCCGACACCAGCTACAGATTACGAGTATTAGAAAAACTCTGTGAAGCCAGCAAAGGCTTATTGACTCATTTACACGTAAACACAATAATTTCACAACCGTACAGATTTACACCAAAGATACACCATAAATGATCTGATGGCCTTTTGAAGCACATTCCTGCGTAAAAGCTACATTAATGAAGAAACACTAACTTCCCACAAACTCCTGCAACTCAATGACAAACATGTTGCTAAAAAAAAAAAAAAAAAAAAAGTGTGCTAAATGATGAGCCGATTGAATAATTCAAGAACAATACTCAGCAGAAACGTCATATTGACACCACAGGTGCTTCTTATGGAGTAGATAATCTGTCTAGGTTTTGGTGTGCCTTGCTACGTAAATTAAAAAGACTACATAGGGTTGTTGTTTTTTTTCTTTTAAAGTTGTTAGAATTTTTAATGACAAACTATTAGTATTTAGAGCATATATTTTGAGTTGCCGTTTAGTTCATAGCAGGAAAGAAGCTAATCCAAAATGTGTTTTGTTTAAAAGCTTTTATACAGTTGGTACGGAAAGTATTCAGATCCCTTTACATTTTTCACTTTGTTTCATTGCAGCCATTTGCTAAAATCAAAAAAGTTCATTTTATTTCTCATTAATGTACACTCAGCACCCTATCTTGACAGAAAAAAACAGAAATGTAGAAATTTGTGCAAATTTATTAAAAAAGAAAAACTGAAATATCACATGGTCATAAGTATTCAGACCCTTTGCTGTGACATTCATATTTAACTCACATGCTGTCCATTTCTTCTGATCCTCCTTGAGATGGTTCTACTCCTTCATTGGAGTCCAGCTGTGTTTAATTAAACTGATTGGACTTGATTAGGAAAGGCACACACCTGTCTATATAAGACCTTACAGCTCACAGTGCATGTCGGAGCAAATGAGAATCATGAGGTTGAAGGAACTGTCCAAGGAGCTCAGAGACAGAATTGTGGCAAGGCACAGATCTGGCCAAGGTTACAAAATAATTTCTGCAGCACTCAAGGTTCCTAAGAGCACAGTGGCCTCCATAATCCTTAAATGGAAGAAGTTTGGGATGACCAGAACTCTTCCTAGACCTGGCCATCCAGCCAAACTGAGCAATCGTGGGAGAAGAGCCTTGGTGAGAGAGGTAAAGAAGAACCCAAAGATCACTGTGGCTGAGCTCCAGAGATGCAGTAGGGAGATGGGAGAAAGTTCCACAAAGTCAACTATCACTGCAGCCCTCCACCAGTCAGGGCTTTATGGCAGAGTGGCCCGACAGAAGCCTCTCCTCAGTGCAAGACATATGAAAGCCCGCATAGAGTTTGCCAAAAAACACATGAAGGACTCCCAGACTATGAGAAATAAGATTCTCTGGTCTGATGAGACCAAGATTGAACTTTTTGGCGTTAATTCTAAGCGGTATGTGTGGAGAAAACCAGGCACTGCTCATCACCTGCCCAATACAATCCCAACAGTGAAACATGGTGGTGGCAGCATCATGCTATGGGGGTGTTTTTCAGCTGCAGGGACAGGACGACTGGTTGCAATTGAAGGAAAGATGAATGCGGCCAAATACAGAGATATCCTGGAAGAAAACCTCTTCCAGAGTGCTCTGGACCTCAGACCGGGCCGAAGGTTCACCTTCCAACAAGACAATGACCCTAAGCACACAGCTAAAATAACAAAGGGGTGGCTTCGGAACAACTCTGTGACCATTCTTGACTGGCCCAGCCAGAGTCCTGACCTAAACCCAATTGGGCATCTCTGGAGAGACCTGAAAATGGCTGCCCACCAACGTTCACCATCCAACCTGACGGAACTGGAGAGGATCTGCAAGGAAGAATGGCAGAGGATCCCCAAATCCAGGTGTGAAAAGCTTGTTGCATCATTCCCAAGAAGACTCATGGCTGTACTCGCTCAAAAGGGTGCTTCTACTCAATACTGAGCAAAGGGTCTGAATACTTATGACCATGTGATATTTCAGTTTTTCTTTTTTAATAAATTTGCACAAATTTCTACATTTCTATTTTTTTCTGTCAAGATGGGGTGCTGAGTGTACATTAATGAGAAATAAAATGAACTTTTTTGATTTTAGCAAATGGCTGCAATGAAACAAAGAGTGAAAAATTTAAAGGGGTCTGAATACTTTCCGTACCCACTGTATGTACCTAAAATGTATTAAAAAAAAAACAACAACCATAAAGCAGCCCCTTTGCTTCTAATTGAAAAAAACATTTCAACAAATGCAGATGAAACGTGCTTCCTCATGATAATAAAACTTTATTATTAGAGTGCAGTGCACATGAATCTTATTTGATTGACAGGGAAATAGATACAATATAAGTCAACACAGGACAAATACACAAAAAAGGTAAACAACAGTACTAATAGAAAAAAAACAATATTATCAAATGATTCCATGTTCATACAACCAACCCTACCCCACAAGCGAGACCTTACTTATCGTATGTACACGTTCATATCAAATGTGCTACTGCAACATCACAAAAAAATGTGTGATGAAACATCCAGTTTGCATTCAGATGCATCAGTGCTGTTTGTCATAATGGAGGTTCAAGCGGTGAAATTGAGCTTGAAGAGAACCGTCTGCGGTGTGGTGACGTCGGCTACAGCGAGCTCCTGTCCATCCGACAAGCCCAGCTCTGCATCAGAGGACAAAACACACCGTTTTACCCGTGTGTTGTTACACAAGTGAGCACAGTTCACTTTAAATAGATTTGGGAACATCCGAGTAATAGTGTCCTACTACCTTTTAAAGTTTTGCAGAGGTTTGGCCTGGTTCGTTCCTCAATAGATTTAACAGACTGGAAGAAAATTGTAATCACAGTTCAATTGTAGTTTGTGATAAAATACAGAGAACAAAATACAGTACAGCATTGTCAAAGATTAAATATATTACCTGCAAATAGAGCGTCTTGTTCTTTCCTTCCAGAGTTGTGGTGATAGCCGGGGATTTCATTTGTCTGGAGAGAAATTAAAACACAATCAGAACGTGATCATCGTTCATTTTCTTTCAAAGTCATTGTACTATTGTACTATTGGAGTACTCACAGAGAGGCGTTCTCTGTCAGGTACTCTAAAACCTCCTGTAATTTGGCAGAAGGAGGGAACTGGAGATCCTGAGGCACCTGGCTGCATGCTGAACAATTTTCCTGTCAAGTCAAGGAGAAGTCAGATTCCACCAGTTTTCCCCCTGTAGAGTGACGTGTACGTTACACTGCGGACATGGTTAGCGAGTTCAGTTAGAGAAAAACAAACCTTTCGCTCGGCTTCAAAACTGCAAGTGTACAGTCCGTCCGCGTCATTAAAGACCAGGTAATTGTTTAAAGGAATATATGCGCTGAAAAATAAAACGTGACATTGGTTAAGTTTTACTGGCCAAAGAGAGATTTAGATTGCGTCTCGACTACCAACCTGGTAGCAATTTTAAAAACTTCCGTCGCACAGGTAGCTAAGGGGGGAAAAAAAAGATCAAATTAAGTTACTTTTATTGTAGAATTGTTTTAAGACAATAAAATCACAGTGAAGTATTTGTACGAAACAGTGATTTTTCTAGTTGATCGAGCTATCAAGCTTACTACTTTGTGAAGTGACCCAACATTACAATCAATAAATATATGACTAAGAGTAGCACACCATCAGCCACTTTTTCAATCAGTTTTCAACTTTTAAAATCCGAACGCAACAGAAATTTAAGCCAAATAAATCCAGGTCAGTTGGCTATAAACCGGCATTTATTTACTTCTATGTAAAATTAAAACACGTTTGAAAGATTTCAACCAATTTTCAAATCCAAAATCCACCACTTTAATCTCTGTAAATTGCAAATGTGCCTGGCAAGACTGCTAGCTCCACAGGCATAGCAAAAGTAATAGGGCGTTTAGCCAGGAAATAAATCCTCTTTTTATTTTATCACCAGTACAAAAACAAAAAGTCCCACCTATTGTTTTCAAACTTTTGACAGCTCAGAATAAAAATAATTACTCCCACAAAAACTTTTGACTTACATACCAGCAATAACAGCGTTAGTCGATGCCACAGCAGGAATGATCCTCTTCACAACTCCTGTGACACAAGCAATACTTGTGAGCGCAACGCCAGCACAGTATCAACAATACCTGGCAAAGCAACTGCTTCCAATTATAGTAAAAATTTGATCAGTTTTAGAAAAAAAAAAAAAAAAAAAACTAGCTGACAATAGCACTGAATAGATTATTATCTTATAATTCACAAGTTCACCTTGAGTGAGTCTGTACGTCACTCCAGTTATGCTAAACTCTGCAGCTCTTTCTCTGGATCTCTCAAAGACCCACTGGATGTGCTCTGGATTGTCTCCGTCTAAGCTTGAATCTAGACGACAAGAAGACACAGGTTGTCAACTTATTCTAACGCAGCCGTACAACATGACGTGATTCTGTTGAAACAAAGATGTGGATATTTTTGCGTACCTCCAAATGGCTTTTCTTTGGGCCACTGTAAGATTCTGGCATATTCAATGCAATGTTCTGGTAGCCTCGGCATTGAAGCAATGGTGCACATGGGGAAATTGATCTGTGAATCATAACATTAAAGTTAGGGTAAGAAAAAAGTATATAAAGGAACCAGTGTTCCCAAGAAGCCCCTCTGTTCTGCACAGCTGGAAGACTGAAGTGACTTCCACATCACAAATATATTTAAAAAAAAAACTGTTTCAAGCTGTTAATGAAAAGTTGACCCATCGATTAAGTTTACATACTTTGTTTTCTGCGTGTTTTGATAAGACCTTTAATGCATGCTGTGCTGGCTTTGCACTTCACCTGACTCTCTGTATGTGTAAGTCACATTTTTCGGACTGAATTTTCTGACACTCTTTTCTCTTTCTGTTCAGTCTGGTAGCTGCATGTAGACACCAGATCTGTTTTGTAAAAACGTTAATAGGTTGGCTGACTGTTTTGTCACCTTTAAGGTTAAACGACGAGATACGCTTCTGTTGAAAAGTGAGAGGTACCTGCGGCGGGTACAGCTCCAGTGTGCAGTCAATACATGCAGTCATTCCAGGCAGAATGACCCGAGCATTTCCTTTAAAGCCCTCGGTCCCTCCATCAATGAGGGGGATGATGGAGCTGGGATCCAGGACTCCGTCTTCATAGCTCAGGAGGGATATCTAGAGAAGGCAAAAATCCATCATAACTTATCTTAGATCGAATTTAGCTGAAGCTACATCAGATAAAGACAACACTCGAAAAAAAAAATAATCCTACCAGCATCCCATTCATCCAGCGTCTGGCGATGATAGAGTCCAGCCCACAGACGATGATGTGGAACTCTGCATAGAGAATTGTTTTTAAATCAGAATAACCTGTCAGGTGTTCACCTGGTAAGGTCTGCTAACGCGTAGAACTTGTTAGAAAAGGACACTTACGCCTATAGAAAGAATCATCAAAGTCCTGGATCTTTTTAAAGTGACTGCATGTTATTTGTAAGGAATACAATTGTTGAGTAAATGTTTGATACAGTGAAAACCAAAAAGGTTTTTTTTTTAGTTGTTTTTTTTTTTAAAGAGAACTGTTGAAGAAAAGGATACGGGACGACTTTACATCCCGGGATACGACTGTTGATGAAGTTGGCAGCCACTTCTGCCTTCGGTCGTCCGACATCTTTTGACCTAAACGGATGCATAAATCAGTTCATTTTAAAACGTATGCAAAGATAAATATAATCTGATTGTATCACACTGAATTTCATAAATCTCATGTGAGTTAAAAATACTCCACTAAAGGCATCCAGGCATTTACATAAACAAATTATGTTTATTCTTAAAGCATTATGTTAATAATTAGGACAAATATTATCAAAACACAGATTACAGAAACAAATCTCACAATTTGACGTTATATTTTCCAAATTCAAGAAAACATAAAAAGATTCTTCACTCATACTTTATTTGTCTAATGTCTGACTACAGTAAAATCTATAAAAGAGATTCAAAATATTGATGAAGCCTACCTGAAAAGAAACTGTCTGTTGAGATTGGACACATCAATAGTGTCCATGTCAACCACATGAATAAGGCGAAACCCAGACAGGGCCTAAAACACAACAAGACTATGTAAGAGCTTATTCAAACCAGTAAAGTCAGATTGTGTTTATTTAATTTACATTATTAAAAATTAGATTGAAACTATTTCCAACCAGATTTTTTAGGAGTTCACATCCAAGTCCTCCTGCACCAATGACCAGAATCTTGCATGTCTCCAACAAAAACTGAAGAGACTGATATGAAAGAAGCATCAAAATGTTTACAAAATTGTATTTAAAACAAGTAGCATCAAGATAGGTTGACGGTAATAGCTTGAAGCTGCAGCATGCATTGTGTCGTAAAGAGTTTCACCTCTGTGCTTGGCTCAAAGTCAGGATGAGTGAACGGGCCGGGTCTCTCCAAAAACTTCCTCACGTGATTCCACCGGCCATCCCAGTCGCACCCGCCGTCCCCATGTGCACCATCTACAGCCATTCTGGACACAAACACACCAAGATACACTTAACTGGTACTAGAACTCAGATTGGTACATGTGGCCCTATTTAATCATGTAATATTAACATTTATCCTGGATCACATGCATGTTTAATTTTCCAATTTAGTTGTAAAAAAAAAAAGAAAAAAAAAGTAGTAAAATAAATGACATAATTGTATGAATAAGAGGCATCACAGGAATCACAGGTACCAAGAGATTTGATTGAGACCAGTGCAGCAAGTTTATGTTAAAAAAAAAAACCAGACTTAGATGGCTGAGAGTCTTCATAAAAATGATTTGTCTCATTTCCGTACAACATACTAACTGCATGTGCTACAGAACACCCGCTGTGTGCAGTGGCCGAAAGTACCTTTAGTAAAGCCCTGTACTTAAACACTGTGTTGTTTTTACACAGTGTTTTTCAGCTGCAAGCAGTGCCCCCCCCCCCCCCCCCCCCCCCTTCACCCGGTTTCCCTTTTGCAGTGCATTGTGGGACATTATTGTGCAGCACACTAGCCAGTGAGGTGTTTATATTGGAAGTCCTACTGACCAAATTTCAGTTTTAGGACACCCAATACTTGTCTAAGCTCAGTATGTAGTCTGCAATTGAAACACACGTAAAACGTCAATGTCTCTGTCATCTCAGATTTGTGCTGCAGGGAAGATGATCGGGTGCAATGCAGCTTGCTCCGTTTGCATTCATTTTACGCTGTGAATGATAAAAAAAAAAAACGTGTAACCGGATGATTTTCTACAAACAGCTGACAGGGTTATAAAGAGGGCTCTTTGTTTGTGTCTCCTGGCCCACAGCAAGCCGCTGCTCGCTGCAACGCAAACCTGCTGCCAGTCAGAGACCTTTATTTAGCATTCGTCACTAACTTCTCAGTCAGGTCCTCTATTCGCCTTCTTTTCTTCTCCCTGGAAGGAGGAAGTCAAAACACTGTTTAACCATGTCACGTTGGAGACGACAACAACAAAAAAAAGCTGAAGTTTAACTACGATTAAATCACATTTTCCGTCCATTGAGACTTACGGCTCCTCGGCATCCGCCATACTTTCACGGTCCCATGTCCTCGAGTCTGTCTGCCGAGTTCACGAAAGTCAAAGCTGCGCTGAACGCTCTCGCTTTCTGGCGCACACGCACAGAGACCACCACATCAGCGCGTTATGTCTCTCAGGACACAACGACAGGGACATCAGACATCATCTTCCATCACCAAATATGTCCGCGGGGGGGGGGGGGGGGGCGCTTTGAATCTTTGATTTTTTTTTTATTTTTTTTTTTTTTGCAGATTCTACTACATTTTCTAACCTATATTTAATTTTAATAACACTTTTTAGATCATCATTTCTTCATATCTATGACGTGCTGTTTTGTTTTTTTTTTCTAATTTATTTCATAATTGAGGTAAACAATTTTACCCTGGAAATATATTATTTGCCACACCGTATCCGCTGTTTGAACTAATGCCAAGGTTTCTGAATTCAAACTCATCTTTAAGGTTTTAATGAATACATTTTTTTTTATTTATTTTTTATTTTTTTAAAGTCTTCTATCCTCAAATAGATTAATAAAACCCACGAAGTGAGCTGCGGCGCATTTAACAGCGCAATTTGAAAACCGCAAACACCTCCCCAGAAGAACCTGACTCTCGTTCGTGATCTCGCGAGAGTACGTCGTCTTCTCGTTTTGACAGCCCTCCTCCCGAGGTTCAGACGACGGCGATCAGCTGACCTGTCAAAAAAAGATATGACGCAGCGCGTGCGGGTAAGTTTGTGTTTGTGTGTCGTTTAAACTACACGCCGAGGACATGGCAGCCAAGATGGAGCTCGCACCACTCCGACCGTGGGACGACTTCTTCCCCGGAATGGACCGATTTGGGAAACCAGAGTTTGGAGATTTGGCGAAGTGGAACAACAGGGTGATCAGTAACCTGCTGTACTACCAGACGAATTATTTCGCCACGGCCGTGGTAGTTTTCATCATCGTAGGGTGAGTCCCGGCAAGCAAGGCTGGCGTCCGTGGCTCTGTGTTCAGTTCGCCTTGCATTACCTTTCACCCCACACCCGTCGTGACCGCGCAGGTTATTTCCCGCAACAGCTCGGGCATTGTTGTGTCAAGCGTTTTAAAGGCCCAGTTCATCTTTTCTATTCTCATACAGCCACATACAACTACGAGCATTCATTAACTCGCTGGCTTGAATTGTGTGCAAGTGCTCCAACTTGTAAACAATCTTAACATCCACTAAAATATATATATATAATGTAATTTTTTTTTTTAAATTAAAAAAAAAATTAAAAAAAAATCAACGTCACGATGAGTGTTTATGAACATCAGTGATGCTCCAGTGTCTAAAATCACTGCTGGTTGCTGCGTACAAGCTGCTTTGATCCTCTGCTTTAAGTAGAGGATGATGTCGTGGAAATATTGATTGTAGGCCTTGCTGCAGGCTTTTTTTTTTACCCTCTAATGGTTTCCTCCAAACCGGCCAGGATGTCGGCTGTTGCTGCCACCATCACCACCACCAGCAGGTTGTGCTATTTGTTTAAACCCTATACCCAGTGGAATACATGCACAACATGCAGTATTTAAATCCTTCACTGAAGTAAAAGAATCAACAGAGATGTTACTCCATTAATAAGTAAAAGCCTTTCTTGAAAAAGCTTACTTAGGTCACAATATTCAAAATAAGTAGCTACTGATATATTAATATGTCATTAGATTATTAATAGTGAAGCATCAGTGTTAAAGCAGCACGTTACTGTTGTAGCTGCTGCTTTAGTAACTAAAGCTGTCAATTTATATAGTGGCGTACAAAGCATCATATTTTCCTCAGAAATGTAGTGAAGTGGAAGTATAGAGCAGCATCCAACGGAAAGCGAAGGTACCTAAAAATAGTACTTGATGTACTTGGTTATTTTCCGACACCGATATGTCATTTTCATGTTTCACTGTTCAGGTTCCTGAATCCATTTGGCATGTTTCTGGGAGGCACTGTGGTGGTTCTGGTCTTCACGGGTTCAGTGTGGGCAGGAGAAAACAAGGCCACCATCAAGAACTTCAAAAGGAAGAACCCCACTCTGTTCGTCATCGGTGTCATGCTCACCAGTTACTTTCTGCTGTCACTGTGTGGCGGTGTCATGGTCTTCATCTTTGGAATCACTTTCCCTCTGCTGTGTGAGTGTCAACATACTGCACGAGCTTTTTCGCTTCACTTTAACTGAGCAAGCAAGAAATTACACAATTGTTGGCCTTATCAGAGTTTAAAGAGCTTCATGCTACCGGTGGATGCTACAGCCACCTTACTTCTCACTACGCATTTACTTTAGTTATGTTCATTCAGTTTCTTTCAATCTCATGTTCCAGGGTTTATTTTCTGTGTTTCATTCTCAACATTCACGGATATTAAAATCTTATATGGAATATATTGTTGAATTCTTTCCCTTATATTGCCTTGATTCTACCTGCCAGTTATTCTAATGAATAATGATAATAATTAGTAAGAATAATTATTACTATCAAATTTAATGAAAAGAGCTGTTTACAAAGTTGCTCATGGAAAACAGCAAATCAACACAATCAAAAAGTTTCTGAAGCTTCACAGCTTTTACAGTTCTCGTACAAACTTGTTCTTCCTGTCGTATGTTGTAGAGCTTTGGCTAATGCGCAATATTATACAATTAAATCTGTTAATGGTGCGGGTGATTCACGCTGAGGTGTTTCTGTGGGTGAGCAAGGCTTTCCAAACACTATCATTCTGACTCACCGTAGGGACTGGACGGCATGAACAGTGTTACTGACGTACATTTGCTCATGACACAGATTGTAAAACAAAGTCGGCATTAGAGGATGATCTATCGTGTCGACTCCTGGGTTGGCTACAGATCTCAAAATCCGTTTAGAGTCAGGGCGTCAGCAGGGTGGTTTGGATCATTGGAGGGTTGGCTCGTTAGAGCAAATGGAGCAGCTCTAACATTGTGGCAGATAAATGAGGTGGTTTGATCACATCCCGGGAGGCCCGCCCACTGCTGCCTGTGTTGACGGGTTGCTATGGGTTGTTGATTTGGACAGAACCACATTTACTGGCTGATGTCATGCATTCAGTATCTGCCCGGCATGCAAATAAGAGATATGCCGATCCTTACACCTGCTTTTAAGTTTGAGTTGCAGCAGTGTCACACTTTTAGTTTTATTTTCTAAAACAGTTTTTCCAATGGAAATCATTACAATTGAGACAATTGAATGTCTTGTATTATTTTCCTTTTGAAATGAATAAACTGATGATCTTCTTCCTGTAGTAATCCTGATCCATGCCTCTCTGAGACTGCGCAACAAGAAGAACATGATGGGTAACGTGATGGAAGGTGCTGGGCTGAAGAAAACCCCCATGGGCTTCATCATGGATCTCCTGGATCAACAGGAGGAGAAAATGAACAAGATCCAGGATTTCATTGAAAGCAAACTTAAGGAGTAACCACCCAGCCACGTGTGCGCCAAGAGAAGCTAGTGTCATACAGTATGGATTAACATTTCTATACCATTATCCCACATACGTTTCAGAATCTTATCCCCCTACACATGTAAAGTTACTGATATTTGCATTCCCACTTTTTAGCCATTTGGGTTTAAGGTTTGCTCTTATTTGTGTTAGTTCACATGATCTTAAGTGTACAGATGGATAATAACTTTGTTACAAGGTTTGCACAATCACTCTCTGGACTGTATGTTGAAGGGCAATGTGCGCTAAAGTTTACCAAAGGTTTGAGCATTCCTGTACCATATCTACAGATGTCCAAAAACAAGTCATTTTCCCTTGTTGACAGTGCGCTTTGTTTTACAATATTATTTTCCGCAAAGAAAAGTGGAATGTCTGAACAGAATATCCAATGAATTTTCCTAATTTTCTTTTCAGTTTTCTACCTCAAAACAAGCATATTTATCTTTGTTCTCACCGAGTAGACCCACATCACAATGACACATACCCAACGCGCAGTAAACTGCTCATTAAACAGCAATAACTCCAATCTTGTGACTGCAGGAGCTGTATTAAAACTCATCTGACACCAGTTTGCTTCTAGTGTACATGGTTATATGGCCTAACTAATGATACTGGAGTGTGGATTTTCCTATTGCCAAAAAAAATTGTGCATACAGTTCCTGACCATACAGGCTGGCCTGAGTGTATCCCCTCTGATCACAGCTATGCAATACTGAAAAATGAATGGCAAGTGCAGCTTTATTGTTTTGATATAATGTCATGGTGTGTTCATGTTTGTTATTTCTCATCTGTATCATTTTCATAATAAAGCATGCAGAAATGTATAACATGGCTGCAGGATACAAAAAGCTTAATTATGGTAATAAGGAAACAATAAGGGTTAAATTAACATTTTAACTTTCATTTACCAGAGCTCCCTCTTCATTAGACTAAATGATGTCTGCCATCTGTAATGTTAAGTGTTCATTTTACACTCCTCATATTCCAAGTTGTCTCCTGTTCCTTTTCAGACGTGCACATTGACTGCAGTTTGTGCATGCTACCTTCACAAATGGCAATGAAGAGAGATTGTTTATGTATTATGGATGCTATATTATACAGTATATTATCTATGTTTTTACGTGCCCTTTTTCATTCTTGGTAAGTGATGAACTGGAAGTAAAACATGGTTGTCCTCTATACAAAACAAAATGAACTTGGTTGAAGTTGTTTTCATTTTTCCAGCGAGTCTTGGAGTGAATATATACAATAGATGTGTCCACATACAATTGACTTGTTCTTGTAGCTGCATTAACTCTTTCAGAAAAAAACTAAGCAGTCAATTATAGGCTTTTACTGAAACTAGTTAAAAGCTTATTTGTAATACTACCAAACGATGAGCCCTTACAAGATTCTACACAGAATCATGAAGATATTATTTTTTTTTGTCATATTTGCAGCACTCTTCTGAAGACGGTAAAATAATTGGAAATATTGAAAAAACTACTAATGCCAGCATCCCAACTGATGGCACTCAGTGCTCTTAGATTTCCATAATAAAAGAAAGAAAATGAATCCCAAGGCAAAGAATGGAAGAAGTTTTTATAGCAAAATGCAATTGTATTGAACAGTTTTGCTCAAAATAATATAATAATAATCTATAATCTAACATTAAATCAAACAGACATACTCTACTAATCAACTTTTAGCACAAAATTTAAGAAATTGTTCTGCATGTCAACATTGTGAAGTGATCCTCAATGAATAAACTACATTTTTACCATGGTGTACTCTGTATTCAAGAAATGATGAACAGGATAACACGTTTTAATGTAAATTGAATATATGGCGTTGGCAATAGCATATAGTGACATAAAACGAGTGGAACAACAACCAACCAATATTTTTCTTGTGCAATGACAGTGTAGCTCAATCATAATTTGAACTGTTTATGTGGAGTGACTCATACCAAGTATGTGTAAAATAAGCATACAGTGTGGTGAAGAAACCGCTGTAGTTGAGTCTCAGAAGAGACTCGTTTCACTTGATTCCAGAACCTTAGGGAGCGGCACCTGCAGTCAGCAGCAAACAAAAAGAACAGTAAGATCACTTGACAGTTCCATAAATCATTTTTAATGGTCCTTGAACATCTTTAGGCAGTAAAGTGACAAATATTTGATGCATTCACTAATGATAGCTGCTCCCCTGTTATAAAGGCCTCGACACTGTCATCAGAAAGCTTTGAGTGATTACAAAGTCTGACTTTACTGATCCCAACAAGACCAAACCCAAAGTGATGGTAAGGACCTGTCCATTGGCAGTCACTGGATTTGGGTGGAATTAATCAGCCAATCTGTGCCCTTTTTTTTTTATTTTTTATTGAACACCAGCATTTGCCAATCAACTTGTTCACTTCCAGTTGTTCCAGTTAGGTGAGGAGGGAAGAGTGTGTGTGAATACTGTAAATAGTTTGCTGTCCATACATCATCTATGCATGCGTGCCTTTAGAAACATGTAAGTACAACTGTATGATGTATAGTTCTGTGCTTTAAGTGTATATTGGGGATTTCAATATGTTCTGTTTGGATTTACACTGTGTTAGCATAAATCCACCCCCCCACCCCCACCCCATGCTAAAGCTAATCGTAAAAGTCGTAAATCGAAAAGTCCGGTTCGTTTTATTCACATGGCACATTTAAATATAACAAAAGGTAACCAAAGTGCTGCACAACAGAATTAAAACCATCAGATAGACTTGAGATATTTAGACCACGAATGACAAAATAAGCAATAAAACTTAAGTGATTGAAATTGTAATAAACAACGCTAAGCCAAAACAACACACATTTTTTTTTAAATTAAAATTAATTTGGGCATAAATTTGAAATGCCAGTCTTTTTTCTTTTTTTTAACATTTTTGACCTGTTACTGATAATAAACCTTGTTGAAAATAGCATCGTGGGCACCCATCCTCAACCAGTCTGAGTTATCAACCCTTCATTACAGCAATAATTGGTGGGTACTCACAGATTTGAGATAGGCCACGTTGCTCTTTTTGATCTCATCCAGGAGCTGATCGCGAGGTGTGAGATCAACCTTTGGAGGCAGTCGTCTGCGAGAGACAGGTTTCAAAGTCTTTATCACATCGGTCAGGTTGGCTTTTTCATCTGCCATCTCTCCACTGCCTGCATCCTTCACTTTGGGAGTCTTTCTCAGTTGAAAACTTGCCCTCTGTGGTCGCCTGTCATCCCTCGGGTCCAGCTCCAGAAATGGATCTCGTTTCTTGGGAGTTCTCTTCAGCTGGACGTCTCTCAACGGGTTTGTCGGTTCAGCGCTCGGTTGTTTGGAAATGCCGTTGTGTTTGTGCTGCTTCTTTGCCTCTGGCTGCGGCTCGGTCTGATGGTGCATTTGAGGGATAGTGTTTGTCTCTGACGAGGGTGGGATGAGTCCATGCTCCTTTAGGAGCTCTATGGACGGTATGTATCCCAACATCTCAAGTAAACCAGGAGGCAGATTAAGAGTGTTCTCGTACATCTGCATCAGCTCCCTCTGCTCCTTTACTTGCTGCTGCTTCTGCTCCTCCTTCCTCAGCTGCCTCTGGTGGTCAAGGTTCCTGGTTAATATGTTGGTCACCACCATCCTGGGTCCCGGCTGCTCAAAGTGGTAGCCCATTTTGAGGAGGGTGTTGTTGGCCTTGAGCAGGCGTGAGATCTCCATCTCTGCGTGGTGACCCAGCATGTGCCTTTGGTTGTGAAACCGCAGCTCGGTGAGAGTCTCGTTGAACTGGAGGCAGCGAATGATGGCGACGATGCCCTTCCCGGTGACAAAGTTGGACTCGATATTCAAAGTTGTAATGCTTCGATTCTCTCGTAACATGTTTGCCAGGTTGAAAGCAATGTTTTCATCCACACCAGTGTTAGCTATACTGAACGTTTTCACGTGTTTATTCTTCTTCAAGGCATTGACGTAGTCCAAGAGCATCTCTTTGGGAATGTTTTCTATATTGTTGAGGTTTACCTCAGTGACAGAGGGGTTGTTGTTGCGGACTTTGTCAAATGTCGACTCCAAGTTGGTCTCATTTCCAGAAGGCCTTGATGTCATTTTTATATTATTGAGTGCCAGGTTTGGGATTTTTAGCTTGTTAATCTTTCTCTCTTCTTTCTGTGGGGGCTTATAATTGGTTTCATTTATCTCTGGATCCTCTTGGGGAACCAAGCTGTCTGTATTTGTAGTTTCCTCTTTTTCTTCAGTGTTTTGCTTTATGGCTGAAGTCCCAGTCTTCTCGTTTGTGTCTGATAAAGGCTGATCGTCAGCTGTAGTTTGTTCTGGTACTTTTTCTGTGTCATGTGAACACTCTGTCTTTTCATCTGTATCTTCAGGTTTGTCTTCCAGAGGTAGCTTCACTTCTTCTTCCTCGTTTTTCACATCTATCCTTTCATCCTTTTCATCGCTCTCATCAACTTCTTCAGTTATTTCCTCAATTATCTCCTCGATAATTTCCACTCCATCTGGGCATTCTGCAGCTTCTTCCTCAATGACTTCTTCTATTACTTCATACACCTCATATTTCACATCTTCTGAGTTTTCTTCTATTTCCTTCTTTTCAGCTTCCTCTCTCAATGTTTTCTGATGAAAAAACCATTTAGAGCATTCAGATTAAAACTGTGACATCAACTGTGATATTTTATACTACATCAACATGTCACTTTAACAAATTTTGTGTGTTTGTTTACTTTCGTAAATTCATCTGTCAATGAACCGTTGAGACTTTGAGCTCTTACCTCACTGGGCAGCAGAGTTGCTGGCACTCTTTCTTCCTCGAGCATACGTGTAGACTCTTTCTCCCAGTAGAGGTAATCGACCAGGGATCGGTGGTCGAACGTCCCCGTCGGAGGCTTCTCTGTCTGGTCCTTCTGTCTCTGTCCTACCGGTACGGCCTCATCTGGGGCAATAGTAACATCCATCTCACTCTGGAGCTCTTGAAGCTCCTCAGGTGAAAGCATTGCAAGAAGTTCATCTTCATCGATGTCCTCTTCATTGAGATCCTCAAAGTCTTTACTGTTAGACATATTTGTGGTCGGTAGTTTCTATCTCCTGCTGATGTCAAGAGAAAGGATCGTTTCTGTCCAATCTGTAACTCAGGACAGAGCAAACTGGGAAGCCTCTGACTTTGACTTCAGCTTGAAACGGTTTGCTCTTGCCTCATGTGGGGGTCTAAAATTAAACGCTGTGAACTGCATGGAAGATATTTAAGGTACATGCAGGGTAAAGACATGCTTACATTCTTTTTTCAGCCCCTTCTCCCAGCTGGCCTGGCTGAATCTTTTGGGATGACAGTTGCTTCAGGCAAAAGGAAATAGCAGGATTGACAGCAGCAGGTGGACCATTTTTATCAGCCTGTTTGGGGCGGGGTGGGGTGGGGGGGTGATCTCAACTGCAAACAGAGCTCCTCTCAGAGGAAGACATAACCTATGAAGTGCTGCGCAACAACAAACCATGAGTCAGAGGTGGTGGTTTGTCATTTCAGATACTCACAGTTGGAGAGACATTTTTCTCTGACTTTGTTTACAGCAAAAATCAAGTTTGACAATGACACAGTTTGATACGTAGCAAAAGGGAATTTATATTCTGTGGAACCACATTTTAGAAAATATGCGCGATCACTTTCTTGCCAGTTAGATGACACATGATATGAGACTATAACCAGGGTACGTTGGCTTAGTTTAACATAAACACAGGCAACAAGAGGGAATAACTCGCCTGGCTATATACAGAAGTGACAAAGTTTGCGTACATGTATCGCTACAGTTCAGTTAATCATAGTGCATGTTGTACACTGGTTAGCCATCAAATTAAAATCACAGACAGGTGAAGCATTATATATGCTACCCGCCCAACAATAAATCCTCACTTCATAAGGATTAAAATATTAAGGTGCTATTCAACTGAATTGAGAGAGGTGCTAATTTATCTTAGTGGTAAGTTTGGAGACTGTTGAACTGTTTGGGTTTATACCGAGATGTGATCCTCATATTTTGTCCCTGCCATTTAAATACATTGGGTTGACAAAATGATCAGGAACAGCTCCCAGTGTAAACCAGTGTAGTTCAACAGCACCACAAATTGCAGCCTCTTAAAGGATCATTTAAATAAATCTCAACTCTCTCAATCAGATTGAATAACAATTTAATTAAACATTATAAATCATATGAAGGGTGGATTCATTGCTGGGCTGTTCTATTATAATTAATACTTCACTCGCCAGTGGTTTTAATGTTGTGACTGATTGGTGTGTTTGTCAAAGCGTAAAACAATTGTGGTTGAACTGTTATGTTTTTATTTTCTGGCATTGAAAACTGCTAAACAGATTTACAGATGAATCAAATGCAATACAAGGTGTTAATTGAGCTTGAAAGGTGTTGGTAGTTGGCAGACTTTGGTAACTTCGGATGGGGCCAAACTGTTTTGTTTTTCCCAATCTTTAAGCTAGTTTAAGCAAACTATTCTCATTCAATGGATAGATATGAGAATGGTATCGATCTTCCCATCACACTTTCAGCAAATAAGAAATCTTGATTCCCCAAAATGTCAAACTATTCCTTTAAGGTTTATTTATCATCTTAATAACAGACCCTGATTGGTTATTTACCAACTGCACAAGACTCTTAAAGAAAGTGACAACAGCCATCTATGTGTCACACATACATTTATTCACCTCTTTGTTCCCAGTGGAAAATATTTTATGACATCTAACTACAACATAGAACTACACACTGACTGTACAAATAAGTGGGAAAACAAACAATGAGACGTGGATATGTTTTTGTCTTTTTTTATGGCAGTGATCTTCTGTTAATATAAAAAAGACTGAAGTTTTTATAAAAAGAAAAAAGAAAAATCAATTTTCTCACCATGCATTTAAAAACACATTACTGCACCAACAAAGACAAATGGGTCTATAAACAATATTGACATAATACATTCTGATTAAAAAAATGAAGAAATCAAAATGTATGCAATACACAACCTGCTCTAATGATGATCAAATCAGCTCTCGTCATGTCACATTTATGAACATGTTCAAAGCTTTGTTTTGTTTAAGATTTTTTTTTTTTTTGTCATACTTTACTGAGATGAAAGTGGTGATTGATTTTTATTCTATAAACTACTGTTTTGTATAAGGCAGTAGCTAGTTCCTGTTAAAATACATGGAGTTGGATTCAGTAAAAACACAAGTTGCCTCTTTTTTCTTATCCTAATACACAATAGGGTTTAAATCCAGTGTGGTTGTGCAACATCTTAAAGTTCCTTGACACATTCTCATTTGCCTGTACAATTCATCCAATCCAAGGCACATGGGAAAGTCATTCAAGAGTGTCGTCACTGTGTTCACAGCTCACTTTAACATGAGGACAGCATCCACCTCTGCGCCAAAACCTAAAGAAACAGAATATTTCCAAAGACGGGGTTCGTGTTTCAACTTCATTCCCTTCATGTGCTGCTGGCCATGGCTCTGTTTGTGCCAAAGTTTGGTTTGGTCCTCTTCAGTGGATGCTCGTGTAGCTTCCATCCAGGTGAAATCTGTACAGGCAAAAGGATACGTCAAGTAAAATGTAGGTCAGCTGTCTGCGCACAAGAAACTCATGAGTGGAATTTGAAATACAACTGAGGGATAAGAATGGAAATGCAATACACCAAAACGTCCAAAGTATTTTGTGAATGCATTCAACATGATCAGTGCTTCATGGGGTAAATGGAAATGTCTTACTTTTCACTCTACCAAAATAACTTTAAGGATGGCAAAAACGTGTTGGTTGGTCTGTCACTTTTGTCCAAACCAAAATATTTGAATAATAATATATAATGATTGAATGGACTGCTGTGTAATTTGGGTCAGACATTCATTATCCCATGAGAATGAGGCCTACCACCTTTAGTACATTGCTTTGGTAATACTCCGTGTCCAACATCAGGTCACAATTTCGATTTGTCTGATACTTTGTTCTTATGCCAGTATCAGACTACAGGGTATTTTTGTCTTTCTTGATTGGAATTATCTCAGATTACGCAATCAAAGTGCCATAGATTCTTGCAGTGTGTTTGTCAGGAGACCAGTACCAGTACAAGAATGACACGGACCAATCATCGTTCGTGCATGAGTTTCTGTGTCATCAAGAAGTTGTCCATGATGGCCACAGAAGCACCATGTATGATGCTAGTGGCCATTTTGCCATGTTTACAAATGCATGCCAAATGCTCTGTCATCCTATTGTCCAACGTCAAGGAATACATTGTAGAATCTGTCAATACAGGCAGGTGAAAGCACACAAATTCGGACATGCTAGACTTTTCGTCCCGCACACCGCATTGCTTTTCTTGAATTATGTCACACTACAAGGCCTGTTTGTCGTTCCGGATGTTCATATTTGTGCCTGACACTGGAAATTTGTCGGCGAAGACATAATCGGGTCAAAATCAGGCTTAATTAGTCTCAGCCTGACAATAGCTGTACTTTGTGGTGGGTGAAATCAGCCAATTTAGATGGCGAAGATGGTAAACATCAGCAGCATGTTAGCATGCTGAAATTGGCATTGCAAAGCATGAATGTGTCTGATTATAGCCTTATAGAGCCACTAATGTTGCTGTAGAGTCCCGGTTTAAGTCTTTGTCCTAATGCATGTCCAGATTATCATTATATTGACTGATGCATTTTTTTGTAAACACAAAGATGCTGTGCCAAACAGAAACAAAAAAAACACCAAACTATGATGTGAAAAAATAAGCTCTATAGGGAGTAACACACGAATGAAGATAGGATGTGAAAATAGAGATGACTGGTACCACGACACAGAATCCCGATGGGTTCGGTCTCACCCTTAAGTGCTAGAATTGTTGTCTGATGGTTCATCTGTACTAGTGGCCTCTGCGCCAACCACATCTACCGACTCAGATTTTTTAGGCATTGTGTCAGACTCTTTGTTTTCTGGAGAAACTCTGGACACATGAGGATTAATCATGAGTCAAGGAATGAAGGAGAGGAGAGAGAAAGAGAGACGGTCCTTGTGAGTGCATTTTCTTTAAAAAAAAAAAAAAAGGTTTTAAAGAAGAATAGTTTTAGATTAAGCCAGGCAGAATAGAAGCAAAAGATAAAACCTCCTTTTTAAAAGACAGAAAAATACATGTCCAGATACAGAACAGAGGAGAAACATACCACGAGCATTTAATTGTAAAAGTAGCAGTCTGCCTTTTATTTAAAGTCCGGTTATTATTCAACTGAGCAGCCGCGATTGTCTGAGCGTGACTGACTTCTGTTTGATTTGGCGGCTCCACTGTGGAGACTCAGTGAAATGCAGCACTCACCTGGTGTGTGTGGGACTGCGGTTGTAGAGAGCTGCTGGAGCTCCAGTATGAGGGTACTGAGGTGTGTCGGGTGTATCAAACTCGGTCAGGCCAACTGCCAGCTGGTTGCGCCAGTTCCCTGCGCTCTCCACTGAGGACACTGAAAACACGAGAAAAGCAAAAACACTCGGCTAATGTTGCAGTGTCACTCAGTAGTGATTGTTGTTATTGTAAACACTGTAAAGTTCAGCTTCACGTCACGACTGCAAAACAAACCATTACCCCTCTCGTGATATACCCGCTTGTTATTAGAGTGCTGTTACTGCCACTTTACATGGAAACGTCACAATTTTAAGATATAGACCTAAAAACTGGAAAACATTTGAATTGTTCTGGACTTTTAAGGACCAAAACATTTTTTTTTTTTTTTAAATAGTTTATCAGATATTTTGGACCACTATATTAGAATTTAACTTTCAATACCAATTTTAAAAATTACTACAATTTTCTTTCACTTTGGAATCAGAGTGTGCACTTAATGTATCACTATTACTTTCAATGAAAATACTTTAAATTCCTACTCATAACAATAAAAATGACTACCAACAGCTACATTTGTTTATATGGATTATATCATTATGTTATCGAGTAATGTTATAAAAGTAATGAATACAAATTATTCAATGTGAAGCAGACACAACATTTTTTAAACCAGACAGTTGTTTATAAGTTTATAAAAAGTACTTTTATAACAGCTGTAAGGGTCCATAAATGTTCTTAAAAACAATATACCCTTAAGTATTTATCTTTCTGAAAACAAATTTGCTTCAGTGTGTGACTAATTGCTGTGTGCCTTTGGGATTGTAATATTGATACATTAGACCCACATATTGGGTTAATTTTCTCCCACATATCTATTACTGGCATCCTTAATATGGTTTAGACACAGCACATGAAAATCTTCCTCTGAAATACACAAATTGTTGTGGGTGGGAAATCCCATGGAAATGAAATAGCATCCCAGACGCTCCCTACATTACTGAATATAAACAGACCGGTTGGCTTCTAATTGTATTTTCAATGTAATTAAGAGCAAATCGCAGCCTCTTGTGAGTGTGTCTAACCCTAAACTAGAGAGGACACAAACAGATTTTATGAAATGATAGTTTCCTTTCTGCGGCAATTAATTTGAGCGCTCGTAGAAAATGATCAAACCTGAGGAGAAAGAGGTGGTCCGGCTCGAGTGGCTGAAGGCCGCTGGCATGGTTTGGTAGCCCAGGCTGAGCTGAGAGCCGCTGTCAAAGTCATAAGCAGCCAGCAGGCCCCTCCCTCCCTCCCTGTGGCCTCTGCTCCGATGGTACCAGCCTCTCAGATGCTCTGCCACCATGGCCTTCTGCATGTTCTTGGCCAGCAGCTCGTTTCTGGGCCCCTCTCTGCTCCGCGGAGGCCTCACCGTTGCGTAAGGATTCTGAGAAAGACTATCCGCCCCATCGCTGCTGTAATGCCTGAATCTGTCGTGTCCGTGGTAGCCGTTCATTTGGTAGGACGGGTTGACGTTGTAGTGGCCTTCGACGTCATTCTCATACACGTAGGCACCATTAGCGTAAGGCTCCATGTCCGGGCAGGGGTAGCCGGCAACATAGTAGGCACTGGGTGCATAGTGTGTTGAGGTCTCGCATGAATAACTACAACCAGAATGGTGCTGGACTAAGTTGGGCATGCTCCCGGTGTTCCCATACACTTCCACTTTCCTGTGGAGACGATGCATGGTTGAGGTACGGGAGTCCAGCGTACTGTAGTGGGAGTTGGCTGCCCCGCAGTAGTCCAGACTGGACTGGCTGGTGTAGGAGGAGCAGTCCTCCAACACCTCTGTGCTGTTGCTGCGGTGGGCTGGTGACAAGATAAAGACAGGCTTCTCTGAGTCTGTGTCTTTCCTGAGCCGAGGCTGAGACTCCAGACTTCCACTGCGATGCCTGAAACAATGAGAAGACCCCTCCGACCTGGGAAAAGGACACAACTATAAATCTGTTTCTGAAGAGAACAAAGTCAGTTATGGGATAGTATTTCTGGATAATCAGTTCAAATAAAGGATAGGATTTTTAAATTAGAGCTTTGGGTAAGGTTGGGGGTTAGGAGAGATGCAGGGATTTGGTTGGAAGAAGTTGCTGGGGAGAGGGATAGACACTGTGTTGGCAGTGCTGGGAAACAGAAATCACACCTGAGCTGGCTGCTGCTGTAGGCATTGCGGGTCATAACCGGGGTGGGAGGCATGCTGCGTGGATCTCTAGGAGGTCTGGGAAGGGTTTTATAGGGACTACTGTGGGTTGAGGAGACCTCTCTTGGATTCTGGTAGTAATGGGAACCCTCTTGGCCATCAAAAGCTAATCTAAAAGGGTTCGACATTAGAAGAGGATCAAAAAACAAAAAAAGGGATAAGATGTGAGGAGAGGGATGAGGCCGCAAACATGACACGACAAACGTTGCAGTGCTCCGCCAATACATTATATTGTATTATATTGTGAAACAAGTTATACTTAACTCTCAGTGTCATGCAAACAACAAATAGTTTGGGGCAGAATATTGGTTTCCCCACCTGCTGTGGTTCTTGTTGTGGTGATTATTTTCCCGTGGAGATCCCTGTCTCTCCACATCATATTCTGGTCCCAGCGATCGCATCGGACTGAGCTGTGGGGAACCTTGGACCGAGCGGGACCGTGGCCTTTGTCCGGCACTGTCTGAGTCATCTGAATACAGATACAGTGAAAATACTGGCACTCTTTTTTTCTTTTTTTTTTCTTCCCTTCTTCTTTTTAAAATTTCAAATATTCACAAGAATCGATGTAACAGCAGGTCCAGTGATTTTAGCGCACCAGAACGTGTGTTGTGACTCACCATCATCCAGAGGGAGACTAGACAGAGAGCTGCAGTCTGAACGGATGAGTTCATCTGGAAAAAGAGCAAAAAATCTCTACGTATACGGTGTCTGGATCTAAATGATTAATGTTGTAACACACTGTAGGTCAGCTTGCACCGCACCTGCGATGATCACCGAGGCCCGCTGCGTGGGCTTTTTTCCCTTCTTGATTCTGTACTGGTTCATCTCGTCCTCGATCTGCTGGAGTTTGTGCATCGCATCCAGACAGTTTCTCCTCCTCTTCTTCTTGACTGTTTTGCACAGTTCTGGCTCGTTTGCGAGCTTCTTCGCCGCCTCCACAATCTTTTGCTGAAGAGCAAATCTGCTTTCCAGGTTCCTCAGGAAGGGATCCTGCACAAATCACAAGAAGCAGCCCAGAGACAACGATAAGTAACAAGCATTCAGCAGGTGCTTGTTTGTAAATCAGATGATTTATTATTGTCAAATGATTCCACTATTTACTTAATATCTGTTATAAAATAGATTTAGTGTTATTACGCAGTGGATCTTAAAGAATTTTTTCTTGAATAAGCAGTACATGTAATACTGTCATATCCTGCAAATTACTGAGTGCGCTTCCTGCAAGGCTGGCAATATCTTGTATTTTTCTCGGTTTTAACAAATCCCATGAAAAGTTTATAACCAACAGTGGGATTGTGTGTCAGTACTGTGGCTCTCACTCATAGCCCCATTTATTCCTGCAAAAGACGTCAATCAAGCTTAAATAATTATGCGAAACAGTTTTTAGCTAATGTTACTATAACGAGAGAAAATCGTGCATTTTTCCGGGACTATTTTTAGCCATATTTGTATTAGCTGATTTGATACACTGAAATATTTGCAGCACCAGAACAGAGTATGAAAGATCAACTAATATAAACAATAGCAACCAAGTTCATACTGCTTTCAAACAGTGTTAATGAAATAAGACTTGTTGCATTTGATTAAAGTGCACCAGTTAAATTCAGACCTCATTGTAGGGGAAAAGGTCATCCAACTTGAAAGTGGTGCCAACTCGTCGTCTGACCTGTGGTGGTCTTTCCCCTGAAGAGAGGGGATACTCTTTGGGAAGCTTGCCAGTGAGCTCCTGAAAGCACAAAACAACAAGTCCCCTGGACACTTAGATGAACTGACAGTAACAGCAGAGACGATCAATCCGGCTGCCGTACAGCAGCACGGTTTGATGAAGCGAGCTCAGCACACTGAATGTGGCTGCAGAGAAGAAATTACTTGTATGTGCCTCGCGAAATATTGCAGCCGTGCAGAAGAACTGTAACACAAAACGATTTCTCACCGCCTCTCTCATGCAGATCTTCTTCAGCTCTTTCGTTTTCTTGGCCAAAATATCTTGGATCTCCTGCTCTTTTTTTCTCAGCTCGGAGAGTTTTTCTTTCTTCTGCTCCTCGCTCATTTCAGAATCGGCAGAACCTGCAAACACAGAACTCTCGTCTCGTACGTTTTTGCCATCATAGCATGTCATACCCTTATATGTAAAAATCACACCCATTGCACAATACTGTAAGTGATATCATGCCGAGCCGACTATTCAACATGTCACCTTGAATTTTGAATTCTCAAACGGCAGAGCGTTTATGTTCCAGACCTTAGTCTGGCACTTATGAGCACAAATCTGAAATAACGATAAAAACACACAAACAACTGAATAAAATGAAACACGTTGTAATGTAACCAACCTGTAGACACCAGGCTCCCATTGCTGGCCCTTATTAAGTTATTCTTCAGGCCTACATCTCCCAGTTTGTTTATTTTCGCCCCTCCATGCTCTGTGAGCTCCATGGCGATTTCTTCCAAACTCCTTGCTGTTCCTAGTTTTGCCTAAAAGAATAAAGAATATAATATAATATATCAATAACTCAGTATCAGGTTAAAAGAACAAATAGTGACTCTTAGCTGATACTTACTTTACTTTGCTTTCTGTCCAGGTAGAACTGGTGCTGGCTTATCGCCATGACCCAAATGGTCTTGATCAAAGAATGGCTGGCATACCACGTGTGGATGAGAAGGCCTGTCTGCCCAAAGGTACGTTTGGTTACTGCTCTCCTGTATAAACCAAAAAATATCTGAGTGTGAGTTTTTAATCCCAGTTCAAATAAAAGCTGCGGTGAGGTGGATGATCTCTGTAGATAAATGCTGACAAACTGGAAAAGTTAGAGGCTAAACAATAAATAATCCACTTGTACAAATAGCCATTTTAAGAGATACAACATGTGCCTGTGTAGGGATCTCCCCTGCTGCTCACCTGTGTGGATCATTAACTTCTACAGCAAATTTCTTCTCCCGGAAGTACAAGTTTTCCAGCTGCTTCCACTGGTAAAGCTGGAGGCAAAAAAAAAAAAAAAAAAAAAAAACATCGCAAAACCAACTGATGAATGGTTGTATAACGCCTGAAATAAATGGCTTTAAAATGTGCCCATTTGTGCCTTCACACCTGTGGATTATTGATGCATTAATTTTAAAACCATGTGGAACACCATAACCATGAACATCATGACTGACCTCAAATAAACTATTAGAAAAGAAACATTGTGGCACAGGTGCTCGGGCGAGTCCTTTTTACCCACAGTCATTAAAAAGCCAGACTGTAACATGAACTGTCATTACAGTCTGAGGCTGCCCGGCATGCCAAGTCTGCAATAATGCAGGTGTTGGAGAGAGACCAATGCCATTACACGAAGACTCATCGCCGTGTGCAACACTTTCCGTGGCTCATCATCACGCCCATCCCCCTCCCATCGCCCAGGTGCTCTCTGACAGCAGCCACATACGAACAATCTATTTGGGTCACTGACTCACTGCATGTCTGGATGAGATCCTTATGAGACACAAACACTTAAAAAGACAACACGCTGAAAATAATATGACATGTTCAGCAACAAGTATGGTGAGACTAGGTGGATGTTTCACTTGAAAAACATAATTTCACAAACAGATTAATCTTTTAATTGACATACAAATGAGTGAATTCCTAAAGAAAAAATAAAAGATCCAAATCTACCTGCAGTATTCCCTCCAAAGATGAACAGACAAAGAGGTGTAGAATCCAGTCTTAATGGACGTTCAGTTTGTTAAGTTATTAAATCCTCCCTGGGTTTGCTGTCAAAGCAAACACATACTTTGTTCTCTCTCGTGTCAGTTCCTGACTTGTCTCCTCAGGTATTCTCAGAAAAAGCAGTGATAACGCCCAAATCCAGCCCCTTTCCCTTTGACATCACCGGCTCACTCCCTGCACTCCTCTCCCAAAACATACAGCTGACTGCTTGCACAACATTAGACGGCGGCAGGCGGAGATGTACGACTACGGGGCTTCAACTGGAAGATAGAGCTGGTGAATTGTTCCGAGACATCACCTTCTATAACAGCTCCGTGCTGCATGTCTGAGTGGACAACATAGCTGACAGATCACTCGATATGGGTGTTTCTCCTGTCAACTCAAAAGCTAAAACAATACCAATGAAACAAGAAAAGCACGTTCACACAGTGTGGATGATTTCCCAGCACTTTATCCAAAACCTACCATCACACAAACTGACACAATTCTCTAAACGGAGGTTTTGCTCTGGTTTTTCAAGTCTGGCCTCGTCTGCTGTAAGCCTGCCGCTGAAGTGGAGTGAAATAGATGATGCATGAATCAAAGCTGGTGAATCACTACACTACATGTGCAGCACCAGCAGTCGTTAGCCATGCCTCGTGCTATCGTGTTCACAGTTGGATTAGTGAAGCAGGGAAGAAGCAGCAGCAGCCATTTTAGAGTCGGAGGTGCAGGGAATATTTACCTTTCGAGGTTTTAATTTATCCTGCAGATCATACTGGCCGATGCCCTTATAGCTGATTCCAAGCCACCACGGGATCCCTTGTTTATCCTGTGAGGCAAGAGCACAGTGTGTACACTTGACTTGGTTCCAGGTGCAAGAGCAGTCACTTCCTATTAATCACAGAAGACCCACCTTAACTTCATAATAATGCACCCCGTACGTTGGCAATGATTCCACTAACGTCAGATACCTGGAAGGAAAAGATGTTTATTAAAACCACCAGCTTCTCTTTAACATCTGCAGGTGGTTTGCCTTTGAAATGTTAAAAGACATGAGGGGGAATTTGATATCTGTCCAGTGAATCACTGTGAGCGCACTGCAACTGAAGACGAGCTATTGATTTCTATCAGATGATGAGAAAAGGCGTGCCAAAGAGAGTGAGACAGGGCCAGAGGAAGGCTAATGGAGGTGAGAGGAAGATTAATTAATTTAAAGCTTAATCACATTCATCGTCTGTTTATTGGTGTTGAACAAATTGCAGCAAATACACATTTTCGGTCAATACTCACTGCACAATGGCCTGACCTCGGGAGACACCTTTCAGCTGCTTATATTGTTCAATAACTCGATCCTCACTGCAAAGTTACATAAGGAGGACAGGAGAAAATTAATTAGCTGTTGAAAAGGGTAAAAATAAAGTGTTTTCATTTATGTGATTAACTGATTTGTGGTAAAAGTAAAAAATATTTGTTTCTTTATACATTCCATTTCAATTAATTGCATATAAAAGTTTTGACTCGACCTGGACCAACATTTTGTCTTCACAGCTGCATTTGAAAGCTTAAGGCAAGCAGTCTACACGCCTGCATTACCCAAACGGCTTTAGTGCAGGAAAGACTTCAGGTAATCAATTTCCTGTAAGCGTACCAGTATGCAAGAGATGGGTGTTCCTTGAGTACTTTGGTGGGAAGAGTTGGTAACTTCTTCAAATCAGCTCGAGTGTTTTCATCACTGTAACAGAAACCAAAAACAGCTTTTGATGGTTGCATCGACGCTCTTGACGGGAAATCTGCAGTGTTGAGGTCATTAATTCAAACTAAATACTGGCTGGAATAGTTGGGAAATAAAGCCTCTTTTCCTTGACCTACAAGATATCAAATACTAAACTATAAAGTCCACAAAATAGTGGAACCAGCCTAGAAAATATTCACCATGTGTAGGTTTTGAAATCAGTCTGAGATTTCTCTGAGGTAAATCCCTCCAAAGTCCCACAGAAAACTCTGAGAATATAACCTCTGTGTTCTCCGTGCTCTGATGCAGACAACAGCCACGACAAAGAATTTATTGAAAAGAACAATGGTGTCTATATATTACTAAACCGTCGGCCGGCCAAAGCCAGGTGACACATGCACAAAGACCTGCAGTATTACTTCTGCCCACACCAACTATAATATCAAAAGCATGCTCTGTTCAACACAGCAGCAGTAATGGCTGCTGTCTGCGTTGTAAAGGCGTCTCTGCCCGGCAATACTTGGCCTCCATCATCACCGTGAGATTCATTAGTTGCCTGGTGCAAGCTTCTCATCACTCTGCGGTGAGCCTCACATAACACTGCTATTGATTTTTGTTGTCTACACTGGAGAAACAAGTGACCTATTGAATGTCTTCGTTAAAAGCTCACTATTAACTCTTCCTGCTGCTGTTAAATACTTCTTACCCAGCTGATAATGTGCTCTTACCTTGTGTAGTCTCCTTTAGCCTCCTGGTGATGAGGAAATAAAAAACACTCTTATTAGATGGCATACTTCTAGATGCGGCATCTAATGCATGTATAAGAGACTATTAAAAGCACTAACCTGCAAAGCGTTTGCAGCTAATTTGAAGACGTTCTCGCTTTCCACTTCGATAATCCCCTGAGAGACATAACAGATACACAGGATAGAAAATAAATAGGATGCAGAAAATGCGGTCTGTGGAGAGGGAAAGCTTTTCCCGATCCAAACTTAGAATCTTCTCTGTTGCCCCACTATAACCTCTCCAAATGAACCCTCGTGGTTTTTTTTTTCTCCTTTCTTATGCTGTCTGCTTTACATTCCAGCCAGCAGAGTAAGAAAAGTGTGCCCTGCAGCCACTGTCTGCAGCGCTGAGGTGCTGCAAGGGTCCAGAGACAGTGAATCATCAGGCAGCTGCTGAGGGGGGGAAAAAACAACAACCATAGCAGGATAGTTTTTCATTGCTTCAAACCACAGAAAAACAAGAGAGAACACTTACATTGTACACTGCTGATTTTGCATTCAGGTAGAATAACTCCACCGTTATGATGTCCTTAAGCTGCGTTATGTTTTCCAAATAAAACCTGCAAGAGGATAAAAGCAAATGCATACACAACACATTCAAGTTCAGAGGGAGATAACTTGTTATTACTGCGGGTGGAAAAAAACAAAAGTTATGAAATCCCTAGTTTTCACTAAACTGTCATGTTCTATGTTAACAAAGGAGTGCTCCCTGCTGGAGAGTCTGTGCTTTGCATGGACAGATGAATTATTACCTGACCAGAAAGTTGAGGGAAATGGCCCCGGGCTTCTTCGAAAAGTCATGTTCAAGAACTCTGCGGTCCATCTGCAACCATTTACACTGACCACTGCAAAGGCAAACAAACTGCAGCATCAGACAGATGCTTTTTTTTTTTCTGCAAACACACACACACACACACACACACACACACACACACACACACACACACACACACACACACACACACACACACACACAAATATTCACACCGCTGAAAAAAGTAAACAAAGTGATTTACATACTTGTCATCAAAAAATGCGAGTCCAAAGAATTCCTTCTCTTTGAGGTTGAAGTGGGAGGACACCAAGTCGAGGAGTTCGTACGACAGCAGCTTCGGCTGTATAGGGAAGATTTAGATTTAAACACCTGCTGTAATAAATATCCCAAGTAAAATAATCCAACCAATTTCCTGAGTGAATGTGTCAGACAGACGGAGATAAATCACTTTCCCTGTTGCTTCCTTCCCTTTTAAGAGAAGTGAAACTTAGAGGTCACTTAGAGAACAGAATGGCGCTGGAGTGAGAATATATGGATGTCGTCCAGGACAAATATCCAAGTCATTTTGCTAATAGCTGGTCTTCTTACTCATTAAACATGTAATAACTGACATTTTGCCCACGTGGGGACAGCATAAGCAAGTTGTGTACATGCCTTTGACATATTAAAAACATAGTAGGACTTTTACAAATCTAAAGAAAACCTTACATCCAAGCTCCTGCCCAACGAGTTCAAACAGTGCTGATGTGAATGGCATAAAAATATCTGTATTTCACAATATACAGAGTGTTTACATCTGTTATCTGGGGTGACATTTCAGCATTGGCCGGCCAAATGAATACAAAGTGGCCATGCTTTTTGGGCAGAGTGTGCCAACCACCGACTTCGGCTGAGAAGATCCCAGCAGAGCACTTTTCAGGAGGCTAACTTTAGGTTTAGCCCTATGCTACCTTGAATGGGGATAAAATAATTCAATCTTCTGGCACTTCTAGACTTTCTAAATGTTATTGAACCAAATGGATCAAATTCAGAGTCATTTTACAGGGGTTGTAATGCCTTTCATTTCATTCATCCACTGTTTTACAGATGCAACAGAAGTGACTCCACTTCCTGGCTACCTGAGTGATGTAAGTCATTCCCTCTTTTTTAACACTGATTTTATTCTCCATAAACCGAGGAGAGAAATATCTGCTCCTTCAGCTGCTAAATTATCCTCTATGTTTACTGGCTTGTCTTTGAGCGAAGCTGAAGGATGCTGAAACACATTCGTGACTAGATTTCGATCATGACCAGTAAGCCCTTTCGCATTTCACATCAGTAAGACAGATCACATAGTCCTTGGATCCATTGTCATTATAAGAAGTATTGATTATAGCAGCTTTGAGTCAGGAGCATTCATACCTGAACCAGCAGCTCGAGCTTCCTGTCATCCAGCAGCTGCACTTGACACAGTCTGCCCTCAGTCATCTGCCAAGAGGGAGACAAAAGAGGAAGGTCAAGGCTTGTGACACAGACACAGTTAGTCATAATCGAAGGGACTAAAAAAAAACCCAATGACATCAGGATCCTGTGTGTTAGTAATGTTTTTACCACTATGGCAGAACAGTACAGATAAAACCCAGAATTTGTGTTATAACTCTTCAAATATCTATGACTGTAATTGCAAAATTCAAAGTTGAGACAACACAAAGTTACAGTATTTACTAGTAACAAAAGGCCTTGGTGGTAAATGCAGTGACCCTTGTCGAGAGAAAAACACTGACGTTGTTAATGACAATATATCCATTGTATCAAGGATTTGTTGCCATAGTAACCAAAGGAGGGATTTCAGGTTCTTCCATTTTGAGCCTTTCACATTTAAGTTTTAGTCTGAGCCTTTCCAGCACAGTTTTCAGGCACATATACTTCACTTCAGTGTTTCACTTTCTTGCTACAAGTACTTTATACCCCTTCATTTAATATAGTTATCTGTCAGATCTATCATACTTTTTACTCTACTGCATTAAATTGATGGCTATAGTTGCTCATTACTTTGCAGATTCATATTTGACACAAATGCTTGCAATATATTGCATTGCTGCAAATTAAATGACTTAAGTTGAATTTGCTTCGCTTCCACCTGATATAGCCTTTAACTACTGCTCAGACATGATGGAACCACTACTGGAATTAAATATTATGATATAGCCTAACAACACTCACGTGAAGGCGTTTTTCTACAGAATGATTACTTTAAATACTTTGAATCTTCTTTCAGATCATTATTTTTTTTTTTACTTTTACTGAAGTAACATTTTGAAAAGAGGATTTTTATTTTTCATGGAGCAGGTTTACACTGTTGTTTTGCTACCTTTACCTCCAGTTAGTAAAATATTTCACGACTTCTTCCACCCCTGCTAATTTTCTCAGCTTTTCATCAAAAGAATAAAAACATCTAGATATCCGTTTTCAAACAGCATGCCACTCTTCGCTGAAGTAAGCCACGGCTTCATATCACGTTCTGACTAAACTCTGCTTCTCTGAAATCATCTCGTACTCGAACACAGGATGAGAAGAGAATTCTGTTTGTTTGCTTGTGCAAGATCATTTTCACCTCTTTGCTCTTTAAACAATTCTTCCTGTCAGGAAAAAATCAGGTTGACTTCCTAGGAAACACTGAAAGTACTGTACACTCGATAAATCAAATAGCCAGTAAAAGATGACAGATTGAGGTTGACCGTTTTTACAACAAAACCGGCTCACAAACTGAAAAAAAAAACAAAAACAGTAGATATATCCAACAGCCTCCTCGTTTGACAGAATGAGGCTGATCACAACTTCTAACACTTGGACTGAACCAAGCAGCTGCTGTACCTGGTAGACCTCTCCGGGGAGAGTGCAGACGTGGATGCATCCCTGACCAGATTTCATCCTTTAGTAAGCGTCTCGATCAAGACCATGAAATTGTTCGCTCTGACTGAGCAGAAACAGACGACCGGGATTAACGACAACTTTCTCCATCCTGTTTATTGAGCGACGGCTTATACAGAACGTGAAATAAACAGCTGACTTAATGAGGGCAGCCCGGCTCAGACTCAGACTCCTGACCACAGTTTCTTAATATGAACTTTACGGGTCAGAAAGGAAACACAAGTGGTTAAGGATGTCTATACTGTTTGCTAATGCAGTGTAATTTACTTTACCCCACCGTCTTTTCACCAGTGGGTTGTTCTGTGGCTGAATGGATTCAACTCTGGATATCAGGTTTCTCCTGCATCCTTTCTATTCTTTTTAGGTGAGTGATGTTATTGGATAATATTGGCAGGAGAAATTCCCATAAAGGTGACACAGACCATTTAAAAAAAAAGAAAAGGGCTTACGTTACACAATCTTCTCATTAATTTTTTTTCCCCACAGCACACTAATGAATGATTAAATAAATTGCCCTGCTTCCTGAATGGAAGGACACACCCAGTCACTCCGTTAGATTACGTCTTCCTCACTTTGTCATTTGCAGCTCCTGAATAATGTCTCTTTCTTGTCGCCACAGCTATAAATTCTCTTTGATGATCTTAATTAAAAGTGCACATTTAATAAATCTAATTATTGTGCCTGCTTTGGGACAATCACGAGAGTTTTATTACATTGATTTGAGCTTGATTTAGTTATGACTGCATCACAGTGGGGTCACGCTATTTGTCTCTGTAAGAAGCATGACTTTACTCCCTGCTGACATGTACAGTGAAGGCTCTGACCACTAGATGGTGCAGGGATTATTCTTTTTTTATGCGAGCAAGTTCACATGTTAAGAATAGCCGCTTAAATAAGCATGCACCACTTAGGGATTTTTATAAGCAGTTATTAGCTCAGCAGATGAGAGTCGTATTCAGTTGGGATGACTCGTACTTATGAAAAATAGATGAAGTGAGTGGGAGGAGGAGCCGTGATTTTTAGGAATCTACACCGTTAATCATTTCAGAGCTATAATCACTACAAGAGCTGCTATTTATATCTGCCCCAGGAATCCTGACCAACCCTGCAGTTTCTTAGTGGGGACACACAGAAGAGAGTTTTTATCAAACACAACTCGGACACAGATCAGTGCTGGCACCAGTTTAAAACTGCTTAATACAAAAGAATCTCACTTGCACACTGGTAATCATTTAAACCCTCATTTGACATTTCATGATGTATGCATCGGCGCTGGTGTATCTCATTATGACCCCGCAGACAGCTCTGAATGGTCAAACAAACACAACCTATTCAAGCTCAATAAAAGGCCAGCCTTGAACCCTGTGGGCTTCAGACAAACATTGAACCTTCATGTAGAAAAGGCATGGAGGAAATAGATGAAAGAACTGTCAATCTTTTTGTGTGTCTCTCCAGAGACTGGACAGGCGCTGGTTGAGTGTTGCGCTGCAGGGTGCAGGTTTGGCTCCAGAGCCTGAGGTTGGCATATAGACAGCTTGTTATACAGTACGTATGTGTACTACAATGAAGTATCCCGGTGGAGGCTTAGAGAAGGTGCAGATGTGGCCTCCTTCTTTTAAGCTGCTACAGCTGTTAACAAAGACTATGTTCATTGCAATAAGACAGAATGAGGAGATGTGAATCCTTCTTATGATGACAAAACATTAAAAAAAAATGAACACTTCTAATTTTCATTTTTATAATCTTGAAATGCTAAAAACTGAAAAATGTGAAGCTTGAAAGTTGCACAATAGAGTAACAGGAGAATTTCTCTGTCTCTTCAGTAAACTGGCTGTCAGTATTTATACGTCACGCTGGTTAAATGTCATGTCCAGACTGCCGCTCGTCTTATCTCAGTTTCCCGTTTTCATGCATTATTGATGAAGGCTGGTATCACACGCAAGACCGTGTCTGCTCTGTGCTTACATGCTCCTTTGAAGAAACCCAGTGCAATTGTAAAAACACAGATATAATTATACTCTGGACATTTTTCCAAACTATTGTTTTATTTTGAAATAAACTGTAGAAAATGATTAGGACAGAATTATGAAAGCAATAATTCAATTGCTTCCTTGATTCACTCAAGAATCTGAAATAAAATCTGCCTGTGAGTTTGGCTAAAAACAGACAGGGTTTGAGACATCCAACACCATGTGGTGGTGAAGGGAAGCACGTTTAGTTCTGTGTTTCCAGAACATGAGATCTTATAGTTCCTCTGCGATGGAATGATGATGTAGAAGAAGCAAATCCTTCTCTGTAGCTAAAGCAGACCTTTGTCACCTGAACCTAACTGGCAACACTTCAGAGACCTAACATGTAAACTGTACTGATTTTACACATGAAGTCTATATGCAAATCTTAGGGCTCACTACTATATTCGTGAAACTAGAATTACTGCCTCACGGTTGTATTCCTCCGCCAAGCAGTCCACGTCTGTCCTCACTCATGTAATATATGTTGCGAAAACTTTAAAGGAATCCTTGTATGTGTTCACATGCTTGGCCAATAAAAGTTGTAACCATGAAAGAAGATATTGCTTCGAATATGAATGTTGCTGCAAAGAAGTGTCAAACTCTAAAACATGAATGATTCACACACATCTTCAACTTGTTCTTCCATTTCATCCACGAGTCCAATTCAACGTTTGTGGGAAATATGAAGAAATTTCCTCGAGGTGTTTCTGAGATATTGCGTTCACGAGAATGGGACAGATAGATGGGGCGGACGTGAGGTAACAGCAACCTCAGCCTACGACCTTTGACCCTCAACATCTAATCACTTCATCCTTGAGTCAAAATGAATGTTTGCGCCAAATTTGAAGAAATTCCCTCAAGGCATTCTGCAAATGCCGCGGTCACGAGGCTGTGACGTACGGGCAGAAAACCCAAAAACATAATGCCTCTGGCTACGGCTGTCTCCAGCGTGGCGGCATAAAAATGTTGTAAAAAGCCTTTTATGGCTCAACAGAGAGACCTGTGTTAAGTCTGATGAAGTTTCTCGACTGCTTTCACTTAAGTCGGAGTCTGAAAACTTCCAAGTTAGAAATTGGAAAAAAAAAATCTCGTGGTGTGGAGTTAGTAAGAAGTGAGGTTGCCAGACCTCCGTAGCCGACTTCTGACCTTTGTTTGAGGCTACATTGGCCGCTGGTAGCATGTAACAGACCTGAATCTCCGACTGAACCATCAGCAGCTGTGTTACGTAGGCGTCAGGTTTTTACAGGGAAGGAAAAAAATTAAAAATAAATTTAAAAAAAACGTTATCTCTGGTTCGGCTGCATTGATTTGCTTCTTCTTCTTCTTTCAGACAATGTCGTAGGAGTGCTGAATGATGATAAATTGGGGAAGTAGCCAACTCTTGTGATAATGTCGCAGAAGGGCAGAAATGCAAAAATATACGTTTGTAAATGAATAAATTTGAGATAAGTAATTCGTTGTTTTGGTCTTATTATGGCAAAAAGCTCTTCACCCTTCTAAAGGAATCCCACTCAGAGGATGCTTAAAAAGTTGGTGTGTTAGTCCAAAAGTAATGCGCCCACACTAAATAAAACACCCAAAGTAAAACAACGCAGAGGAGCTGAAGAACAGAGCAAGAAGCTCTGGTTACAGGCAGTGGGCTAAAGGATACAGCAGCACAGGATTATCTCCTCAGCTCATATCTCATCATGACTCATGTTGTCAGCGGTCAAAAGGTATCTTTCTGCCGTCATCTCCGAGAGAACGCGTCTGAAATTCTTGAAACACAATGAGGCTCAGGATATTATGGAAAAATTAAAACCCAGAGGAAATAATAATGTTGTCTTTAAAACGCGGGACCTCTAATACAACAAGGACAGGCTGTATCTCGGTGGAGAGACTCGTGTGAATGATGTCATTATGCAGTACAAATTCCTATTTCTACCACAAAAAGGACGAACTCAGGGGCACCGGGAGATTGTGACATTTTTTTGTCTGGTGGCTGTCCTACAACTGCAAGCAGCAGCGTAGGCCGCATCATTTTATGAGTAGCCGTTGTGACAGCGGTGGTCAAATATGTAAATCTGTTTTTCTCTGTCGTTTGATAATTTTGGCGGCAGAGAAGCTAAATAAGTGCACACATGAGTACGGAGGCTGCGATGTTTTCACGTTCATCAAGGTTTCTATACCTTCTATATATTATTTTCAGAACTGGTACTTGAAAATCAGTTTCAGCTGCTTCAACTGACCTTGAGCGATTGTAGCTGTGTATTAGAAATAAGGAAAGCTACACAATCAAAGGATGGGCCTGCGTTTTTGTATTTTAGTAGAGTTTAAGTTTGGTTAAATCAGACCACTGCTTGAAATCTGAACAAAACTGTTTCAGTATTCACACAGAAATTTGAAATGTTAAAAAGGCCCAAAACAGTCGCAAAGAGGTTTTGCATAAGAAAAGCCTGAATTTAAGCTGCACAATGGTTGTTTGAGATATACACTAACAGCAGCGTGCTATCATGCTAACAATGATAGCACAAACATGCTGATGTTTAGCAGATGTAATGCGGCCTCGTATCACCCCAAAGTGTGTAACACAGCCATCAGTCCACTCTGAGAATAAGCGTCGGAATCACATTTTGTCTCGCCTAAGCGTGAAAAGTTAAAACATTTATGGACCAAAGAAGACAGTCATGTGACAAAGTACAATGAGTGGCAGAGTTTGCGCCGAAGCAAGAGGCGAGGGATGGTTGAATTGAACAAACAAAGGACTGCCACCTGGGAGACCTGGTGTCGAGTCCGTGAGGAAAGCAAAAGTTGACGCGTACCTAACCAAGTATTTTTGATGCCGAACCCTAACTCGTTGGTTTTGGTGCCTAAACTTTACCAAATTGCGACTGTCACATTTAACCCAAATCATGATCTTTTTGTAAACGTGACTCATGGTGCTTAAACCTAAAGACATCTTACTTGTCATGCCTAGACAAAACAAAGCATGACATTGACACGGTATCTGGTGTACTGGTTGTTTTTCACGCTTTGACTTGATATCATGTTACCTTACGTCTACCATCTCAGTTAATCATGTTACAATGCTCACATTAGTACAAGTGCAGTGAGGTCATATATAATGTATAATGCCATTTGCAGGTATTTGGTCTTTAAACAAAGTACTATACAAATTAAAATGAGATTACAATTCATCCTGAGGGGGACATGCATAAATGCACCAGAATTCATGGCAATCCATCTGATAGTTGTTGAGACATCGTAGTTTTAGATCAAACTGACGCAAGATAAGAACGACCAATGCTGCAATCCCAAGAATCTACCATTTATTTTTGTATTTAGTCCAAATCGGTCCAATGCAAGGTAATCTTCTTTTCTTTTCTTTTTTTTTTTTTTATCTTTAAAGACAAATGAATCCGGAAGTAACTCTACTTTTACACTACATTACATTTCATTTAGCTGATGCTTTTATCTAAAGCGACTTACAATAAGTGCATTTCAACCATGAGGGTACAAAACCCAGAACAACAGGAATAATTTATGATCCTGATCAGAGTTAGTATGAATACAAATACTCTGGTTAAAGATATCTTAAAAGCCCACAGCTGGCTAAATGCAGCAATTTAGTGTTTAAATGCCTTACTACCATAAAACAGGACTGCTTAAAAAATACACAGACTCCTCTATAAGCAGTGTGTGCTTGCAATTTTGGTAGCTTTGCCACCTTCACCCTTATTTGAAGGGTTTTAAAGCTGTCCTCCTGACAGTCCTGATATCACAAACTGCAGAGTTTCATTACAAAGTACTGCAGTGACTTTCTGCAGAGCTCAGGAACGTGGCACTGAGGCACGGACGTGAAGGGGTGGAGAAAATGGAACATGACCAAATTACATGATCCGGACGAAGAATCAGAGGGTCTGCAACCCTGTTAGGCTCCTCTTATCATAGGAATACGTAACGATGTATTTATTGTCATAAAAGCATACTGCATGTCAAAGACCAAATTATATTTTGAAGTGGATTCCTTCATCTATTAGTACTGATTTCCAGAACAGCCCTGCACATGAATAATACAAAGTTTGAATCCCAGGTTCTCACCTGCAGACCTTTTTCATCATCCTATTATATATATATCAGATTTAGTCTGTCTGTGTTAAGTATATGAAATCAGGATTACTTGGCTGTCCAAAAATAGATCTCTCCCTCTCTGTCTTTAGCACATTTCTCACAAAGTCCCAGGAGGCTTTCATTCCTAAATGGAAGGTTACCAACTGAATGCTGACACATTTCTCAGCAGCATCAACCAGACAGGAGCATCTCTGCTTGTAAGACTGACGAACCAGCGAGGGTGCTCATCAGAGAGTACTTTGAGGTGTGTGTCGAAGAAGCCGGTTTAAACAAGAAACTTGTCTTTCGTGACCCTTTGCCCTCTCACACAGTTTGTCAGAAATGCATACACAAAAAAAATCCAACTGTGGTGAGAGATGACACAGGACATCCTCTTCAACAAATAGGAAGAGCCATAAAGTTTCACGCTGGACATGTGTGTCACAGACGTGACCCTCCCGACAACAATTCCTGTTTACACTTTGCTTGAGGCTTTAAATACACCCACGCACATGTGTCTTCCTTCAACTCTGAGATAGCGTCAGTAGGTCAGTGTCAACCTCAGCAGCGCTCATCCTCGCAGAGTAAAAATAGAGACCTCCCAGAACAATAAATCCAAAAGAAGAAGGGAGAATAAGGTAACAGGATGTCTTGGCCTTTCTGTACAAACTGTAACAACTGTTCGAATGAATCATGACTAAAGGTGCTTGACCTGAGTCAAAAATCACATACATTAATTATTCCTTAAAACCACCACAAAATGGTCTAATAATAAAGAAATCCTTCGACAGGCATGATTCACAGTGCTGCAAAGGCTAAAGCGATGATTCATCCAGCATTTTTAATATTCACCAAGTCACACTTCCTACTCTGTAATTTAATGTAGCTTATTCTGCATGATACATTCAATTTAGTGCATCTTATAAATTACTTTTTTCAGAACTTAAACAACAACATTACACTAGAACATTTTTGCTTCATCCACTACAATCAGCAGGATGGCACACCTATAATCAGACCAGCCCACCAGGGCCAGTTTCCAGTGTGCAGGGAGAACAATGAATGTGCTACTGTACATGGGTGGTTTCCACCTGAGTCCCATGACTAGACAGATGTGTCAAACAATACCACACTCCTCCTTGTTCTACTGAGGAAACACAGCAGTCGGTGCTGAGAGCCAAACCCACGCGGTTTGTAATTTTCATTGATGCTCCCTCTTTGGATCACATGAATGCATGACTCGGTCTACTTTGTCTCTGCACAGCTCGCAGAGGCGCGTTGAATCTTCTCCATCACGCCGCACACACCGCCTTACCTTTGCGCTCCGTATATCCCGCTTTAGGTATTAATAAGGAAGAGCCTCCGCTGCATATTGATCAGCCTCGTTCAGCTTTCTCCGCGGCCGCTTTTGCTGGGGAGGGGAGCCGCCGTGCAGCCGCTGTCCATGTTCATCCTCCGGTGCTACTGTAGCGCGCACACTCGCCTCGTATTGAGCCACACTCACCACGCCTTCACCCGCCGGCTATTATGTGAACAAGCCCTGCATCTCCTCCCTCCCTCGCGCCCTCCCTCCCTCCCTCATCCAGCAGCTGCCGGCCGGCCTGGTTCACACTGGTGGATCCCCATAATAATGAAGTGGGATAGCTTGAAGGCTGGGTTTCTGCTGCGTCCCTTAATTACTATGATTTAAACCGTTATGAGATTTATTTGTGTACGATATTAAAATTGAGTCCCATAAAAAAAAACGTTTATTTGGCCTCAGGCAATAAAGAACAAAAAGAAGCCTGTTTGTTCCCGATTCAATTTTGGTAAATTTGCCCCCAATGTGAATAAATGGGGTGTATTGTCTACTTTACTCAATAGTGAGTTTATATCAGCCTCATTGTATCATATGATATCAGTTTGTGACTTTATTCGGATCGTCATTGGTCGTTACCTTGGCAACAACTGCCTCTTGAGGTCCAAATCCAAAATATCCATAGGCAACAGTATAATCAGCCAATGTTTACACATACACAACATGAGAAAATATACACATTATACACAAGCCAGTAAAATTACAACAAAACCAGATATAGCCTATAACTTACAAGTAAATAAAGTTACTATAAACTATAATATAATGATACCACAAATTAGATTTGAAGATATACACATATCAAAGTTTACAAGTCTTTATTTCACTGATGTATGTTGAAGACACGTCTTCAAAAATAACCAATTTAGTTGTTATTAAAACTTTTTAAGTAGGTTTACATGAAATGTGAAGTATTACAGACGATACCAATAGATACATAATGTTTTACCCCCTCCTCACTCGCCTTGTTTAATATCTAAAGCTACCTTTAGATGTTCATATACCGCAGTTTGACTTCTTTTTAAATATTTATTAAGACATCGTGTATCTTTTAGGCCAGGAAATGATACTAAATACTAAAGTAGTCAGATTTACACACGTATACAGTGATTAGTGGCAACGAACAGCTCCAAGTGATGAAAAAACATGAGCTGCTGATTAAAACAACAGTTCAAACATATTTGATTTTATGACAGTGTTATTCAACATCTGCTGCAAGCAAAGACTATTCACTGATCAACTCTGATGCTGCCATGGCAAATATTATTTAACGCATGACCTGGAACAAGTTCACAACCTGTAGAACAAAGTTGTCGTTCATTAAAATGAGGATCAAAGTCAACATGCAGCACTATTTACAGAAGAAAATTTGTATGTTCAATCACTAAAAACAACAAAAGGTCATTTATCTGTTTTTTTAAAGGTAAATGCTGGCTTCACGTGTTGTGCAGAAGTTTAATGTTGAGCAAATATAAGAACCAGTTCAGTGCTTCTTGTTATGTTATCAAACCAACTGTACGTTAATGTCACTTTACACATCAGTTAACATCTCTGACATGTGCAATACAAAACTCGGAGAACAGTTGAACCAGATTACTGGTGTGTGTTTCACATGTGATATTCACTCCGGCTGAGGAGTGATGGCACTCCTGAAATATTCATCGCCGTCTTTACTCCTGCTCAGCTGGTAATTTTCCAAAAGAGACACACACACACACACACACACACACACACACACACACACACACACACACACACACACACACACCAGTCTCATACTAGTCCCAAAATAACATCAAATTTTTGTTCCATGAATAGATATCGGGATAGTTTAACATTGAAATAAACTGGACCTCTCGTATCATTACAGTCTGCAGTAAATGCTGTAGCCTTCCAGCAGAGCGAGACACACACACCCCCCTTACTCCCCCGCCCCTCCCGCCTTGCTCTGGGATTTCTGACATTAGACATGAATAACAATCTCATTAAGATCCCCCCAAAACCATCTGTCCAGCGAGTCTCCTCCTTACAGGAAAAAATGCTCACATAAACAAAAGAGTAGGGTTCCCTCATTACCCTCGTTACCCTCATTAGGAATTAAATTCTGTCTTCAATGGCAAGCTGTAATATTAATTGATTACGGGAACTGGGACACTTTCCAAGACGGCTTCTTTTTTTTTTAACAACTGGCATGTCAATCTTTTACCAAAACCAGCAATGTAAACATTTACTGTATAAGACAATAAGACTTTGCAATGCAGGTAATAAATCCAAAGAAAGTACTCTCTAAGTCATCATCAGTCTTCATTGTTTTGCACAATAAAAATCCAATATCCGCTTCATTTTGGATGTGTACATGTATTTTTCATACACCATTGCCCGTACGTGCAATTAGCATTTGTCTTGTCTTAAGCACAGTCAAATATTGGTTGGCAGATGCTTTATGGAAATACACCCACAGCACCTATAACAACAACGGAAGCCGAAGATCATCGACTGAAAATCTTTAGCTTACATTTGAACTAACAGCAAACACATCATGTATATCACTGTTTTAGCTAACACTGAGAAATCTATGTTTGTATTACAGTTGCAGTAGTAAGAAAAATTAAAGTCACTGGTAATTTAAACCTTCCTATACCCAAGTACACAAACACAGAAGGACAAGAGTGTAGCGGGCGTATTCACTTCAAGTATATGGATCAATCGGTTGTCTGTTATGGCAGTTCATTTGTTATAATGGGATCTATTTTCTGGGAAAAGGTTTTTATAACTCCGCATCGGCGAGAGCTTTATGTATTTAGGTTGTCTGTACGTCCCACGCTCATGAACGCAATATCTTACAAACACCTCTGGGGAATGTCTTTAAATATGGCAAGGATGACCTAATTCGATTCTTGGTGTAAAAAGTTCAAGGTCACTCAAGGATGAACTGATTAGAATATTCTGGTCAGGGGGGTCAAAGGTCATGGTCACCTGTGGCCTCACAAAACACTTTTTGGGTCATAACAAGACTACGCATACTAACTATGACAACATTTCACGTTAATATTTAATAGGTCAAAGGTCAATTTCACTGTGACATCAAAATGTTCTGCAAAGACACTTCTCCGACCTTTTTTCAGCGCCATAACTCGTGATCCTGTGTCGCATTTGGTCAGATACTGAATGAGTGACACTAATCTTGAGTGTTCACTTGTAAACGCTGGTGACTGTGTGGATTTTCTGTGCTGTAGGGTTGAACGTGTGTGTGAACCGTTGTAGCTTCTTTGCAGCGACATCTGTATTCACCAGTAGATGACATTCAACATGTTCACGGTGTCCTGGAGCAACCGGACTCCTTTGGCTCATATTCCAGGATCTTGTTTTGACTGCAGTGTAAAGACGACTTCTTTCTGTGGCCAACTTCTACATGGACGTCTTCCATGTTGAAGCTGTGACTGAAAACAAAAGTAAAGGAAGCTAAATGTACTTAATATCTCAAATGTAAAATAACTTATTGTTATTAGTAATGCATGTTCATGCAGCATAATGTGAAAGCAGCCTTTTAATATTTTAGCTGGTTAGGCCTTTAACAGATTGTAAAATGTTGGGTATTTAGGTCTTAAAAAGCAATACATTTCAAAAGTTGATCTCACGGTCTGTCTTGTTCTTCAGCATCGCTGTGCTTTTAATTAAATGTAGCGCAGTAAAAAGTACAATATCTCGAAAACTATACCAACGCCCTCCAAACTATAGTGAAGTAGAAGCATGAAGCTGCATTAAACGGAAATACTCAAGTCATAAGTGTACTTAAATGAGGCGCATGAGTAGATATATTTAGTTCCATCTCATCTCCTCCCAAAGTTTATGGAACAATAACATGGACACATGGACGAAACAAGCCACTGTCTTGGTTTTGATTGGTGAAAAGAAAAATAACAGTTTTCTATCTACGGGTAAAGTTATACCATAATTTCAGTGGCACTAAATTGATGAAATTGGGTCAGTTTTGAGCAAGTGATTTTCAGTAATTTATTTCGGCTTGTTTCAGTTTGCCTCTGAGAAAAAAAAAATCATATTCAGAACCAGGATAATATTCTCGTAGGTTTTCCAACAAGATTGGGTCTCAAAGACAGAACAAACGGAACTTAAGCATCAAATATTTATGCGCTAGACCCACTGGAGGAATTACAAAGGGCATTGTAGTCTACAAACTCTGGGGGCCTCCCACAGCTGGGGGGCTCTGGGTAATCATTGCCTCTATTCACTCAACTACAACACCCAGAATAATGTGTGTGTGTGTGTGTCTCGTCCATTGTGTGTCTGTCTCTGTCTTCTTTAACTGAACGTGAAACCCTGCAGCTCCTGCGTCAAGTCTCCTACTCTGACTGTAAATGAGTTTTCTTTTCTTATGTCTCCGAGCAATAGCAAAAATACAGAATAATTCTGATCATGTTTCTCATTCTAGTTATCAGCTATCATCCCATCATTGAAGGCCTTTTAGTTTTTATGTCTGCGCTTTCCAGCAGAAGCACATTTGCATACTATTTGCATTGTTAAAATACAGACTTTAAACCAGTTCAGCAGGATGAGGCGAATGCAAATATTGAACTTCCACTCAATTTCCATTTTGTTATAGGATGTTGCCCCCCGTGGGCTCCAGGCGCTGGCTTTCTTAGCTCTATACTGCCCCCAAGTGGTAGATGGGAGTCCAACCTAGGTGGCCAAACTTGGTGTGGAGAGAACAGTGTGTAAAGACTGAGGAGGAGAGAAGTCAGGTCAGTCTGTCTGCTCAGGAAACGGAGAAACAGAGGCATGAGGGTTGACGGAGTCTCCAGGTTTGTTTCAATTTGGGTGCAATACCTGCATGATTTCATTATTTACAGATTGAACTGTAAGATTTAAGTGGCGAATTATCAAAAATCGAATGAGTGCTCCTCGTGTTTGGTTTCTTGAATGATGTTATGCTGTTTTAATGCAAAAGTGCACCTTTTGTTTGTGATGCACCGCTGTAGGCAACATCCTTCAAAAAGCTGCAGTCTCTCCTCAGTTTGTCCTCATGATGTCATGTTCAACCCCTTTAATGACTTAACATGACATCACCGGTGGCTGATTCATACTTTTAGCATGTAGCGGTTTTTCAAGGTCACTGCATGTATATTTGCTCGGGCACTTTGATCCTCTGAGCATTATAATTACAACAACTGGCCCTCTATTGATTTTGTTTTCTCATGCAATCATGCTAATTGCGCTTTCTCACAGTGAAACAGCTCATCAGAGTCACATAGGCTGCACTTTCAGGTCGGGAGATCATTTACTTTAATTCAGATATCATATTCAAATGCTGACATGAATGTTTATTAATATACGTCTCTTATTTTGGTAAACTCGGGTGCATTCAAATGATAATACCAAGACCTCGGGTTACAGTAGCAGCCGTTCATAATTTAAACGTAATTGATAATATAAATTAAACTTGAAATGAAACTTTGACACTTCACCGTGTGGACAAACAGGGCTGTGTAAAATCCCTTCGGATGTTACAGCCAATCACAACCATGCTGACATTGACAGCCGGAGTGCATCCCGGTCCTTGTAGTTCCCGCGTCGCCTGCAGCCGGGTTGTCCGCGCTGCGCTCGCCGCTGTGGAGGACTACAGAGCTCCGGGTCCTGAACGGAGGCGGCTCGCGTTGACAGTTGGTTGGTGCTGAGCGAAGTACGGCGGCACTAATATCGTCCGTGTGTGTTTTTTAAGGGCTTAACGCTTCCTAAAGTTGACATCTGCAAGCATGCAGTCCGAATCGGGAATAGTTCCCGACTTCGAGGTTGGAGAGGATTTCCAAGAGGAGCCTAAAACGTATTACGAACTGAAGAGTCAGCCCTTGAAAAACAGGTCAGTTGTATGGCTGTGGACAGTTATTTCCCACGCTGCAGCGGTTTCGGTGTTTAGGTGCTAATTACCCTGCAGACTTTTGAGTGTCGTCCGGGTGTCCGTGCATGTGCGAGGCGTCCCCAGGTGACGTTACCGGAGCCGGTCCCGGTGCTGGGCTCTGGACCGGCTCTCAACTGCTCATTCCTTACGGTTATCCTGCTGGCATGAAGTTATGCAACACTTGGGTGTTGTCTTGTTAACATCAACTTCAAATATTAGCTTGTAGTGGAGCAGACACTTGTGGGTTTTAGTGAGATGCTGCTCAGCCTCACTGGTGTTGACGGTTGATTTAGTCTTAAAGCAAGAGTGGTGGGCTGCTTTTAATTGGATTCCACTTAAAATCCCTGAAGAACTGCCTTAAACAAGTGTCTCTGCATGGCAAAATGCACGGACAAACATGTGTCACGGCATTGCAATCTATAGGGTAACAATAAGAGCTTTGTTTTGTCTAATAATAATGTATTAGTTTTTAAGTTGAGTCAGCTGAGGCCCTAAAATCTGCTGTCATTGTGGAAGAGTGGAGCTTCTTGTTCTGAAAGTTCATATTTAGTGCACCAGTGACATATATCAGCCACAAAAGAGAGCTCCTTTAGATTAAACAGACCAAACTGTTGGCCCTCCTGTAAATTATATTAGGAGTTGGCAAACTGATGTGCATGTCGTCGCCGGAGAAAGACGCTCCAAACCCTGACAAAGCAAAACTTTTATGAGGTAGCAAAAGTGAATAGTTCCTGTGGCGTCTTAGGACTCGAAGAAAAACACACACACACACACACACACACACTGCAGCATTGACTTATTCGAAAGTTATTTCCAGCTTTGGCACATTGAGGCCTCTCCAAGCAATCAACACGAAGCTGAGTCAGGTCTGTGTGGTCTGATTTGACCTTCCACCCTTTTTTTCTGGAAGTAGTGCACAGTGAGTGGGATGTGTTACATGTCTGTTTAAGATATTCAGATGCTGTCAATGCAAGGAATCGACTGGGAATATTGTAAAACTTTGGAGCATGCTCTTATTTGTTATCTGAAGGAGAATTAGAGTAGAACATGTAGTGAAAGCCAGGAGGTAGTTACACTAGCTTAGTATATAAACTGGAAACAAGCAGAAACAGCTGGCATTTTTCTGTCCACCTACCAGCACTCCCAAACCTCATAAATTAACACACTGTATTTATTTTTTTATTTTTATTTTGAAGAGTTAAAATGACTTGGTTTCATGGGGCTTGTGTTTCCGACTATTTCTTGGTTAGTCGCTGTGACTACCTGGATTTTCTGTTGTATGTCAATTTTACACTACAAACGATGTATAATATACTTTTGAGATTTCAGGAGATGGATTTATTTTTACATTAGGACCAAGCAAGGCTTACACACATGTGCTAAGCTAAGGCTCCTGTTTGATTAGCTAACTGAAAATATGTTGGCTTCATAGGAATATATCGTGTTTATGTTTTTTTTTTTTTTTTTTTTTTTTTTTTTTTATAAAGTATGTCATATTCATATAACATAATCCAGACAGACTACTTGTGCTTGACTTGATTAGATGGAAATATGTGGCCGGATTAATTCGCGTTCATTCAACAAATAATTTTTTTTAGTGTAAGCTTAACTGACCTTCCCGTAATTTTATCTCCATTTTAAAAGCATAGCATTAAACTTCTCATCCAACTAACAGCAAGTAAGCGAAGCAGAAAATGCTGAACTGCTCCTTTAAGAAAAAGAGACACTGATATGTTGACTTGACGGAGGAGGTACAGCCTAAGAAAAACAACACACTTTTATTTTGAAGTTATGATAAAGTAACATGACTCTTGTGCAGGTGATTTTAAGACATAATGAAACACTTTTGAGTTGTGATATAACTGGGAGGTTGTGAAACTGACCTCTTGGCCTCTGTGGTGACAAAGGTGATGATGTCGATGCATCTATTACCAGAGTCTGACTGCCTGTATTTTGTGTCTACACCTCTTTGCTACGTAGTTTAGACGTAGTCATACATGGCCTCATTGTCAGGGCGAGACATACAGAGGACAGTGCGCCACTGTGCTCAGACAGAGCTCTGGTTGCAGACACATTGCTCAGCTCCCGATATTTTCATTAGCTGTCCTCCGATTCTTGATATTTTGTCGTGGATTTGTAGTTTGTCTCTTTTTCTCTCAATTCAACCAAAAACACTATTTAGTGAGAGGAACGGACATCTTGGACAGTCCTAACCTATAACCCAGTCCTGCATTTTTTTAAACTAATTTCTTCATTTTCTCCATTAGTGAAATGTCATTACACTGTTACACATTTCTGTGTCGAATCTGAGCCGTGTTGTGTTGTCGCTGGCAGATCAGCAGCAGCAGTCTGTCCCAGTACAGCTGAAGAACCAGCGCTGGTTCTGGAGAATCACAGATTGTTTTACTTAATGTAATTTCCTCCTAAATATGTGAAGTTGTCTGAACAGTTATTTCAATTGAAGGTATCCCACTTCCTCTTCCCATCACATGAGGATGACCCAGCATAATAATAGTCACGATGACTGTGTTGCAAGACATTATTGTGCAAAATGAATATAATTAGTGTGATTGATTGCTGACTCGTCTGATGTCTTGTTTCTAAATTTGAAATCTTTAGTGTGACAAAATGTCATCGTCGCCTTCACAGATCTTTTTGTTTTTCTTTGCTTTCTCCGTATCAGTTTGACAGAGCACACAGACGCCGCAGACGGCGTGCCAGACTTTTTGGGCCTAATATAGATGTGAGACAGGCGGTGAAACTAGTCTTCTATGCAGTGTAAATAAGCTGTATAAATTTAGCGGTGGATGTGTTATATCTGAAACTGTTGGTGTTTTGCACCCCCGATCCAACTGAAGCTGAAAGTCTTAAAGCTAAAGTTATGCTTTCTAATGCTGAGGGTAACTATTGACAAAAACTTGAGTATTTTACGAAATAATTCTGACAAATCTATATGAATAAAAGAATATTCAAGTGTCCCCGGCCTATTAGGGTTTAAGAAACACGATAAGAGAAAAGCAATTGTAGGCGGTACAGTATTAAATAAACTAAATAAATAAAATTGTTAAAATGACAATTATTTTTTATTATCGATTGAGCTGTTGAGAATTTTCTCGATTAATTGGTTAGTTGTTTACTCTTTAAAATGTCAGAAATCTGTGAAAAATGTCATTTCTGAAAGCACAAGGTGCTTAAAATGTCTTGTTTTGTCACAACCAGGGCTGAGATATATCCACACTGCAGAGGCTGGAATCAGAGAATTTTTGCATTTTCATAAAAAAATAAAAATTAAAAAAATGACTGAACGATTAATTAATTATTAAAGCAGTTGGCTTTTAATTTTCTGTTGATCAGCAAATTGACTAATCGTTGCAGCTCTATATTGCATCTACGTATCAAACACATTATATCAGATTAAATCTACAATTACAGCTGGGAAATATGGAAAAAATGAAGTATCACAACATTTTTGAGAAAAATACTTTGATAGCAATATTGCAGCAATATCATAGGGATGAGTTGGTGCGTTCACAAAATATTAAAAGAATGACATTTTTTGATAAATAAATAACTTGGATATAATAAATAAATAATAGGACAGCTTGAACAGTCTGGTAAATTCAAAGAATTACATCACTTTACTGTGATACAATTTTAAAAACCAGGTTAATACAAGAATTATGCCACATGATATTATGACGTCCCAAAAAAAAGATGATATATTTTTATATCACAATACAATAAAATATTGATATATCGCCAGCCCCACGTATAATGCTCTCATATGTTGATGGCATTGTCAAACATGTCAAATGTCTTCTGAGACTTTTTACTTTGCACTACATAAAACACATTTTACTACAATAACTATTTTGTGTTTAATACCAATAACACTGTATAAAACAAAGAATGTTTAATGCCATGTAGGTAAATGCAAAGTCCCATGCTAGAGCTTTGTCTAAATATTTTTCAATTTAACATGAAGAAAAATCAGATTAGTCTTTATAAAATTGTAAATGAAATAAAAACAAAAATTTTGAATAAGTATGTCGAAAGTCGAAGCATCTGAAGGGACAGAGAGCCGAGTCAGAGGTTGAGTGTTATGAAAGTTGGTGTTGGGAGCAGCTTGCTCCTGCAGGAGATGTCAGAGAGGCCGAACAGTTTCATCCGTGAAAGACAGAGGGGTCTAAATGACACAGACAGGTGTCGTGGTCAAAGTAAAATATCGTCAGAACGACTTGTCCTGCAGTCGTGATCGCTTACAGCATCTTGACCTCATCTGTGAATCTTTAAAGCACATGTCTGCTTTTTATTTTTAAACTGGAAGATCTTCAAAATCCGCAAACGGTGGATTTTGTTTCATTGTTTTGCATTCTTAGCTTCAATACTACTGACTTGTGATCTTTGTCTGCCTCTTTTGGTGACCAGCAAGAACTGCAACAACACTGAGAAAACATCACTTCCTGCAGAGCTGGTCACTGTCCCGGATCTTTCAGTGTGTAACTCAGCCACACTGTTAAAAAATAAACTGTAGATTTATAATAATGCCTGAGGGCTGCAACAAAAAAAATATGTTCCTTACAATTTTATCTGCCGAATATTTCCTCAATTCATTCTTTGTCCAATGAAATGTCAGAATCGTAAAACATATTAGGATGACAGAGAAAAGATGCAAACCGTCTCAAAGGAGAAGCTGGTACCATTAAATGTTTGACATGTTTCTTTAAAAAAAAAAAATGACAGAAGTGACTAATCAGGTATTTCAGCTCTAAAATATTGTTTGTGGGAATACACATCCTCCACTGTTAAACGGCTGGAAAGTAAAAATACTACTCTATAAAACTATTAAAGATAAAAAAATTTCACTTAAGATGTAGAAACACACAATTTGACACATATCTTTTCATGTTTGTGTGTAAAAAAAAAAAAACGAGGACTGAGTGATATTTTGCAGCTATGAATCATCACCACGGTTCCTCTACGACGTGAGAATGTGTTGATTGTCTGTTATTGTCACCTTCAAGGACAGCTGAGGACATATCCTCCTTAAGCGTTACAGAAAAAGCTGCTCTGTTGTGTTTGTATAACATCATTATTTGTATGAACTTGAAAACCTGATGCACTTATTCACCCCGCTGGAGGAGAGTGTTTTTAAACCCCCCTCCCGGCTGTCCTTGGGATGGTTCTCCTTGTTAAAGCACAAAGGAAGACGAGAGGGAGCTACCCTAGAGCACTCCGTCCTTCTGAAAACAAGTGAAGGAAATTATGAAGGGCAGAGAACCTAATTACAGAAATAACACCCGGCAAGTTTAAGTTATCCCAACAGGTCCGGGCTTCCTGGAAATACCACGCAGAGAACGTGATTATCTCTTCGGATGCCTTAACAGCTTACCCTGTTTTGTTGTGCTCTGGCGTCTGAAGCTATGAATCCCTTTAGGGGCCGTGTCAATCTGGCCTTACACATTTAAGAGTGTGAACCAGCTATACACAGCTCTTTTAAGAAAAAGAGGATTGTTCTGTAGGTCTGTGTCAGAAAGGATTTCATCGACTATAGCAGCTTTGAGAAAAGGGCTTTTTTCTTCTTTTTTTTTTACCCGAATCATCCTTTAGAGAAGAATGGGAAAACTTCAGACGTTTTGCTTTGCCTCACGAAGGATCAAAAACCCCAAAATATTCAACGAATTATCACTTAAGACAAAGAAGAAACGGCAAATCTTCATAATAGAGAACTCCGAAATGACAAAGGATCATTTTTATCAGCTGACTAAATGATTGATCAAGTGTCTCGTCTTTAGCTGCGGGACATTACAGTATATATATTGTGACATCCCTTGTAAATTTTACAATATATTTGAAACAATCATCTGCGTTTCTTCTGTTTGCTGTTGCTCAGGTGTTTTTCAACCTCCCATTGTATTGTGCATTGTGCAGTAACATGCGCTGGTAAATAGAGTTTCTATCTTGTTGTTTACATGGTACGGCTGTTTACCTGATTAGAATTGTTTGTGCAGTTGTTTTTCTCGCTGTCTCACCCGTTTGTTTGTTCAAAAACTTTGTGTCAAGATGTTTTCCCGCGTCCTCCCCCCTCCCCCGAGGACAAAAGCTTACATAATTGATGGTCGAGACGGGCATACAGATGATTCCCATTATCACTGATTTGCCTGCCAGCGACTGACTGCGGGGGATGACGGCAGCTGCAGCTACCTGGGGTGTTTTTGGTTCAGCGAGGGGGGAGTACACGTAGATCAGCGTACCGTCGCGTAGAGGGTCATTACCACCGAGTTGTGTCCCAGCCGAGAGGCTGCGAAGTCTGCTCGGAGGGCAGCACCTGCAGTTTGGTCGAGACAGAGGAAAGGAGACGGGATCATTTCATCAGCAGTTTGCAGGACAGTGTTTTTATAGCAGCTGCCGTTTCCTTTCTGTCGCCCAACAAGAGAGCTCTACCTGCTCGTCCTTCCTCGCGGCTCTTGCTCTGCGATACCTTCGTAGCATGTGAGCAATCACAAGTCATTGTCTCCTAAAATTCCACCCTTTTTACCCCGTTAAGAAACAGCATGATGCCGGAGAAAGTGCTGAACTAAGAGGAATGATATATGCAGCCCCTAATGGGAAAAAAAAAAAAAAAGAAAAAGTAAAGGACATTTTATGTGAGGATTTCAGTGGTTGTTTCCTTTGGGCATAATTCTGGTTATAATGCTCAGAGACAGGTCAACTTATTTTGAACATATTTGAACCAAAGCAAACTTTCACACAATGTGTCACCTTGTTTCAGGTGAGCCTATCATGCAGCCTATCGTGCATCTGTATAAACACTGCTGCTTGGAAATGTAATTTTGATTTGAAAGAACTTAATCAGCTGAATGCTGGAAGAAGTTTCTCAGCCTCGGGAGCTTGTGAGACTTGAATTAAACATACAAATTTTAAATAATCAAAACGTCGCTGTCCAATGAAAACCATGTATGAATTTTTCAGAAAAAGCTGAACCATGAACTCTTTCTTACCTCTTGAAGATTCTCTCAAGACATGATTCAAAAAAGCTGCTTTAAATTCATAATTTGTTTAATTAAACTTGTCGAAGAAATTCATGTGAACTCCTGCTTGCAAGTTTTCATATCAAATTTGTGTAAATTGGACCATCACCAGATGTGAGGTAACAAAAGGCTGAAATGTACATATTTTTAAACTCAGATGAAGGTTGTAGAGGGATGTGAAACCTCCAGGATGCACGTACATCATTCTGCACAGCGGAGGTCAAACATTAAAAAAAAAGAAACAATGAGACATTTTAAGATCGGAGAAGACTTTAAGCTAAATAAACATGTTCTTTTCCTGTTGAATTGTCTAATAACTGCATAGTCACAACAATGAGAACGAGCAGTTGATCTTTGCTTTGCTGACAGCGACTATGTGACGTGGTTGTAGGCTGAACACATGCCGGCGCATGTCTCCGAGTGAAACAGTATTCGTGTGGTTTTAAAGCAGCGGGTTGATGGATAGTGTGTTTCCAGTGGTCTGCTGTGCCGTTCCTCTGGACGGGGCTGCTCCTCTGCCCGGGACGCTGTGTGGCGATTGGAGATTCCAGGCCGGGCCCCGGAGCCTCCCCCCTCTGACACACTTTCAGCGCTGCACCACCAGCATGACTTTCACTGCTCTCCAAGGGCGGGTGGTGCACCTTCAGGAAAAAAACAAACAAATATGGAGGCCGTAGGAGTGCAAGTGTACAGACCACGCTCCTTTGACTGTCTGTGAGTATGGCGCCTCAGCATCCGTGATATTGTTGCCGTGCATTCAGGCAAGATTTTGGAAGTTAGATTTGTGTGCAGAACACTTGATGTACACATGAAGGGCATCATGCACAGAGCTGCGTGTGGGAAGGAGATACGATTATAGCTGGAGCACATTTCTGAATAGTTTTGACTATATCAGAATCACAATTTGTCAGATAATCATGGAGCTGATTGCAATATCGTTGATTCATAATTAATAATTGAGTACCTTGTAAAGTTGAAAAATCTTAACCCTCCCATTTTTGATAAGTTTCTGACAGAAGAGATTAAAGAGCTTTTTGTATTTTATGTAACAGATGGAAAGTAAATATATTATTGTCTTCTTGTAATGCTATTCATTTTTCTCTGAGGTTGTTGTGATACCATTTGTGTCCATTAGGCAGAGCTGTTCTTTAGCTACAAGCTGGTCATCAGGTGGGCAAAGTAGGAGGCAACCTTCGACCATCTCCAGTCTGTATTACTGCTAATTTTCTTTTAACAGCTGTTTTTGACTCTCATCAAACTTTTGTCGCTCCAGTGAACATCGCTGCTCACTTTAACTTCTGTTTTGATGCAAAGCTACTTAATTACGCGTTTTGGCCGCTGTCTGTCACTCAGTCATTAAATCCTGCATCAAACTCTCAACTCTGACAGTTCGACCAGCGGTCGAGTGTGATGGACGAGCATAGTGAGCACAATCAGAGGAATCATGAGTTGGGTGGGTGGGGCTCTTCAAGACTGTACAGCCATTGTTTGTTTTTTTTTAATTTGAGATACACACAAACAGGAGAGGAGGTGTGTACACACACAAGAGGGGAAAAAGTTAAAAAGGACAAAAGAGCTTTTTATGTGTTTCAGTGGTCCGTTTGGCAAAACGCCACCAAACAGTCAAGAGGAAGAAACACACACACACACACACACACACACACACACACACACACACACACACACACACACACACACACAGACAGAGAAAGGGGAGGGAGGCAGAGCGGTTGAGCTTTGCTTTGTAGGGAAGTTTCTGGTCATTCATGCAAACAAACGCACATAAGTCAATGTGATAATCAAGAATGTATTAAATAAAATCATTAGGTGCTACAGGGCTTGATAGATTTCAGTTAAAAAGTTAGTAATGTGTTGGAATTAATTTCCTGTAATTGTTGAAGTGTCCTCAAACTCTTCAGCTACAAACCCAGATGTTGTAAACTTTGTATAATTTATTCTGAATTCTTCTTAGATGTGGACAATTTTATGAGCTGATGGGCTGATGTATTGGCAAACAGTTATAAAGAAAGTAGGGCACAGAAATGCCAAATATATGTGAGATGTGAGATGTTTAATATGGATATGTTTAAGGCCATTTAAAAACAGTGCTTGGCATATTTTGTCCAGCAGAGAACGTAGAGCAATGCTTTTTATAATTCATTCATTCTACGGTTAATTTTGTTGCAAAAAAAAAAAACACCCCTCATGAAAGGGATTTGATTCAAGAAGTTTATCTTAGGTATTTATGTTAGAAAATAAAACGTATGTAACTTTGTTCCAGACTGAAATATCTCAACAACTCTTGGGTGAATTTCTATGAAATTTGGTGCAGATATTCATCGCGCCATGAAGATTGTTGATGAATAGAACCAATTACCTCCAAAGCTAATGCTAAAACGCTAAACTAAGGCACATAGATGTTAAACCTGCTAAGATTTGCATGTTAGCATTTTGATTGCGAGCAGGCTACTGTAGCATGCTCATGTTAGCCTCGTGCAGCTGCCGGCATGGCATTTGTTTTGTGAGGTCACCAAATTTGTACCCTTCAATGCTTCAGAATTGAATGAATTGAAAGGACAAAATGGCGTTTTTACTGTTGGCTTTGGCTTTGCAAAGCATTTTTTTTAGACTTTAAAGTCAGTATAACCTTGTTTCTGCCTGGTTTAAATGTTAGGATTTATGCTTTTTGAGGACGGCATGATAGTTCAGGTGTTGCGAACGCTCTTTCGGTTTAAATGCAACGCAGTTTAACTTCAATGAGGCGTTGAAGCAGACAGTGTTACATACAGTGTAACGTTGTCAAGCAGTGTGGGGGTTAGTGTTGATTCAGTCAGTTTGGGCTGAAATGAAGGATCTGATATTTGATATGATTTTATATATAACTGATGTTTTTATATAATCCTTCCATCACCTCTGCTGAAGTGTCCCTGAGCAACACGGTGAACCTCATTGTGTTTCCATGGATCAGTGCAGATGTGTCTCTGTGTATTTCTGAGTCTTGTGAGGTGGATACAAACGGGTGTGTCCTCTCTGGAAGCGCTGCTACACCTTCGGGTTGTTTTTTTTTGTGTTTGAGGTGGTGAAGAACGTGTTTTCACTCTCGATCGCCTGGACGGATGTGAGGGTGTTTTAATCAGAAGAGTCACTGCCAAAGCTATTAAAACTCCAACTGTATAATTCAGAGGGGAGAAGCGTGACGATGATGTTTGTTCGTGGTTAAAACCTGTGGAGCAGCAGACGTGAAGATGCCCCTACAAAGTTAAAGCATCTTTAACTTAGCTTTGAGTGGAATAATATCTCCATAGCTTTACTTCATTTACCCGTTTCTAAAAACGTTGCTCCCATAAAGTAATAGTGTGTTGGTGAGTCACTGTGCTCGTGTTCAAGCACAATATTAAAAACTTTTTATGGTGCACGTTGTATGGTGCTACTAGTGGCCAAAAATCCGTCTGCATCAAAATAATGTATATTTTCGGTACCAGGCGTAAAAGTTCTCATTATTTCACAATAAGATACAACATATTATAGTGATTGATGGATTAATAGTGTGAGCATCATCTTAATGTTGCTGCTGGAAATAGTAGGTTTAATTAATATGTGTTATCAAAAGACAACGTGCCAGTTATCAGTACAAGAAATTGGTTTTTCCAGCATATTAAATTGGAAAATACATTTTAATTAGGCTACACTAATCAAGAAGAAATATCATAAAGGTCATGAAGTTCATTCACTTCAGTGTTGAATCCAGTGCTGTAACTATAGATTATTGTAAAATCTATGAATGTTCTTCTGGCTGTTTCCTCAGTTATTCAATATAAATTGTGAAGGATATTAGAATAACCCCACAGCCTAAAACGACATTTACAGATTTCCTTTTGTGAACGACCTAAACAACAATTACAATTCAAAACCCAAACATGTTCAGTTCACTATCACAGAAAACCAGCAAATAATCACATTTGAGAAGCTGGAACCAGATGCAATTGACAAATGATTCATTGATTATCCAAATTATTGCAATAATTGATTTATTTTTTTCAGCTCTTGTTTAATCAAATATTGTTACATAACTTTGCCTGTCGTTCAAATACATTTAAATGCCATATTTTAATTGGAAAAGGGGAATAAAGGGAAATACTGTTGTCTTGCAAATCAAACAGTGAAGTAGATTAAAGAAAGAAAAAAAAAAATGTAAATCCTTCAGCTCTGGCCGTGGAAATGAAAAGTTTTAACATTAGATCCAGCGACTTTTGTTTGAAAGTTTTGGGATGAAAGGAAACTCAATCGCCCGAAGTCACACAGACAAAGGAATTATACATACGAACACTAAACCTGATTCTATGTACTGGGTGAAGTACAAAGGAGCTTGTGGGGGGGAGGAGGGGGGAGTAGAGGGGGGAGTAGCTGTCGGATTGAGAGACCCAAACCGCTGCAGTACTTTCCAAGAACAAGCTGAAGTTTAGTCTGTGATTAAGTCATTAAATCTCCTTGTTAATTGATTCATTCTGTACGGACCCATTCGAGATCTCACGTTATCTTGTTTGACGTTCAATATATTGCTCATAAAATATTGTTTTGCGTGCTATCTGGTGCAGGGTTCAGTGGGTGTGGTAGCAGACAATGAGATTATATGCAGTGCTGGGGGGAGAATTATGGTATGTTGAGGGCTCAACACCCACTGACCAAGCTGCAGACCGAGACTGTGTTTGACTCGGCTGGCTAATTAGTGCGATTACTGCACAGCTGGATTGGCCAGACGTTTTACTGAGTTTTATCAAAAGGATCACTCACTCGATGAAGGCTTCATCCCGACAACTTCTGCTTCAGCAGAGTCTCTCTATTTTAGGACCGCAGGACTCTGTCTGGGCGGCAGCCATCTAAATTTAAGAGAGTGGGAAAACTGAAGCAGTCTTTTGTGAAAAATGTTCCTCTTTCTGTTGTTTCTAAATCTGCAAATATAAAAAGGGTTCGTGGGTGCAGCAGCTTTTTTTGCTCTGCAAAGTCATCACATAGTTTTCCTTCTTGAAATTACATTTGGATGGATGCATTGATACTAAGGTGATTTAGTATTTATTTAGCTGTAAGAGCAATTAGGTAGGGATGCAATTATGAAACATAATGATAGTGTTGAAATATGCTCAGCACAATTTCCCAGACCATTTTCTGACCAAAGCATCAAATCTGAGAAAAATCTATCAACATAAATCAACTAGTCAATTAATGAATTGTTGCAGCTCTACAACTAAGATTTCCCTTTTGATCTCTGTCCCTTCAGTCATTCTTTATGCCACTTTCCCTTCAATCATGTTGACTTTGTATTCCATCTGTCCATCTTTCTCTCCATCCTCCTCTACCTTTTCTGCGATAATCTTCCTCCCCTCTTATCTCTTATGCTTGACCTCTCCTTCCCCGTCTGACCCCTCTCTGCCCTCTCTCTGTTACCACTCTCCGTCTTCTTCGCCCCGCTTCACCTCACCTTTCTGATCGGCCCTTGATCTTTTCTCTCTGTACGTCTCTACTCACTCATCTGCCATCCTTTTTTTTTTGTTTTCTCCCCTCGGCAGCGGCCCGTCGGACCAGTACAGCTCCTCCAAGCCCCCGCTGAGCTCCTCGGCCATGACATCACGCATCCTGTTGCGGCAACAGCTGATGCGGGAACAGCTTCAGGAGCAGGAGCGGCGGGAGCAGCAGAGACAGCAGGCCTCCCAGTACCCACAATCCACGGCGGCCCAGACCCCCGCCATCAATGTCAGTGTCCCGGCCAGCTTACCACCTGCTGCACAGGTGCCAATGGAGGTGCTGAAGGTAAGCAGAAATGGTTCTACTGGAACAAGAGGGAATAAGACAGCATGTATAATTAGCAGTCTGTTAAGGTTATTACAGTGTCTGTATAAAGTTTCCACCTCTGGAAGTAGAAGTTGTACTGTATGTGTCATCGCTGGAGTCTGAGTGCTCCAGCTGTATTTAAAGATTTTATTGACTCACGTGTGTGGACAGTCGGGCAATCGTGGTTTTACTATGACTGTGTGTAAAAAAATTTTTTTTTTAAAAAACACGGGAGTGAGTGAAGTGTGTTAAAATGCGTATATGAGGATTATCTTTCCTGAGAGAATTCCTCTTTAATGCATGCTGTGCTTCCAGCCATTTGGATTTAGCCATCTTTAATCCTATTTGCTCAGCTACATTCACATCTTTTCATAGCTTTGATTCCCTGGCAGTCCGAGGGACAGGAGACCGTTACGATTTTCTGTACGAGTAGAGACTGTTGCGTTTGAGGGTTCATTTTAACGAGGCAGTTTGGTAAGTTTTTTTCTGTTTGTCTTCTGCATGTGTTTTCAGAGAGGTAGTAATCTTGATGAAATATTTGTAGAAAGTATGCGGGGCTGTGTTGCGTAAAAGTGAGTGTGCTTTTCTGTGGTGGAGAATTTCTGTGTTGTTGCTATCTTGCGGTCATATCTTGTGTTTTTGCTTCTACATCTTCCCTTTTTTGGGGGGTGATTTGTCATGTTAATAAAACTGTGTGATGGTGATTTACAAAGTTTTGCACACAAATTTTAAGGATTTTGTTTCGGTGTTGTTGGCAAAACACCAGTTAGTCGCTTTGAGTTTTGTGCTCTCTTGAAAAATTAGCTCTGTAAATCGTGAAGGTGTTCCGTGTCTGTGGAGTTAGTCGCAAGGAAACATGCTCATTGGAATCTATTTATATTTTCATACATTTTAGATTTTTGCATTTCATTTACAGAGACCCTAAGTTAGCTTTTGGCTTTGTCATGAATTTCCTTTTTTTTTCTGCTGTGAAATCATAGGAACAAGTTTTTCCATTAAAAATATATGTATGTGTCACTTCAGGGAATCTTTGTACAAATATGTAATCATATTTCTGCATTTAACTTAAAATCTACAAATTTAGAATATCTTATAGATAAAAAGTATAATATTTATGCAACAATAAAAAAAAAAAGCTCTATAGTCCCTTAGTAACGGCTGCCATGCAAGTAATCAAAAATAAAGTGACTGCATTCAAAAAGATAATGGAGCTGCTATACATGTAACATTTGCTGTAGATCATAAGAATCATAAGCCCCCTCAACAGAAAAGAGGATTAAAAAGTTTTAATTGTACTGTATAACCTCAGATGAAGTAAAAATGCTGATGTGCTGTGAATTATTGAGTAATCTTTGTTGAGTTAAATCCGTCCACAACACATTTGAAGATTTCATGGTTACTTGCTCCGGCACACTTTCATCACCCTGGATGTGTGTGGCATGGTCCAGCAGTGAAAGACAAATGCAGTATATCCACTGAAAACATTACCCCTCTCCTGCAGCGTAAACATTATTTACTCTCCATAATCTGCAGCTCTTTGAGAGGTTTAGGACGCCCCCACCCCAAACCCTCACCTCCAGTACAATACATCAAGTTAGAGTAATTTCTCTGCTTTGGCGAGAGCTTACAGACATTCTTCATTGACTGAAGCCCTCAAATGAAAAGGCCGTTCCAGCTTGGCGCTGTTGAGCTGGGTTAACCTGCTCCCCTGTCTGTGGGTAGATTAGCAGAGTCCACACAAAGCTCAGGGGTACCAGGCAGAGCTGCTGGACCTCAAAAAGTGCAAACATTAAGCTCAGATGAGTGTATCTAAAGACTGATTGGACCCTTAATTAACCAAGTGACCTCTGACCTATTGGGGAATAAGTAAGGGATCAGTTTAGGGATCAAGACAAAGGCGAGCACAGTTTTACCACACACCGAACGCTAATTCAGTGAAGAATGCCTGTAATTAGCCCCCACTGCTTTCATTCCATGGCATATTTAAGAAAAAGAAAAAAAAATGCTTTGAAATGTATGTAGGATAACTTCCTAAAAGGGTTAAAAAAAAAAAAAAAAAAAAAAAAAAATCTAGATTTTATTTTTTTTTCAAAGGATTTATGGTGCCAATGAAAAGAACAAAGTTCTGTTCAACCCTCTACAAAATCTAAGTTTCTTTTGGATTATACAATCAGTGCAGCTCGTGACCCAGTATGCAGCAGAAATTATACAAATATGCCACAGAGATATTTTACTCTGGTTTGGATTTCTTAATTAATGCAACAGCACATTTAACAGGACTGCACACGTTTAACTTACTGTAAAACGGGACTTTAGTTTGCAGCATGACATTTTGTTTCAAAGATGTTAAATCTGCATTATGCAGTGTAGTTACCTCATGAAATGAAGCACACAGTACAACTTTAAGTGCATTTCTGTCAACGCTGGCAAACACTTGTTAATACAGTTAGTCACAGCAATTTATTATTCATTTTCTGATCAATTTATTGAATATAATATTAATATTATTATAATAAAACTAATCCACAATACCATAATGTATTTTCCTCAGGGTTTATGCTAAACTGAACCCAACATTTATTATATAAAGACACAAGATTTGTATTACGATGGTAATTTAATATTAGCATGACAACACGTCAGAGGAGGAGAAGGCAACAGGTTGCTCTGGTGAAGCTGCTAACATCAGCATCTCAGTTGTTGTCTGCTGGTTCTGCAGAGCACGTTAGCAGTTTAGCCGCGTGGCAAAGTGGCCGATCCTTCTAGTCTGCATAGGAAAGGCTGGCAATGTAGTTAAAGTATCCCGGTAGGACCATTACGGAGTGCCCGCAGTGTAGTAAAAGAAAAATACAAATCAGTGCTCGTCATTCTGCACTCGCTCTGCGTCGCCTCTGCGCACAGCACGCCGCTTTGTGCTCGTTTCTGCCGAATGTTTCGGACTCTTTGGGAGTTACGTTTCTGATGCCCTCGGGCCTGTTGATGGGTAAGAACGAGTTGTTAAACAACAAGCTCTCTTGTTGGCCGTGTGTGTGTGCATTCGCACTGTAAACACACCATGAAAGGGATCCTTTTTTTCACCTTGGAAACAGATAATTTGTCACACTCAAAATTATTTCAGTGTAACAAAAGCAGCAGTATGTATTGACAAGGCCGAGATATTCCAGCCCGAGGCCCTCCAGGGGCTCATCTAATTATGTGTGATAATTTAGGAAATCCCTGCGGACAAAAAAAGGCTCGAAAAAGCACTAACGCTCACGTCAATGTAAAGACAAAACTAACTGATCCCCGCTCGCTAAATAGACTGCTGAGATCCTCTCTTTACCGTATCTACGACATGGATTTCAGGTTGTAAGTTTTTAAATCTCCACGATGGGTTGACCTGCACAATGCATACTGTGTCAACTACGTACATCGGAGTATTAGGGCCACATTAAGGAAACAAAAATAAATGAAAGGTTTTTTATTTTCAATTTTGCCCTCAAGGAAAAAAGTTGAAATGTCCAAAATAAGGTCAAAATGTTGACAAGAAAGTCAAAATGTCGAGAATAAAGTCAAAAATTACGAAAATAAAGTCAAAAATGTCGACGTTAAAGTACAAATGTTGCGAATAAAGTCGAAATGTCGAGAGCAAAGTGAAAATGTCGAGAACAAAGTCAAGCTTTTAAGAGTAAATCAAACTTCTTGCTTCGTACATATGATTCTACGAGATGCCTTGTGTAGATGAACTCCATTTTACTTCAGAATTAGCTTTAATGCACACATGCAAGGGTATCGATGGTTACACCAGTGTGCAATAAAAACAAGATATGTTGTATCACAAGACACAACAGGACAACTGATCGAGTTGTTTGATCCTGGTGATGAGCTCGTCGCCGCAACAGAGGTCCAAACTCACTTCCTTTGCTTCTCAACATTTTGACTTGCTTCTTGAAATACAATGTCAACTTTATTCCACAAATTTCAACTTGATTCTCGGCATTTCAACTTTTCTTCTTGACATTTTCACCTTGTTGTCTAAATGCAAAATGAAAAAAAAGGAATCTTCCTCCTCTTGTTTTTTTTTTTTTCTCGATATGGCCCTGACACTCCGTCGTAACTATGAGGCAAAGAACACAAACAATATATGTAATCCATTTTAGTCATTGATAAATCTATTTATCGTTTCAGGGCAAACATTTTAGAAAATAGTCAAATATGTCAGTCACAATTTCCTAAATCCCATCATTGATACTTATTTACTAATCAGCAATTAAATTGATCAACTTATAATTTTGGCTCTAAACATAATTTCGGTAAGAAGGAAACAATTGCGAAAAGGAATAAAGACTTTGACAGCCTGACGCTCAACTGTTACATGCGCTCTAATTATAAGTGTATATAGTTGTGCGTTTTAGGACTGTGTGTGTGTGTGTGTGTGTGTGTGTGTGTGTGTGCGTGTGCGTGTGCGTGCGTGTGTGTGTGTGTGTGTGTGTGAGGTGGGGCTCCTACAGTAATCCCTTGCACTGCTTTTTTGTTTCTATTTTTAGACAGTGCCTTGCTATCGGATGTGTGAAAATACAAGAGACGGAGACAGACAATCTGCAGAATCAGTGTGTCTTTATATGACAAATCTTTCTGGCCACATGTTCCTTAGCTGGAGGTTTGGCACCCCTCAAAGGGTCACAAAATAAGTCTGAGAGGTTGTGAGATTATTAACAGGATAGAAAAACAGCAAGGGCATATAGTTATTTTTTGTTTTAAGTTGTTGCATTTTCTTCCTGGGCTAAATTAAATAAGAATTCAAACTTTCATGCAACCTGTTACGTGAGGATGAATGAAGTAAGGTTGAGAAACATTCTGAGGATTATAAATTATTTAATATATAATATTAGTCTTTCCCTGTCCAGGTGCATGAGGGTAAATGTTATGTAAAGCTTGTATTTTCTCTTTGAACATATTTATTTCTAGCATCTGTAGAAGATTGAGTTCCAACTTGTGCACAACATGTTATAATTAATTAATCAGCAATTGCCTCACCAGATTATTAAATGGCAGGACATGATGTGAACCCTGAAAGTACTTTGTGAACCAAAAAGCCACAACAACTGGTACAATGACGAATAAGTGGTTCTTTTCTGCAGCTGTACATTTGACTTTCAAAGAGCAGGATAATTAATAAACAAACCACAGAGCAGCTCGGGTTGCTTTTTATCTGAAAACCAGCTGCTATAAAGATAAAAAATAAAAACCTGCTGCCGTACAAGAAGGACAGCACACTCACTGGCAACACCTCAAGTTTTGGTTTAATGGTCGGAAGCAGCTGATTAGACAGACTCATTTTGATTTTAGGGTCGTGGCAGAATAACTGATGTTACTTTGATTAGAGGTTAAAAGATAGGAGGGTGTGGTGAAAGTGTGCTTGTGTTGGAAGCGATTACAGAAAGATATGCTTTTTAAGTAGAAACCAAACTGTTCAAACTTTTATTTGTTAAGACTGTTACAAACAGTCAAAAAAATCTCATCTGCATTATTTTTTTGTATTTTTTTTTTGTATTCAGCCTCAGTTTAATAACATTTGATCAAATCTATAGAATGTGAATTCTTTCAAGTAAATTCATTCACTTTAGGTTTGACTTGAAATGGCTTTCAACACAATGTTTTCATATTTGGAGCTACATCTGATCTAATCTAAAGATTGACTTTCAAATTGGATTCGCTGATAGGTTATTGATTTTGTGATTTAATAAATTGCCACCTGGGTGTTTTCTATGTTGCTCTTTGCTAATAGTTGCCATTAACAGGAAACTACTAGTAAAACATCTGACAATACTATTGTTACCATGCCATTACTACTTTAATGATTGATTAACCATTAACCATTAACCATTAACCATTAACCATTAACCATTAACTTGATGTCAGCAAATATTGCTGACATCAAGTTATTCTCAATGAAAGACGAACTTAACTGCAGTAAATATACTCTATAAAATATCAATGTAAATGTTTTTTGAAAAGAGAGAGTAGATTAAAAATATGCTACCAGGTGTTTTTTTTTACCCATTTGAACCCAACCATGAATCAGTTACAGTTTCATTGATGAATGGCACAGATAATGTTTGTTTACACATTATTTACGTACGCCATGCAAATAACTGAATTGTTTATTTATGGCTCAAGTAAATCCGTGTCGATTAAGTCTCGAAATACTCTGCTATGTGTTCAGTCTGTCATCAAGACCAACACCACTGTGGCTTATAATGTTGAAAGCATATCAACATATATTTAAGTTTCTAATTTTGTAGCTTGAACAGCTGATTAGTAGAAGTGTTATTAATAGTTTAATGGCACACTAATGTTATGAAGAAGAAGCAAAGTATGTTTTGAACACACAGGAATTTGACCTCTGCATTAAATCCATCCGAGTGCATCAAACACACAAACACCAGGAGCAGTGAGCACACGCACATCCGGAGCGGTGGGCAGCTGCAGCGCCCGGGGAGCCGTCAGGGGTTAGCCGCCTTGCTAAAGGGCACTTCAGCTGTGGGTATTTTTTAATTTCACTGACAGTCCAAGGAATTGAACTGGCGAGTCTTCAGTCCTTGGCTCGCTCCTCAGCCTCCAGGCCACGGCTGCCCCTTAATGAGAACAAAGCAAAGACTGAAGGACGTCATCAGTGACCATCGTTCATGGATCTCGTTCTTTGGCCCAAAGCTTGATATTGTTATTCTTAATGACTCATTGACGCGCTGTAAATGTGGTCCACCCCTCGGTGGTGTCAACGTTACAACCCCGTGATGACAATCCACAGCCCAAGGTGATGTCAGTCATACCTGCGGGACATACGGCATGTGCTCACATGAGTATCCTCCGCAGAACAATGATACTATGTCAGAGCAACTCTCAAAGAGTGTCGGTTCCTCTGAGAGGCGGAAAGAATCGACAATCACAGAGAGACAATCGGTCTGATAACCTGACATGACTGGATAGAAATAGTGGCCACTTCATTCAGTACACCTGTTGGGTTTATTGCACTTCACTGCAACACCTCTGCCATGAATTCTGCACCTACCGACTATTAGGTTCACTTTTTGTTCAAATTGTTGGAAATTTGCACATTCGTTTATATTCTGTAACGGTGGTGCTCACAATTATCATACATGAGCGGATCAGACACGTACATAATAAACATATAATAGAAATAACACCTTAATGACGGTGTCAAATTAAAACCTGAATATTACAGACAACAGCTGCATTGGTTTACATTAGACTGTACAGGTGTGCCTAATAAAGTGGCTTACTCTAAGTGCATAGTTTATAAAAAAAAAACAAAAAAAAACTTATTATGCACTATACAGTAAGATTAAGAGTGAACAGGCGAGACTAGTGATAAACTAGATCACCAGTGTACAAAAAAAATACAAAGTATTTTAAAGTAAAGTACAAACCTGCACACATGGAGAGGTTATGTGACCGTGACTATGTTTCTATCAGCAGTAGATCACAGTAGAATGAGTCGGCGCGTTTTTTTCTACGCCTTCACTTGTCACGAAATGTACTGCTGGATCCAGTACATTTTTTTTAAAAATTTCCCTTCAACAACCACATCATTTCAACTGCCGAGCGAGCGAGTTTTCATGGAGGCCTGGGAAATTTCAGAGGTAGCCCAGAGTTCATCAAGCCCCCGTGACCTCCTCAAATGAAAAAAAAACATTTTCTGGGCTTTCGCCAAACAAATGCATCAGTTTAAAGAATGAAGCGTCTGAGACTGTTTTTTAAAAAAAAAAATTTTTATCTGTTCGGAGACGCGGGACAACCTTCTCTCGCTGATTTAAAAAAAAAAAAAAAATGGTATTTAGGAGATGCAAGCTGGAGACAAAAACAACGAGACTTTATTCTTTGTGCTGTTTCTGAGCCGGGAACACACGCCAAGCATCCTCATGGGTTAAAAAAGAGGATGGGGCAAAGTAACAGCCACAGGCAAGTTTCAGTGAAAGAGGTGGCTTTGCAAAACAAAGGCTTCGACTGTTAGCACCACATCCTGGCATCAAGTGATACACTATAAAAGAATAAATACAGATTTTACATTAAACAACACAAATTTGAAAAGGCTCATTGTATTTGCCGAGATTCCCTGACATGCATAACTAATTACTTTTTCTTGCCTCTTAAAAGATGAGCTGGATGTGTCTGTCAGAGTAACAGTCTTAGTCTTCTGGTGCGACCGAGAGGGAAGCAGCAGAGTTCGGACAGAAGTTAAACGCAGAAGTTCCTTTTTTGTTTTTAAATCGGATAGCCTAAAACAGGAAATGATGCTTGAGATGCTTGGTTACCAACCCTATGAGGTATGTTTGAAATTAATATTTAAGGTAAAAAAAATAACTCGACATTGATCAGGTTCAATTCTGTTTTACTGTCTTTACGTCACTGCGTGTGTTATAACAGTGCAGATGCAGCATCTACATTTAGTGATGAATTAAAGTGTCGATATTTTGTAAACCAAAGAATTTGTTCATCATCTCTTTAAAAATTCAGGCAAAAGACGGGAAGGTTTAAATATAGCCTTCCCAAATGTGAGCAGCTCTGCTCCATTTTAAAATGTGTTACAGCCCGACAAACACTGTCTCTGAAGTTTGTTTGTTCGCCGGCAGATGCTTCTCTGGATCATTAATGCTGCGTGGGGATTAATGATACAAAGAAATCCAATTCATCCATAAACAGGGAGTGCAGACATGGGTGTGCATGTCATTTTTTGCTACTTAAAATATGTGGACTGTGAATGTAGACGAGCAGAAAGTAGCCGAGTTGAGGGAAAATATGAAAAAGGTTTACTTCCGAGACTCTTTCAGATAACAACTCGTGACAGCATCTCGCAAGAAAAATGCATAATGCATCGTAGGATTTGATGTCTCTGTCAAGTTTATTTTTAATACCATACTCACTACTATACAACACAAGGGAAATACAACGCTTTGAGCTATATTTACTTATTTTAATCGAGTAAAAGGCAAATTTGTAACAGTACAAATTAAAATAATTGGTATTATATGAAATGGAGATTCTCTTCTCAATTACATGTCATTCGCCTCTGTGACCAAGGTGCTGATTTGTCTGATCTTCATACCAGATACCTCTCCTGTCACCAGTGATCTTGAATCTATTGTCATCTTTCCTGCTCTGCTCTCCACCAACAGGTCCAGACTCATTTGGAGAACCCAACCAAGTACCACATCCAGCACTCCCAGCAGCAGCAGGTGAAGCGGTACCTGGGAAAGCTTGGTTCTCAGGCGTTGAGCTTGCCCTGCACCAACCAGTCCTCTGACCACGGGGGCATGCCGCCAGGGCCGGGCAACAGCGCCCCCAACAGCCCTATGGCCTTACTGACCCTCAACTCTAACTGCGAGAAAGAGGTGGCGTCTCATTTAGCCTGTTTGCGCGTTCAGCTGTCGTGATCGTTCACTTATTTAATCACACCTATATGTATGTTGTTTTAGATGGATGATGTCATTGACGACATTATTAGTCTGGAGTCCAGTTACAGTGATGATATCCTCGGCCTCATGGACCCAGGGCTTCAGATGGCCAACACGGTACGTGTGTGTGTGTGTGTGTGTGTGTGTGTGTGTGTGTGATGATTCATCCTCATCAGAAACCAAGAACTTAGGTCTTTTGAAAGGTCATCACACGACGGCGTTTCCTCTGGTGTGTTTGGTGGTTAAATTCTATAATATTTAAGAGAAAAAAACTAAATGTCAATGTTAGATTAACGCTTTTCAGTTATTTGAACTCTAGCTCTGCCGTGCTTTAGTTTGATGTTAATGGGGAATATTTCCTTTACAGGTGCAAACTCAAGGAAGCCAGGGAACTCTTACACATAAACCCCATTAACACCATAATATTTTATTCATTTTTTTGTGCGGATCAAACAAGAAACATACCTTGTGTTAGCGAGTGAGCTTTAGACAGACGAGAGATTGGTGTCGATCTTCACATCCGTCTCTCTGCAAGGAAAACATCATTCTTATTTGCATAATATAACGTCTAATCTTTCCTAATCTTTCATAAGGCCGTTTTATGTCACTTACCTCGTCATTATGCTCGTCCTGTGATGCTGATTGGATCTTCGCTCATCATCTTTGCCCCTCAGATCCCCGTGCCTGCTAACCTCATGGACATGTACGGTAATCAGGGTATGTCCCAGCAAGGTCTGCCCATCAGCAACTCCTGCCCTGCCAACCTACCCAACATCAAAAGGGAATACTCTGGTAAGCAGGAAACGCAGATGCTTAAATGCCTGGTTTCTTTCATTAAAATATATCTTTGAAATGTTTGTAGATGTTTGAGTGTGTGAAAATCCAACATAATTCCTGAAAACATCAATTGTCTTCATGAAGTTTTAGTTTCCAGTTCTTTGTGCAGCCTGTGATGAAGCATTTTCGAATTCGTCCAGCTCATGTAATCCTCCACTGTCTCTATATGATTTGTTCCATTGTATTTGTATTTTGATGATAAAAATTAAAAAATTTCATCACATAGTTTCGCAATCTCCAGCCATCATGCATATGCTGGATAAGTCTGGATCCTGTGGCAAATTTGACAACTATCAGAGGCCTGAAGGGTTCCCTGTGGGTACGTCTGATTATTTAGCTTCAACATTTGGAAGAAAGTTGCAACACTTTTTTTTTCTTTAGTACTCTCTGCACTGTTTCTATCTATGTGATACATCAAAATGTTTTTCCCAGAAGCTGAGGTAAGGGCTATGGCAAAGGAGCGGCAGAAGAAAGACAACCACAATTTGAGTGAGTTCACTTCACTATATTTGAGAATACTTTGATGGTCGCCGTGGTTTTATCTTGTTTGTTACACTATTAACAACAACAACAACAAAAATCAAAATACATTCTTTGATTACGTGGGAGGCGTTTTATTCATTTTCTTTTCTGTTTTTGTTGTGTAGTTGAGAGACGACGGCGGTTCAACATCAACGATCGAATTAAGGAATTGGGAACTTTAATTCCAAAATCCAATGACCCGTAAGTTAATTACTTTCTTCACTTTTTTCTTTTCTTAACCGATTTTAAAAACAGAAACATTCCCTTACAACGAGACTAATTATTTGTCATTTAAAGAGTGAAATATTATGAAGAAAAGACAGGAAAAATGGAATTGGAATTAAAAAGAGTACAAGAAAAAAAAATCATATATGCAGATGTGTAGTTCACCTTCAGTTGTGCTATATGTGATGGCTACTATGAACACCCAGTCAGTCTAATGTGGGATGACTTACCTGTTAATAATAATAAAAGCTGAGGTAGAAAAGATTATTAAACAGCAACAGGAAAGGATTCACATTTTTTCCATCCTGTTGTAAAATAATACCCTCATGCCCATTTAAAGAGTTATTGTTTGATATAATCGTTCCAGTTATCCACTCTAGTTCTGAAGAAATCCCTTCCTTGCACAATAAAGCTTAAAGAAATGAGGAACAAAAAGTCCTGCGCAGTAAATCTAAAGTTCAATATGACTTAGTATCTCGTATCAAGTGAGCGTCTTCCCAAACTACAAAACCCCCTCTTTGTGTTTCTACAGCAGCTAATCAAGGAAACACTGTCTGAGGAAACCAACAGAAAGAATTTTGTACCAAAAATACTTTCACATGTGAAGCGACCCACTGTGTTTGTGTAACTCACTGTTGAATCCTCGTATTAGACTTGGCTGAACTTTAGAATACATTTTTGTAGGTTTTGTTCCCATATCTTGATGATTTGTGAGTATTATTTTACGGCAGACTTAAAAAAGGGATCCTGTAATGACTAAACATATAAATATATATATCTAGATATATATAGATATATATATCTAGATATATATATAGATATATATAGTAGTTAGTAGTTAATCTCTTATATCCCAGCTTGATCTAAGTAAATGTTGAATCAGTCACAAAATTGTTGGAGGAATCAACTCTGACACATTTATAAGAGGTAAACGTGTATTAAGAGTATGAAGATATTAATCTTGGTTCATGTACTAACACGTTTAGCCTTCTTTAAGCTCACTCTTCTCACACTTTGCCCTTTGACCTTACTCGTGGTTCTCAGAAGACCCCAGCAGCCTCTTCTGTTGTTTGCTAAACCCCAGCTGGGTGCTCCACACACGCACACACACACGCACACACACACGCGCGCACACACACACACACACACACACACACACACACACACACACACACACACACACACACACACTCCGAAATACACACAAACTCAGAGACTGCCTTCCACAAACAGACTTGCCCTAAATACCTACACCTCATGACAAAGCAAACATACGTGTGCTTTCCAGCATTAGACGTGTTACATTTTATTTTAAATTGAAATGCATCGACGCAGTCAGATTAAATAAGATGTTTGTTCCTGCCCCGTCCGACCACCTCCGCCCTAAACCCACAGAACTTATGAACAGAACTGGGGAGGTTTAATGATAGCAGGCTCCCCCCCCCCCCCCCCCCATTTACTCCCGTAAAAAAAAAAAAAAAAAATCGATTTTACTCCTTCAAACCTTCCACTGCAACCATCAGTTTTTCCAGAGAGCTCCGGGTCATCCTTACGACTGCTTGCGACCCCGGTGACCTCCGTTGCACACATTCCCAATGCAGCATTCTTTTCTCAAAAAATAACTCCCTGTGACCTCCACAGCAACTCTGTTCCTAGTTCCTCCTCATTGTTCTCTTCTGTCTCGTGTTTTTAGAGCCGAACAGGCTGTTACACGGACTCGGGTCACTTGGTTAATTCAGACTTTGAGATTCACTTAAGTATCTGGGTTCTTCCTTTTACAATTTTTGGATACATACAGTGATTCCTGAAGGGATATTTAGCCATTGCTGTGTCAACCAGCAGCTAGCCTGGGAGCTAACCGGTTAGTATGTGTGAGCAAAGTGAACCAAAGAGCCGTTAGTTTGTTTAAAAGGCAGCTGAAGGTGCTTTCCTGCTCACAGTGGGTAAATTCACAAATCACGTCTTGTGGGGCTGCTGACCGGTTTACGGTTGAACTTTCTGCTCACAGTTTGCAGTTGTTCTGAAAACATTATGTTGACTGGGAAGCAGCAACTACAACAAGACGAGCCGGGTGCTTCGCAATAAAAGCACCAGTGCTCCTGTTACGATTCATTTCACGATAGCAGTACTATAATTTTGACTGCGCTTTATTCAACTTCATAATCACAGTACTTTATTGCGCTTAATTACAACAGGTCTTTATGGAACGGGAGATAAGCTTATTATGCAAGCGCTCATTGTCACATTATGACTGGTGTCGACATTAATGTCCTTTTGAAACCCATAATCTTAACTTCAGATCTGTTGTGTAGTTGAGACCAGCTGATTGTCTGACATGAAGACTCAGGATGTGAGAAACTGTAAGAATAATGCCTCCTCTTTGATTTTCAGAGACATGCGCTGGAACAAAGGCACCATCCTGAAGGCATCGGTGGATTACATCCGGAAGCTGCAGCGGGAACAGCAGAGGGCCAAGGAGCTGGAGAGTCGTCAGAAAAAGCTTGAGCACGCCAACCGACATCTGATGTTGAGAATACAGGTGAAGGGACTTTGATGAAGTTACCGGGAGAGAGTAACTAAGGCCGTGTATTTAATGAGGACAGCCGTCATCTTGTAACAAAGGGATTCTGCTCAGCGGACATCGAAGGATTGATCACAGTGCGTGTCTGCTGAACGCTCATTAAGCAGAGCAGCACATTACAGGATTCGGGGAAAATATAACCTTCTGAGTTTTTACAAGAGTTAAAAAGTCGAGGTAAATGTCTAAATCGGTTGGGGATTTAAAGCAAAAGTCACCTGCGTGTTGCAGCGCTGCCATCCAATTACCCCAGAATTGTCATTGATTGATGGACATAACAGCAATGACACACCTCGCTTACTGTCCCGTTTGGGCGTCACCTCTGAGTCGGGTTCTTCTTGTTAAAAGGGAGTTTTTCCTTCCAGCTCCTGAGTTTTTTTTCTTTTGGTTAAATGGTCGTTTTTTGTGTTTATTTTCATCTCAGCCGTTGCTCACGTGGGAATTGTTGAATTGTTGGGTTTCTTTTCATAATTGTTGTCAATGACTTTACTAAGTTTAAGTGTCTTGAAATAACTTGTACTGCGATGTCGCACCATGTAGATCAAATTAAATGGAATTGTCTGTCTGCGTCTTACAGGAATTAGAGATGCAGGCGCGCGCCCACGGCCTGGCCATCACATCTTCAGCGCTCTGCTCAGCCGAACTCAGTGCCCGGGCCATCAAGCAGGAGCCTTCTCTGGCGGACTGTCACCAGGACTTGTACACACTCCACCCCCATCACCAACACCACCCCGCCTGCACTCCTGAACCACCCGGCACCCTGGAGCTAAACGAAGGCCACTCTAACTTCCCCGATGGCCACTACAGCGTTCACACCAAGCCGGGCTCCAAACTCAACGACATCCTCATGGAAGACACCGTATCGCCGGTGCGAGGGGGGGACCCTTTGCTCTCGTCCGTCTCCCCAGACACCTCAAAGGACAGCAGTCGTAAGAGCAGTGTAAGCATGGATGAGAATGATCAGGGCTGTTAGCACCCCCTACTGGAAGACACCTCGCCCGCATCTTCAACCCCTCCATCCTGTTACAAGTGTCCCTGTCAGCCTTGGAGAGGCTTTCGTCTGTTCGTCGTCGTAAGTTTGTTGTTTTATTTTCTCTCTTTCTTCCCCACCTGTGTTTGTTTACATGAATTGAATCTTTTCCATTCATTTTTTTTTTTTTTTTTTGTCTTTTCAAGCCCTCAACCTTGATTTTAAGGACTGATTTTAAAGTGTTTGCAGTAATCAATACTTTGATGACAATGAGATACAATAGAAGTTTTTATATTTAAAAAAATATATATACATTTATCTTTGGATATAGGCTAGATTATGTTTTTTTCTATTGATTCCAAAGAATCTAGGGAAATTATAAATCATGGTCAGAAATGTAGATATTTTGTGGTGAAATGAACACTGCTTTTGAAATCACTAGCAATAATAGAAGAAACAAATCTATTTATTTCTATAGTGCTTTACACTCTCTGTCTCTTAGATTAAACTTGAATGTGCCAATGCCTTATTAAGATGTGTATACATCCTTGTTGTATTGCTATGCACATGTTTTGGCTGTTAGCTGAGTCTTTGTCAGTCTTCCAGTTGAAATTTCCTGCATGATAAATATTAATCATTTGTAGATTTAATCTTTATTTATGTATCTATGTAAACAGGACTTTATGTACACATTCCCCTTAAAAAAATATTTATAACAAGGCACTTAAAAGAGCCTGAGATATTAAATAAATGCAATTTTTTTTTTTTTAATCTAAAGCTAAAATGTCTCCTTCAGGATAATTTAAATGAACAAACTCTTCACTGACAATGAATAATTTTAGTCTTTTATTCAGTCTCATAATGAGAAACAATCCAATAACTACTGAGAGCTGATTGATCCAGCTCATATACCACCAAGACATTCCTCACTGCCAAAAACACTAATCCACTTAAAGAGTTGAGTTTCAAAATGTATCTCAAAATTTTACAAAAAAAAGTCGGTTGAAGGTCTGACAACTTGATCGATCTTAATATCATCACATAATTCTATAAATATTTGTTATTTGTTTGATCTAAGAAATTCAGTTTTATTGTATTTTTAGTTGTAGAGATCAGACAAACAGAACTGGTAAAACTGCAACTATTTCAGCACAAACAGTATACCGTAATACTCCAGACGTGTCAATCTCCGTTTTTATAAATGTCCATCGATTTCCTAAATTATTATTATTTTTTTTTTATACCACTTCAGTGACATTTCACATTCAGGATGTTTTCTTTCTTCCATTATGTGAACATTTATAATGCCAAGGAGTATAAGGAGACTGCTTTGGGATTTTGTATGAAATGCATGACATTGTCAAAACACTGGAATGACCTCTGTAAATTGAAATGTGGTTTGTTCGCCTTTTTTTTTTTTTTTTTTTTTTTTTTTTTATCTAAACATAAACTTAACTATTGTATTTGGCTTGTCAAATGCATACAGAATATTGTATGAGACTGTAGATTCTTTATGGTGTACACGGTTGTTGTTTTTGTTTTCAAAAGGTTGTAGCATGTTGCCTTCGTTAATATCTACCTGCCATACACTGAGAGTCGTTACAGCACAGCCTCCATTTTGTCTAACTATGCAATGGTTGAAGTTGTGCCTGTAAAGCAACATCATGTCTTGAAAATGTGATCTCTGAATTAGTCTTAGATGGTGTCAAAGTAATTATCTTTTCATTTAAGTGCCTTACAGTGGTTTCTGTTACACTGGTGATGTAAGAGGAGTGATGCAACTTGTCGAAGTTTATACTGTTGTTCGGTGCTTCATAGATTAACTGAAGAGTGCCAAGGTCCCTTAAAGAGCAGCGAGAAAGAGCCTTTGGTCTGTATGAGATAACACTATTAGTCTCTTACACTAAAGAACCACCAAAAAAAGGCTTTGTTATTGTGGAACCCCAAAGTGTTCAATATTAAATATGGAATTATGAAATAAGGAACTATAAGAGTAAAATATATAAATAATAAAATTATCGAATGTATTAGAATACACCTTTGTTATTTAATGTCATTGCATAACTTTTTTTTTATATATATAGTTACCACTACCACTTTAACATTTTATTTCTGACCATTTTCAAGTCTGTTTTTATGACATCAGTCGTCCACACAGCTGCCAACTTCTAACAGCCACAAAATTCACTCGGCTAACTCCTTTTCGCAAAAATATTGACGTGTCAAAGTAAATCTAAAACGAACAGCACATAAACCAGCGAGGCTGGCTATGTAAAGAGCAAGAGCATAACTCTGTTGTTTAGTTGAGCCTGCTGAGAGGCTGTAAGCATGTGATGGGCTGAAATGCCAGGGTCATGAAAAGTATAATTTGAAATAAAGGAGCATTGTGGCAAAGGCAATGCCTTGAAATCGGGAATTATGAAATTACATTTGACTGTGTGTTGAGTTTTAGCGTGGCTCTGGGGAAGCAAAGCTTGTTTAAACCCACTTCAGAGCAGACTGAAATGTCTCAACAGCCGTAGGATGGATTACCATGAAATTTCTAGAAAGTCGTGGTGCCCAGAAGACGACTCCTAAAGACCCGGGCTGCCATTTTTGGCTTTTAGTTCAACTTTTGAGATTTTACAAATGTTGGATGGATTGCTGTTGGTCAGCCATGAATGTTCCCCTCAGGGTGAAATATATTTACTCGGTAAGCCCTTAATATTTCCTCGGGCACACCGTCATCAGGTCGTAGTTTCGGTATCGAATACTTTGGATAAACCTTTGACTAAATTCCTGCAAAACTAACATTCCCATTGACCTCACTTGTGTCCTGTTGGGAGTATTATGCTACAACATGCCTGCTTGGCATGAGCTTGTCAGCATTGAGAATTGTGAGTGTGTTAGCGTAGCCTCAATCGTGTCCTGTTTAGTGCAAATTAGCAGACGTTAGCACACCATGCTACATGATTTCTGCTCAGTATCGGCTTGTTCGCGTTGTCAGTGTGATTATGTTAGCATTCTGGCCTTAGCATTGAGCGCAAAGCACCGCCGTGCCTGAGTGTAGCCTCACAGACCCACCAGCGTGGCTGCAGACCCATAGTCTTTTTTTTTATTTTGGACTTATTTATTTATATGATTATTTATTATAATATCGCATATATTTATTTAGTATTGGACACTTTGGGACTCCATATGTTGTAGCTGTGCATTTTTATTTTATGTTCATTAATTAAGTTGCACGCTGAAGGCAGTGCTTCCAAAGTTGTATGAAATATTTAGCGTCCTTTTGAGACTAGTATGAATGTAGTTCACAGTTCTAACTGCCAAAATGTGTGCCAAAATTTGAAGACACGATATACCTATTTATCGATATGAATAGCAATGTTAAAACTGCTTAGCTGATGCACCTTTTTTAGTGGTGGTACTCCTCCCTGGTTGAAGCAATATGTAGAGCATGATGGCAATCGGGCTGGAAGTAAAATATAAAAAAAAGAACGTTTATTGTTGTACGTGGAAAAACTAGTTTAAAAAAAAAAAAAACTAAAAAGCACAACGCAAGCTCTACTTAAAAGTTTATCCTGAGGTTACAACTGCATCTCGCAGTTACTATCGCTAAGAAAACTCCACCTGCTGATCGAGACTGAGAGGTGCAGTTGAAAGCCCTTAAAAAAGTTAGTAAGTGAACCTTGAGTTCTTTTTTTTGTTTTTTGTTTGTTTGTTTATGTTGTTGATGAAGTCCAGCTTCAGTGGACTGCAGACTTGTCCCTTATAGTGACTGAGCCTTAACAGAGCAACACACACAGGCCTGTAAACGCTGATCTTTGACTGAACCCGGAACAGATAAATCAAGTAGCCCTGAAATGTGACTGGTTAGTACAGATATTAGCATTACACGTGGTGGTAGCTCTTGTATTGAAGCCACAACTTTTACTGATTTCTTCTGGAGCTGTAAATTATTATGGCACATCCTGGACAAACCACTAATGAAGAACCACGTTAGCACAATTTAAACCTTCGTCTGTTAATTCTTGATCCCGTGGTTCACACAAACATCGTTCTCTGCTGATGTTGCTCCTGTTCTTATTGTTCAATTTATAAGAGATGAATGTAGCAATAGTTACTGTACCCACTGGTTTCAGATAAGTGAACTCAAACTCACTGGTACTCAATGTGGAAACTATCTTGTGGCAAATATTAAAAGGTTTATTTGAAAACTGATTGAGCTGGTGTCTCTTTTTCAACCCTGAAAATCTACTACTGCTACTTCAAACATATTTAGTTTAGTTTAGTTTTTTTTTTTATAAGTAAAGCAACCTGTAATTTAGAAGCAGTATAATACTATAGTGACACCATAAATGTAGGTAAAAACATACAAAGGTATTTTAAGTGTTTATAACAATTATAACCTCCTCTGTGAAAACATATATAATTAGAAATGTGGACTTAACATCCATGTTTGAATTATTGTCTACTGTCATGGCTACAACGTTGTGTTCTATCAGAATCAGCTCTATTGATCCAAAACGTTAACGCATACAAGAAATGTAACTTTGTTTTGTTTCTCTCAATGACATCAAACACTAATATAATAATTATACAGCAGAAAAAGAAACAAAAAAAAAATGGACATTTTCAAGTCAAATCAACTTTATTTGTATATCCCCGAGAAGACAGATACTACCTCTTATTAAATCTCTTCAGGTCTTCACTACAGTCTGGATGTAAACTGCGATTTGACTGATTCGTGGAACCAATCATAATTTATTACACCAACTTTGGTGCCCACAGGAGTAGTTATATATTACTAACAACTACATAGTGTGTTAATTCAATTACACTATATTTAAAAATGCTAAATAAGGTTTTCAAGTTATAATTACATATATGGTGGTTCATGTTTTTTTTTTTTTTTCATTTGTTCCCGGAAGAAGAAAGCTCATCAGTCCATTTTTGGAAAGCTTGGCAAAAGATATTATCTTCTATCGTGTCATGGAAGATTTCTATAAAATGAGAAACATCTTAATCAACATACTTCATCGAACAGAGTCTTTGTTATTTGTATGTACTCACGTCGACACATTGTTGACAGACAGGTATTGCAGTGTCATATTTTACCTGCACTTCCCAGTCCTGTGGGGAGAGGCATCCTCAGAGAGCCAGCAGAGTGCCTGAGACGCTCCTTGAGGGATTTCTGCACCAGGGCCAAGGTGAAGTCTGGGTGCCACACAGGCAGCTCCAGACCCAGCATGCACTGGATGATGCGGTCCTTCTCGTCCGCTGTCAGAAGCCCCTTTTGGAGGGCCACATACACCATGAAGGACATATCGATGTTCACCGCCTCCCCGTGAAGCAGCGCTGGCAGCACTCTCTGTACAGTCAGAAAAAAAAATGGAGATCGTTACACTTTAATGTTTAAAAAAAAAAAAAAAAAATTGCCGATTAGGCACATTCACAATCGAAATTCTGCAAAGTCTACACATTTGAAACACGTTCTTGACTTTCCATGATCTATAATTTCTATAAAGAAAAAAAAAAAAAAAAAATACAAATACAGTGGAAAAGTATTTCCGACCATTTCTAACTCGGGGCTGATGAGGTGACCGAAATCCACCAGCCGGTCCAGATCATCCTCCCACAGGTTCGGTGCCAGCTCCTCCAGCATGGTTTCTATAGCGATGCGCATCAATGCTGTAGCGTTGTCCTCCTGTTTAGAGCTGTTGCTGGTCTCACAGGACTGCAGCTTGGCTCGCAGCAGCTTTCTGCCTCCAGCCTCCAGCAGCTCAAATAAGCCGCGGTGCTTCATCAGGGCCATCTGAAGTGTATCAGCACAATATAGCAGTGATTAGTGGAAGACAAATAGACATTCATACACCCTTTAATAATAAACTGCAACATCAAATAATAAATAATCACATTCATTAGATGGTTTCAAAGATCCCCTCCAGAAATGTTTGCAACATGTAAAAAAAAAAAAAAATACTATGATTTGGATAATAAGTTGTTTCTGATGTTTTTTTTCCACACAAATTGCATCTACCTTGTGATTTCAAAAGAAAATTAAAACAAAGAAAGCCCAGATGACTCCTACTTCGATGAAAATGAATTATCTGTACACACAACCTAAAGGCCTCAAGGTTTAAAATCATCGTATCATTCCCGCACAGAAACCTGCAGCATCCTTTGGCTGAAAACTGTAACATTTTTGAGAGGAGGGGTTCTTTAAATTTTCTTTCATGCATCACAACGTGTGCAACGTGTTAATAGACAGAAGTGGAAAGCACGAGACGCGTGTCATTTTGGTGGGAGCCGGGTTACAATTCTCATGTACGGTTTTCATCCGCATGGGGGTTTAAAGAAGCAGTGAGGAACAATTAAACATGTAGCAGCCTAAACGGAGGTTTTTGTAAGACAGCAAACAACTTTTTTTTTTTTTAATAAAGTTGTAGCACAAGAGTGGTTAGCTCGGTTGAGCAAACAAGTGCTTTTGTCAAAACGTGCAGCTGCTCACACTTGCTACAGATACATATTTTAACTGAGACAAAGGCACTTCGCATCATTAATGAGCAAACAAATTTGAAACTGTCCAAACATAAAATGAACGAAAATAAACTGTATTTCGAATTTTCTGCCAAGAGCCACGGTCATTTCAGATAGATGATCTATTTCAGTGAACCCTCGGTTGCCTTTACTTCTCATATGTTATGAACATTGTCAAACTTGCAAGAACACAATGTTCTCTTTCTTGGTGGTGCATTCAAGGGGTTGCTGGGAAACTCCAGGAGCCCTGAAGACCTGCAAGATATTTTGAACATCATAATTGCCTGTGCACACAAATATTTTCTTATGCGCAAACAGTGTGTATTTTGTTCTCAGAAGATTAGATCTTATCTGCACAAGTACTGAGACAGTCGGATCCAAAAGACACCAACAAAATTACCGTCATCGATGACATACAGTCCAAAAAAAAAAAAAAAAAACATAAAGGCAAAACGTTCGCTTTCACTCTGATTTTTCTGCGAGTGAAATTAAAAGATATTAAACTTCTTTAATGCTCCCTCTCACATCTCAGATTCTGTTCACAAATTTGGTCAAGTCTGTTTTCACCTATGACAAGATCATCCATCCATGTGACAGGTGTGCTGATTACAGCGTGATTATTGCACAGCTGTGCCTTGGACCGGTCACAATTAAAGACCCCTGTAAAAGCAGTTTTATCACACAGCCACAGATCACGCACGTTTTGAGAGAGTATGCAACTGGCGTGTTGACAGCAGGAAAAAGGTAAGCGCTCTTTAACGTGGATTTTAACACATTTCTGAACAAAATCTGAGAAATAAGCCTCTTGTGCGCATAAAAAAAAAAGGTCTTAAATCTTTTACTTTAAAATGCGAAAAATGGGAGCAAAACAAAGCGCTGGATTTATATTTCTGTAAAGCGTAATTTTAGTGTCACTTCAGTTTTCTGTAATCTCGGCGCAAAAAGCACCCTGTGTCTGACTAGAAATCAGGAAAATCAACCTGACGGCGTTTATTCAAAAGTGAATGACGGCATGGAAAAACTGTGCAACTCTGGAGGTGTTAACGGGCTTCCGCATGCACGATCATCGGCAAAACCCTCCTTCTGATCAATGGTCATGCCGTGAAGAGCACCTTTAACATCTCCGCCATCCCATTGGAGATCTGACGTGATGGGAGAGTTTGAAAGAATGAGCGATCTAAGAAGGTCGCCACCGGTGGGACGTAACTTCCCAGCTTGTTTTTCCCGCCGGCGAAGTTGACCCCCGTTTTCGCCCCGACGCTGGCATCAACGTACGCCAGTACCGTCGTCGGCACTCGAACGTACGGAGTCCTTCGGCGATAGAGTGACGCCGCCAGGCCCACCACATCCAGACAAACCCCGCCTCCGACGGCTACGATTGGCTCGGAGCGTCTGTCGATCCCAAACTCGTGAACTTCCTCCAGGATCTTGGTCACTAACTCCATACACTTGTTCTCTTCGGTGGTGGGCAGAGGGAGAATCTTGTGAGCAACTTCCCTGGCCTCAAAGTACTGACGGAGCCGAGAGCCGTACAGCTGATTGACCGTTTCATCGATCACGACGAAGCGCTTCACGGGTTTGGAGTTGCTCAAGGTGCCTTTGACCTCCTCATCTCCTATGTGACCCCACAGAAGTGTGTCATTGCTGGGATCCAGTATGTTTTTGCACTGAATAACTCTGTAGGTGAACACGATGGGGCTGACCACCGTCCAGGAAACTCCGTGGTCGGACTTGTTCTCATAGCTTAAGATAATTCACGGCAAAGTAAGAAAAAAAAGGGGGGGGGAACGTGTCGATTAATAACTCCATTTAAAAGTTTGATTCGGTGTTTAGTTGTTCAGGGACGGAAAGAAACGCCCGCTAAAACACAATCACACTCTGCTAATAACTCGCTGTACTTTTTGTGTATTAATACTTTTTTTTGACAGATCGAGTTACTTTTCTAATTTTACATATAGAAAAAATATGATCTACTGAAGACAAAAAAACATAATCTCATGTCATTTAAAAAAAATACCAAAACTCTTTGAACTGTTCAGGCGTTACTGTCGTTTCAGGGCCTACGATCATAAGATCGGAATAATTTGTCCACGCCTGCATGCTTCACGGGAGTCACTGCAGCCTAAAATAGAAAGGTATTTCATCTCCTTCTGTCCATGGAGCAGACATACAAGAGAGGGGTGTACATGGTAAACATACAGTATGACCAATGAGCATAAAGAGATTTCAAATGAAAACAAATTTGAAGAGAGAGAGATAATTATAATAAGAAGGCATTATGCTGCTTTGTATGTGTCAATGGGATAAATGAATTTGCCACATGAACCCAATGATGTTGGCAGGAAGCGTACCTTGCCATTACAAAATACAGAAAGAAAACCTTAGAAGAAATGGAAAAAGTATTAAAGAACCCTTCAAATGCATCCCTTTTCATCCCATTTGAATAAATCTAATCGAGATATTTTCTATTTACTTACATGTTGGCATCTGATAACCTCCCTTCAGTGAGTTGACACGGCTCACTTTGTCGAGTCCATGCTCCCTTCACTTGGACCAGATTAAACTTCGTCGGCTGTGAACAGCTGGAGTTGGTGTTTGACATCGTGTTCCCCGAGTCCCGTCCGGCCAAATGTCTTCAGCCTACTCTGTTCACGGTTTACGGACTGACGTCTAGGATGTCGGTGAATTGGACTCGATCGCGGCTCAAAATACTCGACCGCCTCCACACTGCAGTTCCTGCCTGCATGCTGGCTTTCGGTTACTCTGCTCTGTGGGGCTGAAATAACAAATTGACGTCAATTTTCTTCCTATAGTATGACTAACAACTGTTTCAAAGGGTTGCATTGGTTACTTGGTTCTTTTAAAGTTGAAGCACAATATATACTGTGTACTTCCATTATTTTTTTTAAAAGTCCTTGGTAATGCAGGCAATATGTTAATACGCACCTGAAGAAAGATGAGAAAGCATCCAATTTAAAAATAAATATATACATATATGTGAACAGCTGGAGTTGGTGTTTGACATCATGTCATATATATATATGTGTGTGCATATATATATATGTGTGTGTGTGTATATATGTGTGTGTGTGTGTGTATATATATATATATATATATAATTATATATATATGTAAATTAAAGGCATTTCAACAAAAACTCTTACTTATTTTAAGTCAATGAAAACGAGCTATTATACAACATATTTATACGAAATAATGTGTATATATAAATATATATATATAGCATAAATATTAAAAAAATTATATAATTTTTTTTATTTATTTATATATATATTATATATATAGCATAAATATATATATATATATATATATATATATAACAGCATCATCATATATTTATATATATATATTTTATTTTATTTCAAGTTTATTCTTCATGTTTGCAGGTCAAAAGCACAAAAGGGGACTTTGTAATTGATAGCACGCCTCTACTACGTCAATGGAAGTTCACCTGTATCCTCGCAGGCGCCGCAGCAGTTCCAGTCCACCGGCTTGTAGTTGCAGCTGTCCTGCCTCTGCTGGCGCCTCCCACTAAAATGCCACGGATGTATTTCTTTTGAGGGGAAAACAGTGGCTCCCGTGCAACCAAGGAGCAGGACCACGAACTCGTGGAAACGACAATTCAGACTAACGAGCAGCAGTGCTGCGCAGCCATCTGGCGGAGGACACGAAGTAGAAACCGGGAGAGGGACTCGCACCCTCCCGACAGATTCATCTCGAAAGCACAAATCAACGTCAGCTGTGATCTGTAACGTGGTTAACGGTGAACAAAGCGGCTCCGGGGTTTCTCCGCTTCATCACGGCAACTGTAAGTGTTAAATAATACCTCCGGTGTCGGGCAGGTACAAATCATCATCATCATCAGAAGAAGAAGAAGAAGAAGAAAAGACTGTTGCTGATGTTCAACCTGTGGATCCGCCCCATCCAACCGACACCCAGGACTTCACCGGAAGCGGAAAACGCTGTCCGGCTTTTCTGGTTCTGTCCCTGGGACGGTGCTCGGGCTGCGTCTCTCGCGGAGAAAAACAAAAACAAAAACGTTCCCATGATCTCTCCCTAGATGTACTGCCAGTCACTGGCAGGGTGTGTTTCCCTCTGAAAAGATGATGCAAGCAACAGAAAACGTGGCTGTTGCAAAACAACACGCTGCTGTTTCTGCTCGATCGTGTTTGTTCATTTCAGAGCAACGTCAACGTGTCAAGAGTGGTGAGACTCTCAAGTGTATAATGGAGGGTTTGCTCAATAAAACTTCCAACAAGAGAAGGTTATTGATTTGCAAAGTTTCATAGGTTGCGAAGAACACGCACAACGTACTGTTTGTGCATTTACTCTTCTGGCACTTATTTTTAAGTTTAGTTGAAGTTTAAACTTCCTCCCTTATGTTGCGGCTGTCTTAACAATGACTTTGAAGTATTTCAGCTTTTCAGACATGGTGTAAAGTGACCAACCTTTCTTCAGGACACACGGTCCCCTCGTGTAAAAGTGTTTTATGTCCCGATCGCTCACCAGAGGCTTTTAAAAAAAACAAAAGAGTTGACATCTTGCGGAGGGCAAAGTGGCGACAATACAAAGAGGGCACTGTTTGAGTAGCAGTAATGTGACATCCTAAATAACCTCAATAGAAAAGACTGCGTCATCTCGGCCAATTATCCAGAACTGCAACATGCTGGTTTCCTAAATAACCATTAATAATAAACTGTTTACTCCGCTGTCTTTCAAATAACACCAAAAAAACAAAACAACAACCTAATAAATCCAAACATACTGCATCGCCTAATGAATTCTGCCAAATAATTAGCTTTTAATATGACCCGCCTGTATTAGTTAATTCTGTTAACGCTGTAATCTTGTAGCAGCTTCAGCTGCAGCCTCACTGAGCTCAAACTACATCCCATCATCGTGCACACACCCACAACGTGAGCACGCTCCACGTGCATCAGTACCTGCCTAACAGGAAGCACAACTACAAAGCTGTGGTGGAAATTGTGCGGAAGATCCATCCAATTACAGAATTATACCAATAAAAAAAAAAAAGGTCAAGCCAAGAACGTCACGTACCAAAATAGTGATTTAGGAAGCGACGACAGGACTTGCACGAAATGATCATCGATGCAAACTGTGTCATCTCGCCTCAAACGGTGCTTCCAACACCACGTTGTTTTTGTTCGCTTTGCCTGCCGACACTTGTGCATCATGTTAAAATGAATACACCACGTCCAGGAGTCTTTCACTCGGGAGCAGGTGCCGTAACCATAAATGAACCGGGCCAAAGAATGAGAACGACTTGCCACCAACACGATCGCAAGACTAAATCAAAGACACTTTATTCACATATATCATGAGGACTTTATTATTCATAGAGATGCATTGGTTTACAATAATGGTAAATCTATTTTTATCTACTCTTACAAGCTCAGTTCGAGCAAAATTCAGCAATGTTCATGGAAGGGGTGAAAAAGACCAACAAGTATAAAGGAGCTACATATTCTCTTGATCAACTGATTATACCTTAAATACAAATATATCCGATCATGTTGGCAGTGAACATTTTCATTTTTAAAGCAACGTTTTTTTTATTTATTTTTTTTACTTCTTCTACAAATTTGTATATATTATGACTACTAAAATAAGATCAGGTGTTGTGGCCCCAGCATAGCATAAAGTAGCTATGAAGAGGGCGGGAAACTTTCCTCGTGAAGTGCTAACTATCATTGTTCCCTTTCCTTTGGCTTCTCTGCTCATCGTGGTCCATTTTTTTTTTGTTTTTCTTTTGTAGGGATACATGAAATAAGAAAAATCACAGACAGTTCCACAAATGTGTTTTTTTGTGATCTCATTCAACTGTACAAAAAGAATTGAGAGCTCAGTTAAAAACCCAAAAATAAGAAATGCTGATAAATACCAAAAAAAAAAAAAAAAAAAAAAAAAAAAATCCCCAAGAACAAAGTGTTTGGTTATGAAGATGAAGCTGTTGTTTTTTTTTTTTTTGGATACAAAGTCACACAGGCTGTGAGTGAGGCGGCCTCGCAGTGCAGAACTTGGACTTCAAAAGTCAGAGAGAAGGCACACGATCCAGATGAAGGTTGGGCCTCTCCGGGCTGCCGTTGTCTTCATCTTGGTTCATCTCTGGGCTGTGGCCGTGCTCGTACGTGCTCTCCGGAGATTCGTAGGGGTAGTTTTCACATATCTCCTCATCCTCCTGTTCTTCTTTAATGCTGGATTAATAAAGAAGCAGGGGGAAAAAAAAAAGAAGAGGAACATGTGATGAGGATTATTTTAAATAACGAATGAGTCCAAAACCGTCAGCGGGTCGGTAAACGGGGACACTCACAAAGCTTGAGGAGGAGACTGTGTCGCACTGCTGTCACTTTGGTATCCAGATCCATTACCGAGGGCTCCATTCATCTGCTCCTGGAGAACATGAGGCAAGGAGTGCAGCGGGATGCTGCCCATGGCGGCCGGGTTGTAGAAAGAGCTGTTGCAGTCTAGACCGCCACTCTGAAGAAGAAAAAAAAAGGAACAGCTTTTAAATGTGTAGTCCTGCACCAATACATAGATGGAAATGTAAACATTAAAAAAAAAAAAAAACTACTACTAATAGAGCAGGCCTTTAGGCTTTGCCTGCCCACGGTTTCACATTGTGTACATCGGTTTAAAACAAAATGCAAAAATAGAGGATGAAACATTAGATTGATTTTACCTGAAGAGCAGATCCAGCGAAGCTCTGCCGGTTCTGGGAGTTCTTCAGCAGAGATCTGTTCGTATACAAATACAATAGCATGTTATGCTTTATATGGTATAAATAATTATATATATATTAAAAAAAAATAAAAAATCTCACTTATAGATTGGCATTAAACTGACAACAAATTCTTGTCCACCTGCAAATTCTCTCTGAACAGTGACGGCTCAGCAACAGCTGTAATGCGGCACGGTGTGATCGTTAGGTTTGGATTTGTCTGCGTGCTGAAGCAGTGTATCTGGAGCCGTTTCATGAGGGATATTGGTTTTGATAAAAGTTTGGAGGGAAGTATGTATATTTGAGTTTTTTACATTTCCAAAACCACAAGAGACAGAAAAGAACATTTTAGCCAGCCAACACTTGAGCAACTCCAGCCCTAACAAGTCAGATAGCATCGAGTTGGCCGAACACACGGGTCACTTAGCCTTTATTTTTCGTCCGACACGGCAACAGTAACTAAGGGGGCGGTGCTTAGAGAACATTTCCCTCAATCTGCTTGAGTGATGAGAACTGGCAAAAGATACATCGGGATTCTCGGTCTGTTTGTTTGACGAAATTCACACGGAATAAGAGTCATCTGTGCCAGACGTTAACAACCAGCGATAAAACCATCACGTCATTTTCACTTGTGAATAGTAGTTTATCAAGGGGGAGCTGTAGAAATTGCATGAAAGTCAAAAGCTTGTCTTGGGTGAGTTCCAACAGGTGTGGCACTTTATTTTATTTACAAAAACATTACATTTGCCAAGTTGAATCAAATTATTATTTTTTTTTTAGGAAGTGTCCTGCGTCTGCACTGGTTAGCTCCAAGTCAAGTGAACTGTAAATCTTTGACTGGGCCCTTTTACCATAATGCCGTGTTCGGATTTGATTTAATGCTGTGTAAATGCCATTCTTTGTACTCTAACCTTTAATCCTTGAATATCCATACTTGGACCATCACGTGTATAATTAAAGGTTAAATGACTAAATTCCCCTGTACGAACATGTGATTTTTTTTTTTTTTTGCAAACTCCCAGCCTTATTTACAGTAAATATTGTGTGTACTTATGAGGTGGAGCTACAAGGTCAAGTTCTTTTGATGTTGAGCATCCGACTTGGAGTAATGTCTGAAAACACACAGCGCTCTGGCTTCATGTCCAAAGTACACGTACCCGTTACCAGCAGTTTTCTGGGGCCGCCTTCTGTGAAACTCAATCTCATCTACCGTCCACACGGCTCCCTTCACGTTCTCCAGACGTACGAAGCATTTATGGAGACTAAGATTATGTCTGACTGCATTCTGGAAGATATATATAAAAAAAAAAAAATTTTAAATTTTAAAAAAAGAATAAAATCAGGACCTGTACACAAGTGCTAAATCAGCATTTATCCAGTTACATTACAACTAAATGTAAAATGTATCAAATGCATGAAAAGTAAAGTTTCACATGACGTTAAATACATGAGAGCATTTTTACCTTCCAAGTAGCTGCATTGCGCCTGAAATATGCAAAGTTTCTTGTGAACCAGTTGTAGATTTCATTTAATGTCAGCTGATTGCGAGGTGATTCAAATATGGCCTGAAAGAGACAAAAGAAATCATGGAAACAATAATAATAATAATAATAATAATAATAATAATAATAATAATAATAATAATAATAAAAAAGGATCTGCTTCACGTGGCTGTGTAAAGTAAGTGTAACGTAAGCACACGTTACCTGTCTTATGAGAGAGGCATATGTAAATGGGGGTCTAACTTCTGTGCTCAAGTAGAACTCCTTATTATCAATTATATCTGTGGAAAGACATTAACTCATAAATATACATCAGACATATGTACACGAAGACAGGAAACAAAAATGACACATTTCCAACTATTCAAAATAGAAGTAGCACACAAAAATAGTCATCATCACATTAAATAATTACAAATAAGAACTGTAATCACTTTTCTGTGCCGGGTAAGTGTGTCTCAGCAGAAGCATGTTTCAGCATGAACAAGCCACGTCAATTTCTGTTGAATAGAGGCTGTGCGTCGTGATCTCACCGTTACCTTGGCTCACAGAGCGGCTGTATCGCCTCCGTACGGGGGTTCCAGTGAACATGCTATTGGCGGTGAGGACTGAGGGGGATTCAGAGAGTGGCGTCAGGGGTGTGGACGGTGCTGTGGCACTCTGAGAGAGACTCATAGGAGGAGGGCCTTTGGGTAATGTTGCCTGGGAGAAAGAAACATTAGACAACAGATTCACCTAGAAAGAAAAAAAAAAAAAAAACACAAAGTAGTTAAGTCAGCAAAATGTTAGTGTGACTACAAGCAAAGCAGTACTTATTTTAATTGAAGGAAACAGCTGTGGCAGGTACTTACAGGCTGTGCTGCAGATTTGGGTTCAGAGGATTTCAGGTGAGCCATCATCGCTTGCAGTCGCTCTTTGTCCTTCTTTAGCTGAGTTAGATGGAAGACCAAAATAGAAGGTGAGGGCTGGTGAATTCACAGCTCGTGAAAATGACATTCAGTGTGGAAACCAAGTTTTTTTGTTGTTTTTTTTTGCATCCCGAGGTGTAATTATCTAAAAACATCACTTCTGTTTCCAGACCTGGTGTGAAAACACACCACAACTGCAAACATTTAGATGTTCACTTTGTGAGGTTGTAATTTAGAGTAGTTTGTATAAAAAAGGACTTAATCCACCATTATACCAATATATCACAATCAAATAAACCTTTGCTAAGAAGAAACGAAAAAAGTGTCACCTACGGTGGCAATAACAGGGTAACTAACACTCGTAAAGCGCAAAATGCATAAACAAACAAAAACAAAAGAAATAAAAAAGGTAAAAAAAAACCCTGAAACACCTTGGGTCTTAAGGTGCAGTTGAAACATACAAAAACAAACTCTTACAGCTCTGAAGTGCGAAACATGAACTAAAACTTGCAGCTCTGGACTTCAAAATACAAACATACAAAAGGAAAACAGAAAACAACAAAAATCTGTGGTCCTGAGGTGCAAAGGCAACATACAGAAACACGAGCCTGCAGTCAAGTGCAACACACAAAAACAAGAAGGAGCAGTCTGGAGGTACACATGCAGTCCACATTTTTTTTTTTATTTATTTATTTTTTTTTTTTAAATGACAGAAACATGTCATCAGCTTTGGCTAAATATCCGGAGAACTTGGGAGTCGGGAGATTTGTCGACGTACTCTAGTGGAAAACTAATATCAAAGCTAACCTTAGAAACCGTATCCAGCCTGACTAATCAATTACAGATATTTAGCATCAATAAATTTGAGTTTTTCATCTGCACCTCAGGACCACAGTTTGAAATATTTTTTGCGTTTTTTTTCTTTTTGTGTGTATTCATTTTGCAAGTCAGGACTGCAAGTTTTTGTCTTGGCTTTTTCTTTTTGTTTGCGTGTTGTTGTCTCCAGTGCCACCGTCGTTGTCCGTTTAAGAAAAATAAATAAATAAAAGAGTTGCGTTAAAGAAAAGAAATCAAACGCTTACCTGCAGTTCCAGCTGCTGAACCACTTGCATCTGCACGCGACACTGTGCTGTACTCTTGTCATCCAGAGTGTGTTCACTGTTCAAATGTCTGCAGAGACGTTCAAAAATACTTTAGAGAAACAAGATCTTACGCAGATAGGAAGGTGTGGTAGAGAGTGGGAAAATGCTCTCGCACTTCAGTGTTGTATTAATTCATGAGAAAATATATAATAGCATTGTAATAAACACAAATAGGAACTAAATAAGGGCAAATAACATTTAAAAGGAAATCCTGTTAAAATACAAAGTACATGTACACTTCGTGATAGATGTTGGTAAACATCACACCGGCTTTAGAAGGTACAGCAGGTCTCGGCACTCACTTGAGAAATGCCTGAAAGTCTCCAAAGACAGTCTCGCAGCCGGGCCATTTACACATGCCGTTTCCATACAGAGGATGGCTGTTCTGTGTGTTGTCATCCAGTGAGCCGCTGCAAAGAGTACAACAGTCCAGTTTCAATAAAACATCTTAGAGTCAACATGTTGGTCCAGCTTAAGCACAACAAAAGTTGGATATATATGCCTACATGTCTACATATACATATATATATATATATATATAAAACATTCTATTTTATATATATGTATAATACATATGTATATATATATATATATATATATATATAAAACATTCTATTTTATATATATGTATGTATGCATGTGTATATGTATGTGTATATATTTTATATATATATATGTATAATATATATATATATATATATGTATGTATAATATATACATATATATATCTCATTATATTTTATATTTATGTATAATATATATACATATATAACATTATATTTTATATATATATAAATATATATATAATATGTTAAATATATATGTATATGTATTATACATACATACATACATACATATATATAAAATATAATGTTATATATATAAACAACTGTACTACAGTTTGGACAAGACATTCTAAATTTCAAAAGCACCTTTCTCTCCTCTTCAGAAGATTTTGATGACCGTTGGTGGTCGACTGCTGACTGGAAGACTCTCTAGTCTCTCCACCATCAGACAGGATGCTCTCATTCTCACAGCCTGAAATAGTACATGCAGTATACGAGGACAAATTGTTACATAATTCAGTGGCACGCCACTACATTTGCGAGAGCCACTTTCTATCGTCAACTAAATAACCCGAAGATCATCGAATCCAAATCGTTCTCAATACACGACACACATGCAGGGCTCGCAATTGGGAATCTTCGGCTTGAAACTGAAAATACTGGCGAGCACGAGTGAAGACCACCCGAAAGTCATTTCTATAGGCGTTTCAGTCCTTGAACAACTGCGCAGCGGGAAGTGTAACGCAGCCTACCTGGGGCTGCAGCGAGGCAGGTGGGAAGCACAGACAGCAGGCCTTGCCTCTGCAGGTTAAGGAGATGTTGCTGTTGCACCTGAAGGAGCTGCTGCTGGATGGCAATCTGCTGGGCTGTCAGCTGCAACACAGGATTGACAGAACATCAAGTCGGTATCTTCCTCACACCTTCTTTTATCATAATATTCCGTGTTGGGAAAACATTGAAACATTTTACTCGAAAATATCAAAATATGTCCTTGTCCAAACGCCCACAAGTGCTGCCTCGTGTCGACTTATCCTGTGAATTTCCGATAGTGGCCAAAGGGTCGGACATATTGAGACAGCAAATGGATGCAGGACAGGTGGATGATGTCATGCTGTCTTGCAAATAGATGCGCACGCACGCACGCACAGGCACCTGAAGGTACACTGAAGCCCACACAATTGCAAATGTGTCCTAGGAATGAGCAAAATGTACTTTCTGGACATGTGACGCACCTTTAATGGAAAAACTCAATGAACTTAAGAGCGGAAAAAGCGGCTTCAAATTAATAGAAGATCTGAAAAATGATCTTCCACAGCTATGGACACCTCAAATATAATTCCAATCCGTTACCATTAATAGTCCACCCAAGTGTTTTTTTTTTTTGTATTCCTTACACACTACAAGAAGCTGAAAATGAATACAGTTAAACCTGGTGGTGTTCCAGGTTCAACTGTATTCATTTAACGTTCAGTACTACTGAGCTGAACTGTAGCCTTCTCCCCAATATCCCTAATAATATAGTATTGATTCTCCTTGTTACCTCTTAAATGTTTGTATGGTGGTTAAATATTCATAAGCTGATAGAAGCGGTGCTTAACAAATAATAGTTACCTCCTGACTGACAATCCCAGCATTCTTCTGTTGCAGCAGCTGTATATTTAGCTGCTCTTGTTGATTCTTGAAAACCTCTTGAATTTGTTGCTGCAGACATGATGATACAATTGGAGTTAAGCAAAACATAGGGATTGTGTCCAAAGCGGAATAAGATATAGACTGGACATGCGTTACCTGGTGTAACATGAGTGCTTTCTGCTGCTGGAGCAGGGCTTGGAGCTGCTGAGGAGTGAGGATCTGCTGCTGTGGTGTCTGCTGAAGCTGCTGTGGAGCCTCTGCTGGTGGGGTCATCATGGACAAGGACAGTGGAACCTTCACAGGAAGAAACAAGAAGAAAACGGTGAGCGGGGGGAAAAAAAAAAGAAAACGTGGAGACACGGTGGAGGTGAAGTCTGTGACGGGACGTTTCAAAGAGAACGTTCAATGGGCGCAAACACTGCAGTGACAAGCGGCGGAAATACAACACGCAGTATGTGGGCTGTTCTGGTTGAGCTTACATGCTACTTACAGCAAATCTACTTGGACAGCATTCCAGTGCAGACCATCAGTGCACTTACATGTAAACAAAAAGTGCATCACCTTAATCAGGAAAAGGGATTACCGGACACCGTTATAATTATGCTGGACTAACAGGCTTTCTTGGTCCTTAACTGTATGTGTATGTTTGTATCAGGGCTTTTAAAAAGATTAAATGAGCAAAAAAAACAAATACTTCAGACAGGATTTTTTTTTTTTTTTTTACTGTGACAGAAGGATGAAAAAGAAACATCACTTGCAGTCGTGTATACTTGTATCCAATATAATTAAATTCAAAGTTCAACTAAAGCGGAAATTGAAATAAACAAGTCTAAAAGGGGCTTCACAGCTGAACAGTAGGTTATTTGTGAAATTAGAACACATGCGCGCACACACACAGAGAAATGTGTGTGCACTCTCACTGCAGAGTCTGTTCTCTCGGTAAACTCCACTGCTGCTCCATGGAAAGGCGAGAAAAGCTTTTCAGGATGCCAAGTACTAATGTGATTAATATGTGTATTTAAGATATGCAATGTTTAAACAACCTTGTAGTAGGGAGGTGAAGAAGCTAGATTACCTCTAGGTACATATTGGAGGGAAAAAAAAAAAAAAAAAAAAAAAAATCTAAATAATAAACAAAACTATTGATGAACAATTATACAACAAAGGCAGATATATATATTTCATGTTTGGAATATTTGCGGTAATCAGGTTATATCAGTAAATGTCAATGTATTATCGGACTTTCTCTCAAATGCATTTATGTAAATTTAGTTAATAACTTGGTCTGGAACACAACACACATTTATTAATGTCAAAACCACACTTGTGTAGGACTGTTTTCATCATTCATTAATCTGACAATTATTTTCTCCATTAACAACTTATAGTTTTCTCTATGAAATAAAAAGGGAAGAGAGTTCTAATTTATTCATCTTCAGATGTCCTGTTTGTGCAAAGATATTCAGTTTGTATTATAAAGAAAGCCATCAAATCCTCACATTTAAGAAGCTGAAATCAGCTTTAACCCCATTGTGGGGTTTACAAATGATTATAAATACAATCAAAATATATGCAGCTGATACATTTTTGTTCAATCTATTTGTCTTCTTAGACTTGCAGCTATACTCCTACACCTCTTGCTCAAATTTGAAAAATATTTGACAGTTATTCACAGCACTGCTTATTATTTCAACATTCACTGAAATGTGAGGAAAGCTAAACTGACTCCTCTGCCATGACAGCTAAAAATGAACCGAACAAAAATAAGATGAACAACAACAACAACAACAACCCCAGATGGCTTAGGGGAATTAAGACTCCATCAAAACAACAACAACCAGTACCACAAAAACAACAACAACATCCTCTGCTAGGCACGCAGCAAATTACCACACCCTCCCCCTCGCTGTCAAGCCTCACAGCTCAAGGGATGTTTACAGTAAACATAAACAGAGTAATCAAAATTGCACAGGAGATATAAATAATGAATAAAAAAGCATACAGAGCCTGTTTACGAAAACAGAACTTGAGATTCGTATTTTAATTAAGGTCTGAACCACAAACAAACATTTCTCTCCAAGGCAGAGCCTGTTTTGAATCAGGTAAACAAACTGACAGTGAATTTCACACAGGCTTTGGGCTAACAATAACAGATGACTGCCTCCTAGTTTGTCCTTTCTTATGAAATTCAATGCTGCAGAGGTGGCCACCAAAGCAATGAAAACAGGTCTATCCCACAGACAGAGCCAGTTGGCCCCTCTATTTTTCTGTGGACACCATCAACACAACAACAGCCTTTGCCTAATCCCTGTTGCTATGGTAGCCAGCAAGTCCAAACATCTTCTGTTGTTGTTATTGTTGAAAGTCATACCAGTGAGCAACTGAGTGTAAACACAGATCTGTTCCCGCAAGACTGGTCTTGTGAACTCCGAGATGACTGACAGCAAATAGAAATGCTGAAAACTTGCTGAAAAACAAACACAATATGCTGTCTCCCCTTATGAGTGAGATTTAATACGTGCTAATATGCTCTAACGGGTGTGGCTCTCGAAAGAGTAACATTTTAAGAAAACACATGTACATGGTAATAAACTCAACTGGAGTTGAGTTTAATAGGATGAAATCTAATAATATTTAATTACACGACCACAAAAATTTGACATCACTTTTCATGCACAGACACACATACGCATTTTAATTAAGCAAAATATATTTTAAAAGCCTGCTAAGAAAAAAAAGAAGAGAAAAAAAAAAAAAAAAAAAAAAAAAAAAAAAAAAAGACTGCTAGAATAATATCACAGAATAAATAAAGAATGAGTTGAACCAACCTGATAGTCTCCATTGAAAAGTCTGTCTGGACACTGAAAAAGACAAATACTGCTCAGAAACGACGTTCTGCCCGACAATCTAACACAGCCTTGCTAACTGTCATGATGTGACTATAAACAAAATAACATTATTAACACTGATCCCTCCACCCAGCAGGAGTTGTTCCCTCCCTCCCTCTCTCTGTCCTCCCCCCCCCCCCCTTCTAAATCCCAGCACCACCTCCCCCACCATCTCGGCGCTTCCCTTCAGCATAAATATAAAACATTGCAGTTTGAAAGAAACCGAGACAAACAAAGTAAAACGTTCAGGGATGCATTTACATGTTAAAAAGGCAAAACAAAGTCCCTCAAATTCTCTTCTAGCAGTAAGGCGAGTGCACTGGGGTCCCACATCATAATCTACCTGGTATGAATTCAATATGTAGCGTTTGGATAGCAGACCAGCTATGCACAGCTTAAAATAAGGAATAACTAGTCACACTTTAGTGAAGGAAAAGCAGGTGCATCAGTTGGATCACATCTGTAGCACAGAGGACAAACATTTACACTTTCCCCTATACAGCTGTGTGGTGCACACAATAACAAAACAGCCCTCCACAGAAAAACATTAAAGCATTTCTGAACACAACATAACTTGCTTTAGGGCAGCAACTCAAAATTAATTATCTCTTTATCTGTCGATTTTCTATTAAAAAAAATAATAATAATTTGGGCAATAAAATAAGATCAGAATTTTCTAAACCATTCAGTGACGGCTTCAAATTGCTTGTTTTGTCCAACGTACACCTTGAAACCAAAATATCTTTACTATCATATGAAGCTAAGAACAGCAGCAAATTACTGTGAATTGGGAACCCAGTCGCCCAAGAAAGGTTTAAACTTACGTTTTTTTAAAAATTATTTTTATTACATTTAAGTATGATCTGTCCGAGATTATGTCAATGCTAATCTTTTGAGTTTCTTTCTTTCACCGCACATTTTTTAGAATCTCGATGGTTTTGATCATATGCCTCTAAGGATAACATCAGCAACAAGCAGCAAATATTAATATGTATTAATTTCACTTGAATTTGTAAAAGCCCCAAAATATTAGATCTTAACAGAGATGCAATTTAAGATTATTTTCAGTATTGATCAATCTGCAGATTTTCTCAATTAATAAATCATTTTGACTATAAAATATGAAAGAATTGGGGAGGGGGGGGAGTGCAAATTTCAATCTCTTGAGCTCAAGGTGACGAATATGAATGACTTTCCTTTTTGCCAAACAATTAGCCCATAAAGTGAAAATACTGTATTTACAATTAAATAACACTCAAAAGAGTAATTGCTTTTATCCTACACGTGTAGCTTCATCATTGTGTTGTATTTTTGGGGAATATGAGGCAGACTCAGCGATACATAGATTAATAGATTTATAACACTGATACATATGCTTATAAAAATCTAAATGTGATGAGGAGAATGACTGACCCTGGGTGCCTCTGGAGGAGGAGTCTGGCTACTCCTCAGTCGACTCTCATTCTCAGTATGATTTCCGTTCTCTGTCTGAGTGGTTTGAATGGTGTGGCTTGTTGGTTCTGACCGAGACTCATGCATCTGGACTTCACTGACCTGGGAAAGAAAATGAGTGTTAATGAAAACAACTGGACACAGCAGTATAATATGGTGAAATTCAGAGAGCAGACACGTAGTGTACCACTGTCTGAATGATTTTGAGACAGCTGTGACTTCATAAGGTGATGAGAGGTCTATTCTTCGAGACAAATTTAACAACATTCAATAGTCTCTGAAATGACCATCACCGTGTGACGAAAACTTAACTTGTGCCATTCGTAAAAAAGCTACAGCACTGACGGTTACGGACTACAGTGTCACAGCCCTACCCACCAATACAAACACACTCCTCTACAAGTGGGAGAGGAAGATGTTAGGTCTATTTGTTGAATAACCGAGTGCTGCCATGACTACTGTAAACACAGGGGCCCTGGGTCCGTGTTTATGTGCAAACATATCTTCCTTCTGGAACAATTTACCATTAACCAGGTGGTGCGATAAACGGCTGTGGCAGGTAGTACAATGCACAAGTAGGCTTTTATGTATACAGCTTGGGAGTGTTTGAGTCAAAAGCTAAGCAGCGTAAACAAAGGTAAATAAAGTGTGCAAACAAATAATATGAGCAGATAGAAAGCGCCACAGAAAGCATGAAAAGACACAGGCCGCAAGGACTCGAGCATAATGTCATTATTTTCAGCATCACCAAAAGTCACATACTCTAATTAATTTGTTAATCAAATCAACAGTTAGGCACGACCGAAAGTTAATGTCAACATTTTGTCAGCATCTGACTGATGATCTGATTAAACTACATGCACTGCGATGAAGTTAGGACCAAAACAGGACCAACAGTTTTCCAGAAACAAACTAAAGAAGAAGAAAAAAACATTTGAAAATGACTAAGAGATGACTACTAAATAGTAAGTTATGTCTAGGTGCAGTGATGTGTCATAAACAAGTGTTAACTTCCAGTAGATTGTTTAAAAAAAAAAATGAGGTACTTTCAGAAGTCTAGAACTAAAACCAAATTCTGATCAAGCCAGGCAGCTGTTAGTTGGGTCAGCACTGTTTACTTTTTCTTTCGGGATCAGGATTACTTCTGAAGACAAACGGCAGTGTTTCCTGTGGACATTTTTGAAAAGGTTGGGGGTGACTTTAATTGTTAGAACCCGGCTAAATGCGATGTCAATCAGTTTCATTATGACAACAATAAAGCAGCTATGGTATCCAGCTGTGTTGCAGTGCATCCATTATTGGGATGGGCTGAATAATAAGTACACGATGAATTCTTCCTGTATGTAAAATGTTGTCACCCCAGTGGCAACTTTCCAACAATAGACACCACCACGCTTCAATTTTTTTTTTTTTTAAAGGAAACACTGCAAAGAGGCTTTTCCTCATGACATGGAAAACAACTCGCAAGAACATGTTTTTCCCACCTGGTTCCACGTCACACACCATTATTCATTATTGTCAGAACTAGTATGATTACCTGTAATAAAAGAAAGCTTCAATCGTAAAATACCCTAACCTACAACTCAATGATGCCTAAATAAGAGTGATACTAAGCAAGCCCCGATATCCACCATAATTCCCTCATAATTAAACTGATGTTTTAACAGGTTAACATGCTTAAATCAACAATAACAAAGGTTGTCTACAATAATTAATTTCATGAGTTGTTGTTGTTTTTTTTTGCAGCAGCAGTACAAATGCAGATATTGTGACCCAAGTTGTAATCCAGTCAGAAATATCCAAGTATTACTATGTATTATCTACTACTAAAAAAAACAGCTGGATCTAAACCATTATACAGTTCATATTTGAGTTAGTCCCCTGCATCGACTAAAACAGTTACTTATTCTGGGTTTATTCTGACCTCGACCGGTCATTTTACCAATCGCCTTAAATCCAAAGGGTCAGTTTAGACGAGTGATTTTGTTTGCGTAAGATTTTTAAACGCCGTAGAAAGTTATAATCGGTTTCAATCATATGCCTCGGGAGTCACATTTCGGGAAGCAAGAGTTCATATTGCTCCAAGTTAACTTAACGTTACACCGAACTACCGCGCAGCCGAACATTTCAAACCCGCGACCGACACCCTAAAACCGGATCCGCCGCGATATGAATGAACGCTCATCTGACGGTACTTATTTCGTTTAGTTCATCACTGCGATGAGATTACCGTGAAATGATCTCAAACGCAGTGTGAATCTACATCCGTTAACACCGACCGACCATTGCGCTCCCGAGGTTTCCGTTGAGGACTTGAGCCTTTAGCTTAAACGGCATTTAACCGTAGAAAAGCAGGAGGTTTAAAAGTCTGGCCTATTTAACTACGCGGCTGATTTAGTCACGTACGGCCGCGATTGTTTGGCGACCTATTACGACCGTAACGGAAAATAAGTTTCACGGCGAAAATTGCAGGTAAGCGCTTACGTTAACAGCAGCTACAACAAAAGCTAGCGGTAGTCCCGACGCTAGCTTACGAGAAACGTTTCTCTCCTCTTTTAAGTCTTCGTTTTTACCACCCGGTAATATCACGATAAATACACCCTTTAAATTCAATATTCGTTCAGCGGGGTGTACGCGAGCGGTTGAGTCGACGTGTACTTACAGATTTATGTGCGAGCGGACAGTCTTCGCGTCGGGGTGGTGTCTGAAGAGAAGCCCTCGGTGCTGTTGCCTTTCTCGGTAGCGAGCTAGCCACAAGTTGCTAACAGAGGGCGTGGCTTAAGTAAAAGTAAACAATGGTGACGTCATTTTCACACGCGGACTATTTCAGATTAGCTTGAATTTTGACGCATAACCCAAGAAAAAAAAAAAAAAAGTGACAGTATCCTTTTCGTTGAACAGATCATTAACAGTCCCACTGTTAAAAAAGATAGTTCTGTGCACCGTATGGATATTTTAATTGTAAAATGAGAGAAATAGCAATTTAAAGAAGCAATAAAATGACAAAAAAAATCTCACCAGAAGTAGACAAATATCAGACTATATCAACCATCTATTAAGTAAACAATAGTACGAATGTTAAGGTAGATGCATTTGATTGGCTTTCAAAATAACAATGACAATTTTTAAATGGATCTTGAAAAGGGCCCTTTACTAAATTGAGGGAAAATGACTAGAACAAGGAGAGAAAAATATTAAGTATTACTTTGTTCAAGAAAAATAAATGCTTAAAGTAATATATTTATTAGTAATTAAAAGTTCCATCCTCAGCTCAGTTCATCCTGAAAAACCTCATATCTCTTACTCAACGCAACAGAAATAACATGTCATTACCTTTATGAAGAGAGTCAAATCCCCTGAAAAATGGAAATGATGGACTTATAACTGCTGTTAAAAAATAATAAATTATTGCAATAGTATGCACTATGGAGGGAGGGTTCTGAGTCCAGTGCAAAAGCAGATAAGCTTCCCTGCATTACTGACCAGAAACTCTCCATATACAATGTAATTTTGTCTCATTTCATAGTTTGTATCATCCAAATATATAACTATACAAAATTTTGCTCAATACCTTGAGCAGGGCCTGAAATATGGCCCAAAAGGTTGTTCACATTGCACAACTTGTGCCTCAGTGATGCTGCAGATATTGCCGTTCACTGCAAAAACTAACAATCTTCAGTGTAATATAATATTGGTCTGTAAAATGACCAGACTTTGGAGATGAAATCTGCGTTACTCTGGAAGCCCTCTTCTAAAACATTTTTAAGCCTATGCTTTAATGAGACCACAAGAGGGAGATATTTTCATTCTGGCTGCTAGCTGCTGGTAGCTAGATGTGTGGATACAAATATGTTATAAATCCCAAAGGTAAAAATTATCATGTTGCAGCAGCTACCGTACAAAAATCACAAAAGCAAGTGAAGCGGGATTACCATGAACAACAATGAACTACATAGTTCTCAAGTAGATAATACTATATGCTGTTCAGCAAAGTGAAGGGTTGTCTTTGGTTATTCAATTTGAAATAACTGTACATTGTATTCACTGGTATTTTTTTTTTTTTTTTTTTTTTTTTTTTTTTTTTTTACAAGAGGTAAGAAGTATGCAGGATTTGAGATATTTACTTTATAGCTTTTTTTTTTTACTATATCAAATCCAGTGTCTCCATGGCAATGAACTGCCTTACATTTATTAAGACATTCTAATGTGATATTTGATTGAAATGTATGTCAAGGGAAAAAAAATATGATCTCATTCAAGTACAAACCTCAGTACTTAAAATGTACACCTTGACGATAATGACCTAACCATCTTTTCTAAAAAAAAAAAAAGTCTGCAGTTTTTCATTAAGTGTAATATTAAATGAATTACTACAATGTACTTATTCCAAATAGCAAAAGCTAAAGGTTTAAGTGTCTTTATTTTTAATTTTCAACACATGTAAAACTAATAGAGAAACATGACTAGATACAATTTCAACATGCTGAACACAGAGGACTTTAACATTGTAAACCGCTGATAAACACAAGGCACCATCCAAGATCAACAATCAGTACAAGGTCTGAGATCTGAAGTGAGCGGTTGTCGGTTTATGTGCAAGGGAACAGTATTCTCATTCTACAATATGTGCTTTTAACATTAATACAGAAACAAGAGAACAACACTGGGAAAATTAAAAAAGTTTGGCAAAGTCTATGGTTTGAAAACTAACTCCTCCCTGTCAGTATTACTGATTTAGCAAAGAACCTAAACAGAGCCATCAGAATCACGAACACTTCAACATTTGATTGATAAATCACAGCAGCAGTCTCTCTGTAGGTTTCAATGCATATTCCAGAAATGACCTCAAACATCTTTATATTACAGTACTAGTACTAAACAAACAAACAAAAAAATCACCTCTGGCCTATGCAGCCACTCATACACAAAAACAACACGGGAAAGGCGCCTTTGGTGAGATGTAAATTACATGAAGTTCAACATTTCCCCAACGTGACAATGTTTTTCAGTGATACAAATACAGCCTGCTACTTAAAAGACCACAGAGAAAAAAGTTTTAAAGCTTTGGATTTGAGAGAAATTTAAGATGTTTCGACATAGCAGTAACCCCCTCTAATGATCTAGATTCAAGCACTTTTAGCCTTGCCGCAGACACAGCCTCACTTCAACAAACACCTGTGATTTCGACAAATATATTAAAAGAGGCTCAGAACAGCAACATCTTTCAGTTTTGTGCTCCTGTGAGAAATTTCGGTGTCACGTGTTTCTGTTCATTTTTCCTCGGGCGAGCATGAAAAAAAACACCAAAAAAACAGCTTCACACTTCATCAGAAAAGGTGACACAAAACCAAAGTATATTTGGTCTCTGGTATCACAAATCTATATAATCCTTGAGGGACTATCAGGTGTTTTATACACATGGTAAAAAACAAAGTGCTTGATTTAGGGCAGAGGCTTGAACAAAATACAACCACAACACAGCAAATTTGCCACAAAATCTACAGAATAGAAATGATTGCATATATTTCTAAGCATCTACTCAAAGTGTTTCGTGTACTGAGGTCATTTTATTTTAACAACAAAATAGTCCTTGCACCGTCAAATCATATCCTACACAACAAAATATAAAAAAAAGAATGTGCAATTTACTGCTCAAATATTAGCCTTACAGCATACTAACTATGTATGTTGTCCAATACAGGCAACAGTATTTTGGCTGTAATTTACACACACACACACAAAAAAAGCTGACTACAGAAGCCTTGTAATGTATTGTTACTATTAAGGTTTGCTTTGTAAAACTCGGTCTCCTCTTAAATCCTAAAAATGAGATATAATTAAAAGACCTAGCTTTTTCTGTGCTCAGAAAACTGCACAAAATAAGCTAAAATACATCTAAAAAATCTGGCTGTACATGATCTGCTGTTTTGTTAACAGTTTTGTAAAACTTTGCAGTATAAAAACATACAAACACTGCCGTTGATAAAATGAAAGTGAAAAGCTTTTTTGCTTTTGACTAAAATAATGGTATTTTGTTATGAATGACAGTACTGATTAGAAGATTTAAAATTTCATTGACTAACAGTCATAATACTTAGGCTACATTTAGGTAATTAAGATGATACATTAAGCACATCAACTGTTTCCAAATTTGCCCCAGTAGTATGTTCCGAAACACGTTTTTGACCAAAAAAAATAATGTTTATCTCAACGGTTCTGATGTGCTAATGTCTTGATCGACCTCCTTCAAAAGCATGGTGTTCCTCATGTGCTGAAAAATAAGCAAACAGAATATAGGGAAATTACTCACATTTCATTGTATTTTTTGCTTATCCATTAAATAGAAAAAAACATGAACCACTGTCAATAGAAAGAAGAAAATACTCACGTTTATAAAACACTGATTTGAAAGGTATCTGTGGAAGGAGCTCATGGATCCTTCCTAAGATGTTTGACTCGTTAGCACAAGAAGCATTTCCATTCCAGACCTGAACAATATCTTCTCTGTCTCGCACACTGACGCTGACCCCGACTACTTCATCATCTGTAAGAACGGGACCAGAGAGAGAGAAAGTCATTTCAGAGACAAAGTATTTTGTACCTATTACAGAAATGCCGTTTTCAATTAAAAATGAAATAATTTCGGAGAGCTTAAGCCGTGGTATTTTTTATAATGAATACAATTTCAAGGTAATTTACCAGAGGCACAATAATCACTGAACTGTTCTCCAATAGTCGCCAACAGCAACTCCTTCCACACAGCAGACTGTAAATATGAAGACAAATATGTTTAATTGCCATGAAAATAGTAAATGTACATAATAAATATTTCAATATGTTTTATCACTTACAGTGGACTCTTTGGGTACTTTCATTTTCCAAACACCACCTTTTGCATTGCTTTCTTCTTCCCTGTATGCAAACCAGCACGAAACATTACACACTACAAATATCCTTTAATTAGATGAAAAAAAATGTGCATTAATCTTCAGGTTCAAGTCACCAGAGTGGTTTCCGCTCTCCTCTCATCAGATGATAGCTACATCTCAGTGGCAAGCTGGACACTCCAGGTATGTTGTTGTAAACTCTCCAGAAGTTCTACTCCAGTGTCATGGTGAACAGAGGAAACAGGGTATTTTATTGAACCATTTACTGGCAAAGGGAGAACACACAGTTAATATTTCACATGTGTTACAGTGGCCAACTAAACACACAAGTCTGTTCATACTGTGTCTGTATATGACGATTGAACAGTGGGAACATTTTTCGGTGAGGCTGAGGAAAAGATCATGGTGTGGGATATAATAACAGTGTTACTTGTACTACTTGTGTATGTTATGTAACTTGACTTAGGTATGTAATTTAAAAAAAAGTCAATGATGACTTTTCACACGGGACACAAACAGGGTCTCCTTGGTGACAGTGCTGTGTTTGATCCCTCCACCCACCCCAACTTCCTCTTTACTTGGACTTTGTCACTCGTTCTACTACGTCACTTGACTTCCACTTAAGCTCCTGTCATATTTACTTTGGCCAATAGAAGTCACAAACAATCAAACAATCAATCTTCCTGCCTGCTAGTAGGTTTCATTTTCTCAGTCTGAAGATTGGATTAATGAAATAAATGGACAACAACCTCCTAAACCTACTAATTGGTTCAGAAGGCGTCTACTGGCCTGTATATTTGGGACAGATGTGCGAGACTAACCACTTATTCATTAGTCTGATAACAGTCAAATTGAGTCAACTAATGATATGGTGTAAATAATCGGGCATGCTAGTTAGGTAATTAGTAACAGAACAACATTGGCAAGAGTTTCTATGTTAACAAACTTAATTTAACATGAAGACAGGAGTTCACTAAACCCTATTTTAGTGTAGGACTTATGGGGCATGTTGACATAATGTCACATAATGCTATGTGCAATGTGACTGAACCTTGGGCTGTTTACAGAGAAACTGTGGTGGGACTTGTATGCATAGCATGTATAGATAACACTGGTTCAAACTAAATTATGCATTAGTATGAGCATACATGAGTATTGGGCTCTCAACTAGCAACTTGTTGTTTAAAAGTGTCAGTCAACTGTATATCAAATGTAATAGCAATGTGCCTGCGGTTGGAGCTGTGCTCTCTAAATGACTGTAAAAGCATCTTACCTGGACAGTCTCGACAGTGTAGATTTTCTTCAGGTTTGACTCACATTCAGCTGCAGTTGTTCCCGGTAAAGACCTGAAAAAAAAAATAAAAAAGATGAAATTACATCTTTATTTTCTTTTTTAAATGTGCAAACTTGCAAATATTACAGGTCATGTAGCTTGACATGTTCTAAATACATCTTTTTCGGTGCCAAATTCATCAGATATGTTTGAGAGAGCTGCCCTCTGAGCAGACAGGTTGGGGTGAAGGGAGGGCGGGTCAGATGACAAACAAGCCAGTAAACAACACTGACCCCATTTGGACACAGCACCCTTTGATTTGTACAAACTGTGAATGATGAGGCTTATGTAACTCGCTGCTGCTGCTGGTGTCCAACTTAATTTAGGAACTTTTTAATTTAGTCAAAGTTTGACCTACATAAGTTTTAATCGAACACGTGATTCCTGGCAACACACATATAAGCAGTGACTCAACGCGTTTGGAACAATAACACCTGTGCTCATAAAAGCTCACATTGACCTTGGCTGACATGAATCAAGTTCAACATGTTTAGCCAGCTAGACATAATTACGGCCTTTTGCACGTTTGGAGACCCTTCCGAGTAGAGGACTTGTTTATGTAGGTCAGAAAGAAAACACGTTGGTAGACGAGCTACATCAACACAATCAACGGCTATTTTTTTTTTTTTTTTTTTTGCTGTAATGTTATTTTTTTTAAATTATTAAGGCAGATAATCCCTGTAAACACATCAATAACGACTGATTTACACCGGGGGGCCTGAGAGATTTCTTTGTTCTCCTGAACAGGTCAGCTCCAAAGACTTCACCTGCCTGACACTTGCTGGAGATTAAAAAAACAACAACAACAACAACAACCACAAAACAGTTTCTTACCTGTCAAGCCAGAAAGTCCACGGAGAGTGTAAAGGCAGGGTGTCGGTGTCGCTGTGATTGGAAATCATTCCCAAATCTCTGTCGCTGATATGGATGTTGTGCTCCAGCAGACCCGGGCTGGATGATGCGGTCAGTTGTAACGCAGCTACGGGAACTGCCATTGTTACCTCTGAAAACCGAACTTAGTAAAAGAAAACAAAAACGAGCAGGTTTCTTCCGCAAGGAGCTGCTCTGTTTTTATAAATATATATATTAGGTTAGGTAAAATAAACCCCGATGAGCTGCTGACTCATTGGCTGCTTCACCGGTTTGCGCCGTCACAACATAAAAAAAAAAAACAACCCCGATGACGCCCGCTGACTGCCCGCAGCATCTACAGCGCACCAGAGAGGCCGAGGACTTTCTGTCACTGGAGCCTGGACATACCTTAAATTTAAAAAAAAAAAAAAAAAAAAAATATATATATATATATAATCACAAGCGCTTTAAGAATAACCGATGTGGAAACTCCGGATCCCTTAATTCCTTTGCTACGAGAGCGCCGAACTGCTTTGTTGTCCTTCGCGTCCTTCCGCAAACGCGACTACGTCATTGCGGACATGCGCAGTCGCCACCGCCACCAGCTTTTGTTGGGCTGCTACCTACCTGCTAACGCGTTGCTAACGAGCAAGTGTTTCCTGCCTGTGACTGGACACAGCTATGGACAACGAGGCGTTACTGGAAGCGTTTCAAGGCAATGTGTTGTTGTTTTTTTTTCACAGTTCTTGAAATTAGCGATTCATTGCGAGCTTTTTTTTTTTTTTTTTTTTTTTTTAGACGGGAGTTTTTGCATTTTTCTCAAGACAGACTGAAATCTCGAGTGTTCGCTAACTACGTTGCGCGTTAGCTTATCAACAACAACAACAACAACTAGCATGTAGAAGCGCACCGCGGGGATTTCTGCTCGGTCTGACTTGGTTCAATGTCGTGTTCTTCAAGAAAAGACTCGGGCATGTTACGCGCTTTTCACCCGGTTGTTCCCTTAAATCGACACATGGCGATTACGTAAACAGCTAAGCTCGGTAACGTCACGCCTGTACTGCTAACAATACGACGCTAACTTACTAACTTCTATGAACTTTCCATTTAAAGTTAAATGATATTGGAGTTTGGCAATTTTATGATATTTTACGAATGTGACGTTTGACTAATTGTCTTCTTTACTAAGTATATTTCCACTTGACACAGCTGATTCATTGTACTTTACAATCATTTAATCGACACCGAAGCGCGTTTCATTTACCAGAAGTAGCCTGAAACTAAACCTGATTTAACACCTTTCTTCCAAAAATAATTTGCTGTGAAGATCACCTATTAAATGGATTATATATTTAAAGCTCTCACGTTTGGGTTTATTTTAATACAGAGGGACATGCATACAGCGTTTGATTATATACTTATTATATTGATTATATATATATATATATATATTTTTTTTTAATTAAACATTAAATGTTTAATGTCATTTACAGATTTTGAGAGGAAAGGGAAGAAAGAAACCTGTCCTGCACTGGAACAATTCCTGTGTCATGTTGCCAAGACCGGGCAACCAATGTGAGTAGAAACTTACAGCTGACACAAACATTAATATGAATTTATAAACCAATAAAAAAAAAAAAAATCTTATTTATTTAGCCAGATTTTTGTTTTGTTTTGTTTGTTTGACAAGCAGGCTTGTATTTCTAATATCCGACAGGATCCCATGGTCACAGTTCAAAGCGTACCTCATGTTTAAGTTGGAAGAAGTCATGGATGATTTCCACGATTCAACGCCAGAACAGCGAGGAGCACATAATCCCAACGTAGAGTATGTTTCTTATGAAGAAATGAAGAAGAGGATCTTAAAGATAGTGGATGGTTACAACGGGTGAGTGAAGCGTAGCATCACGACCCCGTATACAAACCGAAATGACATGGCAATTCAGTTGATCGTATTATTGACGTTGACACTACAATTAATTCATGTCTGTCTGTCAAATTTGTTATTTTGTCCACATCAGGTACAAAAGTATTTGGAAAATCATTCAAAACTGAGCCTCAGAGCCAGTATGGTGTCTTTATTGTGAACACGTGAAAATGTAGAGTAGCTTTTTTTTTATCACCCATAGTCAATCATTACTTCAGTTTATATAGCTGGAAGGAACAAAACAGGCAACAACGGAGCTTGACATTTTAAAAGGAAAACATTATACTGTAAATATTTTCCCCAGAATACATGAGGCATTATGTTCATCATGATGAATTATTCATGTCTTAGTTTTTGGCCAGCTGTGGCCGCCCAGATCAGTCCAAATTGCTGCTGTTTTTTTCCCTCGTTCATTTCTAATCAGCTTTGGCCGGTTTTCACAGACAGTGGTGATTCTGGCTGTGAGACCACTATCTGTTCCCAATCCTAAATACATGTCTGATGACGTTTCCAGAATCCCATTCACCATCCAGCGTCTATGTGAACTCCTTATGGACCCCAAACGAAACTATACAGGAACAGACAAGTTTCTCAGGGGTTTGGAAAAGGTAAGGACTTCACTACTTTGTCTGAACGCATTAAGACTTAAGTGTTAAGTTTTTCCCATTCAAGATGATGAAAACTGTTTAAAATGTATATTCCATGACTTTAAATTTCAAAATCTCTTTTACTGTTTATGTATTGCAGAATGTAATGGTGGTCAGCTGTATGTACCCCACATCAGAGTGAGTACATTGGATTTTAAGTTTTTGCCCCCCTTGCTCTTCTGGCTGCAGTATTTCTGTTAAGATTCTTCTGGTGCACATTGACCGCTCCCTTGAATTTATACATTTTTTTTCAGTCACACTTAAAAAAAGTGAACAGCACAATTAACAGCCAGTTGTTTCTGTGCATTTCTACTTCTCTCGAAGGAAAAATGGGGCATCCAGTGTAAACAGAATGAATGGAGTGATGTTTCCTGGTAACTCCTCTCTATATTCAGACAGGTGGGAGCAACATACTTGTTAGTAATTGACTTCCACAAATCTGAAATTGCTTCATATGTCGCTAGCAAGTAGAACGTTTAATTAGTTTCGAGCTAAATAACCAAAAGACAAGCAGGGTGTAGTAAAGACAGATTCATGCTGCCTGTCAGTTTGGTTCTCAGTCATTGTCTTGCTTTAGAGATTGTGTTTTTCTTGTTTTGCAGTCGAAATGTGAATGGACCAGGCACACCGAAATCACTCACCAGACCAAAGCTGTCATTGTCCTCTTCACTTTCCACCAATGGGCTCCCTGAATGTCCAGTCAGCAAAGAGCCAGAGCCCACAGAGGAGGAGGAAGAGGAAGAGGAGGAGGAGGAGCAGCATCCTGTCAGGTAATTCTTAAATATGTAACATACTGTATGTGCCATCAGGCGGTTTCAGACTGAAGGAACTTTTTCATCGTTCTATAAGCAGTTGAAGTAGGTACATCCCCTTTTTCATGTGTTTTTTTTCTACCTGCAGGAAGTGAGAATGATCACAGTTCTCAGAACGGCTTTTGTAGCTTGTACTTTAGGGTAGGTACTTTCCCAACAGAATAGGAGGTATAGTAACAGGTGGAACAATTTGTGTATATGCAAATGTATGTTGACTGGAACACTTGCACCAATGTTGCAACAGCAACCACCATTTAAATAAAAGAGAAAAAGTAAAACATGTAAACAACAGCTCTGAAATGATGTTGCCATACCAACCGCTGGCCTGCTTGCACCACTTAAGTGTTCTTATTTGTGGTTTGATTCATTGATTTCCTGTGTTTGTGTCAGTGAATCACCTGTGTCAGAAGGTGAGATGACGCCAAACAGTGGGATAAAGAACAAACACCCAGAGGAGGAGGAGGAGGAGGAAGATTGTGATGCTGACAAGCAGGAGGTCAAGAGGCTGAAGTTTGACGAAAAGGAAGAGGATGAAACAGCAAGTGAAGAAAAGGAGTCATCCTGTCATAAAGGGCCAGAGAGCTTGTCAGAGACACCAGAGTCTTCACAAGACTCTTGTGAAGAAGAGTACAAAAGAAGAACATGTGACACACCCGGTATTTCAGATGATCATGGTAAGTGTGAATTGACCCGTAATTAGGCTGATGTGTCGTTTAGTAACTGACACTATAGGATTGTCACCTCTGTATAAATAGTGAATATGAAAAAAACATAGACAAAAAAATACACTTTAGTATTAGAATGCTTGCATAACACTATTGTCCAGTTTTGTAGCCGTCCTAAACATTTGGGTGGACAAGAAATAACACTGTCAGATGTTTGGATAGTTTTTGAAAAACCTCCTCCCACACCTTTCCAATGTCAGAGAAGGGGGATCTGTGTCCGATCCGTTCTGTAACTTTCGAGACCAAGGGATCTGACATTCACACCACTTCTCGTGCAGAAAACTGCATTGGTTCAAAGTGTTTCTGTTATTTCAGATATGCAGTGAAGGGACAACTGACAAACGCAACTGAATCCCATCTTGCGTTGCAACAGTTGTTGTGACAGGGCCATCCAACTGCAATGCTTTTGCTCTGACTATTACAGTTATTTTTAAATTCTGATGGTTAATGTCCATCTATCCGCCCAGCCATTCGTTTTCTGCCAGTTGTCCAGGGGGTCGGGTTTGGTCGCGGTGGCAGCAGGCTGAGTAAGTTAGCCCAGTCATCCCTCTCTCCAGTAACATTTTCCAGCTCCTCCTGAGGGATCCTCAGGCATTCCCTGGCCAGATAAGATGTGTTATCTCTCCTGTGTGTTCTGAGCCAGCCCTGGACTCTCCCACCAGTTGGGACTGCCGGGAAAACCTCCCGTGTGAAGGTGCCCAGGAGGGATCCTAATCAGATGCCCGAACCACCTCAATTGGCTCCTCTGATGTGAAGCAGCAGCAGTTCTAGTCTGAGCTCGCTCCGAATATCAAAGCTTCTTGGCGCATCTCCTAAGGCTGAGCTCAGCCATCCTGCAGAGGAAACTCATTTCAGTAGCTTGTATCAAATTTTTTTCGGTCACTACCCAAAGCTCACGACCGCTTGGTGATGGTCGGAACGGAGATCGACAGGTAAATCGAAAGCTTTGCCTTCTGACTCTTGATCAAAACCGTCCGCCACAATAACTGCTTTACTGCTGACGTCACAATGATCTGCCCGTCAGTCTCCCGCTCCATCTTACCCTCACTCGTAAACAAGGCCCCGAGATACTCCTCCTCATTCACCTGGAGCACACACTCTGTCCCAACCTGAATGCTTAAGTACACTGTTGTTGACGTTATACTGTTTTTTGCCCGATTTATGTCACCACTTTTAAATTTAAATCGAAATAAAGCTGCCCAGAGTTGATTAATTGCCACAGACAAATGAACAGAATGTGGCAGTTGATGCTGTCCACTTTTTTTTTTCTTTTTTTTTTTTTTCTCCTCAGAGCCCAGCAGCACACAGACGGAGCTTTCAACAGAGGAAGGAGATTCATCTGAGTCGGAGGCCTCCCGCAGTCTAAAGAATGACGGCACTGTGGACCAATCTGTGGAACCTGCTCCATCAGAGAAGAGTACCAGCTGTGAGCAGGACAATGGAGAGAGCAGCACCAGCAGCAGCGGCAGCGATGGAGAGAGCTCAACCAGCGACAAACAGGTTCCCTCTTCCAGTAATTCTCCTGACTTGTCAACAGAGGGTGGTGCTGACATTTCAAACAGCACAGAGACTGCAATAGAGCCTGAGGAACATGATTAGAAGGCCAGCTTGTCAACTGACTTTTTTTTTTTTTTTTTTTTTTTTTTTTTTACACTGTATGATACCACAACAAGGGTATAACTGTAGCACTGTGGACCTTTAGGCCTCAAGACCAGAAGGGATGTGGACCTGGAGATTGCTCAGAGATGGATCTTTTTTTGTCCTCTTCGGTTTCAACTTCTCAAGGCCACACGTCACCGAGTCTTTAAACTGGAAGGAGACGATTTAAAGAAAAATTATGGAGACTGCCTTTTTCACTGTTGACTAAAAGTTTTTCTAATCTTTTTTTCTTGATTTTTTTTTTTTTTTTTTTTTTTTTTATATCTGAATATTATAATTTGACCTTGATAACTGATGTATTCAGTGATTTCAATATTTATTAGTCATTTGGCATGTATTTCCAAAAAAAATACATTTGACAGTTGGAGTTGTGTTTTAACCCCGAACACAGTTGTTTTGACTTTCTCTCCTATGAATGTGTGTTTCTCTTTCAGGTGAATGAGGACACCGACCACTGAGAATGTGAAGCAGCACTTCACATATGCCTGTTTGCTTTTTGTATGAAGCACTTACCATAAAATATATTTCTAATTAACATTATCTTGCACTCGTTAGCATTGACCCCTTGGAAGGATGTGGAATCTGTTGTAGTTTTGCTTTATCACTGTATGAAGCCAAAATAACCCAATGTTGCCCATAGTAACCAGCTTGGTAACTAGAATGTTGGTTTGGCTTAAGGGTAGCCATTTACTCTTTAAACAAAACACAAGGTACTTTTACAACTTTCTGTATGTCATACCTTAGTTTTCCAACTGTCACTTTTGATAATTAGAATTTTTACAGTACACATCTTTAAATCAGTTTTTGTAGACTTGTAATACATGTCCACTGCGCCTTCGTAGACCTGAAAATGGCTGGAAATTGAAGGCTTGAGCTTGTATCATAGTATTCATGGAAAGCAATAAATGCTGAAATTTGAAGTGCACCATGTTCGGTCAATACGAAGGGAGTTATTCAGTGGAGCTTCAAATCAAGCTCGTACCTGCAGAACAAGTAAGGCTCAAGAGTTACATTTTAGCCACCCCTTGACATGTGACTCTAGAAATAGCAGCATTGTGTGGTTGGTCTGTTGGCTTAAGATTGTAGTTCAAAGGTACACATCTTTGAAATTTGATGCAGAAATTTACAGTCTATAAAATTTCTATTGATGGGGGGGGGGGCATTTGTGGTGACCCATCGATAGTTTTGTGAGCGACTCCAACCCCACATGTCAAGTTCATGATGTTACATCTCTAAAAGAAATAATCGGATTTCTTCCTCCTTCTGCTGCAGTTAGAAATTAAAAGTGGCTGCTAGAGTTCAGATGTAAAATTGCCTATGAAGTGTCTGGTGGATTTAAACATTTATCTCTTTATCAGTGGCTGTTAGATGTTCACATCTTAAAAAGTTAATGTCCCACTTTGATGCTGAAATGCTGATTGTACACCATAACCTTCATGCTAACATGAGCCAAACATGCCACATTATTTCCCATTTTGTATTTATAAAGTAATAAGCAAACATTCCTGCCAAACCAACCTTCCCTACAATCCGTACTAGATTGCTTTCTTGCTTTTAAAAAGTATTTTTTTTTCGGTGTCATTTCGATGACACGGGAGTGAAAGCTACCACTCGTAGGTACAGAAATAGATGATCGGTAACAGAAATAAGACATACTTGTAAGCTGGTTGGATGAGGGGAAAAGACAAGGGAGATTCCCCTCACCCAACATGGGAGGAACATACAGTGACTTCTCGATGGCCTTGAAATTTCTAAGCTAAGATTATCGCTAACCCCGCTGTCAGCACATATCACAGGCCCGGAAGGTATTGGACGAGGCTGAACCCTCATCTGTAAACAATTAGGTTGCTATTCTAGTGATGTTGGTCTACTGAAAGCATGTAGTCACTTTATTTTCCCACAAAGTGCCTGGTACTCAAAGAAGGTGTATTTGAGCGGCCATCGTTAGCGAGAACACATTTATTAGGACCTTCGGTGGGACAGGAGAAGGCATGTAAACAGGGTAGCAGTAAGTAACTTGGCACCCGAAGGTCACAACTGAACATTTAACTGGTGAATCATCACACTGATCAGGAACTTCTGCCTTCTTGGAAAGATTACATGAAGGAAGACACCACCGATTTTGTTTTCCACCCCCATAAAGTTTGAGGACTCGGATGAATCCCTATCCTACATTTCCCATGATGCAACAGATATCATTTTTATTTCATCTTCTCTGACTGTAAACCTCTGCGGGCAGAATACTGACTGTAATGTGTAAAACTAGTTGTATTCCCTCCTCTGCAAATGTGTGCTCGAGATAGACTATATCAAAACCACATTTCTACCTTATCAGCGAACAGGTTAATTGTGTGGTCGCCTTTGTTATGTTTAATCTCAGATAAGAAATCTTTATGTTAATGTACTTGACCTTATATTTGATAATTCTTTTATCAATTCCGATCATTTCCACCTCCCAAATTTCATTTGAAAAGCTCAGATTGGGTCACATTTCTGCATTATTGCTTAAATCAGCCCATTTGACATTTTCATGTGACGTAAAGACCTTTATACTTCAGCATGTTTTACTTCATCACACAAGGAATTTAATTACATCATTATTAAATAAAGGGTTGTGAAACCTTTTTTTTAAGGAGTCTGTTTCTAGAAAGCTAACATACAATACATGGCCGTTTCCCTGTTTATTTTAGGTACATGCAACAGCACAATCCTCCCATGATCCATCTGTGAACTGATTGATTTTGACAAGTGTTCATTTCTAATCCCTTATCATGTGATCCATCGCAGCCTTGTGTCTCATCCTCACTTACAGAAGGGCTTTGCCTCAATAGAGCCCTAATAACAATTCAGTTTGTATGGACTTTCATGCCATATTCATTATTTAGTCTTTTTGCTGATTTTTCAGAAAGTCATCGGTCCGTAACTGAGCTATAACCTTTATGGATTCTGTAATGTAGAGAGGAGTTAGGGGAAAAAAAACAACCAAAAGTTAAGGGGGTCATCAAGCAGTTTCATGTAATGTAAGACATCATTTCCGTCTTGAGGGAGTTCGAGAAAATACTTGCACCATGGGTCAGCGCCTGAGCGAGGAGAGTGAGGACAAGGAAATCGATGTGGCAGAGCTGCAGGAATGGTACAAAAAATTTGTCGTGGAATGCCCGAGTGGAACTCTGTTCATGCACGAGTTCAAGGGTTTCTTTGGTGTCACTGACAACAAGGAGGCCGCAGATTATATAGAAAACATGTTTCGAGCCTTTGACAAGAACGGCGTAAGTATTAACTCCTGTAGCGTTGTAGCACAAGACGAGTATATAGTCGTATATCTCATTTCACACATGCTGCAGTATTAGTAGATATTTGTTGATTGGAAGAAAATCTGATAGTTAATTAATTTTAGTAAGGAAAAATATCCAAGCACCAGCTTTTGAAATGTGAAAATTTGCCGTTGCACAAAACAGATACACAAAACAAGCAATCTGAATTTGTACATTTGGGCCATGGAAAAGTACAATTAGTCATAAAAGTAATTGTTTACAGTCATACATATTTTTTATTTTTGAATCAAGACTATTCTGTCTCGTATATTGCAGCACCGAAATTTTGCCTGTCAAAGTAAGGAAAAAGTGTCCTAAATGGCCTCATAGGAGCCCTTCATGACCTGTGAACTCTTTCTGTTCATGTTAACAGGACAACACCATTGATTTTCTGGAGTATGTGGCAGCTTTGAACTTAGTCCTTCGAGGAAAACTGGAGCATAAGCTTAAATGGACATTCAAAATGTACGATAAAGATGGAAGCGGATGCATTGATAAAACGGAACTTCTTGAAATTGTGGAGGTAATAATGACTATTTCATGGTAACCACACGTGCATCATTGATCTGTTAAGCTTTTAAAACATTTTAAAGAAGGCTTCAAGATAAATCAGAGGGCTGTAATGAATTGCAGTCAGTGCTGGAGTCATCATAACATCCTTTCCTGTCACTCTCAGTCTATTTATCGACTGAAGAAAGCCTGTCATGGAGAGCTGGACAAAGAGTGTAATCTGCTGAGCCCAGACCAAGTGGTTGACCGGATATTTGAGCTGGTTGATGAAAATGGAGATGGTGAGTGTTTATAACGGTTTCCTGACAGCTTAAAACGTTTCACAGATGATTGAAAAGGTCTGCGTCAGGCTGCTGTAACGGCCTCGTGAAGTGCTAACGTAAAAGTGTACATCGCTTCATTATTGCTTGTGTAAATTGAAAGAGAAGGTGTGTGTAAGCTGCGGAATGATCATCTTGTAAAAAAAAAAAAAAATGATGAATTCAGGAATGGAGAAATGCCTTGTGAAATAAGACCAGAGAATAAATATGCTTCGCCACCTATAGGGGAGCTCTCACTGGACGAGTTCATTGATGGGGCACGGAGGGACAAGTGGGTCATGAAGATGCTGCAGATGGACGTCAATCCTGGGGACTGGATCAACGTTCGAAGACCCAGTGATGACTTCTAGGGCTGGACCACAGACTGTCAATCTGTCTCACACACACACACACGCACACGCACACACACGCACGCACTCCTCATGTGTGACCATTTGTGTTCTTGTTTTGTATCTATACATGTATATACAAGTGAAAAACCCTACAGTCATTCTGGCATTGTACTGTATGCTGCTGCACAATATTTAGATGCAATGTATGTCCACAACAATGCTGTGTTTTGCTTGTAAATCTGTTCAGAGATTTTGGTTCAGGTTCTACATTTAGTCAAGCTATTGAGCAATTGAGCAACAGTAGCTTGGACATATTTATTGCTTGATGGATGCAGGTTTATTTATCTGTATTTTATAGATGCCTCAGTCATAAGGTTCTTACTGAACTTTCTTTTGTGTTTTGTGTCATATAATAAGCATAAAAGCTATTCAATAAACACACTTAACCATACCCTGCAGAGGTTATGTTGGACGACTAGACCTCCTCTCTTGACTTTGTCGGCATATACAGACTGAGATTTATTCACATTAATTGCAACTGAAATATTAATCCAAATATGAAATATTTGACAAGGAGAATTTTCTGCATTGTCTATACTTTTACTTTTGATTTGTTAGGTAAATGTTGCTGATAACATGTATATGATTTCACTTAAATACATTGCAAGACTGTTACTTGTAGTGGAGTATTTTTTATAGTGTGATATTAGCAGCCTACTTTAAAAGACCTAAATAATTACACCATACACCACTGATAAAACACGTGAAGATCTGCAGCATCTTTAAACACAATGACTAAAATAAAACTAGAAAGTATAGGGTGTAAAACTGACAACGATACAAATGCAGAACAAATTATAATTACAGTTCCAGTTCCCTTTACAAAACATTTCCCATGAGTCTTCAATAATTCAAAGGGTGTCGCTTTCCCACGAAGTCTCATTCTTTCTCGCGAGAGAACAGTGTTTTTGTCGTGAACTGGCCACGTATCCTGCTGCAAACTGATAAGCCGACGGAGCTACTTATTAGGCAACAAAACGGCAATTCGCAGCCAAGTTGCAAGTTTTACGAGCAACTTCATTGACTGTTTGGTAAGTTATCAAACAAATCCTTCAGAGGAAACCGAATGCCGATAATTCTGCGTTGTTTTGAATCCGTTCAAGACTCCTTACGTCATACTCGCCATAGTGCCCTACTCGCTGTTGTCAATGTCGACCGAATTTCAGAAACCAGCCAGCACTTATGGATTTAAGGTAAAGATCACATTTACAGGAAAATATTGTTTTTATATGCGCTAAAAGGGGAGTTTCTGCAATAGTTTTCCTCTCCAAACACTCGCGTTTTACTTCCTGCTACTGTGCTTCATGACGTGGTGTAATTCCGCCCTCTACTGGCCAGCCTGAAGAAGACACCCGCAGACTGAATTATGTCACCGGGAACCTGTTCTCTTGCCCCGAGGACGAGGCTCTGGCCCACTGCATCAGCGAGGACTGCCGCATGGGGGCAGGCATAGCAGTGACGTTCAAGCAGAAGTTCAAAGGGGTGCCGGAGTTAAAGGAACAGAGTGAGTCAGCCTGACTATAAAAAATTCATCAGGAGTGAAATTGTCTCATTTTGAGGGCACTGAATCACATGTGAACATTTTCTATTCAGCACGGAGAAACTGGTTTTAGAGGTAGTCTACTAGAAACCTCGTAACATGCCATTCTCCTTTTTTTCCCCTACATTTGAATTTATTTGGAAGATATAATATATACACATTTACCACAAATTTGTCCAGACATAATCAGTCTTGTGGAAAATTTAGGCTTCACACTACAATTTCAAGCAAACAACTCCGGGTTGTAGCAATGTTTTTACTGCACAGCATGAATTTATGATGTCTTGCTCACTGGGGCTACAACTACTGATTATTTTCATTGATGATTCATTTGTCAATTATTTTGTCAATATATCGATAAGCTGTTTGGTCTTTTAAAATGTTAGAAAATGGTGAAAAAAAAAAGCCCACCAGTGTTTCCCTGAAGCTCCAAGGTGCAGCCTAAATTGTCTTGTTTTATCTCAACCAACAGTTCGCAGCCAAGAGATATTCAGTTTCTTATCATTGAGGAGTAAAGGAACCAGGAAATATACACATTTGAGAAGATGGAGACAGCGAATTTCAGCCTTTTTTCATTAAGACACGACTCACGATGATTAATTGATTGTCAAAGCAGTCTCCTCATTCATTTTCTGTCAATCAGCTTGTCAATTAATTGAACAATCATTGCAGCTCCATTGTTCACCAGTGAGTCAGTGAAGTTTAAGGATTTAGGAGCCATTATGTTTGAGGTTTTTATTGTGTCTTGTTCTAATGCAGAAATATTCGTCTTCCTTTTCCAAACAGAAAAGCTGACAGGACAGTGCGCCGTACTGACGAGAAAAAGACGCTTTGTCTACTATCTGGTAAATATGTAACGGTTACTTAAAACGGCTTGAAAACCGAGCTGTGCTGCACACCTCTAAAGAAACTAAGATACTTTATTCAAAAGTCATCGTAGTCTTTACTGTTGCTCTCCTGTTATTCTGACGCAGATCACGAAGAAAAAGGCCAGTCAGAAACCCACCTATGACAGCCTGAGATGCAGCCTGGAGGACATGAAGTCCCACTGCATAAAGAAAGGAGTAACACGAATATCAATGCCTCGGTTTGTGTCCATTTCCAGTCATTTTGAGATACTTTTTTTTTTTAAGAGAGATAATCGTGTTCTTTTAACGTCACCTTGTTTTTGTGCCAGTTTCAGGTACTGTTATAGTGACACGCCGTGTTTCTGTCTCTCTCTCCGACAGTATCGGTTGTGGCCTGGATAAACTGCAGTGGGCAAGAGTGTCGGCGATACTGGAGCAGGTCTTCAAGACCTCAAACATCTCCATCACAGTCTATAGTCTCCCTCAGAGAGAAGAGACCACGGTGATGAGGGAAAACGCACGCAGATGATTGGTCAAAATGTTTGTTTATTTGTATGCTTACTTGATGTACTTTGCTGTATTATTGGCGCCAAATAAGAAATGTTTTCACTGGATAATATTTTTTTATGTTAAAAATTCAACGGAAAATAAAAGTTTTTTTTTTTTTTTTTGTAATTCAAAGTCACCTCGAGCTGCATGAATTTCTGCAAGTAGATGACACTTAGGACATCATTCCACTGGCCAATGACAAGCATCCATTTTCAGCTATTTGACAGTGTGGGCGCTGCCTTTGAAACGCGTTAATCTAGATTTATTACTAAATTAAGATGCAACGGGGATTGATTCACCTGTCCCATCTAAATTTAACATCACATATGGTGTTTTACAGCAGGTTATTGAGCCTGAAGTATCAGGTTTCTCTGCATTTGCCCATTCATCCACCAGGCATTTACTTTATTAATTGAGCAAACAGTGTATTTGCATTTCTCTGTGGTCACCATATAACTTCTGGAGTGCTCATTGTATCCCTCTGCAGATGGCCGAGGTATTGTATGAGCCATTATTGATCTGCTCGGGTATTGTACTTTAACGCAGCTGGGATGCAATGTGAGTGAAGAGGGAGAGGAGTGGGGGAAACTGACACCACAAAGTCAATCCCACACATCCATTTTCTCCAGCTTGGCAAAGCCTTTTAACACATCACTAAACTCTGGTGGAAAGAAGAGCGAAGAAGCCGCACAAAATCAAACCGCTCCATTTAAGGCGTTTTGTTAAATGGGTCAGATTAGATGATCTGACTGAAGAGGGCTCCATTTAATGTGCTTCAGGTATTACTGATTATCATAAACCTCAGCAGCAGTGACCGTGTCTGAACATGCTCAGTGGTTTGCCACCCTCCCATTCTCCTTTGGGGCACCTTCAATAATTCACAAAGAAGAGGCATTAACACTGTACACTGAGGCTGGCTGGCCCATTTCACCTCCATTTATCCAGGCTGGCTGGGAGACTGTACTTCGGCATCACTGCACCCCCCCCCCCCCCCCCCCCCCGCTCTTTTCTTCCTCTACCTCCTCCTCCTCTTCCTCCCTTCCCATCCCCCTTCATGCCTGGCAATTAGACTCCACACTGCAGCAGAGCCGCCTAAACATGCTGCAGTGAGTGCAGGGAAAATCTCCCTTCATCTGACCCACTGTCACTCAACGTGCTTCGGCTGGTGCACCGAATGCATCCGAATCAGTTCTCCTTCCACCTGAGAGCCCCCGTCCTCCTCCCCCCTCCTCCCCCCGTCTCTTTTGTTTCCGTGCATCTTCCGCTTGTCCCACTGCAGTCGACCGATTCGCCTCCGACGCTCTCCCCCATTCCCGCTCCGACTCCTTTTTCTCTCCCACACACACACACACACACACACACACACACACCCCTCATCCCCCCACCATCCCCCACCATCCCCCACCCCCTCCTCCTCCTCCTCCTCCTCCTCCTCCCTCTGTCCTCCATTCCATTTTTTCTTTGCTTGATGCGTATGAAATTGCCGAGCTCAGCATTCTTCTCCACGGGCACTCAGGGAAAAAAGGGGAGGAAAAAAAAAAAAAAGGACAGAGATGAGCTGGGCGGGAGGGTTTCTGGTGCACCACATAACTGGACCCCTTCCAATTAAAGAAGAGAGCTTATGTTATTGAAGAGCAGCTTAGCCAATCAGGAGGCAGTGCAGGCAAAGACAGCAGGAAAAAAAAAAAAAAGCAGCAGAGCGAGTGGGCAAGAGAAAGGAAAAAAAAAACAAAAAAACTGCAGTGTGTGAGCGTGTGTAGTTTTTATCCCTCCCCTGAGCAGATCCTTATCAATTTGGGTACTCCAGTCTTGGGGTGCATTTGAATGGGTGTCTGTGTGTGTGTGGCAGAGTTTACAGAGGACAGAGTAAAGGTGTGTCTACAGGGCTGTGTTAGACTCATTCATTCTGAAACTGGAAGTAAGAGAAAGTAAGAGGAGATTGATTATTTTTCTCTCTATCTCAAAGTGTCTCGGAGCCTGCGGAGACGGGGGAAGAGCTCGGTGTCCGGGAGAGAGCAACCTGCACTAAAGGTAAGCCCGCTAACACCCTCCTCCTACTACAGACGAGCGTGGCTTTTTTTTTTTTTTTTTTCTTTCTTCACTTCTGAAGTTGTTTCTGTATTAGTTGGTGAATATTCTGGCTGTTTACCCTCTTTTAGGTTTTTCACATGCAGGTACATTTAAACACACGCACGGGTTTCTACTTTTTGGTGTTTATGCACAGACTTGAAAGAGAAGCAGAGATGTGAGGCAAAGGAAGAGAAGGGGGAGAGAGGGAGGGACGGAGGAGGAAGGTTAGTGCGGGACTCCCTGATGCTCCTAGGCAAGTTTCTGTGCACACGGTTCTCTAGTGCTGCAGTATCCCATTACATCCCTGTGCGAAGCTGCCTCAGCATCAAGCCAGTGCCAGGCTGAGCAACTCAAACCAGCTCCCAGATTTCTAAAATTACTATCACTGTTTTGCCTGGTTCTTTTTTATTTTTTTATTTTTTTTAAATCCCTGCTTGGGATGAGTGAAGTTTTTGTCTCTTATACTGCAAATTCAGTGCCCTCTGATAAGCTCAGTGTGACAAAGAGCCCATTTTTCTTGTGTCGTGCATGCTCGGATTGTGTATTCTGCCTGTCAGAGGGGGTTGCTTAGATAACTGGCTCTGATAGCGTTTGAGCCTGGTGATTAGTTTTTGTTTGGTTTATCCGGTGTTCTGGGACTTCCTTTAGTCTGAGCCTGCAGCAAAAGTAGGCTCTCGGATTGGTTAAACTAGCCTCACTGACTAAAGTGTACCAAAGAAATGATAGACATTTTTTTTTATTGTATCAGTGTACCTTCACAGGGTTATTTGACGCCTAAAAATGGTTTGTCTTACTCTAAAATGAGCTTAAATAACCAAAAAAAGTGAAAGTTGAGGTAGAGGTCAATATGTAATGCACAAATATGTTTTTTTTATTTTTTTTATTATGAATTCATTATCAGCTTTCATTAAGTGCATTCACAGTTTATTTATCACATCCCACTGTCTTTTTTTTTTTTGAAAGTCTGACCTTCATCATTTGAGAATGAAGATTTGATGCTGTCCAGCAGTGGGCACTGTGTGTTTCCTCTGTTAAAAATGTCTGTGAGCACTGGCCTGCTGCAGAATAGGAGGAAATAATGGATGGACTTTGTATGTTTTGTGTGGGCACGCTAAAAAACAAGGTTAGACAGGATGACTAGTACAGGATGTACCGGTGTTTTTTTTTTTTTTTTTATAAGGCTTGTACCTCTTTCACCCTCTGATAGTAGACAAAAGCACAAGACATGCACACATCTGACCAGAATGAACTGGTTTTATATTATGTTTCAATGATTAAAGCTCTAGTTAGATATGGGGATACAGAGAGGGTCGAATCCATTTCAGCACCATGGACAGAGCACGTAGCAGGGACTGTTTAGAAGTGCTTCTCTCTTTTTATTTGAAAGCAAACCAGTGTTTAGTAGGTAGAGTTAGTGGACAGTTCTTAGTCTGTTGATGTAGTTAGTCTGATAAACTTCCTGGTTATACACATTTCCATTTCCATACTATATACTGTCATCAGTCGTGCACCCCTATTCCTTTGGGTTTTTTTTTCATTTTAAGACACGAAGAAAACACCTTTCATTATTCATGCATCTTTCCTTTTCTGGAACACAGTCTCTCTTAAAGAGAGCCACGGTTTTGCAGAGATGCTGAAAACTCAGCTCTTTATTTTGAAACCCTCTGCGCTGTCCTTGCCTACCTGTAGTATGCTCCAGGTGGGAGTGTCAGCACTGTGGTTTTGTTCTGCCTTTCTTTTCACTGCAAAGCTCCAAATGAGACATCAAACTATGCAATACGACTGACTGCACGAGCAAAATCATTCAATCAAGTGGGACATCTGGCTGTTAGATGGATTTATTTGCCTGATAACACAAAACGAAAAGGATAATATTATTAAAACAGAAGAAACATTATGTCTGCCAATAGTGGCTTGTAATTAATTATGTCTCCTGCAAATGTGTATAAAACAATGTAGGAGGTGCTAAAAGACAACAGTGTTGTGTTACATCTGTGAAGAGAACATGTAAAACATGTAATGACTCTGGCTCATACAGCTCCGACACCTGCTGGGACACAAAGCTTTGTTTCATGTCATGGTTGAGAGCGACCAGGCTGTCGGCGTACTGTGAAACTCATTCAGATCGTGATAATCAGAGAACCTCAAACCTTTAATGGAAACCGGAAACATTACCCCTCACCGTTACAAGAATTAGCCACTATCTAAGAAAAACACAAATTGTGAGAGATCAGGGAGGTTTAACATTTTCTCATTCAATACATTTTACAAGTGTGGTTTACCAAAATGTAATTATTTAGCAGCCAGTTGACAGTTCAGGTCATGTTCAAGTATTTACTGCTGGGAGAAGGTTCCTTGTGGCAAGTTAGCCTTATCTTTATCATGCCTACATCTTTGTAGGCACTATGTAGAAGTTATGTTTTGTAAGTCGGTCTAACTGTTGTGGAGTTTTTGGAGGAAGGGAGCAGCTGCTGGGCTTGTCATTGCTCATCCTCCCCGCGTGACACCCTCTGTCCCAGGCTGCGTGGCATGGGCGTTTAGTGCGCCCCTGTAAATGATGGTGTAGGCAACATAGCGGAGCAGCAACGGCTGTCACTCTGACATACTACCGTTAGCAACAATACCAAAACTCTCCATGTCACGAGGAGACCAGGTGCTTTGTGAACTCTTCAGAATTTGCTGTTTAGATTGTTCAGCTTGAAACGGAGGACACTGCAGATGTTTAAGGTGAGCGGACACTCTGGGGGATGTTAGAATGACACCTTGATTAATACAGTGAACGCTCAGAAGGACAGTGTGTGTACTTGTATTACTCATGTTGTGGGGACATACAGTAAATTTGTTTGCACACATGGTCACATTGTTTGGATTTGACTGTCTTTTAGAGACAAAAATTAAGTTCTCGTGAAGTAAATCATTCGGGTTTTAGGGTGAGGAGGGTGAGGTTTAAGATTTGTGTGAGGCTGAGTTTAGGTTTAGGTTGTAGGAAGGGTTTGAAAGCCAGTAATGATTATAGTTTGGGCAAGTTTCTAGGACACGAATGTGAGTCAATGTAATGTTATCTGAAGTGAACGAAAACACAACTGTGCACGTGTGCCAGCACCATTGCCAGGATGAGGGGACTCTCAAGCTGAAGGTGAGAGGATGTATTTGTGTTGCTAAGTGTGCATGTGAGTGACAGAGGGAAGGGTTGTTCGAACCATGAAACAGCGTGGGACACACGGATTACAGTCAACCTCACGAGTGTGGAGAAAGAGGGGCACGAAAAGGACAAAAGCAATGAGATGAAAGTGGAGAGAGAGGAGGAGGTAAGACAAAATGATACAAACAGTTGGCCGGAGAGGAGGAAGAAAGATGGAGTAAGAGATTGAGAGACTGTCAGAGGCAGAGCAAGAATGGAAGGAGAGTGGGTGTGCATCACAGAGCTACGAGCACTGCAGTACATTGCAGTGCCCAGCCCCCGCTGCGTTCTCTGCTCACCATCCGGTTCCATGCACTGAAAAGACCCCTGCAGCAGCAGAGCTGCACAGCGTCGAGGGCTGCCTGCTGATGAACAGCAACCTTACAACGAGCTTTTGACCCTCCATTGTGCATTCTGGATGGGCGATGATTTAAGGAGTGATGGAAACGCGGTGCACAAGAACAAAACAGCCGACTCGCACGCGTGCATTGTCATGTAGAGAGAGAGAGAGAGTATTCACTTCACGCTCCCCCTGGATTATGTAAGCGTATAACACATTCACTTCGCCAGATACCAGCTGAATGATCCCACTGTCCCTGGACATGTTTTCCTCATTAGGAACATCTGCCTCGCTGTTTGCTTTTGTTTCATACGTAGCATCTTTGCAAACACAGGACGGACACTTTATTGATCCTATTGTAACGGCAACAATAGGGAGGCAAACAGCATGTGCCTTTAAATATCTTGTGTTAGTTTGCCTGTGGTTTCACATTTTGTTGATGAAGCCTCTGTGTGGCAGGTAAGAACTAACGACCTCACGAATAACTGCTGAGACCTCCATCTGACGTGGGCTCACATGACAAGAACAAACTCTTTATTTAGTTTAAAGTCAGGCAGGGTACCGTGTGCATGAATGACTCACACAGTATAGCCTGACACTTAAATTCTCCTGGATTAATTATATAGCTTCTGGCCAGGCAAGTAATACTCTCTCTGTCACACACAAGCGCACGCACATAAACACATGCGTGCAGATGTGAAAGTCATCTCGAAAAGCTAAAGGAAACGAAGGAGAAGCTTGTTTCTGCTCCCATAATCAGTCGCTCCGTTTCCATCCCACTGGCTGCCCGGGGGGGGGAGTTTGACCGAAGCGTGAGAGCTTCCCCCGTTGTATGTTCTCTGGTTTCCCCTCTTCTCTGCTGATGTGGATGATTCAGATTGCGTAGCGTGGACTCTCTCCCCTTCCTTTCTGTGACACGGTCTGGTCGTGTCTCTCTCGCCGTGCTCGGGAGTAGTTGAGTCAATTACACCTTGCCAGACAGGTGTTTGAGCCGTTAAGTGTGTTTGCCTCGCCACATCAGGCTGTGTTTGCTTCTGATTTGCACTGAAATCAGAACCGTGCTTCGGAAATGACACGGCAAAAATATGTGCTGCTTGTGAGTCACACTGCAACTGAAGATAGTAATACAACTCATTGCAAAAGCATCCATTCAAGTGTATCTGACCCTCAAAAACATGATGTTTACTATCGCATTTGTCTGTGGGGCATCAGGTGCATCAGACTGAACATTCATTTACAAAATGATTCACTTTTTTTTTTTTTTATCAGCTCTCAGTAAAAAAAAAGTATGTGAATATTTAACCTCGCACAATCTAAAAGAAAAGGAAAAATAGAATTGCTTTAGTCCTTGCAAAAGCACACTGCTCACATTGTAATGCTTGAAGGGAAAATGTTGTCTTTGACTCCGGAAGGCTGAGAATGTAGTTATGAAAGGAAAACGAGAGAAACGCTCGCCTGTGGTTTGTGTGACAGAGAGAGTGGGAGAAAGCGGCAGAGTATTGTAGTGTGGGTGAGCTGCAGCAGGGATTCAGAGTGCTGCATTGAGCTGCATAATTAATGTTAAGAGGGTGGAGCTAAAGGCGGAGATAACTTGCTATGAAAGACCAAGCCGCTGCAATACTGCGAGACCGGAGATGACTCCTTTTTTTTTTTTTTTTTTTTTTTTTTTTTTTTACAAATTTGAAATCTGGAATCACTTATTAGGAAACAGGCTGCACAAAGGCCGGCATGGAAGTCATATTTCTGATGCAGAACCAAGGGAGCCACAGTCGGTCGTTTTGGTCCAGCTCCGTGTCCCCGTCCCATCTGCTCTCTCGGCCCTGAAAGCCAATCATTCACCACTGAGCTGTGTATCACAGCCAAATGTCTCAATGCTGGCTGCACTGCTCTGTTAATCATCCAATTTGTAGCAAAGCACCTTTCTATATGACACATCTGGTTTAACTCTCATCTGGTCTGTCTGGATCATGGAAGGATGAGGAGCTGCTTTAATCTGCAGGATGGAGTTATATTTAGTCATCTTCTTTATAGATTCTAGGTTGTTGGTTTCTACATAGATAGACGATGTTAACTGTTTATAGAAGGACACACATTGTTTCAGAAAACCTGCTCTATAAGCACACACACACTCTATTCTTCTCTGCTCAGTTTTATTTTTAAACATGGTTCCTCTGCATTAGAGACATCTGCCTGCAAGTCCAACCATGTATTCACTTCACACATTTATGCACATGCATACACTTGTGTTTGATAAAGATGCAGTCAGGGTGTGCGCTGATCCCCCTTGGATGTGAATATATGTTTATTAAGACTTGTATTCAGTGATTTCAGGCTTCTTTTTTCTTCATGTATAAACATGGTTGCCTTCGGTGCTGCCAGAGCTTAGGAACAAGTCGCTTCTCTTGTCTCCCGGGTGATATTGCCTAGCCTCTGACCACATCCATATCACACCGCTCCGCTGGCACCCCTGTCACCAAACCTCATCATCACTGTGGGGTTCTGAGTACTTGGCAACTATTCTGCTGCAACACCCCCAGCTTCCATGTCCTCAGTGCTTTACAGTAAATCTCTGCACGCAGGAGAAATAAAACAGTTTTTTATTTTTCCCTAATATGTTTATTTCCTTTTGATTTCTTTTCTTTTCTTTTTTTTTAATGTGAACCAGCGCCACTCTTTTTTTAGCTGTATCTGCCAAAAACTACTGTGGAGATCTGTCCTTGTCAAGAGGGTTAACGGATTGCTCTCAGGCATTTGAAATGCCTGGCCATACACATCTAAGAGGCAGCTTCCGATGACAGTTTTAGTTCAGTCTCCCCGGAGCCAAAAAATCACACTAAAATTACAAGCTCGATATTGTCAGGTGCAAGCAGAGACTGATACAATTGAACTTTGATGGTTGGCGCCACAGAAAGGTGCAAAATGATTCATATAGCTACAATATCAAGATTGTTTGGAAGCAGTGATTTAATCTGTCTGAATAATGATAGTGGACTTGATGATAGGCTGCCAGCAGTTGTCTTCAGAAAAATACCTTCAGGGTCTGTGTGTGTTTAAAATGCAGTTTAAGGGCGTTGTGTGTATTTTCCTCTTTATTTTTCCTCTTCCTTGCCTACACCAAAAGGCATCTGGCAGCACAAGAAGGTTTTTTTTTTTTTTTTTCTACTTCTTAGAGAAACAACAGAGGAGGCCTCATTAAATATATTTTTCTGGCCCTTGAAATCTTAGAAATGAAGAGACATTTTCTATTTTCTTTCTGTCCCTATTCCCACAGGGTTTTGCAGTGGGAGAGCTGAGTTGCCATTTCTTAGTGTTGCCAAGCGAGAGTCTGCCCATCTGACATGCAGAACGCTTGAAGCGGAGCAAACATCAACAGAAAACCTTGAAAAAACACCCACCCCCCCTTTTTTTTTTTTTTTTCCCCTTCTTTAAAAGAAACCCAAGCTTTAAAATTGTTTTAAATGCGTCACATGTCTTGAAATGAACTTAAAATTCAGGCTGCCATTGTGAGGAATTTTATAATTTTGCCTGTGATCTGTGACTTTTTGGAGGGTTTGTTTACAAACCAGGTTTATAAGGACTTAAGGTTTTTCATTAGAGGAATACTGTGCAATCTAATCGGCCTGAGAGAACTAAGGCGAAAGGAGGGTGGAGAGGGTGGAGAATACGTTAGCTGTGTGAGTAGGTGCTCGGCATGAAGGCTGCTTTTTTCTCTTTGAGATTTTTGAGGCCAGTGTGCAGGCGAAGGACACAGCATACAAAATCAAAAATCCCTGTGAGTTCTAACAGTAGTGCTCCCACATTCCCTGTGGTGGGACTGAGAGATAACAAAGAATTATATAATCAAAGGGAAAACATGTTTTACTCATCAAATTATGAGGTAAATTGTGTTGAGAGGCACTGATACATTTAAATATGCGCTTTACTTGTTGTAGAGCGTTTAGTGTTTACTTATTTCAGGAGATGATTTAAGGATGATCTTTATATATCAAAAGAAACAAAATACAGTTTCTGGCTGAAGATTCTACAGAACTAAAGTGATCAAGCTTCATTTTGTTTGGATACTGTTTGGACAACATTGGCTCAGTGCGAACAAATCATGTCTGCTGAGCTTAGATTGTTCTAGAGCTTGACCGATACTGGGTTTTTGATTCCTATGGCAATACCAATGAGAACAAAATACAAATATGAACATATTGACCCAAATAATCAAGCACTTGTGATATGTAATGGGGACAGAAGATTTTACAGTTTAACAAAAACCTTTATTGTACAAAATTACATTATTTCTAGGCTCACATGGTAGAGCGCGTTGCCCACTAATTGTAAGGTTGGTGGTTCCATCCCTGGTTCCTTCTGTCCACATGTCAGAGTGTCCTTGGGCAAAACTCTGACTGTTCCCGATGGAAGGTGAGCACCTTGCAGGGCAGCTCTGTTGTCATTGGTATGTGAAGGATATGCAAACATTTTAGCTTGCTTTATAGACTTTTAAGGTAAAAACACACAACATATAAGCGCATACCATCAATGCATTGAGACAGTGAAGTTCACTGGAGATGTAGTAGGTATAAAATATAATTAACTGGGAAATTAACAATTTCATTGCAAGCATATTTTTTTATATTGGACAACATATACACTAATACCAATATTTCTGTGATAGGTTTGACCTCCAGTGAGGCACCGCAGTTTTTTTGTGACTTAAATGAATAGCTCCAGTTGTATGAGTGGCGTGTGATTTATGGTGCTTTGTGAAGCTGAAGGTGCTCCACTGAGTGTTGAGCAATCCCCTTCGCTCATTGCCTTCTCAGGTCTTTGTGCTGCTGCACATTCCCCGAATAAAAGATTACATGCTGTTCATTTGTATTCAGCTAACATGTTTGGAGTCAGACCACATTTCAGAAACAGAGGTGTCAGAAACAAACTGAAAGAATCATCTACTTATCTAACTTCTCCTGCATTTTAAAACTAATGAAGTGCAAAGTTTGAATACTTTTGTTTTTTTGCCTGCGTGTTTCAGTGACAGCCAGATTCAATCTCTCCCAAAGAGATTATTGACTTGACAGCAAATTGGTTGGTGCCTTCAAGAGCATGATGGAGGGTTGCAAAATCTATTTCCTCCCATGATAAGGCTGGTAATAGTTGGGCCTTGCAAGAGGGACATGACATTCATTGTATTATATTGATCAGAATAATTACTGTCATCCTTTTGTGCAGTTCTATAAAGCCTCTCACAGCATTGTTATTTGGAGAGCTGTTTGTGAGTAGTTTTTTTTTTTTGCCATCTTCATTCTCATCTGGAGAGTTTTCCCTGAATCATTGCTCCAAAAGCCACAGAGATCCACACTGCACATTGTCTTTGCAACTGTGTCTCTTTTCGTCAAGTAAGAATGCTCTGTGAATTGTAGCATAGCTGTGTTAATCGCCAAGAGCTTGCATGAGAGTGGTTTTATAATATCTGACAGCTCAGGAGGATAAAAAGGTAAACAAAGTGGGGGGAAACATCAAGATACCGCTGTCGAGGCCTTGTATCCTGCCGTATGCTGCAGGGTATGATGCACACATTCCAAGCATGAGTGCATCACGACCGCTGCAGTGTCTAATGTTTCTCTGAAGTTTGTGTTAATGAGTCAACAACAGAAAACAAACCCATCTTCATCTATTTGAGGCAAAATAAAAAAAAGTGTTCACCTCCATTCTCTGCCATCACTTTCCTGATCCTCTCTCAGACTCTCCTTCTGTGTCGTCAGTTAGAACACACACACACACACACACACACACACACACACACACACACACACAACATGGTATTAGTCATGACAGGGGAGCCACCATTTTGTTGAATAAATAGGCTCATCCTAAACCCACAAACTGTTGCCAATCTTCAGTCGTGACTGTTTACTCAACACATGTCACAAATTTCCTATTCAGATCAGAAGACTTTTTATATCTCACCTCAAAGTCAGAAACTCAGGGCATTTTTCCCACCTGAAAGTGCAGACCGAGGTCTGAACCAAAGTTCATGTTTTGTCACTTAATACTTGTGATCTGGTCGGTTTTGGCTCCACATTGCAATTTTTGAGCGCACGAAAGGACTTTGCATGACCTACCTACATCCTGTCGTCATCACTTATACATGTGTCTGGCGGCGGTGTGTCAGTTCCACCGGTAGCCTTTTCTGTTTGAATGGAGAAAAATGCATGAAAAGATTCTTTTCTTGTCACTATCCTATTATTGTTACAACATTACTACAAGCACTTATCCTCCTCTCAGGAAATAAGTAATAAGTTGTGGCATTTTCACATGTTTTTTTTTCCAAGTAGACTTTTGATAGGTAAATTGGTTATTCTAAAATGTGAGTGTTTGTAAATGGTTGTCTGGCTTTTTTTTTTGGTCCTTTGATGGACTGGCATGTATCCTGTCTTTGCCCAAAGTCAGCTGAGATAGGCCCTGTCCTTTCTGTGACCCTGTTCAGGATAAAGCTGGTACAGATAATGGATGGAAGGAATGGATGGTCCGGACTATTCTCTTGGGCATCTTTGAAACAGGCTATATTGGTTCAGACCAAACTTCAAAGTCCGATACTTCAAAGTTAGGTGTGAAAGAACCCTACAATCCAGAAATTTATTGCAACATAATTTCTCTCACCAGATAATTAAAGTCTACCAAAATCACTACACTGAGCTGCTACATTTATTCTACAAGGCGATTGATAATGTGTTGTTGTGAGTCATCTTGAAACATATTTTTGTTTTTAAAAAATCCCCTGTGATTTAAAAAAAATTACAAGCAGGCAGCTTTTTAGTCGGTGTTTTTTCATATTGAGCTCTGAAAGTGATGCGCATCCCCGTGTTTTCTCTGCCGTTATGTAAACCTGACTGCTGTAGAGAGCGTGTCAATGCAGTGCGGGGTGCTGTTTATCTAGGACATGCCTGGTTTGTGCCCCCTCATTCAAATGTGTGTAAGGGACTGTGAAAGCTAGTCTGATATTTTGGTTTTTTTTTCTCTCTCAGACAATTTTATGAAAATGTCCTTGACACAGTGGGCAATTACTCAGCTAGCTGCTCTGCCTTAAGGAATACACTGGTGGTCAAAACACAGAGACCAGGGTACAGTTACGGCTGGGTCATGTGCTCCAACAAGCTAGTCAGGCATGATTGTGGTTAGTTGTGGTGCTTACATAAAGAGGGGTGGAGTATGGGAGATACAAATAAATCTACTATTATATAGATAAAGAAGGGATCAATGCTTATTGGTAACTGTTATCATTGGTGTTATTTAGATTAGAGATCTCCTGAGCAGAATGTTAGCATTTTTAAATTTAATATGATAGATTTGTATCTTCCCAAAGAAACCTGATCAAATGTGGATCTTTTCTTTACAATGATGTACTTTATCATCCACCTCAGCTGGCCAGTGTTGTGTAACTTCTGACACAGCAGCCCTCATCACATTCATCCCCCTTGAAGGCTTCTTGAAAAGTTATGTACAAAAACATCCTCACTTCATATTGGCATCTTCCTTGCGCCCAGCTCCATTTTCTCTCTTGATTTGTTATGCCCTTTGATCACTGTCGGGGCAATAGTTTGCGCCATGACTTAGTTTTCACCCTTGAGAGGAGTTTGAGTTTATGATGTAATAGAGTGCTATTATCAGTCAACATTGTTTTTGGATTTGACAGAAGGAAACCCTTAATACATTTTCTTTGAACTCTATCTAACATTGGCACTTCATTTTGTTTTAATAACTAGTTCCTCATATACATGAGTTTCTGACAGTAGCATACAAACACAATCCTTAAATAAATGAGACAGAGTGATTCATAATTAAAGTTAGATTGAAATTCTAACACATTTTTCATCAGTTTTAGTCTCCTTTATGTCCTGCAAGAGAATTTATCTGTGTATTTTCAAAGAATTGAAAAGGCAAATGATATATTTCTGCCGCTTCTGTATTTGCTGTTATGATCGTCATGACATGCAATATCAACATTTCGACTGGCAAGCACTAATTAGCTGGAATCAATTAAAGTAAAAAATAGAATCGTGAACTCCCACAATGGTTGTAACTGTTTCATTTACTGATTACAGTCAGAAGGATGAGAGTCTTTAAATCTGTAAATAACTGACTGCAAACAATCTCTTTCCTATTTTGCACTTTACAGACTCAGCTATTACTATAAAATTCAATCAAATAGCTTGGAAAACAAGAAACTGTGGAAATCTGTTTGTTGTTAGCAAAAAGTGTCCGACTCCTCAGTTTGGCTCGATCTCAGCTGGAAAGCTTGTTGCCTGACCTCATGTCGGCTGGGTTTCCCCGATGCCTCAGCTCTGTGCGAAGTAAATGGACTTCTGCGGGCTAGGTGATTGCATTGCTCTCAGCCTGAAACTACAGTGAAACTGTGAATTACTGAGTAATTCATTTATACATTGAAATTGACATTTTGTCCTTATCTAGTTCCCAGCATGCAGCTGAAAAGTCGAAGAATCTCCTTAAAAACGCTCTTTACATTTTTGCAGCATCGCCATTTTAACAGAACAAGATGAAGAAATGAATCCAAATTGGAAAGTTAAGCTCCAATAGAAGTTACACTGTGCATTATGTATTGGTGCATACTTTAAACAGGTTGTGCTGCCGGCTAAGCTGCTACTCCTTCTGGGATTTTGTAGACGCAAGGTTGGAGCATTTAGTGAATGCAAAACTGAATGCCTGATTCATGAAGCATTTGCATTGTGTAGTATTTTCATTTTCAAGTTCTAAAAATGATAAATGCAGAAGGAAGTTCAATACAACTTTGTTGTTGTTTCATTTATTTATTCTTAATTTTTTATTTTCACTCCTTGATGAAGCAAAAATCCCTCATAAGTGAGCTTTTTAAAATGATAGCTGTAGTTTCTTTTGGGCACAGGCATTAGCACCCAGATAAGCATAAATGACTAATACTGTCTGTAATTATTTATCCTCCAGCTTTGTAAAGCTAAAATCATCCACAGATATCAGTAATAAATGACAATATTGAATGACATTAAACTCTGCCAGCGGCGCTTGCGATGGAGTTGTTGGTAATAATTGAGTGCTGCTGTTTGGAGGTACAGTGCTGGTGTGAGGGGCACTGCTTATTAAATTTCTATTTACAGAATGAGGCATTTTTCCTCTCTTGATTTCAGAAACTGAAGGGTAAAGTATTATTAGTTAATTTTACTAAAGAGGGCCAGTGTAGGTGAATTGAGATGTAAAATGTGTGCAATGTAGGGTTGTGAAACCTGTCACACCTTTGATGCAAATTAAAAAGAAATAAAAGTTCACATTAGGACATTTCTGGCTGAAACGCAGCAGCGGGGTCAAAACTAATTAATGTAAATGCCTGTCACTGACTGAGTGACAGTGACTGAATGACTAACTGATTAAGTTACACCATTTGTTGGCCAAATGCCACTACTTCCTCTCTCTGTTTCTCATTAAAAGCCATTATTGCTCATTAAAAGCCCGGCATTTCAAAGAGGGTCCTGGACTTCTTTTTTTCTTTAGTTTACAAAGGACCGAACAACACCAAAAGAAAGAGCTTTTACACAAATGTAAGGGTTTACTCACAAAATTTGGAGCAAACAAAAATACAGGGAGCCAGCTGAGGCTAAGTCCAAAAGACAGAGTCCAAAAATGCAAATAAGAACAGGCAGGGAGCAGAAACGAGGAGCCAAAAACATGGAAACTGAAAAGACAAACTGACAACATGAAAAGGGAATATAAGGACTACGGGGGAGAGGAGCACAACGAGGGACAGCGAAACTAATCAGGGCGGGGTGGATAATCACAAATGGGAAACACATAAGGGCAGGAGGTGACGTAAACCAAGACACAGGGTGTGAGTGATTCAAAAGTGAAAAAAGGAAATATAACAAACTAATGGTCAGAGCCATGACAGTCTTGTTGCCTGCTGTAACCCTCCACTCAAACATTTTACTGTTTGACCATCACTGTACAGGATGTTTTGAATTTGACACAAACAGGATGCTTTAAAATTATTTGCCTGAATATGGAAAGCGTTCTGAGATCAAAATAAAGACTTTAAGGTGTTGCAACAACTCAATTGCTTATTCGCTTATTGTTTACATATTCATAGGTTGTGGATTTTTCAATGAGTGAGGAGGCTTTGATGCTGTTCAACCAGGTAATTGGATTTTTATGTGAATTCAAAGCAGTCTGTTTTTTTTTTTTTTAAACCTGCCTGCAGGAGATCTTTAAGTTAACATTTCAAAGCAGAGAGACTGTAGAGGAAGTCTGGATGAAATGCAGCCGAAGTGTCTCACATGGAGACATCAGGAAATGTAAACACAGCAAATAATTAGATTGGGCATTCTTTGACTCGGTGAATGCCAAAAAACAATATTGAGTTTGACATGCCGAAAAACTGATAATTAACAATTTAATGAGGACGGCAGTGACGTGGCTCTTGTTCATTTCAGTTTGGGACATAGTGCAGTTTTACTGAACGCTGTTGTGACTTGTGAATATTTTCCAACACCCTCTTCAGATCAGTGAGTTCTTGGAAAGGCTGAGCTACTGTTGGACCGTGCCGTTATCCTTTGACAGATACCAAATGGAAGTGATGCTATTTTTACTGGTTAATTAAAACTGTCACCAAAAGAGGAACTCAGAGAAGCCAAGTTTCCTTTTGACGTTCAAACGACGTTTACATTTACTGTTTAAAAATGGTGGCTTAAAGACAGTTTAACTGACATTACTGTGAATCACGTAAGTGGAATATTGTGGAGAATTGTGTTGTTTGTTTGCACAGAAATAGCCAGAGCACAGTGATCTGCAAACTGAAGCCGCAGCTTTGTCAGCGATTAGTCAGATGTCAGACCAAGCAGCCCTTAGCCCTAAGAACGGAGGCGCTGCATTATTGAAGTCTGAATACGGGACATTTTGTCTCTGGAGGAGGTTAAGCGTTGAAACACCAATGAGGATGAAGGACCCAAAGTTGAGAGGGAGAATCATTCTAACATCCCATCTTGTGGACGCTCAATATTTCATGAGGGATTTTTTAATACTCTTTTTTTTTTTTTTAACTGTAACAGGCTCTCCATTCCTACACTGCAACCCAGGTGATACAACCCACATTGTGCATATTACTCTTTCACTTATAGCTTTAAAAATTTAACAGATGTGATGAATATGTGCACAAAAAGCATATTTTCCTCGCACATCATCCTACCTGCACTTTCTAATCTATCATTCACAATGGAAATAGTCCTGGACTAAAGAATCAATGTTGTACTACACTCCTGTGCACACAGCAACCGTTAGCTGTGACAAGTAGCAGATGGTGTGCTATACAGTGATTTACGGCTGCATGGCCGGGGGTGCGGTACTTTTTGGGAGCCTTTCGGCTCCTGAATAATTGATAGAATACTGTCAGTTGGCTGCGTTGGATTTCACATATTGCCATTTGGGTGGAAAGATTTGGTGTGTTATGTGTTTCTTCAAGGCTTTCTGGTTTTTAATTGTGAGGGCATTAGCTCACATCTGTTGGGATGCAGTAAAAAGAAGAAGTTATGGTTGCTTTTATAGTGATTCAATGCAATGTAGGAATTCTGCAGCGACCTGTAAACCTGGCATTATTTAGCTGTGATAAAAGAGTTGGACATTGACAAAGATTTAATTTGTTTTAAGGGAACTGGGTGACTATTAAGTGGATGCGATGTATTTCACATCATCACATAAACATGGTAATAGAAATAGATATGTTGCTCCATTGTTTTAGTTTTTTTTCTCCCCAATGCTTCATGGTTGGAATAACTGTCATTGGGAATTGGTTGTTTGCAGTTTCGGAAGTGACATTTAATAACATCCTTTCCAAATTGCTTTGCTTCCCTTGTTAGCAGTGCAACATCCTGCTGGGATGATTTTAGGGGCTCATGAAATAGACCCGTGTTTGTAAATGTGGAAAATTCGGAATGTATTGCGGCCAAAAAGGAGAGCAAGTTGTGGTAACATTTACCTGCCAAGCCCAAAAACTGTTAGTGTGTTCTCGCCAGCCGACACTGACTGCCAGAAATGTGTGATGGTTCTATTGGAGCACAGTTTTTTTTGGATACTTTCCCTTCTGAAACAAACAAGTTTATCTGTTTAGGTTACATTTTGTGAAAAGAATATCATCACATTTGAGACAATTTTTTTTTTTTTTAGCTGTCCTCGTGGGTCTAATGTCATCTGTCGGTCCAGGTCTGGTCCAGACTGAAAAATCTGAGCCACCATTGAAAAGGATCGCAATGAGATTTTGTACAGACTTTTGCACGGCATAAATACCCGCGACCTTTCCTCTCGAGCCCCTAGCGGGTTGACATTTTAGTCTTCAAGTGAAATATCTTGGCAATGGTTGGAAGGATCGCCATGAAATTTTAGGATGAACTGTAATAAACTGTAGTGATCCCTTACGTTTTCATTGAGCACCAGATGACATAAAATATGTAAAAGTACATTCCCATCTCCCTCAGCAATAACTACAAATGTTAGCATGCTAAAATGCTGAAGATAGTAAACACGGAGAACGTTATACCTGCTGAATGTCAACATGTTAGCATTGTAAGAATATTAGCATTTATCTCAACGCCATTGCTAGTCTTTTTTTTTTTTTTAATGGTTGCCACGGAAACACAAAGTTCTGCTTTCAGGAGTGCCGGTTTGGGTCTGCAAATTATTATTTAGTTTTTGACCTGCTTCTATGAAGCTTGTGGTTAGCAAGCTCACACACAGTATATGAAAGAATACAGAGGAACTGGTCAAGAGGTGAACTGTATAGATATAGATTTGTGTTAGTATTGATTCATTTGACCCTAGAAATAATGATATTTTATTTGTCTTATTCTGTTAAGTGCTCATATTACACAGGAATGCCACACATTGTTATGCACAACAAGGAAATAGAGATTACTGCTGCGAGAGGTTTTGGAAAACAACTGCTGATCGCAATGATAGAATATTTAGTTTCTATAAAGAGAAAACAAACATGGCTTTCAAATTTCAGGTTAGTCTGAAGTTGAACTTTCAAGTTTTATCTGGTGGTCATCCAGTTCAGGCATCTTGAAGTTCATTGCAGTTAGCTGCTCCAAACTGATAAGTGCACAATTACCTTGGTGTTTCTAACAGGCATCGATTGGTCTTGTCTTCTCTTTCCCTTCCTCCATTGATTGTTGATGCCACTCTCAGATTACGAGGCTGTGAGGCCAGGTGGATAATACACTACTGTCTGGCTGCAGGAACATCCCTAATATACGTCCTCTTATCTGTGATTGTGTATGTATTTATGTTTGTTGAAAATTCTGTTGCATGTTTTTTAATTCACTTGTTCAGAAGTTATTTCATAAATCAGGTATAAATAGTTTATAAATATGAGCTACTGTGCTGTTGATGACTGCAGATATTTGTGAATAATTAAACTGAAGCGTATCTTTTAGCTCAGAGCACCAGCTTTTAATTTGATAATTAAGCACCAGATATTTATGGATTCTCAACACTTGTAGGTTGCACATTTTAAAATATAAATACTAAACAAATATTTTGTGGTACACAGTCGGTGAGAGAATTGAAACCTAATCTAAGAAAGTATTGATGAACATTGGGATGTAATTAAGACTTGCTTGTTGTTTGGAGGCAGTTTCTTGATATAATGAAATACAAGCATCTCAAGTTCTTTTTAATTAGAGATGGATGTTTTTGAAAGCACATATCTACCTTTCTCTCCTCTTCCCTTTGCAAGTGTGTTTCAAAGGTCAATGCCTAATTTAGTTTTTAATGAACACCTAATTGAAAAAGACTCCGTCTACTTTACAGATGGTCTCAGTTAAATATCGCAATGTTCTTAGGTCAAATCTTCCCGTCACTCAACAGGAGATAGAGACTTTTTGAATACCTGAGAAATGTGGTGAATGGTGATGCCATTAGTTCTGAAAAGTAAGTAACACTACTCCCTTATACACACATGGATAAATCGTCAGAAGAGGGCGAGACTGTGTCAAACTGTTGCAGCAATTTCTCACTCACAAAGGAGTTGTAAATTAAAGACGTGTACGTTGAAGACTTTAGATGAGAGATCATCGTGGTGGGAAGCAGCAACCAGCAGTAAACCTCCTGAAGCCGGGGTGTTTGTGATTAGATTCAACACGTTGTTGCTCATTTGTATGCACAGTTTAATAGAGAGGAGTTCCTTACTGTCAGAATATCTGTTTGTTTGAGATTTTGTTATTGTTTATTCAGCATACGAGATGGTTCAAATGTTCCATCACTGCCACATGAATGTATTATTATTACTAATACAGCGCCTCTGCTTTGTGCTAAGGGCTGTAACTGTGCAGCGAGGCTGAGATGAGCACAAGAACATGATTATGCTGCAACAAAAGTCAGTTTTTATGTGGTGCAAGGAGATCATCATGAGAGGTTAGCTGTCACACTCAATCTGTGTTTGACTAATGGCGCAGTGGTTTCCAAGATTTGGGCCTGACTTATAATGGAGTTCGCTGACGGTATGAAGGTGAATGATCCCCATGAGCAGCCACTCAGTTTGCCACTTGCGGCTTGTCTATCATTTGTCCTACAATACCTTTGACCGCATTTACAAGGAGCAAAAAAAGAAAAGAAAGAAAAGAACTCCCGCCATGGCATTCATGACAATACTGCACTCTTCATTTTTAGCCATTTCAGACCTCCAAATCATAAAAAGGCAATCATACAGTACAACATAAAGATGAAGTGTTGTGTTGGTTTTCAGCAGAAATATGGCACTCACTGAGCAGCATGAGGATAGATCGTTCCTCCAGCCATAGATAGACCTTGGTAGGTAATGTGGTCTATTATGTTGAAAGGCCCTGTCCAGAAGAAATAACTGCTTGCAGAGCACATTACTAAAACCTATTTGACATTTATAAGAGTTTGTTGGTACCCTGGGGAACTTGTTGTTTTTCTAGCATCACCACTGCCTCTTTGGACACGTGTAATTCAGAGACATTGAGGTCTTGAGGCTTTTGAGTGGGTTTACCCTTTTCCATTTGTCTTTGTGCCTCTTCCACAATGGTCAGCCAGTTATTTCCATTAGGATAATACACTCAAATTAGTTAGATCTGTCATCTTATCCTGTAGAATAATGTAATGTTAATGCTTAAAAGCATGAAATAAATTGATTAATTTAATAATTTCCTTAAGAATATGTAATTTCTCTGTCTGTCATGTGTGGTTTGTAGTGTTATGTTTCATTCACCGGGGCGGCAAGGAGGGAAGCAATTAATATGGAATTGTGTGCTGTTTCGTTCCTGCTGTTGACCATTTCTCTGGGACCGGATGATGAATTGCCTTATTTCTACACATAAACACAGGTCTTGTCTCCCAGTGAGGCAGGTAGCCGGAGGAAAGTAGACACTCTCCACAAGGATTTATGGACAGTAGACTTGTGGAAAATAGCACTTGCTTCAAATAAGTGAAGTGAGATCATTGTTTTCCTAAAAGCTCTGAAGATTGGAAAAAAAAAAAAATTCTCAAAAAACAAATCTTACTTGTTGACGTTTATGCTGTGTCATTCAGCTGATGGAGCAATTACTTTTTAACTGCTGCCAGACAGGACATTGAAACTGATTCAATGTAACCGTTTTAAATTTAACTGAGACAGATCTGCAGCCCAACCCAGTTGTTTTTTTTTAACCTGGGCCACTAAATTGAATACAACCTCTTCTCAAGTTAAGGATGGTCCCAAATCACCAGGGCTACATCTCTGCTGAAGGGTGTTAGTTCCCAGATCCTTTGTCATTCTTCTATCCTCATAAGTGTGTGTTTGTGCTGCCGCTTTGCAGAGAACCAATCGCACTTCCAATAAAAGTTGACGACAAGAGATGGCCGTTGAAGCCAGTGAATCTGTAAAAACAGCCTCAGACCAAATTCAATGATATTGATTTCAAATCAGAAAGCAGTGTGAACAACAAATACATAATAGCAATAAGCTTCATCTCAATGAAAGAAACATCCATCAACTTCCTCCTATTTGACTGCACTGAGCCACAATCTGTCGTATATGTATGTATACCAGTTCATTACATCTGTTGTGTATATGAAGACATTTTGGCAAAATGAGTTTTAACATAAGCAGCTTTCACTGTTGGTCCTAATTTGGTCATAAAAATAATGAGAACTGTCGGATGGCTGAACCTAAAAATACACAATATATATATATATATATATATATATATATATATATATATATATATATATATATATAAAAATAATTAAAAAAATTATATATATATTTATATTAATATAGCAAACATTCCTGATAGTGATCCAATTTTTACTCAAAATGTTGGATTACCATTATCTCCAGACAGACAGTAACTAACTAGATTGGTCATAAACTGATAATAGGAAAGCAAATTCTACCAAATCACGAATACACATTTCTCAACCAACTGTACTTAAAGGGGTACCTACCGACAACGCTCCAACAAGTAGAAATACATTTTCTGTCCGTATTTCCTTGGTCACTGATCTGACAAAATGTTGGATGTCATTTAAACGAGACTGCCGCTAGGAGTTGCCACTAGCAACTAATGTTCATCTGAACCCAACCGCTGGTGGCTGAAAAGTCGTGGGGGGCCATTTTCAATCACCAAAATTCTTGAGGGGCAACATAATGACTGCAGGAGCTTGTTGGGCTTACAGATGAACCCGCAGTGGGCACAGCATGTCAGGGCAGGGAAGAGCAGAGGCTTTGCCAAAGGCAAGACAGATGCTTCTCATAAATAACCATGTATGAGACTTCACACTGCCAGGTATGATAAATTGACAAATCCTGGATCATAACTGTATTTTCTCAAACATACAAAGAACGTTATTTGATGTTCAATTTCCTGTAATATTGACTTCCAGTTCGATTCGACCTTAAATGACGTTTCTAAATTTAGAAAATGTTTGATGGACAATGTTTCTCGCTGTTGTTTGTGTCCTGGTTTTATCAGAGCATGAAGAAGCCAAAGTGGCATCAATTGCTCGTTTCTGCTGACTGTAAAAGACTCCCACAGTCAGCAAGCTGTCATGTAAGCAACCACCCATCACGCTCTTCACCTCTCACACTCTGGCAAACTGTATGGGCAAACAGTGATGCCCACGGCAGCTTCTCTCCCTTGATTTATATTCAGACAAATAGTGCGATGTGCTCACTGATGAAAAATGTCAACACAGAACTAATATAAATCACCTTAAAGCCGAATTAGGCTGTTTTCTGGAAAAGGCAAAAAAAAAAAAAAATGCCAGAATTTGAAAATATCACCTTCACCGCCACTTGTCCCCCCCACTCTCTCTATCTTAAGCCCCTCCCACCTGACGAGCACAGGCATATGCATGTGCTTTATACGCATACGCAACATAACAGTTTCCTGCCTGTTTGCTCACCCATAAGCGAGCAGCTGCGCCCTCCTCTGTCCTAATTGCCAAGGGTCTCTCGCCCGTCCTGCTTTCAGCACTGCACGGCGGGGATGCTAGTTTGTCCTCAGTTTACCCTTCTTCCTCCGTTTCAGTGGGTTTCTCAGCCCTTTCGTCCTCTATCACTCTCCCTATGGCTTTCATGCGGGTCTTGCTATATCAACGGCCAAATGGGCTTCTCAGCACCCCTGTTGATGCCTGCAGACTTCCCCTGGTCTTACATGGAAGCATCTTACTAGAACCCAACGGTTACAAAATAAAGTGAAGCGACCTCTGCCGGTGGTCAGTGACGACAATCCGGCGTCTCAGTTCAAATGACGCCCATATGATGTGAGTCGTTCCTTCGGAGAAGGAGGTGGGTTGAATGAATTCTTTGACACATCAGCGGACATGGGTACAGGAGACCGGTTTTCACTTCTTGTTTCCAGCCATGAGTACAAAGAGTTATTTAAAACTGTGTTTACTGTTGCCATGACAACGTCACGTTCACAGCACAATTCAAGCAATAATTTTCACCCAAACTGTTTCCTAACCTTAACCAAAAAATATGTTTTGCCTAAACTTAACCAGGGGCGCCAATTTAGGAAAAACTCCTGTAAGGTCGTATTTGAGGATTGGAACAAATGCCCGATATGGTTGAATGGGTTGGAGGACTTGTTGGTTTCTTGCTTTGTTACAACAACCTACTTGAGTACTGAGTAAGATTTGCACGTGACTGTGCTGAATGAGGTCACAGTGTTTGACAATATTCAAATCCTTTCCTGCCTGCTAAACACTATTTATGCAGCTATCTCAGCTCAAATGCACTTTAGTGCATGCATGCATTCGTCCATCTGCGTGTACTCGTGTTTGTGTGAAAATGTGTATACTGTGTGTTATCCATAGGCCAGTTCTTTAATGTGTTTGCCTTCTGGCTCAATGTTAAACCCCTGCATTGCAGCACTGCCAGTGGGATTTCAGCAGGCACGGCCCTTTTCTTTTTTCCTCTAACCCGCCATCCTCACAATAGAGAGATTAAATTTGGGCCAGATCCCTCCTGTGTGGAAATCTCCTCGCTCACACATGCACATCTTCCAGTGTTCATATGCTACACTCCAGAGACTCAGGGCAGCTGAGAGCCCCCAAAAGTCTCCTGTAGCAACAGTCGTGGAGAGCCACGTGTCTTGGAGACAGACACAGACAGAGAGAACGAGAGACCGAGAGAGAAAAAGAAAACATGGGATCCTCGGGGGCCCAGCAATTCAACTGCTGTCTGAGAAGCTGCACAGTAATCTTGTAAAAGAAAGGAAAGGCTCTGTATTTTGGTGCTGAGTGACTCTTCCACTTGTTTGGACTAGATGGTCTTTTTCATCAAGCACAGAGCAGTTGATGAGTAAGAAAAATCAGAGATTCTTTCTGGTGGATAGCAGTGCTATTTTATGAGTTTATTCAAGAAACGCTTTTCTCAAGTCTCAAGTCTCTTACTGTGGACATGTTAAGTCTGTGAGACAAGCTGACAGTTATGGATAGAGTCGCTAACCAGCACAGACAGCTATAGAAGTGCTCTAGGAATCCTTTTTAAATATAAACGTTGAAAGTATTATCAACAGCTTGAGCCTGGAGTTCTTGATCAAATGAAAGAGATTTAAAAGGAATTTGAGACAGAAATGGTATAACCTAAGATATTTTGGAGATGTTTTCAAATGCTATTAACACTAAAGTAAATTTAAAGCAACAATCATACTGTGTATGTGATGGCCAATCAAATCAGCAGATTGTATAACTTAAGTGTGATGCAAGACCCTGAAAGCTTGGCTTCTCCATGATATTACAGTATATAATTATCATGAGTAAGCAGAACCCGTTTAGATCGTTTAAAAAGCATTATTTATTTACAAGTCTCAGAACCAAGAAGCAATCCACACTGACGTCACCCGAGTGGTTTGTGAACTGCTGTTTAGAGCAAGGGATGGATCTGACTGAGAACATGAAGATACCGTACGCGCCTACCTATACCAGAAACCTTACTGCACCCCAGGCATGTCAATCAGCACAGACATGTCCCTGAACATACCTCTCTTTAGGTCCTAATATCATATAACAAATTATGAAATTAAGTTTAAATGGGCCACCAGAACACTTGGAGTGAATTTAGCTAAGGACACCATAATGACTTGTGGGGGAAGAAAATGGTGACTTTTTATTTAATTTAAGAAGCTGGGGCATTTTGAATGAGTCTACTGGAGCCAGATTTTATTTGGAACCAGCCCCTAGTGGCCCTCAGTGGTATTGCTTTTAAAGGCACTTCTGCATTAGCTTCGTTCGAATACCAAATCCATTTTTATATATAATCTGTGGTTATAACACCTAAAAACTCAACCTATCTTCTTTGTAGTTTGATCAGTTTCAATTGACAGTGAACAGTTTATTGATTCAAATCTTGCTGAATCCTGATTGGTGAATGGGAGTATGTGACATCACCTTTTCCCACCTTTGGTTTGTTATGTTAAATAACCCAATCTGTTTAGCAAGAAAATATTTAGTTGTATTGGTCCCCATTACATGCAATAAAAAGCTTACATGTGTTATTTGGGTTATCATACTGCATATTACAATGTTACAGCAAGATGATAGTTTGCTAAAAATGTCAAAATATCTCTAGTTTCACATCACAAGAAGACATCACTAATTGTATCTCCCGAGCTACGTCTATCAATTCCTCAAATACGACTGAGGTGCTTGTGCTGATGAGTTGATGCCGTATTATCAGATGCATGCTGTCGTGGAATAAACAGACTAATTGCACTTATGCAGAGCTGACCTTTAATAATTTGGCTTGTCAGTGTTCATTTTGATATGATTCCACTGCCAGTATGGTACACTAATGTGGGCTCATATGGAAACAGAAGAACCGACTCATCATTACATTCTCTTCCTCTGCATAGTTTGGTCCCTTGGGAACATAAATAGGTGGGGAAGGATCCAATTATGTTCACCAAGAGGCAATTCCCTTTAACGTGATTGTATCTGAGAGTCTGCACATCAGTGCCTGTTGCCCTTGTCAGCCAGCCAATTTATGATCTTTCTAGATTTTCTTCTTCTTTTTTTTCCCCCCGAGCTTTGACCTTACATTTGTCCTTCCGGGTAACATTTATTTCTGCTGTGAGATTCTGGTATTATAACCATGAAACAGGCAACAACTTAAACGTTTAGGTTTTTTTAGTCAATCATGTGAGATTGAAGGTTTCTGCTTTCTGTTTTTGTTTTGTCTAAATCTGGAATTCACCCCTGTCATTTGACCTTTCTATTTAAAACAAAGAAAATGCCTCTTGTATTCTTGGAGTGCCGAAATGTGAAGCAGTGTCAAAGCCCTGCTTTTCTCCTCGCTGTCACTGCTGCCCCTCAGCGAGCTGTAAACAGATCACTCTGACAGGACTGCAGGTATTTCACTGTGCAGGAACATAAAAGAGGCGCTAGTCTACTCTCCTCCATGTACCACCAAGTTATTGTTCAATGTAGCGCTGATATTTTTCATCAGCCATCTTAAAATCAAGACACGTCCTGAGTATTAAAAGGTCACCAGCACGAGGTGTAGAAAACAATTTCTTTTCAGAATTGTAACCGTGTTTGTTTGCAGCATAGATTTTACAGCATCAGCAGATCCAAATGATGAATTGATCTCAGGGGTGTTACTCCTTTAAATAGCTTTCTCCACGGGAAGACGAACAGTTTGAGTATGTTTACAAAAGTCCTATCCATGTGTAATACACATAATTCACGGAAGAAAATTGGATTTGGTGATGGCAGATTTAAGCTATATGAACAGTTTCCCTTCACGGATGTGCACAAAATGAAGTTGGTTATCCCTCCCTGTGGATGTCTTTCATGATACAATTACAATAAAGCAATTAAGTCCAGTGAGTCATGAAATTGATTGTTTTGCCAAAACAGAAGTAGGAAATTGGGCCCCAAATAAAATACCCTTAAAGGTCTGAGAGCATAGATGGAATTTGACTGATCGTAAAAGTTCGTTAATGCTATCGTCAGCAAATTGTAATGTGCAAGAACATTTGAGGGCACAGAAGATCTTAGATCTGATTGTTGTGCCGTTTGACATTTCGGGAAGAACACTTATTTGCTTTCTTGCTGACAGTAAGAATAAGAGGAAGATTGAGATAAGAGATAAGAAGATTGATATGGCTCTCATGTCTGTGTGCTGAATATAAAGCGACAGCCTGGAGATGGAATGCTAAATTTAGCATATAATCTATACTTTCTGTGAAGATTTGCAAAGTGTTAATTGATGAGCTTCAGAAGTGGCCTGGCTCTGCTAGCGCTCACAGCTTCAGTTTTAACGTGATAATAGTCTGTGTTGGCTCAGGGTGACATTGAGGTCAAGCGCTTTTTTCTTGTGTTTCCAACAATGGCGGCGGAAGTCAAATTTCAGCGCACATATATGGTGGTCAATGCTGATTGTTTGAAGGCTGATCCAGTAGTTTCAAATTGAACTCAAGGTCTCCACCGATTAGGATGCAACGACTGGAAATAATCCCCAGTGGAGCGTTTACAGACCCATATATTCACTCATTTACTCATTTTGTCACCTTATGCTAAATTAACCAGCTGCTGCCTCTCGTTTAATACTGTATTCAGATTACAGACAGTTGACTGTAAAGCAAATCAAAATAATTCCCAAAATATGAAACTATACCTTCAACGTTTGAGTATTTTTTTTAAAATCAATCATAATCCTATCATAGTTAATTAAATATTGAATTAATATCTTGCTATATGAGTAAATCTTTATTAACAGATGATTTTCTTCTCCTAAATTCAGTTAATTGTGCATTAAAAATATTGGGAGATATTTTGCTTCGGTGAGAATCTATTTGTCAAACAGCCATTAGTGTATAGTGGTGATCATTTTTCAGCACCTGTCTATTGTTTTTGTCAATAAAAATCTCTGTATGCTATAACAGAAATGTTTAATGATATATGTAAACATTTTTTACTTAAGTCAATACTAGAGTGGAGATATTTTGGCAGAATGGATGAGAACATGTTTTTGTAGTGTGTGTTGTGAATTTAAGGCTCTGTTGACTCAGGTTTCAGCGCTGTGTTTTTCAAATAGACAGTCATTACAGTGCTATTACGGTAATGACAGTAAATTAATTCAATAACTAGTGAGCAGCAGTGTGCGACGGATAGCTGTCAGTGATAATTCATTCATCCTGCAGCTTTGTGGATCAAAATAGTTAGAGTCGGGTATATATCAACTTGTTTGTGTGAGAGGGAGACAGCTATCAATATTCTTCTTGCACAAAATGACTTTTGCTATAGTGAGATTCTGTGTGTGTGCTCGTCAGGAATGTTAATAACACTAGCAGCGTAACTGCCTTCAAATCAGGCGTGAGAGGATTAAGCTTCAGTAAAAGTTTGAAATCAACTTTAAATTTGCCAAATTTCTATTGAATTTTAATTAAATTTGTAAGTAAGCTGGCTTCCCCAGAACTCCAAGAGATGAAATATTCTTTGACTTTGCCTCTATAAATTCACATTGTCTTTCTCTTCCAGGATTTCTGACTGACAACACTCTCACTGTGATTACTCAAAATCTTCAAGATTCAAGATTTCTGGCTGTAAGTATCTCACTCATAAAGACACTGTGTGCTTGACTACATGAGTCGAGGCACTGAGAAATATCTGTGAATTTAAAGGTTGTACGAGAGAGAGAGAGAGAGAGAGAGAGAGAGAGAGGGAGAGAGGGAGAGAGAGAGAGAGAGAAGGGAGAGAAGGGGCGGAGGGGGGGGAAGAGGAGGAGGAGGAGGAGGAGAAAGATTCTCCACCTCATCAGAGCGGTCCAGAATCATCGCTGTGACCGTCCTTTTTAACCGGAGACAGATCACTGCACATTGTTATATTCTTCCATCCTCTGCAGCTCTCCTCAGAAATATCGTTCAGTCCTCGTCATTTCAGAAATCCGGCTCGCCTCTGTGCCTTGACTGTCCATTGAAGGCATGGCCCAGATGGCAGACCGTCTATGGCTGGATGCTTTCTGAAACTGTCCACTAATATAACACTCTGATGAGCTGTGGGGCGAAGCAATTGACCTGAAAGGAAAAGCCTGCTGATTATCATTATTTGTGCGTTCGAAATTAATTCTTTCAACACAGAAAGAATGGAGTTATTTATACAATAGACACCAAATTATTTCAGAGGAATATTTTCGGCTGCACGGGGGATCCAAAAATGAGACCAGTATAGCTCTGCAGTATGTAAATAGATTTGAGTCTGTGTAATCACATGTTTTGGACTCCACTAGATGTCAGCATGAAACGTGTGTTGGGTTTTCCCCATTGTAGCGTCTGTTCTAAGAAAAGCTTTGCATGTGCCAGGGAGGAGGGAGCCCACTGCAGTGTGTAGCGAGCAGGAAAAGGCGTGGCGACACGAGGGTGCAGCCCACCGTGAACAAGCATGATTTACTGTAGGATCTGCTCTTTTTGCACCAGTCTCCTGCGCTACCTGCATACTCCAGCACTCAGCTGATTAATCAGAGCCATTTCCATGAAAGATGGAAGCACCAGTGCAGCAGGGGCAACAGAAAAGCTAATAAACCCCTGCGGACGACAGCCACGCCTCGAAGGACGGTTACTGGCTGCTGCTTTTATACCCGCTCTGTCCATCTGCCATTATACAGCCCTCACTGCCCCGTGTCAGCCTCATTGTTATTAACATCGATCAGCTCAATATCTACTGAATGAGAATTCATACCCTGGGGAACAGTGGAGCACAATTATTCATTTCAATATGCAGCTGCATTAGTTAGTTGGAGCTTTTACTGAATGTATGATGATACACTCATGCTAATCATCTCCAACAGAACCAAACTCTCCAAGATTACACATCCTGCCCCAGAGCCTGTCTGATATGAAGACAGAGCCACCACATGTCCTGCTACAATAATAGAAAATGACAGTGACCACTCTTTACACTGCTACAATCCAATCGCAGAACTATAAAAAGGAAAAGAGCTCAATTGGCAGAGTTGACAAAATGACCTACCTATCACAGATGTAAAGACCAGGAATAGTTGCCAAACTTTGACACTTGACACCGACTGAATTGTTACAGTATTGTTGACTGTCATTCATTACCAATTTCGATACCTACCATCATTTTTGTTACGTTTACGTAGGAGTAAACCAATATTTGGCCACGTATCTGTCTAAGTGGCATTCGCTGCAGTGACCGGAGGCTTCTTGTGTGCAACCAGCTTACCGATAGCGTGGGAGGCTTTTATCGAACATCAAGGACTTGCCTGTGAGGCCTTTAGGTGACATCTGTTAATTGTAGATACGGCAAACCACATTGGTTACACTCTCCCTCTCTAAACTGCATGAGGGATACAGATTTGTACCGTAATGTGTGATATAATTTTCTTTTTCTTAAAATGGATTTTATAAAATTGGCATTGAAAAAAGTAAAAGTGGCATCAAAACTTGCCGTAAACTGACATACCGTTAGGGTTTATTGGGAACCGTGTTTCATGTCCACTTTATGAACATAAATCCCATATTGACTCCTTTTAGCTCTGCTTTGGTCCCCACCAACTTCTGATGGAAATATGTTTCATGCATACAGTTGATTATTAAGAGCTTTATTGAAGGAAACCTGTAGGTTTCCTGCTACGGGTGAAAATGGGGCTATTATCAATGAAACTGAAATAAAACGGTTAAGTTGAGAAACCTAAAACCAAAACAATATGCTAGAAGATGCTGAAAGGCTTTGTAGAGGAGACATACAAACAGTCATGTGATCAATTGGCAATATAAACATTTTGATTTTGGCCTACAGCTTCTTTAAATGTGAAACATTTACTTAAATTGGTTCATAATCAGATGGATTTCTGTTCATTTGAGTCTTTCTGAGCCTCTTAAAGCTGGCAATTTATTTTCTGAAAATTGACTCTCCACAGGGCTATTTTTTTTGCACAATTATTGCTAAAATCAGCGTATTGCTTTGTGCAATTGTTTAAACTCGTGAAACAGACATAATCTTAAAATCTGCCATTTAGTGCCAAATTATCATTTTCACCTGCAGTAAATCCACCTACAGCCCTCATTTCGCAGCTCTGAGGAGCAGTGTGGAGGCACATTATGGAAACATGGCTCCAGCAGTGAGGTTCCCCTCTCGCTCTGCCAGCTCTAAAATGAGCCAACACAATGAAACACAAACTGTTATTGCATTGTTGCACCTCCTCACATCTGCAGCGGCACATCCCAGCACAGATACAGAAGCAGATCTAATCCCTGACTGCCAGCCACAGCAAGGAATATTTACCAACAACACTTCACTGCTTCATGTTTAAAGCCACTGCAGACATTAATCTTCAGGCTGCGCTCGATAAAAAGAAGCTGTCAAATGTTTGTGCATGTGTGCTGTATGCGCTTATCGGGACACATCTTTTTGTATGCAAATGAATTGTTCTCCTCATATCACTTGCACAGAAAAATAGGCATCAGAAGGTTTTTTTTCCTGCCTACTTTCCTGTGTTTCTCTTTTCCTGCTGAGGTTCTACGGTGTCCCCCTAAAGACAAAACTAATACAACAGTGAAAGCACAAACATTAAAGGGTGACACTCCAAATCCAATAAATACCAAACACAAACCAATAGGGGGGGAATGAAAAAAAAAAAGCTACACTTGATGTGCCTCAGGAAATTGATGGGCTTAATTTGGATAAGCTGTGAGGTTTGACCTTGCATCTGCACAAGTAACAACGATGAGATGAAGCCTAATAGTCACGCAAAATTATCTGTAATGTCGTTGCTTATCCAAATCAATCCCATCACTCCCCCTGATGTCCCAGATGACTTTGTGTGGCAGGTTTTTTTTGGTAGCTTTTTTTTTTTTTTTTTTTTTTTTTTTTCATATTGTTTTTAGTATTTGTATGTGTCTCTGTATTTGTAGCATATCTGGATTTGTAGTGCATTCCTCTCAATATTTGTGCTTTGACTCTTGTATGTTCTCTGAAATACAGTCACCTTATTAAATTCAGCCTTTAATCATTGCACTGACAGACACATGGTGCTCCATGTGATCTTGTAGCCAAAACTGGTTATTGCATTTTAATGCCTTCCCATCGTCATTGACTGAGCTGCTTTTTTTTAATACATTGCTGTGCCGTTAGTCTGCACAACACGCACGCCTTATTAAATATGTATTCTGAGTTGCACCGAATCTCTCTGGAGACCTGGCCTGTTTAGTTCAAAGTAAGGTCTGATGAATTTTTTTTTTTTTCTTCGTACTTCTTACTCATTGATATGATGACGATTATTACTAGATTATTAGTGCATTTAGAATCTGCTGTGGCAGCAATAGTCTGCAGCATAACACTGTGATGAGAGCGTTCATACTCGTCATCTGTCGCTACAAATCAGTGTCCCTCTGTTGCATGTCTCATGGGGAAGGTGCCAGTGTTGCTCACTATGGGTTTACCCAGCATGCTATGAATCTTAGTTGGATCAATATACTGTTCCCACTCAGACACTGAATCAAACCTGCCAGGGTTTCAGGGCTCTGGGCTGTAAGATATCCCTCACAATGTGGAAGAGAGTGCACAAAGTAATACAAGCTTGAGTAGATTTCATGGATTCAAAAGGCAAAACCTAAATGTCACCACATTTTTGATATGGATGGAATAGAAGCTACTGAGCTGTTGAGTCTAAATTGGAGTGGAAGGCTGCCATTTTAGTTTCACCCTCCGCAAAACAATATGGAGGCGGAGAGCTGCAGGAAGAGCTGATGCAGCCACATTCTGAGTTTGTTTTTTGTCTCTGTGATTTTAAAGGCAAAATTCTGCATCTTCTGTCACCAAATCCACAGAATAGGCCAAAACCAGCAATGAATTGAGCCTGTTAACAAGTATTGACTCTGTAGCCAAGGCCTTGAATCCCTCACTCCTCAGCGTTATTGTTGTGTGGAAGCCAATAAAGACCCCTCTGGTGAAAATCAAGTTTTTAACCTTGTTAACATGTCGATGTGGTGTTTTGTATGTGCTAGAAGACATATCATGAGAGAAACACTGGAAGCAGTCAATGCCATGGCTGAGCATTTCCACTTTGGAACTGCAGTGACGGTCCGACAGTCTCAAAATCAGGGATTCAGGCAACCAGGGATTCATACGTTATACGTCACTTTACCAAGCGGCAACCTCCAGTGCTGAAAAATTCAGCCAACGCTGAGGTGCCAAAAACTGCAGCTCCTCTAATTGCCGCTTGAAACTGGCTCCAAAAGCAAGTCAATCTCCGTAGACCCCCCCATTTTAAACTTTACAGCAGAAATAAACATGTCTACAGCCTGGTATAAAAAATATGGTTTTGCTCTCTATAGCAGATTTCCCCATTATTGACAACTGTACACAGGGTTCAATTTCTGTATAGCCCACCCATTTAAATTATCTACGGCTAAAGTTATACATAAGGACGTGGTTACTTTGAGTGACAGGTGGGTGATGTCACAGTTGGCGAGCGGCTTGCCTGCAGGTCTGAGCAACCAGGCTTTCACTCACTTTGCACCAACTTTTTTGACCATTTTTGGAGTAGCCGGGAACGAGGCGGAGTTGGGTGTTGCCAAGTGGATACGGGTCATAACTACCTGGAGCTGTGCTTCAAAACTGCTTTGGAGGACACATGTGGTTACATCACAGAGGCTACGTCCATTTTTTCATATCATTATGTGCAGGTGAGGTAGAGGTGGGTACTGTTTGTGTGCTCATAGATCAGAGCATGCTGAATGAAGGCAAAAGGTGTGGAGTTACATTAAAGCCATTTAAAAGCATCAGGGGATTTTCTTTTTATTGCAATTCTGATACACAGAGATGTGTTTTTAGAGGTTTAATCAATGCCAGCAGCGGGATTTTAAAAACACATCAGGGAGCCACATTTTTAACACTGAGTGGCATGTTTGTTCATTACACGAGCAGTGTAGTTATTCTGAAAAATAAAACTGCTTTAAAAACTCACTAAATCTGTATCCGAGTCTGCAGCTGAACACAGATTCCAACAAATGCACTATTTCCCTTGTTTGAGTAATGTTTGATAAAAACATTAGTACCCAACTGCTTATTCAATCACTTAAAACCACAAACTGTGAATTTGCAAGCTGTTTTTAAAGATGTAGAAATAAATGGTGCCACGGACGGTGTATGGAAGTCAAAAAATATTTAGAGACAGACCAACATATTGTTGGATTTGATGGCAGTAAGAAATATGAAATAACATCAGCCTCATCCCTTAAAGTTTGCATATTTAAGAAACACAGCAAATGCTGGTTGAAGATATAAAGAGTATATCAAGATGTACAGAGCTGCACTGTGCTCATTTTTCTTTGGGTGAGTGTTATTGGAATAGCTTCACCTCTCCTCTAATTACCAGATCACTTCTAATTCAGATCCACTGACCATACATTAGTGGCCAGACCCAGGACTGAGAAACGGAGAAGCACCAGACAGGAAGCAAATTGCATTCCTCCATCTCCAGTTGTATGTTTTGAAATTACTAAAAGCCATCTTCCCCCTCCGTCTCCCTTCCATTTTTACTGATTGAGACTTTATCGATTTTTGGTTGAAGTCCTCATTGCTGGCCAATAAGGTGGGTGATTCACTTAGGGGACGATGATAATTCTCAGTGACAGAGATATACCCCAAGGGCTCCAAACCGTCTGGTTCCTCCGTTGGTGTTAAGCGAAAGAGTGCGTCACATCTCGTTATTAGCGAGCAGATTTACACAGTAATACGCCCACTGCAAGGGGAAAAAAAGTACTGTGAGCTATGGGGTCTGTGTGTCATTTTCACGATTTTGCAGTATTTATAGTATAAATGATCTAGAGTTGGAAAAAAAAAATCCTCTTTATGAAGCTTGAGAAGCTTATATAAAGCAGTGTGAAAAAGCAAAAATGTGTTGGCAAAGCTTTTTAAATCATACCAAACACTTGTATGCCCATAAACATATATTTATATATAGCCTATATTATATAACCTGTACTGTGAGATATATATATACCCTGCAAGTATTGAAGATTAAAATCTTCCTTGATGACAGTGAGAGTGGTGTAAGTCCAAAGACATAAATCAGATAAATGGATATGGCAAGAGAGCCAAAGTAGCAAACTCCTGCTAAGCGCACAGTAAATGACAGGCTTCTCATTGTCTCCATCCTGTTATCTAGAGGTGTCATCTGTGGTATATATATATATATATATATATATATATATATATATTTTTTTTTTTTTTTTTTTTTTTTTTTTTTTTTTTTCTTATCTGCATCCCGTCTTTTTCACGCAGTTGCAGCCTTGTAAGCTCAGGAACATGTCCGATCTCCACGGAGTCCCCCAGCGGCGGTGCTGTTTGAATGAGGGTGTGGGTGCCGGTCGAACAGCGGGATGCTTTTGGATTGCCCTCATGCATTGGGGCACAGATTGCTGCATACAGCACCTTGCGAGCAGCATCACAAATCAGCCGTCCGAGCAGTGAGTGCTGGAGCATATACGGAGGGATGGAAGATGGAGAGAAAGCGAGGGGGAAGGCAGAGTGGGGGAAAGGAGGGGAGGGGGATCCTTTCACTGAAAGAGATAGAAAGAGTGGAGAGAGGAGGAGGAGGAGGAGGAGGAGGAGGAGGGGATTGAGCGAAACAGAGGTGGGGGTAGTCACAGAGAGAATGACTGAGAGCGAGTGTGTGTGTATGTGTGTGTGTGTGTGTGTGTGTGTGCACGAGAACAAGTATTGCTGCAGTGGAAACAGTGCGAAGAGGACTGCAGTTTCTGATGCTGATGGGAGAGCGTGCGAGGGACGTTATTAAGTCACTGTAACATTAACCCTAAGTGCCTGTTTGGTGAATGGGTTTGCCTGTTGTGGAGAACAGGATTACGGAATTACGGTAGTGCTGGTAAGGGTGTATTTCAACTCTCTCCTCAGCAGCGCTTGAACACTTCCTCTGAGAAAGCTGGAATAGAGTTATAGGCATTTCAAGGCTGGCGGTTTTCGCTGTAGTGAAGGCTTTTTTTTTCCTGCTGCTTCTGACTTTGCATTTTTGTTGGTTTTACCATAATGCAGGCGCTGTGTGCATGTTACTTTGTGGTGCATGTGGTCCCCAACTTTAAGCTAATTCATAAGCCTTGTGAAGGAGCTTCCTTTGGGTCGTGATTTGCCCCCCAGCTTCTACCTCTGTGCCATGTCTTCATGCAGTCTGTTGTGATTTAACATTGTTGCACGCATTTGCAGAAGGGAGTGTAAAACTCAATTATTCTCATTGATCATGCCTCATTTAGCTTGCCTGGTGGGTGTAGTACCTTTTTCCTGGAGAGTGTCCAAGAGGCTGCCCTGCTGACAGATGCTCTGCTTACCCCTGTAGCTACACCGGCATCTCTCACAACCTCCCTGAACGCTGAGAAACAGCCAAGTGGAGCCCCACAAAAAAAAAAAACAGCACACCTAACTGAAAGAAAAGAAAAACCTCAGGTCTATTGTATTGTATCTGCAATGTAACAAAACAGACACAATCCCCGGTGCTCTTTATCTTTTGAGACCGAGTATTCAGACACAGAAGGAGTGTGACAGTTGTGCTGAGGAGTATAGCGAGAGGGGCGGGGGTTTTATAAAGTGCTGCAGGATGCTCTTTTTTTCTGCTGTCTCTCATGGGACATATAGCACAGGCAGCACTGAGGTGACAGTACCAAGGACAAAACCTATCTTGGGCTGCTGGTACCGCTTACTATCGGATGCTTACTCCCGCAGTTCTGCGCCGGGTCTGTCGTTAGCACAACAGAGCTTTTATTAAATCAGATTTAATTCAAATTCATTGCAAGAAACTGGCTATAAATAGCTCTTATTCTTGCAGCATTATTAAAAGCCTGAGGTTATAAGCCTGGTGTGAACCATCAGTTTCAAAACAAATGCACATACAGTAGAATTTCTACATTATGCACAAAGATAATTATTTATTCATCTTCTCTTCGCAGGGAGTCGTGTCCTGAATTAACATCTAGAAAAATAAACCAGGTTTATTCTCTCCCCCGAGTATCTGATGTTGTAATTATCAGAGAGTTAATGACTTCCATTTGGAGTGGTCACATGATCGCTCAGTTTTCAGAAGTATAGTAAACAAATGCAGTGAGGAAGATGTGAGGGATCATATATTGATGGTTACATACTGTACCTGTTTACATGTTTACTTCTCCACTATCCAGAGTGCAGGGGACTATTTGATACTGAGCATGCTCTGAAGGTTTCTTTTTTGTCAGGCTCTAAAACATTCAGGCAGGCTCATTAAGTCCGCACCTCAGGCAGCCGCTCCCAGTGGCTCTCACACGAAGAAATACTCAGCGAGTCTCTCATACATAACCAGAAAAATGAGAGGAAGCTTTGAAGTTCACCAGTCTTATTTCTTTTTTTTTCTGTTGGCTCCCTCCAAGAAGGCAGCTGGTGCCTGAATGCCGGAGCTGCTCAAAGAGGACGAGAAAGAAAAGAGGCTTATTCTAACTGTGCAGCCTGTATCCCTTCCTACAGTGTATTTCTGGAGTGGGTGTGCCCTCTTTCACCCGAATCACTGTTGTTTTCCAACTTCCTGCTGCTTCATTAGGTGGAAATAGTCTCTCTCAGCTCATATTCCACAAGCAGAACACTTTTTGAAATGAGAAAGCCAGCCATGTCTGACCCTAAAAATGAGTCAATGATATTCTCTCTGACACATTAACACAACTATCGCTGTGATTGCTCAGCTGCTGTCAGCTTCTCACTCCAGGTGAGAGCTGAGCTTCCTCAGTCTTGGCCTCGGCCCACGTGACGGTGTGTCGCTGGCAGACCACGGCAGAGAGCGTCAGTGTTAAACGGTCAGACGCTGTCGCTACTTACTGCATCCTGCTGCGCTGATGGGGCAATTTCACCGCTCTTTAATCTTCACAGGGAGAAAAACATGCCAGTTGTTGTTGTGAGATTTTTTTTTTTTTTTTTTTCTAGCCCTCTGGCTTCATATTGGAGGAAGGGATTTGTGATTGTCAGAGAGAGCATGACAGCGACCAGGGAAACACTTTGCTGTAGAGAACGAGTGGAATGATTTTCAGTGTGTTTCATCATACTAGAAATATATATTTTTTTTAACGCCTAAAATTTTACAGCAAAACCTTTGAATTTACGCTTAGATTATCTATGTGGAAAGTTACATGTATAGTCAGAAGTTAGTTTGAAAGAAATAGTTGGACTTTTTACAAAATAACCTTTTGGTAGAGAAGCCACAGCCAGCAGGTTTAGCTTAGCATAAATTCAATTCGGTTTTATTTAAAGTGTCATATTACCGTGCAATCACATTGTCTTGTTTATGAGGGAGGGTAGGATGGAACAGAATATTGACAGACAGATTGATGCAGCCTCAGCAGTAAATAAGGCGACGCACCAGACCATTTAGGTGAAGGGGGAGCTGAGCCAGGAGGCAAAGGTTTCGATTCTCCGGTCGATCTACATTCCAACCCTCACCTGTGGTCGTGAGCTTTGTGACTGAAAGAATAAGATCACGTATTCAAGCGGCTGAAATGAGTTTCCTCTGCAGGATGACCGGGTTCACCCTTACAGATAGGGTAAGGAGCTCCGGCATCCGGAGGGAGCTCCGAGTCCAGCCGCTGCTCCTTTGCATCAGAAGGAGCTAGTTGAATTGTTTCGTGCCTCTGATTAGGATCCCTCCTCGGCGCCGGCCTTTAGAGGTTTTTCCGGGCACGTCCGACTGGTGGGAGACCCCGAGGTAGACCCAGAACACACCGGAGGGTTTATATATCTTATCTGGCCTTGGAAAGCCTCGGGATCCCCTCGGAGGAGCTGGAAAACGTTACTGGGGAGAGAGGTGTCTGGGTTAACTTCTCAACCTGCTGCTACCACAACCCCACTCCTTGATAAGCAAGCAAGAACATACAGCTTGCAAATTCAATAATGAACAACCACATTAACACATCAATGTCGAATGTAACAACCTGGCCCTATAACAGCAAAAGTACGGGATGGTTTAGGGTCCCCTGAGCCAGCCCTCGCTTTATCAAATAGGAAAGTTTTAACCCCAATCTTAAAAGTGTCTGCCTCCAGAATCCAAACTAGGAGCTGGTTCCACAGGAGAGGAGCATGAAAGCTAAAGACGTCCCATTCCACATTTTGGAAACTTGAGGAACCTCAAGTAAACCTGCGGTGTAACAGTGAATTGATCTATTCGAACAATATAAGGTCTTTAACATTGGATCAAGCTTGATCATTAAGGGCTTAAATGTAAGGAAAAGGATTTATATGTAAGTAGAAGGATTTTAAAGAACGGAAACAGGGGAAGCTCCACCTACCAGAACTTTTAATGAGGGGCTGTCTGCTTTGTTTCCAGTCTTTATGCTAATCTTAGTATGTCTGCGGCTTCAAATCATTTTCAATATCTAATCATTTTGAAATTATTATTATTATTTTGTCATTTAGTCAATGAAATGCCAAACAAGTTGTGAAACAAAACCATCAGAACTTCCCAGAGCCCAAAGTAACATCACTACACTTCTTTTGTTTGACCAGCAGTCCAAAACTAAAACATATTTCATTTACTCTCATTTATTTGATGAAACAAATTCTTATGAGAAACAGGAGTCTGGAAATATTTGATATTTTTGCATTAACATACCTGAAACACTAAATACCTTTCATTTCATTGATCACATGCAATTGACTAATCTTTGTAGCTCTAAAGCTAAGCTAACCAGCTAAAGGAAATAAACACATTTCCCTAGATGTCAAACTACTCCCTTCGTGCGGCGACATCCGATGATTCCCTAAGTTGAAAAGAGATTTTGCCCTCGCAGCCTCCCTCTCTACATATTTCCCCTTTTAAAAGCGAATGTTAATAGATGTGGCCTATCTGCAGTGCTGCAGAAGCCCTCTGCTCTGTCACATTTCCTCTACACAGCCTTACATGCAGATTGGGTCACTGTCTCTGTGACAGAATGATTAATCGACCTATCAGGGGACAGGGAAAGGGGCTGAGCTGAGAGGGAGAGGGAGGATGTATGGCAACTGGCTGTAAATGATCCCTGCAGCTCCTCGCTCAGCATTCAAACCCCAGCACCTCCCACCTCCTTTTCAAGGATCCCTCCTGATAATGGCTGAGTCACATTCAGCTGCAGGTGAGAATAAGCATTGTTTTATCTACACGAGCAGGTCGGTAAATGACCCTCTCTGGACCGCCCTTTGGGTCAGCACACAGAGATATATGAGGGAGAGGCTTTTCTCGAATTCTCTTTTAGCGAGATGATGTGCGAAGCACCTTTTTGACATCCTTATCTCCGTCGCTGCCCTCAGATCAGCTGTGACACCAGCAGGATTTCCTGATGCACTTGCATTTTGTTGACGTAAAAGTGTAATTGCTCTGTTGACTTCTCTGATTGATGGTCAGTTTTTTTTTTTTCGTTTTTTTTTTTTTTCATGTGGATGCTTGTATTGTTTGTGTTTGCATTCAGAGCATTGGTGCGGCCCCGAGGTGAAACACAGGGTTCTGGTGCGTCTGTAAATGTCCTGTCCTGGATGGTTACGTAAGCAGTTTTGCTGACTGTGTTGCAGATCAGTTGCTGAGTGAGTGTGTAAATGTCATTCACTCGATTGTTTGTTGTTGCAGAGAAGTGTTTATTGCCACAGTCTTGGACTACAAAAAGCAAATTTGACCACCTTTGAAAGAAAAAACTGTGGTTCATTTTAGAAAATATACGCTTTCCGGGGGTACTTGTATGTAACAGGAAGGCCAGCGTTAACTGTAGGATACCTGTTATTGTATTACACTATATTCAACTGAATTGTATTTATATAGCGGCAATAACAATTGAACTCTGAAATTGTCTGGAGACACTTCACTGAGTCCAAAGACCCTCCTAGAGCAATTACCAAGGCAGTGGTGGAGAGAAAAAAAAAATCCCTTTTAACAAGAAGAAACCTTGAACAGAAGACAGCTCAGAGCAGACGAATTTATTCACGCATCAGGATAAAATGTATTAGCATACATGCGGCATATATACATAATGCATACAGATTACAAGATACCAGATTGGTAGTGGATATGAATAAAAAAACGCCAGCATTTAAAGTAGAGCAGCTGAGTGGGTGTACAGTGTGCTCATGTGTGCAACTGCTATAAGCAGAGCAATGAAGCAGAAAACTATGTCAGTGATGGCATTTGTTTATATTGTGAATTATATGTGCCACGTTAACCCAAATAAAGAGACACGCACAACCTAAAAGAGAGCTGGATGGCAGGATTTTGGTCAACACTGAAGTCGAAGCCTTGTTAGTCAAGGTTAATGTTCTGATCACTGTTAAGTAAAAATATAGCGCCTGACAGATGCCTGGCTCACTCCCATTGATGTGTTGTGCCTGGAGACTCCAAGGCTCTTGGTCAAGAATTTCAGAATCTGGCTTTGGCACATGTTTTCCACCGTGTGCTGTGTTTTTGGACCTGCCAGAGCTTTTTGTCAATGTCTTGGCTCTCGACCACAAGATGACAAAAGAAGGAGTGCTTTGCAACTACAGTACGCTACCTTGAAGGAATCCGCGCACTTAGCATTTATCTGACATCACGCCAGCTGAAATCTGTTCAGCTGATTCTCTGAGTGATGAAGGAGAGATACACTGAGCTGAACACATGCCTTTACAGTATGCAACGTTGCTCCAAATGTCAATAAGACAAAGATAGATTTATGTACAGTGGATGCAACTATAGAAAACTACAATGCAAATGCTGTGAATCCAGTGGCAACTCTTAGCTCAGTATTTCAATTCATATTCAGGTGAAGACAGTATTTTATACAAATTTAAGCTCATTCAATGAACAATAGTTTAAAATAGAAGTGCCATAGTTCTATTGTAATTTTCCTGCTAATACAACTGAGTGTACTCTTAGGTTTGGCACAGGCAGTGTTTCATCCTTCAGTGGTAAATAAAATGCAATACAATCATCAGTATCTTCCCTGTAATCCTATTAAAACTGGGCCAAAACAAGACCATTATGACTACGGGGGCCCAAGTCCATTTCAGCAGGGGTGAATTACCATAGAGGAGCAAGAGTTCGGGAACAGAGCTGCACATTATCTCTAATTGAAACAAGTCCACCATCTCAGCTCAGCGTTGTGACTACAGTAATGCTCTGTCTGATGGATCGAATAAAATGTTCTCTAAATGTTCCAGTACACATTTTCAGCTAAATTCCAGTATAGACGGATCAGAGGTCAGCTGTGACTCAGTGCGAGCCGAGCCAATATTCTCATCTTCCAGTTTCCTCGAGTATGTTTTATAATGAATGAGAGATGCGTGCGATGCCTTTGAACAATTACCCTTTTAAATTATTTCTCATGCAACTTGGCTCATACCCTAAAATAGCTCGATGGGATTCAGATGAAAGACTCGCTGAGCATGGAAAGCAGAGATACAAAATTAGAGCACACGCAAAATGCCAATTCTCAGAAAGCAACACTCAAAGAAATATCAGTTTGTGCAAAGGTTGCTTTCTCATAAATCAGAATTATAAAATTAAAAGTCTTTACAGGATTCCAGCCTTGAAAGTTTCTCAATTCTCGTAGATTTTCCAAATAATCTACCCCACCATAGCAGTGTAGCAATCACATCAGTAAGACTGAGAGGAAATGAAGCTGCGCCGCATCCACAGCTACTTCAGCTGGAAGCCAAACACTCCACCCGCCCACACATAACCCGTAATGTCACAGATGGTGGGGGACTCAGTTTGAGCTGAATCTTTTCACTGGGGTCACATTATTCAGATTGCTTTGTAGCTTAAGCACCTCTGGTCCCGGTCATCTGGTGGCCTGTGACAACAGAGCGGCCATCTCTATTGTTTCTCTGTGAATACAACAACCTTTCCACAGTTCCTAATATTCAATACTTAATTTGCCGCCCCGCTGCATCTGACTGTTGCCCCTGAGCCGCAGTCACATGACCCGGCAACCAGTTTTCTCTTCATTTACAGAAGGCGTTTTGAAAGTGCATGCCAAAACATTTGATGGCTTTGAACCATGTGCAGCATTTAACTGGGAGTCTAGATGAAAACGTAAGTTCTGATTTTAACACGCACACATAGGTTGGCCAGTGGCAGACGGCTGCGTGAACTGCCGCAGAGGCAAGATGTCAGCGCCGGGGAAAAACAAACTTGGCCGTCTGGCGTTAGATTGTTAATTAATTGCTGTTCGGGGTACTTGTTGTTGTGCGGTGAAACAGCTGCATGGCTCCGGCTCGTTCTCCTTAGGTTGTTTTCTTTTGGATCCGACCTGGGTGCTAATAAGCCTTTTACTATGGAGCTGGCTCATCTGCAGGCTGGGGTTTCCCATCACCGCAGTGACTGTCACACTATGTGGTCAACACGCACACACACACACACACACACACACACACGCACACACACACACACACCCACACACACACACGACGTCAGCTAAGGAAGCAGCGTTTCTTAGTCATGTGTTTATATGTTAGAGTGAGGAGACGTTTCATCAGCAGAGCTTGACAGGTGCACCGTAAATGGTGAGAGCTCTCAGCCTGTCGGCATGTTTGAGTGTTTCTGAGTGACTCATATTTTTCCTCTAATGATGATGAAGACAACATATGATGTGTTAAGCCATTAGCGTGTGTAGTATTTTTTGAAATGTCATCTTCTATCCATATTTATAGCTGAGACTCTGAATAATTGCATAAAACACGTGCAGTTCATCCCCTTTAATATACAAGCAAGGTCCACTGCCTTAGTTTAGGGACTAAGACACCGAGCCTGAACTGGATTTAAGTCATCATCTTCCCACATCCCTTTTCCCCACTCTCTGTAGTGAAGGCACAGAATTGCAAAGTGCTATGATATGCAAGAATCAAGGTAAAAGTTAACCTCTCGTATTGATTTCTGTCATTAAATGCTGGTAAGAGGTGACAAAAACAGGAGAATTTGAGCTTTTAAAAAAGATGTCCATAATAATAATACGTAGTATGTAATATATACGTACTAACTGAACCAACAAAAAAATTGTTTTTCTTTTTTTCCAGTGAACATTGATTTTAAGAGATGCATACGAAGTGATGTATGTTTATTTCTAGCCCAAAAGCCAATACAGTTGTTTAATTCCTTTAGAAGACTGAATGGCTTCATTAAAAATAAAGAATCTGTTTCATTTCTTTGTAATTAGAGAAACAGACAACACAGCTTTCACCTGTTTCCAGTGATTTCACCTCAAAATCTATAGTAATGATTTTTACATATATTGAAGCCATCTGGCTTCAACATCACGGGTGTCCCCGGCAGGTAGAGTTAAAGCGACACATTTAACCATTACATGCCTCAGATAATTTTCAGTAAAAGTTCTGCGGTAGCTTGTGGGGTTGCTGTATACCCAGTATGTTTGTGCAGCAGAGATAAAAGTGCTTGATCCCCATCCAACTCGGCGCAGTGCGTTTAGTGATAAGGGCCAGATCATGCCCGTTGCTGCTCTGGGCCGTGCAGCCGAGACATTTTGTTTTAACTAATTCTGATGACTCAAACTCTAATGAAATGAGATCCACATTGAGAGATGGAATTAAAAACTCCCACAGATCTCGGTAATAGAGTATTATACCAAATGCATATTGGATAAGGATCCTATTTTTAACTTTAATTCATCCAGGCAACATTTTCCTGAGCACCAACGCCCAGCTTATAAAGTTACACACATTCCCACCTGGACGTTACCCCCTAAAACCACACTCCGATCCATTGGTCATGTGCAATGCTGCTGGAGAGGATGGAGGTTATGGTGTCTTGCTCAAAGGCATTTCAGTGGTGGTTAAGAACAAGAGGCATGCAGTGTCACTGCCACTGTTACTGTCTCTCCAGGTTTTATGTTTGATTGGGGATATAACCAGCAGCCTCTCAGTCACAATCTCCGTTTTATCACCTTAAGGCTTAAAGTTACTGAACCGACAAGCTCTATATATATAAATGTGTGTGTGTGTGTGTGTGTGTGTGTGTGTGTGTGTGTGTGTGTGTGTGTGTAAACTACTGTGTTTATGTAATGTACACATCCAGTTATTTATGAATTACTACTTTGGTGCAGACTGAAATAGCTTAACAACTATTTGCTGAATTGCTGTGAAATTTGGTACAAACAGTCATCCTCTATTAATGATGAATCCAAATCAAATTGATTGTCCCTTTCACTTACAGTATGCAGTGATCTATTATATCTGTTAAGCACAAAATAGAGATATTAATGATTCCATGTGATGTTTTGTAATGACTTTGCTGATCCTCAGATTTTTCCTCCGGTGCTATTAGAGGTTCTTGATTGTGGAAGAAAAAAAAACGTCCACAGTTATTAGATCAGGATGAGTTAACTTTTCCTCCAGCCATCAGATCATACATTTGTTTTGGTTTTGGTTTACGAATATATACGGGCAAAACTAATTTCACGCCCATCACTCTGAGTCGTACTTTGTGTTTTGTGCAGATTTCTTCGCATGCTAGCAGCTAAGTGAGGATGGTGAAACATTACCTGCAGCTGCTGAACATCAGCTTGTGAGCATGTCAGCAGGCCGATGTTAGAATTTAGCACAACCTCGTGGAGCTGCTGTTGACTCTTGATTATGTCATGTTTAAATTTCTTACGAAGAATTTTTGCCTCTTTTTGTTTACTTAACGATTTCAGGATTGAGCAAATGTCACGTGAGACAGTCCTCCTATAAAAAAAAACAAAAAAAAACAACAACAACAACAACAACCCATTGAGTCATTTGTGCAAGCTAATTCAGGAGATGCTCCTATGGGTCGACTTGTGTGGTTGTTCGGGTTGGAAGATTTGTTATGTGACCTGCTTGTTTTTCAGTAGTTCAAGTTTATTGTGCTACAAATCTCGTGTGTTTTGGCAGCTTGAGTTAGCGGACAGTTCCTTAGTCTTGATCAGCGAGAATCTGAAGGTGTAAGACAGCATTCTTAAAAATGCAATTGGTTCGTGAAGCTGAGTTTCCAGGAGTGGGTTGTAAGAGCTGGCTGTGAAAGAGGACTAATGGCTGCCATAAAACAACAGTGTAAGTCTGTGTCCTCTCTGTCCGTCCTCACCGTGGAGGAGATGAAATGCTTCTGCACAAATCCATGAATGCTAATTAAATTGGTCTCGCTTGGCCCCGGTGTAAGGGACAAACAGGATGAAATGCACATAAACCTTAGGTGTGAGTGGATGTCTTTAACATTGTCACAATATCTACAGTAATATAAAATACAGAGTGGAGGCAGTGAGAGCTGCGATGGCTTCTTTATTGAACAACCCACTCATTTTTAAATGTGTGATGGGTGAAACTGCTTCTGAGTAATTTTCTCAATTTTCTCAATAACTCTTAACAATGTTTGTGTAATAGTTCAGCTGCCATCTCGGTACATTATCACAAGACATTTGTCGCCGGTGTCATCAACCTACATAACAGCACTACAAGTTATTTTAGGTTAATATATTTTCAGCTGTATAAACTGGTCCTGAGCCCTGAATAATATAAGCGTATCCTTCCCGCTGTCAACCTCAATTTGAATAATTTATATGCAGAAATAAATAGAAGCAGAATTTCTGGCACCAACTTGAGAAAGAGGAAATTCCCCTTTTTTTCCCCCCCATATCACCATGACTTTAATGAAATCAACAGCAGAAGTCGTGTTCTGTTATGCTTGTCATCTCGCTCTGCTTTCTGAGTCAAGGTCTCGCCCGATCACTCATCACTCTGTTGGCAGGCTGCTTTCAGCTGCACTTGTCACACTGTGATTTCTGGAACCGATAAGAGGTCTGATTGAACATTTGTTTGGTCTGTGGGAACACCGCCGGAGAATGGCTTGTAGTTGTTCATTTAGCCTCTTTCTACGGTGAAACACCAACACTGGTTAGAAACAGACAAAACAATGATCTCAAGTCATGGTCCGTTGGCCTCACAAACGTTTGAAATGTATTACAAATACTACAAAACGGCAGACTATGGCAAACATGGCCACTGTTAATGAATCTAAAGAATATATGATTGTGCACCGGTGGAGATACATGCAAATTTGAAAAGCCAGTCATAAGGATAGTTCAGACACATAAACCAAAAGCTTCTGAAACTTGGTTGGAGCTATTTTTACATTTGTTTATGCACTTCCTGTGTTGCTATAGCTTCATACTGTCATACTGTCTGACCACCTTTCCGCTGGGGATTATTCCCAGTCATTGTATCTTAATGGACGTAGACCTCGGGTTAACTTTGAAACTATTGCAGCCGCCTTTAACCAATCAACATTGACCTGGCTTCAATTCCTCGATATTTGCTAGTGCTGTCACACCTGTTCACATCACTTCATCTAGCTTTGCCACCGCCGCCATTGTTGGAGACACATTTTGACTTCTTTTCTCCAGACATTATGTCTTTCTGTTCCCCAAAAAGGCTCAACTTCAATCAAAAATGTTTTATACTAGAAGTATTTAACTGCTGGGCACCAGATGTTCCCTCCTTCACTGAACATTTAATTCTCACTGGATGCACACTGGAAGGTTTCACATTAAACTTGACTAAACTTGACACGAAACAAAAAATTTGCTTCCAAACTGTTTACAATATCCTAAAATCTTGTAAGCACACATTTTTAACTTCAGCAGATGAAAACGGCGTCGTAGTTTCTGTCTCTGCTGGTACTTAATTCTGCACAGTGAAGGTCAAACATTGAAGTGACGAATCAATAAGGAGAATTTTAAGCTGTGCTTGCTGAGACTTTGTGTGTAATATTTCAGATTTTCTTAATGTTCGTGTTTGTGTGTGTGAAATTTCTGCTGTTGCGATGCATGGCTAGTTTATTCTCTGTTCTTGTAAAAGTATTGATCTCTCTGAGACTTCTGGAATAAATAATGCCTACAAGCACCAGCATTTGCAATAATCAAAACTCAAAACACATCTGTTTCACTGCCACTTTCACTTTGTCTGTTTGATTGTTGAAGTGGTAGATGCTTCATTTGTACCTTTTGAAAGTATATTCTCAACAGCGTCAGCAGATTTGGGATTAAAACCTTCTGACAAGCATAAAAAAAGTGGAAAAAGAAAATCGGCGACAAAATGTTACTTGAAACACAAGACGTGGTAATTGTTTTGTGTCTACAGAAGTTCACCATGAATTATTCATCTGTTTACTCTCTAACATGACCTGTATGTGATTGCCAGCTCCTTTACATTTATTTGATGACTTACATTTTTCAGAGGTGTTTGTGGTTCAGTTCTTTTCTAACGGACACTTTGAATTTTTGTCAGAAGGAATTAGCGATCAAACCATGAATTATCTGTCCCTTTCTACCACCTGAGCTACAGCTTTTGAGCCTTTTTTTTTTTTTTTAATTTTTATCATTTAGATAATTTTCAGAAGAATGACATTCAAGTGGATCTCCTCGGAGTTGGATTAGGAGGCCAGTTTTAGGGCAGCTCTAATATATTGTATTATGCCGAACCTTGTCCATCCATTTATCTGGTTAAGTTATCATCACCACTTCAAACTTCAAACTTGTGTGTTGTCAGATTTATCTATGGATTGTTTTTTCTTTCAAATGTCTCCGAAAACCCAAATATTGTCCGAATGGCTCGACCCTTTAATGAGTAGCTGTCAGTACCTGCTTGTGAATTTTGACAGTGTGGAGGCACACGAGTGGAATATAGTGCAGAAAACGAGTCAATTTAAGTCAGTTCAAGGGTTTGTCCTCTCTCAATGACTGTTTTCATGTTTGTGTTTTTTAAGGGACTGTGTGTGCAGCCTAAATGACGACGTGGAACTTGACAGCAAGTAAGACAACACCGATGGTCGCTGCCATGCCAACTGGGGCCAGTGCCTTGACTGTGACTCCAGCCCCTGTCGCATTAGTCTCCACGGACAACTCCACCGAGCCGGTCAACGAGAACGATGCTTTCGACGAGATCAAAAACAAGTTCCTGAATGAAATCAACAGGATCCCACGTGAGTGTCGATTCCAGTGCCGATCCAAACCTGTTCCGATCAACCGTGAGCCAACTGTTACTGATGTGATGCTAAGCAACGATTTTGGAATTAGATTCTCTGTTTAGCTGCAAGCATTGGCAGCCCCATAATGTCTTTATTCAGTATTGATCACTGGCTGCTCTTCCTAATGGCAGGGAAATCTAATTTTCACCCAATCTAATTGCTAACCTACCACCTCTTACTAAATATATTTGGCCCAGGACACGACATGAAGTAGACTAAATGATCGGTCTGTCAAATGTCAAAATATTTGCTTTCTTTCTTCTCTTCCTGGGTTTGTGATGTGCCATCGATACATTGGTCTGTATATTCTCCTCAGTGCCGTCCTGGGCCATCATTGCCATTGCCGTGGTCGCTGCTTTACTCATTCTAACATGCTGCTTCTGCATCATCAAGAAATGCTGTTGCAAGAAGAAGAAGAACAAGAAGGGCAAGAAGGGGAAGGGTGACATGGGAATGAAGAACCTGAAAGGGGGAGAGGTATGTTCCACCGCGGGAGGTCGTGTCTCGGCAGAGGGAATTTACACCAGCACTGTATATCTAGCGAGGCGAATCACAAATAGCTTTAACCTGTTTATGAGCCTGTTATGTAACAGCTGTGGGGCTTAATGTGTAGCGGAATAAACATAAAACATGTGTTTGATAAGTACGACTCAGCTAATTTATCATATTTTACATATTTTAGTCCTCTAGCATAAAAGAAATGACCTCCCTGTTTGAAATGTATTAGTTTACAGATGAGATTACAACACAGGCTGTTTGACTTTCTGATGCCTGTCTAACCCAGTCAAGCGTATTCTCCGCAGGTGTTAATTACATTCTTTATCCGCCATGATTTTCATGATTTATTTTCATTTTCTCTCTCTCTCTTTTTTTTTTTTGTTATTTAATGTATTTGTCATGAATGTTATTGTTGCTCTTTCTCTCACGTGCTTTGGGAGTTGAGTGAAAAATGACAGGACTTTTATCACTTTAGCCCAACCATTGTTTTCCTTACAGTCATAAAGGAGTAATTATCGAAATTAGTGTTTCGCACAATGCTGCTGTTCGGGGCCTGTAATTATATATTTTTTTTCCCCACATACTTGATTGATGATTTGACACAGTCCCATAAGAATACATCTAAAAGTGAAGTTATTTTTAAAACCAAACAGCCCTCCTGCACCAGATATGATTATGCTAATGAGGAGGCTTCTCGAGCTGTCATTTTCCTCACTCCCTACAGTGTAGCTGACTGCATTTGCTGTGATTTGGTGTCTGCTGTGAGTTCAATCTCTTCCTTTGTCTCTGCTCTCCTCCTTCCTGCTTTGTGTCTTATGTGTGCTCCGTGTATCTTGACTGTGGTGGACTTCTCTGCCTACGGTAGGTCTGATAGCACGCGGCACCCCTCTCTGGCCGCTCTGAGTAAGCGCAGACCAGGGCAGGGGGGGGAGGGGAGCGGTTGGTGTGGAGGGGGGCGGGTGGGCTGGTCTGAGCTTGAAAGGGGTTGGATTGCAGTGATGATGACAATGAGTGCTATGGCTTCCTTAGTTCTTTGCAAGCTTAGGTGCTGCGGGTGCTTGAGGAATCTATGGGAGCGATTAAGCTGCTTCGCAAAATCCACTGAACTGATATGCCGCACCAATTGCTATGTCTTGAATACTTAGAGATTGCAATTTTTTGGCAAAAAAAACCAACAGAACAAATCTGTTTAATTGTCTATGGTTTGAAATGAACATGAAACTCATCCTATGGTTGAGCCTTTGAATGACGAGTGCACTGAGCAACTCACTAGTGATCACTAACATGCATGTGCAAGGGGTAAGCTGGGTATTTGTCAAATAATAGCTACATAACTGAGAGCTTAGAGCATGTTTCCGCTATGAAAGGCCTCGATTGTGCAGCACAACCACAAAACTGACAAATCAACTCTTCTCCAGAGACACATTGACTCGGGTACGAAATTCTTTCGCTGTACCCCGGTTGTGCAAACACGCTCCGAGTTCCACCGCAGATAAAGCTGTTTGTACCTCTTGACAAAGACCAGCATATGCCCTTGCAGTAGGTACCATTGAATGGCCACAACTTGACTTGAGAGTAACTTTCCTGGATGACCCATGCTGCTGACATACTAGGTGACAGTCATTGATGCCCTCTCTCTCCCTGAAACACCCGGGTCTCACTGAGGAGAAATGGTGGGCCAGAATGTTTGCCCACATTTGCAGTCAACTGCAGAGGCCTGATTTCAGTCGATCCAACGCTAAGGCTACAGCTAACTGTTTTAACATACAGTCTGTTTAATAATTTAAAAAAAAAAAAACTCATCACCGGGCTTGTTTTTCAACCTCATGGAGTTGACCGACGGGCATTCATTCAGACATACCATGTCTTTATCTTTGAACTCCCACTGGAAGTTTGAGAAGAACTGGAAATTCTCAATATAGCATGATCCCGCCATGGATGTGTACATTTCACTCAGAACATATGTACAGACATTTCTGGACCCAGAAGTTTTATTATTTTATTTAAAATGCATATCCTTTACCTCTCTTCAGAAAAATCACAAGATAATCCATTTACATTTGCCATCAGAGATAAACTTGGATTCTGCATTGTGTGGCCTGGCATGCTTGAATGAAAAGCATTTAGCACAATAAAGTTAGAGAATGCCACATAGAAGGATGTCGTGTGAGTAATGTGTGTGTGAGAAAAAGAGAGAGTGAGTTTTTAAGCATGCATGAGAGTCGGCATGTAAGCAAATGTGTGTGTGTGTGTGTGTGTGTGTGTGTGTGTGTGTGTGTGTGTGTGTGTATACAGGACAGTATGTAGTGCAGTGTGTGTGATAGTGTGTGTATTATCTGTGTGTATGTGTGTGTGCCCTGTTCCTCTTCCAGCTCATCAGTGAATAGCTGGACCCTCCAGTCTTACGAAGACATCAGTGTTTTTTCAAGAAGACAGCTGTAGGAAAGTAGGCCACGCTGAGATACTATCCAGCTTCTTACAGTTCCCGAAAAGGAGATTTTTACTTTAATATTCATATCAGAGCAAATTGCTCTCAACTCGATTAGTCGTAACCGCCTCTAAAGAGATGAACACACTGCAGAGTCGCAGGGTGTGATGTAAAGGCAAGATGGAGGATAACAGAAGATTTGATTTATCTTCCTCTTCATCGTGCCCTGATTATCTCAGGAGCCGTTCGCTGTCATTGAACTGCTGATTTCTGTTCGAGCAAACGACCAGGAGGCACAATCAGGCTGAAAAATCTGACATAGATTGTGAAATCTTTCAGTAATTCACTTAGTCAGGCCAGAGGACAACAATAGGAGCTAAATCCTATCAACAAAACCAGAGTAAACACATTAATGAGACTTTGGAAGGAGATAAACGGCAGACGTTAAAATCGTCTGGCGTGAAGTAAACCTATTTGTCTGCCTGCTCGCGTCATCAGACGACTTTCACCTGCAGTTGTAGCAAGTTTGAGAGCTCTTGGAGAAAAGTTCAGGAATCACTGCGTCAGGGGTTTGATCAAATCACATCTACGCCTCATTGCTGTGTCCTTCACTTCCTCTCAGTGAGGACAATCAGCTTCTACTTGAGATCCTGTACACGGGGTGGACAAAATAACAAGGACATCGAGCACTGTAGTGCAATGCAGTAATGCCGTAGCTCTGCAAGCGCAACATTCGTAAACTTTGAAGTGTTCCCTTTTGTGAACACTTAAAATATTGGCTCACCATTGCTGATACAGCTTTCCCCTGTGTGGGTTACACCATCACGACTTTTTAGATTTTTATTTTTTTTTTGTTTATAACAACTTAATATGACTCATTTGGGGATGAGTCATGTTTGTGAATTGTGTAGCTTGCCTGTGACCGCAAGGCTGTTCCCTTCAAAGACAAAGTCCTGTTTCCTGCTATGTTATTTTGTCCACTCCCTGTAATATCACTATTACTGGCAGCTACACAAGTGAGTCATATTAATTTGACATTTCATAATCACTAATTTCTGAAGTGAAAAAGAGAACTTCCAGAGGTTTTGCAGAGCTACGGTACTAGATTGCTTTGTAAAGTAAGATGTTCTTATTTTTCTGTCCACTCCCTGTATATTGACTGTTTATTCTGTTGTTTCTCTCCTTTACTCTTTCTCTGCCTCTCCCTATCCTTTGCACGATAACGTAGAGTTCTATTATAATGACCTTTCTACAACATTTTGTAGTTGAGATATTCCTCAGATTTGAGCAGATTTATTACATCTGTAACTGTAATACTCATAAAATGTATACATAAAAAAACAACAAAAAAAAAAAAAGCAAATGGTGTCACCCAAGAAATAGTGAAATCAAGTCAGGTTGCAACCGTGGTCATCGATGAACAGATTGCACTAAGTAACATGGGGGTAAGTGGCAGGTAGGTGCTGTGACTAACCCGACTGCTGATGCCCGAGGCTTGGTGTTCAGCACAGCTGCCACCTCACAAACGTCCTCTCACTCCTTTTTTCTGGTGCCCGTCCCCCTTCTGTCTTTGCAGAAACAACAGGATGACGATGATGAAGAAGATGATGTGGAGCCGGGACTGACCGGAGACGAGAAGGAGGAAGAAGTGAAGGAGAAGGAAAAGCTCGGGAAGCTGCAGTACTCCATCGATTATGACTTCCAGGAGAACAAGGCAAGCACATGAGTAGTTTATTTTATGTATTTTGTTTTGTCCAAATGAACTCATCACAGTTAGAGCAGGACCTTTCAGTACGTATGATATATTAGCATCTCATGCTATAGTTTGTTTTTGGCATTTCACTGGAATTTCTTTGTTGATCATCCAAAATACAAGCTGAATCAAGGACGAGTATTTAATCGTGGTTGAGCTTTAGAAATATATATATTTTTTTGGTATATTAATTAAATAATTCCTTCCTCCCCAGCTGGCTGTAGGAATCCTGCAAGCAGCTGATCTCCTCTCCATGGACAGCGGCGGCACCTCGGACCCCTACGTCAAGGTCTTCGTCCTCCCTGACAAGAAGAAGAAGTTCGACACAAAGGTTCACAAGAAAACACTGAATCCCGTCTTCAATGAGTCCTTTACCTTCAAGGTAAGCTGACTCTGAAAGGTGGTCGCCCTTCTCTTATGATTTATTAAAACGACATGCTTGTCAAGCTATTTGATGGGTAGACAGGTCCTGCTAAAGGTGAACGCCTGCTCCTTTCTGGTAGAGCTTAGAAGTTACTTAGATCTCCTATTTCTTTTTACTCCAACACTTCCGGCCATCAGTGATAAAAAGCAGCAGACTCACTGAAGGCGTCTGACAAGAAGAGCATGGTGGAGAATCACATTAAAGGAGAGGGCCACCTCTGGTGCGCCTCGCCTGCTGACACAGCTCTATAAAAAAACAATTCAAACAGCTTTACCTTGTCAAAGTCAGGCAGCTCTGCTGAAGCAGCATCTTGGGATGCCGGACGGTCCTGAGCTCCGGGCCAAAGTCACAACCAATACTGCTCGGTCTGGCTGACTTTATACTGAGTACACAGATTTTGTCAAAAGCTGAGAAATGTGTGATTTGTGTTGCAGTTTGATAGAAATGAGTGAAATTAGATTGGTTGCTGGCTTTCAGATACCATTCCAGGAGATGGGAGGGAAGACACTGGTGATGTCCGTCTACGACTTTGATCGCTTCTCCAAACATGATGTCATCGGAGAGATTAAAATACCCATGAACACCCTTGACCTGGCAAAGCCCCTTGAGGTGTGGAGAGACCTGGACAGCGCAGATCAAGAGGAGGTAAGGACGGTGTTTTTTAATACCCTACTTATCATTCTGCAGACTCCTGCTGCATTACTTCCACCGTGTTCTCATAATATTCAGTTTAGTCATATTACACCTACCACAATCAGCAAAAGGCAACAGAATAACAAATGTAAATGAAACAGTTGGAAAATCAACTACCTAATACAAAACACTACAGTATTTACAGAGGCGTTTCCTCTGTGTATACACGGCTGGATCAAGTATGTAAATGTGGAGGATAAAAAATTAGAAACACTTCTCATTATAATATAATATAGTCACTCACCTTTACAACACATATAACTGATTTTACACATTTCCAACAATGTCAACCAACACTGAACCTAATAAACTAATGTACAGTATAGACACACAGAAACATGCAAATCACACTAATGGACATTTGCCAGATTAAAAGGCCAATTTAAGAAAGCCTTTTTCAAGGGCAACTTCAAAGACTGACACGACACCCGTCATGAACATGAAGGAGTCCCCATGCATGTGGGTGACTCTTGTCATTTAGTGTTATTCGAGCAATTATGTCATTATTAAAGCCACGTTGACATAGTTTGGGCCGTCTTTGTTTCGGCAACTTGACATTAACCAAGACGACATAACCTCTCATAAACATGTAACCCTAACTTGTACCGCTGTGGTTGAGGTAGAGGAAATTCTTCTTCACATTTAGAAATAGTTAGAGTTGGTCATCTATTGCAATCATTCTCCCAAAGTTTTCCAAAGCCGCGCTTTGCTGTCAGACCTCCTTAACTTGATGAACCAAAAATATAGATGCGACACATTTCCTATATTACCTCAAATCTCAAACATATCTATCATTTCTCCTCTGCGGTTTCTCGCCATGTATCAACATATCCGTGATGCCGTGCTGCTTCTTCTGTCTTCCTGCAGCCTGTAAAGGTGCTTTCACTGTTAAGCTGTACTGGAATATGAAAAACGAATTTTAATCAATGAAACCTGCTCCCCGGAGCCATCTTTAAAAGAAATACTCTCTCCACTGTTAATTTGACTCACAGTCTCAGATATTTTATTAACTCTGAAAAGACCAACTTGATGTAATTAAAACATAATTCCTACTGGTACTCCATGAATAATGAGGTTCAGGAATTATTGATATTGACAGTGCATATTAAAAAGGCACAGTGTGTGTGTTTGTGTATTGTACAGCAGAGAAGAGATGGAGGTTTGTGCTTCTGACCTCATTTAACTTTGTCTTCTTACCTCCTCCTCACAGCCAGAGAAGCTGGGTGACATTTGCATCTCCCTGCGTTACGTCCCCACTGCTGGCAAACTCACCATCTGTATTCTGGAGGCTAAGAACCTGAAGAAAATGGACGTGGGTGGATTGTCAGGTGGGCTTCGTCAAACATTTTCAGAACAGAACACCATATATTGCATTTTAATATCACATTTACGCAACTGATGCTGATTCAGTGCTCGATGTGGACAAAAAAAGACACTTGCTTTGCAGCGAGACGGCGGCGTGTAGAAGAGCGTGCCTCTGAGCACAGCCATTAGGTCGGTCCTGCTCTGCTCACGTGCTGACGCCGCAGTACTCACCATGCAGCAGCCGTCACTCCTCCTGGCTTCAGCACTGGCCCCATCTGTTGGTGCATCACAGCACTGCGACCCAAACATGCATGTGCGGAGGATTTGGGATTTTTTTTTTTTTTTTTTTTTTTAATTTTTTTTATCAACGTGTCATGATTTTACACCCTGTTCCTGTTTTCAGATCCGTATGTGAAAATAAACCTGCTGCAGAACGGAAAGAGGCTGAAGAAGAAGAAGACGACGGTGAAGAAGAACACTTTGAATCCGTACTACAATGAGTCCTTCAGCTTTGAGATTCCTCTTGAGCAGATGCAGGTAAGGACATGGAGTTATATTTTTTTTAGATCCTTTAAGATTTATCAGGAGTCCCACAGTATGGTACAGACTCGCTCTGCAGAATGCTGCTGTAAAAAAAGTACTATTTCTAAGAGGAAATACAGTAATTACAGATTCCTAATTACTGTGAAACTCCAACTATACAGTACAGTAAAGTAGAGTTTCTATAGAATACCTACAGTGTGAAGAGATCACAGCAATTGAGCAAATCTTAAGCTCGTGACAATATTTCTGAAATTGGTTGTACTTGCATTAATGATTGCGATCATTATTTCCTATAGAAAATGACAACCGTTATATTTAAGTTGCAGCTTTTAACATTTAAAACAAGGCATAAAAGTATCTACCTCTCAAAAATGTTAAAGTTAAATTCATTAGCAATAAATTGCACTGTTGCTTTTAAAAAACTCAAGTTTTGCTGCTACAGTTTTGCTTGGTCTGGTATGATTGTTAGCTTATGGTGGCTAATGTTGGTGAACTTCAGATACATAGATGCTGTGTGACTAACATACAGTTTGCTGACTTGATTCGATGACTCTCATATTGTGACTTTTAAAGGAATAGGTTGAGTGAAATCAGAAGATTGACACCAGTCTATGGTCCACCTGGTAAATATAAAGCTACTGCCCGCCACTGCCCGTGAGCTTAGTTTTGTATAAAGTCACTTCTTCACTCTGAGGTTTGCCAGGTAACCAAAAGGGTCTCCTGAAATTTCTTGCTCCAAGCCAAGAAATAATCTGTCACAGTAAATGAGATGCATTATGTTGATTCGTGATTTTTACAGGTGTTGGCTAACTGGCTGCAGCCTCATATTTGATGTTCAGACATGAGCGTTGTAGCGGTCGTCTCAAATCGCAAATGTGCACGTACAGGTGGCACAAAAATGTGTGTAACTCAGGTGTTGATGTTGATCAAGCGACGTAACTTGGAATACATACTCGCCAAAGTTATATCTCACCAGCAAGTCCCAGTCGCCACCATCCAACCAAAAAAAAACAAAAAACCCTCAAGCCACTGACATCAGCTACCACAACTGGACCATTACGCATTTTACAAAACAATTAAAAGCCCTGAGTTGAGTTTTCTTTCCACCCCTGATATGCCTCCGGTAAAGTCTTCGTGTCGTTCTGAACCTTGCTGCAATGCTTTGCCCCGACTCTCCCAGAAAATCCTAGCTGTGATCACAGTGCTGGATTACGACAAGATTGGCAAGAACGATGCAATCGGGAAGATCTTGGTGGGAAGCAAGTCCACGGGGGCTGGGCTGAAACACTGGTCCGACATGCTGGCCAACCCCCGTCGCCCCATCGCCCAGTGGCATCCACTGCAGCCAGAGGAGGAGGTGGATGCCGCCCTCGCAGCCCTGAATGCCAAGAAGTAAACTCCCCACCACCTCTCCACACCTTCCCACCCCATGCATTTTCCATCATTTACCCCCCCCCCCCCCCCCCCCCCCCCAGGGTCCCACATATCAGTGTATATTCCAGATGAGCACCCCAACTGTACATCCACTCCCTTCCTCCTCCTCCTCCTCCACCAACCACCACCACCACCTCTTTCCTCTCCCACTGCCACCTCTCAAAAAGATCCATACTCGACATGATGGGAAATATAGTTTAAAAATGTTATATTAAGTCATGTCACAGAAAAAAGAAGACAAGTTACAGGATGGACAGATACTCCGTTGATTTCCTTTAGATCTATTTTTGTATTGGGGTTGTGGTTCCATGAAATAAGAATACAGAGTAGACGATGAAGAACAGTAAAAGAGTGCAATATGGGAATCTGGTGATAGAGGGGATAAAACATACATTCACTCATGTTGTACTTCTCACTCCTTCCCTTTAGTGACACAGTTTGCTTAGTATAGCGCTTAAATAATAATAAAATGCTTTATACTGCCATATGATAGAGAAATAACACAAGCAGGTCCATTCCTTAGGTGTATCGTGCACCATGTTCCACACCTGCCAGTTATCATTCTGTTAGTTTGAAATACATTCCTAGAGTTGGGTAGCGAAGTAGGGATAGGCACATATCCGGTTACCCACAAACACACTGCCTTTTTTTTGATTAGTTGACCTTCTACCCATCGTCTCAGGAAAACTGAGAGGAAAACTGAAACTCCATGCCTTTTTTTCTAAACGGGTTGTTATTATTCAAATACTCCACTGGATGAGAAAGAAGCGTTGGATTCAAAAAGCTTGACCGCTGTTTTTTTTTTTTTTTTTTTTCGGTGACCCAAGGCTCACGGTTACTAGTGTCAGTTTATCCATGAAAAGGTGTGTCAGAGGGGAGCGGGAGGGAATCGTGGATTTTCTCTTAAAAAAAAAAGATAAATAAAAAGGGTGTTTGTGTATTTTTGACTGTGTGCAAAAAAAAGAAAAGAAAAAAAAAGGCTGCGTCTGTCATCCGAGCGACAAAAAGCGTGGAAATATCAGAGCGGGTACAACACAGACTGAGTCCAACCACCAATGACATGATATTTACAAGGTGTCGATTGCTGCCTGCAGTCTCCCACCTCCCCTCCCAACGCCTCTGATTCTGTATCTCACTTGTTCAGTGCTACTGCCATTCGTCATGGACTTGACACAAGGGTTTTACTTCAAAGGAATCCCTATAACCGTCTTACAGTCATAAAGGAGACAAGCCTTCCAAGTAACAAAATAAGCAATTTTCAACTACCAGGGACGCCTTCCAGTTAGCGGTGTTGTTCTCTTCATTTCTTTCTTTCCTCTATTTCTTTTTTTCTATCTCTTTTTCCTTTTGGTTCTCCCGTTGTTGTTTTTTAAAAAAAAAAAAAAATTGATGTAACTTCAAACGCTTTTAGTCCTTAAGCACTTTAAATCAATTTTTTTTTTTTTTTTGTTAAAATATGCTGAGAAACCAGAGCTTTAATTATTTATGTTCAGAACAAGTGCTTTTCTTTTCTTCTTTTTTTAGCAAGGGATTGCATTAATAACAGTTTTATTTTGTTATTCTTTGTTTCACCTCAGCTTTGCTTTATGTCTTTTAATTGCTTGGATAGTACATCTTTCACCTGATTGCAAGGACGTGGTCTGGAAGAAGGCACTGATCCGTGTGTACTTTATACACAGCTTACCAAACTGTTAAATTGAATTGCACTACTGGGTATTTTTCTGTTCTGTGGTAATTTGACGCTGTTCTTTGTAGTTTTTTTTGTTTTGTTTTGTTTTTGTGATGAAATGTTGTGAGATTGAAGTTTTCTGTGGCACGTGTGGCATGCCAGACAGGTCTCCTCGTATAAATGGACTCTGATAAGAAAAGAGACATTTTTCTATCTTGTGCTGCTCCCTGACTCCTTCGCAGAATTATTAGGTTCAGTGTAGAGAGCCGAAGACAAGTCCGATGCTAACACCTGTTAGCTTCTGTAGCTCAGTATAATCTCTTTCAGAATTTCTTTCATCTGTTTTTAGGCAAGTCAATCCTAAAAGTATCGAAACCTTTATGATATTTTTTTTTCTTCAATTTAAATATGGTTTACTTTATGAACAGAAAAAAACAACAGCTCCCACTGAAAAAATGTGAAGTGCAATAGTGCAGGTACTTCTGTCAATGTAAATTATTTCAGCCAAATCCATAAATTCACCAAAACGCTCTTCTTGAATCTTTAAGAATCTTTAAGCTGTGACGTTTTGCCCACGAGTGTCTCGGACTTATGGGGGACGGCGTATCTTTAACGCCACTAAAAACATTAACATCAAATCAACAACAACATTAGATTGTGCTTTAGTATTTTAAGTAACGTAGTTTAGTTATTAGCAATGCTGCAAATGTCTATGTCATTTGAAATGAGTTTTTTTTTTTTCTAGCTGAACCCAGAAGTTCACTTCGGCTCTCTAATATTTGTAAATTGATATTCTGTTGAAGCGACATTTTGAGGATGAACTTTGTCTCTACACACTCCAAACTGTTTGCCCAAAACTCATCAGCCCTGATTTAATTGGAAAAGGTTTATTTGTCAGCTGAAGCGCTGATATGTCTTGAGTGTTTGGACCCCAGTATATATTTCCCTTCCGGTCTAATTATTCATTTTGAAAAATGGCTGCTTGAGATCACCAACAGCAAAAAAAAAGAACTAAAAAAAAACACCCGTCGTGTGTGTGTGTGCAACCGTAAGTCAGTGTAAAGCAAATGGAGTCAACCTTTCGGACATTACCGCAGCTTTTTTTTGGCAATTTCATGAATGTTGGCTCTTGTTTCTTTCTCTCTGTTGGAAACTCTTTCTTTTTTTTTTTTTTTATTACAACCACCGCAGATCAGATTTTCTGTTTCTCATCGCGCATCATCATTTTGTTCCTTCAGTTGACGAAGCAACACTAAAGAAAAGGCAGCATGGAAGCAATCAAGCAAACCATTGGTGTGTAGTTTTGCCTATATACATAGTTCATACACGTTGATACTGCATGTTTATACAAAATACTGTACATAAGAGCATGTTTTAGAGACGAAGCAAAAATATCTCGTGTACGTAAATGGGTGTCATTTGTCATTTTAATAACACAACGAAAGGGGAAAAAAAGATGCACTGTATATTTTCTAAATGAAACAAATGTGTATTTATTTTCCATGAGGGTCACTGGAGAGAATGTCATACAAATATTAGAGTACTATTACTAATAAGAACCTTTCCACGCCTGAAATTCTTAAGCAAGTGTGTCGTCCAGTGCCGTGTGTGAGTTCATGTAGGATGAAAATGTAGCCGCATGCTTGCTATCTAACTCCTTGTGATCAAAAGCTTTTGTTTTCGACCATTTATCTGCCATTTGTTTCGTTTCAGCACCTTTCTGAAGGCCAATGTTCGACTTATTCTGAATTTTATCGATATTGATTTTTTTTTTCTTTTTTTCTTTAGGAAACAAAAAACAAAAATATGTTTTGAACTTTTTGGAACAAGGGGATCTCCAAGTCCATAACTATTTTCTATCAGCGGGTTTGACACAGCGTTACTCTGATAAAGCTAATTAGAATAAGATTGAATAACTGCGATCTGTAAGGCGGATCATAGGAGTCGTTATTTGTGCGGGTGCTGACCCAGAATGAAGTGTGTTGGATCGTATCTCTAAAAAAGGTAAAATGCATTTCCTGGGGCCAAAAAAAAATGGAACAATCCCATTCCAGCAAACACAAATGACTTGGAATCCCTTCTTTTTTTCCCTCTTTGTTTACTTGGAAGTCTTTATTTTTCTCTTCTACTTAAATGACCTGAAACACTTCACGGCTGTGTCTCTTTTACTGTGTTTATTATATAAATACGTGTACGTGTATACAAGATAAATGAATAAGATAAAAACTAAAGCCATAAAACTCAAGCACTAACTCTTTAGAGCTCAGCTGAGTCGCTAGAGTTTATTTATAAAGAAAAAAAAATCTGACATGTCTTCATTTTGCTCGGCCAGTGTTTCTCTTTTACATTCCTTTCAGTGGTTTTTGTTCATCAAGAGGGCAAAATCCATTTTACTGTATATGTGAGCATTGAGAACAGTTGTGAGTTTTAGTAGAGTGAGTGTGTCTTTTTCTACTTTCAGAGCTGTTGATGTCCTTGTTTCATAGAGGTAGCTGATTTTACAGTATTGTGATTCGTAATGTATATGACTTGTTTTGATAGTATAAATAATAGATATAATATCACAATAGGTTCTCGATAATAATGCGACAATTATATATATTTGAGAGTGTGTTCTATTCATGGGCTGAGTGCAATTTAAGAACCAAACTGGGTCCCTCTTCTGGTTTCTCTTCTTCCAGTTTAGCAGAAGAATGTACTGGTGACTACACGTACAATCAAAAACACACTGCTGGTGGTTGGCGGCTTGCGCTGCTCGGTTTTTTTGTCGGGACGTTTTTTTAAGCAAACTGCTCAAGCAACAAAAAAAGAGAGAAACTTAAAACAGTGGAACCCAGTGGAGTTTAAAGCCTGAATCCCTCCCATAGAACTATGCATATAGTTATGATTTTCAGACACATGGTGGAAAATATTTTGAACAACAGACATATGTTTCATGACATGCGCATGAAATGAAAATAAAGGAATAGTTCCAACTTTTTGGAAATAGGCTTTTTTTTGGTTGCTTTTTAGCCAAGAGTTAGATTAGCAGAGTTATACCATATGCTACCATATGTTGCTGGAGCTGACTATCTTAGTTTAGCTTAGCATGAAGAAACAGGAAGAGACTGCTATTCTGTCTCTACCAGCACCTCTACAGCTCAAACCAGTCTACGGTGGTTAGGGAAACTCGTGGTGATGAAAAGACTGGACAAAAAGAAATAGTCCCCTGTTTGTTGTTTTACATTTCAGATTGTGTACATATTAAATAATGATATGTAAGGTGTTGATTGGTGAGATTTAGGGGTGCTTGTAGGTATATTTCTTCACTTCCTGTTTCCCAGTCTTTGTGTTAAACTTCAAATTTAACAGACAGATTATCATTCCTCTCATTTAAGTCTTGGCAAGAAAGCAACTCGGCAGATTTTTCCAAATGATTGAGCTTTTCCTTTAAATTCACCTCAGTCACCGGATTCTTTCTGAAGCAAACTGCCACATCACTCCGGGCAACGATCCTCAATGTGTTGCACGATGCTGCACATTGTCTAATGCAATATTATCTCCCTTCACTGTCCCATTAAAGCTACTGACTGTGACCAAATAATGCACTAAGTGTAGTTTAAGTACAAGATTTCAGTGCATTTTTTTATTTTTATTTTTTTGTATTCATTTATTTATTGATTTATTTTCAAAAATACTGCCAGTACCTGATTTACAGTTGCCTGCATTCGTCGCCACTGTTTGAATCTGCAAAGCCAAAACAAACAGTGACACAACACACCGGATGATGAAGGCAAATGTGACTACAGGTCAACTTATAGCACAGTTTTAGAGATTTTTGTTGTTGTTGTTGTTGTTGTTTTTATTTCCTTTCACTGCTCGGGTCACCACAGTCACATGACCACCGGACAAGTTCTATGGGGGACAGAGACTGGGAGCTGTGTGTGTGTGTGTGTGGGATAAATAGATGGAGTGTGAGGCCCTTTAGCAGACGTGCTGCGAAAACACAGCACCGGATTATACAATATACAGTACAGGTCTGCACGCATGGGACACATTACTCATTCCTAAATGTACATCTTAGTGTGTATGACTATAATCAAACTCAAACAACAAGCGTAATTTAAATATGGGGATCAATCTGTTCTGTTGATGGCTGTGTAGATGTTGAATAATTTATGCATAGCTGCATCTGAAACTGTTTCGGCTGTGCAGAGACAGTCTCAGAGCACCGCTCGCACAGTTGTGTTTGGGTTTTTTATTTTTGAACAAACGCTGGGATTTAAAAAAGGGAATCCATCCAAAGTTTCGCAAACTCATTTCCCACCTTGTCAAAAACATGTTGAGGAGCCTCTCAGCAGGTAAAGACACCACTTTGAAACATGTCGTCTTGTCTCCTCTATTACTCTTTGTATTTCTTCTTTGTATTCTTGTGCACACGTGTAATCACTTCTTCTGTCGCTTTGATTTGTCGTGATGTATACCTCAGATGTAGAATGTAGGACTGTGTTTGAGTCGATGCCAGAGACGTGTCACCGTACTCCTCCACGTTTGCTTTTCCGTTTGCGTCTTTGTCTCGTTTACGTGTGACCGTCTATGTACCATCCGTATCATTGTGCTGAATAGGAAGCAGGCTCGCCGGGGTCTCCGCTGAATCTGCTTTTGCTGAGCGTAAAGACTGCCGGCCTTCATGTTTACAACGTGGACATACTGTATACTGCCAAACATGCAGGACCGAACCAAACCACCCCCCCTCCCCCACCCTACCCCAACCCCTCCTCTTGAGCGCTTAGTCCTCCACCTCTCATCCCTGATGCAGCTGTATCCTCAAGACTCTTCTTTTTTTTTTTTTTTTCCTTTTCCACCTCTTTCTCTTCATCATCTTTTAAAGCATCGGAGGACAGTCAGGTTGTGTCCTCTAGCTGTGTTTCTTCGTGTCTAGTGTCGTGGTGCGCGTGTTCATGTCAGTACTTGTGCCTACTGTGGATCGCATGCTTTAGCCCTTGACTGGACGCAAACGTTGCTCACAAACTCCTCTTGACCCTTATGTGGACAAACGTTGGGGATCCTTATAAAGTTATCAAGGGAACCAAATAACTTATTATAAATTTATCATATGTGTTACCAGTTCTGTAAAAACAAATAGGAAATAAAGGCCTTTTAATTACCATGACTTGTTTGTGTTTAATATGCAGTATGCTCCTGATAATCGAATAGCTCTGAATATATTAATTTCACCAGGAAACATTTTCATCCTTTTACACTTTATTAAGCAAAGTGAACAAATCAATGTGTGCACATCAAGCTATCATTCAACACATTTCAAGCTTTTTAATATAATATTCTGCATGGTTTAATATATCCACCGCACGTGTAGAAATAACAGACACTTGCTGCAGCTTATTTGAGTAAATCAGTTACTGGATGTGATCAAACATAACTGGTGTTACAGCATGCTGCCCACGTTGGACTCCAAAACCATCACATTGTTTAAGGAATATATTTAACACTGACCCGTTAGGTGAAGAGAAGACAGATACCAAAATCCTGTGTCTCTGGCTCGTCACCTACAGCAAATTAATGAATTTTACATCAAATATATTGTATAATTACAGTGTTTTGAATTAAACTAAGGACGCCTTTATGGATCCCTAAACTGTACCGCCCAGTATCATGCAAAGCGTGTAGTACACCCATCAGTCCACTAGGTGATACTGTTTCAGTGTCACATTTTGCCTCGCCTAAACGTGAAAAGTACACGCATGTATGACTGAGGTCAAAGAAGTAAGGTTATGTGACGAGGTACAAAGAGTGATGAGACCGTAGGTTGGGAGGCGGTCCGGCGTAATTCGATTAAACAAACACAGGACTTTTACTCACTTGGTGTTTAATTCCGTAAGAAACCAAAAATCAATATGAATTTATTTTAAGTATCGTAAGTAAGTTAAATAAATGACATAATTTAACTCAGACAATGATCTTTTTCTAACCCTAACCACATGGTTTTTGGTACCTAAACCTAATAAACCTTCATTTTCATGTGTAGGTGAGGCAAAGCGTCACACTTGACATCCTCTAGTGAACTGAAAGGGGTATTACACGTTTTAAATATGTAACTCCGTCCTTCAACATTGCGGGAACGAACTCTGATCAGCTTCATAAAGTTCAGTTTTATTTCCAGGCTGTTGGTTTGGACAAAATATTTAAGACCACATAAAGGTTGTAGGGAATAAAGTGTCAGAGGTGATTTATAGAACAATGTCTGAAGTGTGTGATTTTGGTATTTGGATTTTCATTACCTAACACAAATATGGCCAACGGGGTCAACACAAATAATCAGTGTATTCCTTTAAAACAAAATTGAGTAAACAAAGCATAAAGATTAAAACTAATAAATTCATAAATAAATAAATATATCTCTGTTACAAAACCTAACATTGTCATTCACACACAGTTGGAGTGTGTCTTCGGTTTAGCCATTCGGTTGTTTTGAAGCTGAGCTACTGCATAAAGAATAATCCACTATGAAGGACCTGCAAACAAAAAAATGAAGCACAGCAACTGAAAACACAGAGAACTGAGAATGAAACAAACATAAATTCTGTTCTCATGGAAACGGTACCATTGTCAGTGTGATCCAGGGCGGCTAGTGATGCCCAAATGATCAAAGATCATCATTGTCCACTCTCTACGAAGTGCACGAGCCCAGTGTTCTGCCTTTCAGTTCTAATATCCTTCAAATGCCGACTGCAGTGGGGACACCGTCACAAGCGAGATAAACAAAAACACAGATTTCTCAAATAAAAGCTCAACTTAATTTTCAAAATGCCACAAATTGGACTGAAACATTTATCTAACCAGTTGGAATTGCAGGTTTGCCAAAGGCTTTTATGTGTTGAAATGTGTTTCTTTGTCACTGGTCCCGAATACACAAGACCATAAGCTGCAGTAGAAAACTGTAGAAAAACCACCCACAGGTTTCCAAAGAGAAGTCTGGGGTTTAATCAGAGCAATAAAATCTGGGAGGCACTGAGTTGTGGCAAGCAGGCACTGCTGAGTGACACACCTGAGACAGTTGTCAATCAAGGCAAACACAAACCAAAACATGCGTCTTTTCAAGCCTCTTCATCACCGAGGGAACATTTTACAAACCCATATGCTTTCTGTAAAAACGTATGAGAGAAGCTGGCGGTTTTATCCGTCACTTCAGCACAGTCCGAGTCAATAATTGGCTTCTCTCTTTTTTCATACTTCAGATAATATTTAAACACTTTATGCGGTGCACCATGTAGCAACAAACGTGAAGTCTCAGTGTTATGTGTTGGTATAATGCAAGGTCCAGTATCTTCATGCAAACACCTGCAATAGTTTGAACTGGACCTTTAAATGTCATCCAAACAGCTAGTCTGGTCCCTACTTTGCACGTGAGAAAATATTGTAACAAATAGTTGTAACAAATAATAACTAATCGAGGAGAGACAGTTGTTGCAACTCCGTCATACTAACTGTCAAATTTGACTGAAACTTAATAACACTTTTCTTTAGATCTTCACAAGTTTCAACAGTATTTAGAAACGAATGAAGCCAAACTGGCCCGTTAGCACACAGCAACTCAGAGAGGAGTCAAAGCCTGGGACCTCGTGGATGATTTAACTGCCACATCGTGGGTTGGAGCATCCGCAGACACAACAGGAGCTTCAGGCATCTTTTCACTTGGACAGTTTGCTGATGACTCGAATGAGAGCCCCGTTCTCATCCTTTAGCCTCTGGTTGTCTGACTTGAGCTCTGTTAAGATCTGGGACAACAGAGGGGGAAGAAAATGATATTAGAAAATCAGAGAAACATTAGTTATTCTGCTCTCTTTGGAATGTAATTTAAATGGTTTCTGGATGAGTTTGTGGTTTAAAGCTTCAGGTGGTACAATGACACGATTCAGCAGGACAATCTACTGTAATGATGAAGTATCTTCAATCAACGCTGACAACAAGTGGACTAAAAGTTGTCTTTCACTAAAGTTTGAGCCCAGGCAATGAGGACATGCGTTCCAGTACTTGATCATGCAGTGAGGAGTGACATTGACAATATGCTCTGCGTGTGAGAAGTGACGGAGAGTGAAGTCAGACAGAGAGGGGGAGAAACGGAGAGAGGGTCAATTCCCCAAATCTAGGTCATGTCTCTCGTGAGGAGCAATGACTAAAAATAACCACCCTCTTTGTCAAAGTATTTCCCCTCTACTGGAGACAAACAATAACCTTCTGCTCCAGCTAGGACACAGTTCTGAAACTGGTAAATGAGCAAAGGCACCTCGCACCAACGTGTTTATAATGTATGGCGAATCACATGTTTGGAGATCGTTTTCTATCCTGTTTTCCCTGTCGCTCTGCACAGTGTACTGGATAAAAATACAAATAAATTCCAGTTGGGGGAAGTCCCACTAACACGACGAGGCTCGCTTCACTTGCAGTTAAAGGTGCAGTTTGACTCTTTGAGGAATCATGCAAGAAGAGTAGATTGATACCAGTTCCAAAAGAAGCTCCGGCGAGCAGCTCCTTAGGGTTAGCACATAGAATGGAAATGGGGAAATGTGCAGCCTGGTTCTGTCCAAAACAAACAAAATCTCATGGGCAGCACCTCTGAAGCTGGCTAAATAACGTATTGTTTGTTTAATCGGTACAAAAACTAAAATGCAAAACTGACAAGCTGCGGTTTTATGAATTAGGTATGATGTCTTGTGGTCTTGTTGTCACCATCGTTTTGAATAAGTCATGGTTTCTATCTTCGCATTAAATTCATCAAGACCGCGTGATGTCGGCCCTGAATGTTACTGTTCCTTTAACGTTTAAGTATATTTTACAGTAATGGTCAGAACAGCTGAGCTTGTAAGTAATTAAATAACCTGTCCAAACATTAGTCGTTTGATTATTGAATATAATATCTTGCCATGAGAGCACTTTAATAAAGTTTGGACAAAAAAAAATATCTTTAAACCAATAGTTAAAATGGGATTTATGGAAATGCATTTCTTGGGCTAAATTAAATTGTCTGTTTAGCTTCATCGCCTGAGTAGAACCAGGTCAGCTGTTTTCCTTTGCTTTCGTGTAGCTTCACATTTGGTGTACAGACATGAGAATTAAATCAATCTCTTGACAAATGGGCTTAATTCCCCAAAAATGTCTGAATGATACTTTTAAAGTGACATATTAAGTAATCGTGAACAAAAATACACACTGAAACAAAATCAGTCATATATGTGGGCCTGCGTCTCCCCCAGTGACACAACACTGCATTTAGAAGCAGAGTGATCCCACGTTTTATCGCAGCTATTTCCTTGTGAAATAACTTCACATTGATGACACGGCACATTACACAGGATCCTGTGTATATTTGGCTGTTGCAAAATGAATCACAGCTGCAGAAGCTTTCATTTGTTAGGGTGCAGAGTCCTAGTCCTTAATGCAGTGTTGATGTTATGCGAAGCAGCATGCAACATGAATATGGCTAAAAATACACTTCAAAGGAAGTCTTTGTGAGAAGTGTTTGGGGGGCTCAGAGGGCATTTAAGGGGCATTGGTCGCCCTCTGATGATCATAAAGGAGACTGGGTCAAAAAAAAAAAAGGATGCATTGCAGTGTGTGAGGGGGAGTGGGAGGAGGGGGGTGAGTATCGAGAGGGTGCAGGACCTGCCTGAGAGGAACACAGCAGAGGACGAGGGGGACTGTGGAGGCACCAGTAGGAAAGAGGAGTGTAGAAGTTATGTGGCTGAGGAAAGGGGTGGGGGGGGGGGGGGGGGGGGAGGGAGAGGAGGGAGAGGGGGGAGGAGTGGAAAGGAAAGGAGGGCAAGATGATCTCAGAGGATCAGAGGTCCTCTGTCTCCGGCATGGAGGCCGTCTCAGAAAGGCGGGCGAGGACGCGCAGCATGGCTTTATTCTCAGCCAGGAGACACTCGTTCACCCTCCGCAAAGCCTGGACCTGAGCCAGAGCAGGGAAAGCCTGCACAGAGGAGGAGAGAGATACAGAAAGGGGCAGACAGAGAGAGCATGCAGGGAGGCAGGCACAGAGACTCACACAGAGAAGGTATCCACGTCCACCCATACAGGCATGCACCCACACACACACACACACACAGACAGCCAGAAGGAAAGAACAGCAGTGGAGGGATTTATCAGAGAAACTTATATAAACAAATATTTACACAACAGGGATATTTTGAGAAGAAAAAGCAAAGCATGGAAAATTATGAAGCCAGTTCTCTTTAGGTTTGTGTTGTTACGTGAATAGCTTTTCAAAGAAGAGGGCATTAAAATTCATAGAAATTCACAAAACCTAATACTCTACTCTATTTACTCAGGAGCCAGTCACTTCGAAGTAAAAGGGATGGAAATGATTCATTTCCCGTCCTCTTCTTGGCCTGAGTTTTTGAGGGGAACCTCAATGTGGTTCGACAGAGACGTCTGTGGTTTGACGCAATTCCTGAAGGTAAACCGCAGAACAAACACACACACACAAACACACACACACACACACACACGGGGCACTTGTAGTGTTTCTGGCCACCCTGACACAAGTTTGTGGAGTTGAATGTGGCTACAGATGATGTGTAAAGAGGACATTCAGCTGCTTCTTGTAACACCAAACACATTTATAAAGGAATTTAAAGCAGCCTGTATTTAGGACCAAACAGTTTATGCATATAATGTTCTCGCGGTGTTGGAATAAAACAGCGCAGTTTCTGGAGAGGTACCCTTGGCAGCAGTGAAGGAAAAGGACAAACAGAAGCGAGAATGCGTAATGACCAGTATCCCTCATGACGCTCTCTTAAAATTGAGCTCTTTGATATCAAATCAGATCTGACCACAGTCTCAGGTTCTGCAGATAATTCTACACAGTCACTATTCATTATGTTTTAGAGGATGTCAAGAATAATCTAGCTTTTCTGTGAGAAATGTACAACCCCAGAAAAGAAACCTGACACTGGATATTACCAGTGTGACTATTCTAAAAAAAAAAGAAAGAAGGAAAACAAGGACACAGTGCTGTCAATGTGAGACACCTGAAACCAGGGCCAGTCACACACAGAGCCAACAGTCTCAGAGCTGCGCCACCTATCGGAAAGAAAAGGAACAACAGCAAACTGAAGGTGAAGATGTGCTGGTGTGCGCCATCTACAGGCAAGAGGAGCAACAGCATCAGGAATTCTGACACAACTGTGTTTTATTTACTTTTTTGTATAACTAAGTGTTAAAATTCCAGCTGGCTACTTTGTTTGCCTGTAGAAGACAATACAGTCATGTGGACATCTACAAGGTGCTGCGACTATTTAGTAGGTGGTGCTCTAATCTGACAGCTCCTGCCCCCTTGTGGAGAATCGGTGTCTTGCTCAACGTGAACGAGTGACTTTGTGAGTGAATACAAGCCAGTTCTCTGAGGTAAAGGTCGCGTGCCCCTGGAGCTCTCACGCTCTGACGTATTTCTACTTTTGAAAGAATTATGAACCCACGCGTGCGAACATGCTCCGGTCCCTGACAGGACGGAAACAAGTGAGGTGACAGGCAGGTGTCAATCACTCCTCTGCGTCATAGCGACCACTCACCATCCCCCCTCCCCTGAGACAGCCTGCCCTCAGGGCTGGTACCCACAACGGAACCGCAGTGGGGCCTCCTGCTGAGGGAACCATGACAACACGGGGGTCAAACATCCGCGGCTGGCATGCCACACTGCTGTACGTCACAATCACCCGGCCACTCTCTGCATTTATTATATTATTCTCACACTGAAGGCTTAGCTTTATTCTACGTTTCTTTAATTCTCTAACAATCAAATTCTAATCCTGCTGTGTATTTTGTAATTGCACGCACATACCCTGCAGACCTCTTCTATTCAGGCCTGTAGCTGTGTCCTGTGTTCCTTTATAAAGCAGAATACACACAGAGCAGCGCAGGAATGTCTCACAAAAGCAGGTCTTTTGCTCTTGGACTGGGTTTGGTATTCAGCTGGAACTAGGTCACAATGTTCACCCCAACAGTGGGATAAGTGGAGCAGGGGAGCAGCAGCACAGGCTCCTCCTCAGCCTGGCAGGAAGTGCCCCGGCAGAACACTGTGGGTAATGAGCCTGAAGCTTTAACCTTTCCTCTCCTTGACTCCAAAACCCCACCTGGCTAACCACAAGCCTGGAGTGCGCTTTATGTCTCCTCCGCTCTGTAAAAATACTTTAGGCATGCTTGATTTAGCATGGGTGGAAGGGGCTTGGCTGGAGGTGTGCACCTTCAAGGACTGTAAGTGTTATAATGGTCTTTGGAGGAAACATCAATGAGATAAATGAAGCACAACTTGTGTCTGAGACAGTACTGAAGCCTTTAAAACCCACTGTGAGTACGCATTATTTATTTTTGCGTGGACTGACCTTTACTTCCTCCTCCATGTCTGACACTCTTTTCTCAAGAGCTCGTTTTTCCTGTAAATAAAGAGGAACAACTGAAATGAATACACTCGTTATGGTCCTTTGGAAACCAGGAGAGTAAAACCATTCGACTCATTCGAAGCAGACAGGAAAGTTGGAGAGAAAAAATAAACACAAAGATATTTGGACATTCATCCATCTTGATGGTGCAGAAGAGCAAGATCAAATAAAATGCCAAAAGGCTGCTGAGACACTTACCCTTTTCTCTGATTCAAGCACTGTAGATCTTTCTGATATCCTGTCGTGCCTCTAGAAGTCAGAGTGATGATGTTATTGGGGGGGGGGGAGGGTGTCATTTCACTTTTGATCATTTCGTGAAAATAAATAAAACAGTAAACAGCTAAATCTTTTTTCAGCACATTGAAATAATAAAACATGATGACAGTGAGAGTGAAAACTGTATTTTTTTCTCAGTTTCTTCAGTTTTCATATCGTAGTTTTCTGTTAGTGAGCGGTACCTGGGTGATTTTCTCCAGCTGGGACCGTATCTTGACTAACTCTTGTTTGCTGTCCTGCAGCCTGGATTTGAGCCTGTCATTCTCATGTAAAGCTTCTGCATACATCTGCAAATTAAGAAATGGAAGATTGAGTAATAGCTTTATTGTGGAGATTATTGGTCTTTTAATGCCATAAATCATTCATATTTTGATAATCAAATTTTGTATTTAAGTTTAAAAAAAAAAAATTAAGAATGAAATAACACCGACTTTTATAAAGACATAAAAAGTGAACCACAGATGTCAGAAATAAATAAAGTAATCAACACAGATTGATATGTATAGATTGTGTATAAAATATAAATGATCTGAAAAGCAAATATAGACATATTTTAGGAAATCATTCAAACTCATTTAAACCCCATTCCGTAGGCTGTTATAAAATATCGTGGAGATCATATTTTTTTTTGCAGAAAAGTTCAGTTTTAGATTTTACAATCGAATCCTTTATTTTGAAATCCGGAAGTACTTACAACTGTGTGTAAAGGTGCTACAGGTAAGAGTTTCACAACACGGCATTATGTGCAAATCCCTGTCGCCAAGTAGTGATGCCACTAAACTGAAGTTATTGGAGTGAATCTGCAGAGACAATTGTACAAGGTAACAATTGTTAAGTATTTCTTTGCTGATTCACGGTTTGTAAACTGTAAATATGTTTGTCCCTTTACAAGGGAACAAAGTTAACATCCCCCAAGCACCAGCGGTGTTTAGACTTTAGAGTTGATGGGTGAATCGCAGGAGCTTTATGTGTTAATTCAAATATAGGTGATTATACGAGGGAAAGTTGTCTCTTTCTCCTCAAACTGACTGGTGTTAGTAAATAGTCCGCCATTGAGGCGTTTATGGAACATCAGTAAATTGTAGCTTCTACTAAGAGTCTGCATTTGATGCTTTTACAGTGCTCCCACTGACGTGCAGACATGCATTACTGGATTACTTATAGATATCTAAGAAAACTAAAAAGTCAAAAGTAAATTTAAAGAGTATAAAGACTAACTTCTGATACTCAATTGAATGAAAGTCCAATTTTATTTTTGGAACACAATAAAAGTTGATGTAAGCATATATAAATCTGTATGTGATTCAAATAGGGCACGCAAAGATAGTGATAGTACATCACACTGTGATATGAGACTAGATATTGTCTTAGATGTTTTGGATATCGTAATATCGTGATATGGCAAAAGTGTTGTCTTTTCCTGGTTTTATAAGTATCATCACAGTAAAGAAAATAATTACCAAAGTGTTCTGGCCGCCTTTATTCATTTTGTCAATACATCCATATTACTGATGATTAGTTATCCAAAATCTCATTTTGTCAATATTTTGTGAAAGTACCAATAGTCTTCGCTACAATTTGATGCACCACAGATATCAAAGTATTTGGTGATTTTGTCCATATCGGCTAGACCTAGATTCAACAATCGGACTTTATCCAGGACTGCTGCTTTGATTCAATCACAGAGGAATGTGATTGTTTAAAGTGATGAAGAGTTACTACCTTCTTATAGTCTTTGGCAGCGGAGTCTTGCTCCTGTTTGTTCAGAGCGGCGAGCCTCGGCTCCCTCCGGGTGTACGAGCTGGTGCGGCCCAGTGGTCTGTCTGTCGCGCTCTCTCCACTGGAGTCATATCTCGAGGCAAAACAGCTCATGCTCAGTACACAATGCATCTTTTTTTATTTTTTAGAACATTTATTTTTGTTCCCTTAGATTTGTGTAATACCAGAGGGAGAAAAAGCTAAATCCTTACCTTGACAGTCTGTCATGCTGAAAAACAAAGAATAATCCATGTTAGTTTGATCATTCAGCACCGCAGCATGGGAACAACACAGTGTAAAAATGTTCTGTCATGGTTAGAACCACATTTATTTGTTTTTATGAGACTGAGCAAATGCTCGGCAGAGAAATATTTTCCATTTTGAGACAAGAAAAAAAAAAAAAACCCTGCCATTAGAATTATCACAGTGTGTTCAGAGGCCTGGAGTCCCGGAGGGAAGAAGTGCAGGGAGAAGTGAGAAATAATTCACCCCAACGCTGCACTGACAGAGTTCACGCAGGTCAAACCTCCCCGGTGAGCCTGGTTCATCTTTTGGAATAGGAGGATACCACGCAAATGCCTGGAGCATAAAAATGACATCATGGCATCAGAAGTCAAGTATCTCCTGATACTGACCTCAGACGACAGACTGAGTTCAAACCATCCTGCCAGGTTTGATCTGTGACTGCCGCAGCCTGCGTGGCTGCCAAGTGGCATACATTCTGCATTTGTTTCCCTTTCACCAAGGAGCCTGCGGGCACTGTGCTACACGACCGGTGACGTACACTGTGACAGTCCGTGTTTTCAGAATTCCCATTACCTCAGAGATTTAATGAATTAGCTCAAAACTAGTTGGTCAGGTTTATTTCTGCCTCTTACCTTCCCGTGTTATTTTACATTTCATTCACTGTGTGCTCCGTCTACGCCGTCTGCATTGCAAACCGTTCCTGCACTGAACTAACAAATGTCTCCTTGCCATCAGCTGATAAACGTGGCACATGAGAGGGATGATGACTGGAGGTGTTAACTGTTCATACTGGACTGAAAATGTGAGTCATGGAGGGGGGGGGGAGAAGCTGCCACAATGTGAGCCCGGACTGATCCATAATCCCTGCTGCAGTCTCATAAACTTTTTCTCCTTAATTCAAAGATTTGGAGTTGCTCTCCTACCAGGGGAAGAAACCTTTAAACACCTCTGTTTAGAAATTCTTCGCAATAAACGTCTTGTGTGGCGGCCTGAGCTGTTTCGAGACAAGAAGCAGATGTACGCCGCGGTAAAAGAATATGGAGGACAATTAATGTCAAAACCAACAGCTACTCCTGCGTCTCACATTTGGCCAGTCGGGGGATATTTCACGCAGCATCGTAGGAGCAAGTGTTTACATAACTGAGCCAGCGCTGCCTGTCCTTATGTGGTCATGTGCTTTAGCAGAGCTTTCCAGGAAAAACCAGACCTCCATGACCTTAGATGAAAAAGGGCCAAGGATGGAGCCAAGAAGAGCTCTTACTCATTCAGATCCCCTGAAGAGATTCCTTGATCTGATTTAGAATTAATTCATTAATCAACAGGGATGATTGGCTAACTGGTTGTGGGAATATATTACCAGGACACCTGCTTGTGGGGATGTGAACCAAACTCTCTCAATATTATTAGTACGCAAACCTAACTCACACTAAAGGATTAGGAAATTGGTGAAATTAGATTTATAAAAAGTGACATCATGGAGGGGTGGGGGGGGGGGGGAAGTCCTGTGGAGATTACAGGACATGATCTTCAATAAGTGAGTGAGCTATTGCAGCCAAATAAGTGCACAACATCTATAATGAACTGTAGCCAAAAACTAAACCATAGTTGAAATTCTGCTAGTGATGGCAGCTGCACCATTCGGATTCCCTTGTTAGGAGAAATGGAGGGAGTTAGAAGTGGCACATAGCTCAGCAAAGTATTTGAGGCAGAGCAGATGAGGGAGGAGATGTTTAACAACGGGGCGTCAGACCGGTGGAAACGGCCTCTGATCAGGTGCATGCTGGAACTGTAAACACAACTGCTTCTAGTTTTATAGCTTGCCAGGACCAACATCTTACACACCGGTGGGTTCGTGGGGAGTCAGAGGTGCACACAGGCAGCCCGCATCAGCTCGCTTATGTAGTGTATAAATAATCATCTCAGAGCCTATGAAAATCATTGGAAGAGTCTTTACCCAGCCTCTCACCTCGTTCCCTTCCTGTCCTCTTTCTGTCACAGCATCGCTCCTTCAGAGCTGACTGGATGCCTGCAGTAGGAAAATCTGAGCTACACACACACGCTCTCTCTCTTAACTCCCACTAGTGGAACTGACACGGCACACACAACCATAAAAGACGTTTCTTCCACACCTTTCCTCACTTCAGACAATCCTCCCTCTCTGTTAACTCTTTGCAATACATCTGAGACCTCTTTCTCTTTTTGCAAAATCATTAATTCAGGCTGCTTCATAAATGCCAGAAGAAGCACCTTTACTTTAAATATCAGCAGTTATAATTAATAGAGCATTCATACATCATTATTGGTAAGAATTATGACAAATTTATACTGTGTTAACAACTTGCTTTAATGACTTTTTATCCGGTCAGTGGTTCCCAGCCTGTAGGGCTCTGGCCCCTTCGAAATGGTCTATAAATCTGAAAGATTGTGAAATGATTAATGGAGTCTAAAAGAAAGAAATCTAAACCCTGACACCTGAATTTATATTCAGTTTTCATTTTACAGACTATTTCCTAATGTAATCTTTGTTTTTCATGAAGTATGGGATCATTTTAACTATTAGTGAGCCGTCTGAGACACTTAGAGGGGACATATTTATTTGGTGGATCTGTAAACAACTTGACATCTGAACTCATGGAGACTGTTTTATTTTAAAAAGCCAAGAAGGTTTGTATCCACTGTTTTATTCTTTAAAAAAATCCTTTTAGTTTTTAAGTTTGTCAAATTTCTTGAATGTTAATGTAGCAGAACTCGTAGCTACTGTTGTCAAATACTTGTAGTGGAGTAAGAAATACAACATTTGGAATCATAAACCAACATAAAATGCAAATGCTCAAGTACAACTACCTCAAATTTGAAATACAGTATTTGAGTAAATATACTTAGTTACTTTTCACTGCTATGAACATCTGCCAGATGTTCAGTGTCAGCCAATAATGCAGATGTCTTCCTGTTTATTTGTCTTCCTGTTGCTCACAGCTGCAACACACATTGCATTTTTACTGAAGAGGACCAGGCTCTCGTTAAAACATGGGGGCAAGTGCTGCAAATACTGCATCAACCTGATCCCAACCCCTCTGCATTGCATTTTCTCCCCCAGGAAAAGTCTGCCAATTCAGATTGAGCTGACATCATGGAAAATGAATGCCTGACTTTCACCATGGATACAGCAGAGAGAGACTTACACTTCTTGAAAGGAGAGCAAAAAGGAATCTCAACATCCACTGGAGGTATTCACCACTGGCAACTGCACCATAATGAGAGCGGCTGTAGTGTTGCATGGCGTTACTATACATGAGTCTAAACAGAAAGCATTACATTGTGTCATATTTTAGTTTTGATTTCTGTCTTTCCTTTTAAACGTGCCTGTCATACAGAGTTCAGCTCAGTCTTATGCACTGACATAAACAGTCAACCAACGCCCCGTGAGAATAAGCCACTTAGACAGAAAAAATAACAGGAAATTACAGAGGGACTGTTTCAATCCAAAAGTCTTTTCCAGAGAATGTGGTCAGACTCTCAGTCCAGCAGAGCAGAGACTCGCCTCTCTCTCGCAGGTCATCAAATAAGCTGAGATAAGTGACTGATTAGTCATAACCATGCGTGTAATCTATATGTAGAAATGAGCAAATAGCTCTCATCCTGTTAATCAAATGATTCTTGTTTCACTAAATGTGCTCACAACAGCACATATCCAAACACATACAGACTTAACTTATTTTTCTTATCAGTTAATCTCGCCCTTCTCAATTAATTTTCTTATCTGAAAATTGTAATAGAATATTGAGAAATACTCCAAGGTCAAGTAAATGCAATTATACTTTCTTTTATCGGACAAGCCGTCAAAAACCAGAAGAAGAGCATCTAAATAATTACATTCGAGGAGCTGAAACTACAGAATACTTTTCATGTTTGCTTAAGAATTACTGTAATTAGTCATAAATTATTTAAATAGTTGCAGATAAATTTTCTGTCAATCAACCAGCTGATTAGTCAACTAATGGTTTTGGCTCTACTTTGTACAGAGCCAGTGAAATGGTGTGTAGACATCATGGAAGAATAAAGACAAATCAGTGCAGTCAAATGATCAATCATTAATATCTACAGCAGACAAAATTCTGTCTAAAGTCACGACTGAGACATTCTGGGCTGTCAATATCAACAAAGTCACTTGACAAATAAATAAACCAAGAATTATAATATGAATGATATTTACAGCTTCATTGAATAAACAGATTTGAAAATTAAAAAGATTTAAGATTCCACAGACATAAGCTAGTAAAAAAAATACTCCATGATGTTCAATATGTCCAGTTAGATGTGTTAAACTGTGTCAAACATTTTAAACTGAATAGGTGTCTTTCTCTCGAAGAAAATCTTACTCTGTAGTTTTTGTCTGTCGGGGACGGAGAGGACGGCGGAGAATCTGTCACTGACTTCCTGGTGCGAGTCAGGTCCTTGGTGCGTGGGTAGTAGGTTGACATCTCCCTCCTCTACCGCAGACAGGCAGGTCAGCTTCTACTGTAACACTCACCGAGGCCAGATAACAGCTGCACAAGACGCACAGATTCCCTCAAGCAACAGTGACGCAGATGTCCATGACCGCGCTCCCGGGGAATCCTCAGCAACAACAGGTGTGTGTGTATATGTGAGTGTGTGTGTGTGTGTGTGTGTGTGTGTGTGTGGTGTTTCTGTTCAGCTTCACACTCCCATGAGCTGGAGAGAGCCGCAGCTAAATTTGGAAGGATTTCAGATGTGCGGTCACTCCTTCTTCAAACCTCAGGGAGTTAAATAACAATCAGATAAAAATGCAAAGAACAATAAAACAAAATAATCTCTCGAAAAAACAGAGAAAATACCTCTTTAACGAGGAAAGCAAACAAACGCTTATCCCTCGTCTCCACTCTGCCAGCTCTGACCTCCTTTATGAAATGCAAAAAAAGAGTCCAAAAGACCACAACCAAGAGAGAAAAGTTTGTTCTCTATGCTGTCTCTTCCTGTGTTTCCCAAAGTTATACACTCTCTCGCCATCTCCCTCCCTCCCTCCCTCCCTCCCTCTCTCTCTCTCTCTCTCTCTCTCTCTCTCTCTCTCTCTCTCTCTCTCTCCTTCTCCTTTCTCTGTTTGGTCGCCCTCCCGGTCCCCCCACCCCCACCTCCTCCAACACCCATGGCCCCCAGCTTCTCCCTGCTCTCTTCAGCTTTGGCAGCTTTCTGTGGCGGCCTGCCAGAGGCTCTGCTGTGGACAGACTCGGCACCAAGGGCTAAAATTGTCCACTGATGTGAACAGGAATAAGGGGAGGTGGAGTCAGGAGGAGGGTGATGGGGTGGGGTGGGGGTTCAGCAGTTTGTGCCCTGGAAGGTCAACACAGTATTACCTGAGGAGCCATCAGCAACCCTGAAGTGCCAAGTAACTGTGCTCCCTGCAGTGTGATGGAGAGGAGCTGTTGTTTGTTTGAGTGCTACACGGTGTTAACACGGAGCACTTATGACACATCTCCTCTTCCTAACATATGTTTCATTTGCATCATGGTTTAGCCCTGCAACAGGAATGAGGCATTCTTTATTTTGTCTCACAGCTGTGTCGGTTATATTTTTGCATCTCATCCTGCAGCCTCCTGAGGGATAGATTTGTAAAAAAAAAATTCTCATCTTTCCTCAGGGTCACTATTTTATGAAGGAATAGTTTGATATTTTGATGAAATACACTTATTTGCTGTCTTTTCAGCAGTTATATGACAGGATTGATGGCATTATCCTCACAGACAGTATATAATAACAGACATAGTTTCAGGATCTGAAAAGTCAAAAGCACAAAGTCAATGCATTTTTTTCCACAAGTCATTATGGTGTCATTAGCTAAATGTACTCCTTCTAATCAGTCTCTGGTTGTCCTTCTGAAAATATTTCCATCATTAATTAGATATTAGGCCTTAAAGAGAGGTGTGTTTAAAGCACCATTTAACAAACCAATAGATGATGTCACTGGGTTTCTCCTTGGTTCTAAGATTTATATATAAATAATATGTAAAGCCGCTTTTTGAAAATTATTTCTGCTTACTTAACATAATTATGTAATATCATGCAGAGGCCAAGTTTTCAGGGGCTTGCATCACAATTAAGTTGTACAACGTGTTGATCTGATTGGCCATCACATACACAGCCTGACTGTTGCTTAAAATTGTGCGATGCCGGAATGCCGAACTTGAGACTTTAAAACGTCCGTTCACCAACTAGTGGGCGGGTTTGACCTCTTGATTCTCAGCCAGCAGCTCGTTAGCTTAGCAAAAAGACTGGAAGCAGGGAATAAACTGTTAGACTGGTTCCATCCAAAGTCAACAAAATCTGCGTATCAGCAGCTCTACTTAACATATTATATAGTTTCTTATCTATTTGATCTGTTTCAACAAGTTGTGGATGTACAGTTGACTATGTCACTACACAACCAGTCTTGTTTTGCTCAGGTTAAAACAAACAAGATTTAAGACCATGATTACTGAGCTTCAGTGGGGCTGCTAGGTGGTTTTTGTTACCTTTGGACAGAACCAGTCTAACTGCTCCCTCCTGTTTATCCCTCATAAGCTCAGTTGCCCAGCTACTGTGTGTAACTTTGTGTTCACCAGGCAGACAGAAGAGTGGTATCAATCTTCTCACATAAAACTTGGCAAGAAAGCCAATATGAATGTTTCCCAAAATGTTAAACCGTTCTTTTAAACAACCCCAGCAAAACCCCCCTACTTTGTTCCCATAGTCTGCTCAGGCCAGCTCGTTGCTATCTTCCTTTTATAGTGAGGTTCGCAGCACCTCGCTGTTCCTAAACTCCCTCATTCCTGCTCAGGGCAAAAAGATGCGAGTGAAAGGGAAAGAAAGCAGGAAAAGTAAGACTTGACTATTTAACAAAAAAGGACTGTGGGACTGTTGAACAACCATCCACACACATAACATTCAGAGTGAGGTCGTAATTTATCCTCAAATACCATCACTTGCAGCTTAAGCTTTTTTTTTTTTTTATAAGGTCTGTGGTTTCTGAACTAATCTGTTTAACATCAATGCGAAAGATGGTTTGAAATAAACCCCATGTGCAGTAATTTCCAAAAACTGAAATTTGAATTAGTAGTCATCTTGTATATGCAGCATATTTAGAAAACATGTTTCTCTGTAAATAGTTTAAGTTAATGGCAGTGAACTACATTGGCGCTGGTGTTTAAGACGTCTGGTAAGAGTTTATCCCAGCTGGAGTTCCCCCAGTCTGATCCTCAGCCTACTTTCAGGACCGTCCATATAGGATATTACACTCATGCATTTTTTTTTGTACAACTGAAAATAAGTAGCTTCCAGAGATCAGTTAAGTGTGGGAGCAAATGTGGAAGAGGAGGTCGCGCTACCAGCAGGATCCAATTTCTTAATCCCTTCTCATACGAAGTGATACTGCAGCAGAAAAACTGGCTTCAGAGGTATTCGTGCTTGCTGTGGTTGAACCATCAAGTAGCAGAACCTCTCAGTAGTGCAGCTCTGCACCTGTCTCTGTCTCTGTTGTTGGCCAAAAAATGTGGAAAATCTGGTCAGATCATCATGGAGTCACGCAGAGGTCGGCGCTAGTGATGGGCAGCCTGTCATGCTTCTGATGAAACCACGCTGCTCTGTATGATTATCACAGACAGATATAGTCCTCGCAGTAATGCTAAGAGACTCTCAGGTTACTGACAGATCTCTGTTTTCAGATTCCAGATTGGGAGACAGCTGAACAGCTGACTTGGAGTCAGCTCACGGGGAAACCGCTTTCCATTCACACCGTATTACACAGGAGGACATCCATAATCAGCAATAATCTTGACACGATCTTGTAAAAGTCATTGCCTTATCATCTCTCTTGTCGCCTCTACTTCCCCTTCATTGTGGTATCTATTGTAATCCTATCTTTAGAAAATCCAAATGAATCAATTATCTCCACTGAAACAGAAGCGAATTGCCAGATATCCCCGAGCAGGAGGAATTAGCGACGAGGTTCAGGGTGTTTCACAGCAGCACACAGGTGGAGGGGGAACAGTACGCGTTCAGAAGGTGAAAGAGAAAGTCAATCCCTCTGAATCCGAGGCTAAGACGGAGCAGAGAGCGTCTCAGTTTTGCCCAATATGGTATGGAATGCTGAGACACCTCAGCCATGTGATGTGAAGAAGCTAAGTGACTTAAAGGGAGCAGGAGGAGGAGGAGGAGATGGGAGGGGGAGGGGGGGGTTGGTCCTTCTGGTCTGTCTCTGAGATATTAACCAGCACTTGTAGTTTAAAGGCTCTGCGAACACATGCTTCACATCTGTGATTGCAGTGCATCTTTAGATGTTGCATCAGAGATCAGAGCGGAGCTGCCTTTGAAGCACACTTAGCTTTCAGGCCAGGGAGGAACAGAATGTGAACATAAAACAATGGTGCTAATGGATATTGATTTATATGGGACACTAAAATCACTGGCATATGGAGATATCAGTTTTATAAGTTAGAAATCATGTTGCTTTGTAATAGGCAAAGCAGGTCATGACCACACTTAAGCTTGTAAACACATTCTCTGGTGATCTCTTTGTATTAAACTCATTTGTGAAGCTGTAAACTTGGTTTTTCTGGAGCAAACTGGGTATGAAAAACAATCTGGATGATCCTTTGGCTCCATCTAGTGGTGCAAAGCTACCGTTGGTTCAAACTGCCTTTTTTCTGTCACTATTGAACTAAAAGTGCATCCAAGTTTTCCACATACCTCAGCAGCGTAGTCTGAACTCTCCTCCTCACAGCATTGGTGTCCTTGTTGGTGCTTCGTGTCAATTGTCAGCAGTGTTGCATCTTCCACAGGGTTTTGGTTTTCATCCCTCCAGCATCTCTCACCAACTGCACATATAAAGACAGTATTTATGTTCCATGCTTCTCTGGATTACTGCTATTAATGAACACTGACTGTGTGCTTCAGGACTGACAAACAACTCTGATGTTTTGTTTGGAGTCTTGAAGTCTCTGGGCCTTATTACAGGAGTCCGCTACAGTCAATGGCCTTTTAGTCCTGTTGTGGTGTCTCAAAGCTGTAAAACACTATTTAATACAATGTATTTTCAGGTGCTCGGTCTCTGTGGTTGGTGTTGATTTTATGCAGAGTTAAACCTCTCTGTTGACCCAAAACGTCAAGTAACATCATATTGAAGGATAACATACAGTACTGTTTTTGTCTGTGTGTGATTTCTTGGTAAACAAAAGGAATATATTACCTGAAAGGCCAACATACACTAACATAACCATGAAATATTTTCTTACTTGATGGAATAACAACGCCTGAAGGGAATTTCTGAATCTTGTCACTTTTATCAAATGTACAAAACACCTGTTTTGATATCTGTGACTGGTTTCTGATCCTCAAGTTTTTTTTTAATGGCCCGCCATCACCTTACTGCCATCTTTGTGTTGGTCCCAAATGAAGGGGAGTCTTTCAGGTCAACTAAGACGTGCAATCACGTTCGCCTCTTTGCTGATTCAGCAACTTATTTTGTATAACTGTGAGGCCAAAAGGATTCCTTCCTTTAATTGAGGGATCGAGGAGGTGATGTCACGTTGATAACATCAATCATACAAATAATGTGATAAAACCTGGTCTCCGGGTTTTAATAATGTTGAGGGCCTTAAATTTCAACTGCTGTACTTACAGTATATACTGATCCACTGGAGTACAGTGCTTCAGGGTATGCCTGGTCACACCTTCCTTAAATCATGCCTGGGTCGCACTTGACTATTCTGGACATAAAGTTGTATTTTATTGTTTTATTATTTAGAGTTTTTACAATTCATATTTATGTATTTGCTTTTTCCTCGTTCTGTGATTTGTGTGACCCTGGACAAGAGGATGAGGGAGGTGAAGATAACAGACTCTATATATCTACGTGTCAAGATAACTGTATTTTGTATAATGGAAAATACCAATAAAAATACGTTTCTAAAATATACAAGGACAGTGACCGCTGCAACAATACTTCTCTACATATTGAGTTTAAATTATGTCAGAACACAAAAATATTATATGGAAAAGTCTGTATGTTTTTCTTTTTTTTCTTTCCAAATATTGGTATGTTTATGTTCTGGTATTATGGTCTGTACGACCCCAAAGTAAAATAATTTACAGCCAGTCTGAACAGAGACTACGTGTTTAAAAACACTAAATGTTTTTCCTACCTCTGAAGGAGCTGTTGCAGTAAGGCACACCACATGATCCTGACAAATATGAGCGGTTTGGAGACTCAGCGAGGGTTTCTAACCTGGGTTCAACGTTTCCCTCCTGTACATTCAGAATATAGAAATACATCACAAATATCATCCAAAGTTACAAATCAAACATTCCTGAGGCTATAAACCTAAAAAGGATTTCTGAATAATTCTCTCTTGGTAACCTCGTCCACTTTTCTCCACTTCAGACTGATCTCCGGTGTTTCTGTGGACTCCGTCAGGCCAGTCCTAACTCTCCTGTTGTCTGTAAAGCCCCTCCTCAGACAGGATCTGTCATCCAGAGGCCCTCCTTCCTCCATCTCTCTGTCCTGAGGAGAAAGGCTGCTGGTCATCCGGGCCTCTTTCAGGTCAGTCAGAGTCACACCCTGCGGGATGTTCATACAGCTTCATGTCAGCCAGCAGATTAATCTATTGAAACCTAAACACGTGTAAACCATTTGGTTTTTACCTGTGTAGACCTGCGAGTTTGTCTGGCGTGACGCGACTTCGCTTTCCTCTGAGATTCTGCTTCTTCATCTCTGACCGGAGTCAGATACGACCTGGTCCAGAAAAAAAACACACAAATATGTAAATGTTATAAGTCTATGAGGGCACAGTCGAAGAGATGAGGGCCTCGTCAAGACAATATACATTTTTGGGACCCAATTTCTATTCAGGGGAAATTTAAAGGACAGAAACATACAACAATAACTAACATTTAATAGTGATATTTATAATGGAAATGGGAAACTACATTAACGAGATCAGAAAAAAAGTAGGTCAACAGTCAAATACAATCCAATATATGCATAATTGATATTGTATGCATTATTGAATCCTTCATAAAGGAGAAAGCCGCATGCAAGCAAATTATAACTGCAAGAAAAACAGATCTTGAAACCTGGTTATGACTCAGGGGCCATCTATAAGACAGGGCCACAAAATTAAGTTATAATAACCCATCTTTTTAATTTGGTTACAAATTCACTAACACATCACCATCTAAGATTCAGTGAACATGGCTGTGATTGTGCATCCTAATTATAAACAGACAAAAATATCATAATTTCCAATACTGAAAACAACAGTACTTCCTACTGTATGTCTCTTGCTGCATCAGCAACTGTGGCCTGCTACTAATTTGCACTTTTGAATAATCTTTGCCCGGCGTTATGTTGCACCTCGATATCTCATTGTAACAGGAAATACATAAATTTAGAGGCTCTGAAAAGATGCAGGCACGATATCCGCCAGTGGCTTCACAGACAAACAAAGAGCTGAGCAAGCATCAGTGGAGAGGCTCATGTTTTAGCCTCCGAGCTGCCAGCCCCTCCTCTGCTACGCTTTTACCGGTATTGATCTTTCAGCTGTGGAGTCACCCTAAATCCTGAATGAGAGTCAACGGACTGGTCAGCCACACACTATATTCTATATAATGTATAAAGCTTAGGATATGGATTTAGTGACTGCGCCCAGGTCCATAGGCTCATACCACAAATGATGCAGTAAAATAAGACCAAAACAAATAAAAAAACACAGTCAATAACTACACAATTACATGTTTTAAGTATCAGTTTTAGCCATCGACCGTTAAACAACAACAAAACCTGCCACGCACATACAGCAAACTGCTCCTTTTATGCCACATAATAAAAACATGTATTATTAGTAAGTATAGTTGCTAAGAACAATAGCCTTAAGCAAGTGATTATTAAGTGTACATAAAAAAAAGCAAATCAGGTAGATCAAAGAGAGGAACAAATTCTCAGTCCTCCTTTTAACAATATCCAAGCTCACATCCCAGCAGCTGTAAGAGGCCTACAGCACCTGTAGTGTCCACATTACTCTTCATTAAGATGACTAACATGGGGGCTTGGAGCACTGCCAAAATGTTAACTTGTCAGACTGAAATTCCTAAAATGAAACTACCGAAAATAGAATCCAGGAATAGAACAGCATGACTCAGGCACTGTGAAACTTACCTGGGAACAAACGCTTGCATGGTCCCTGTGGAAGGTCAGAGACTGAGGCACTGAGGCACTGCAGCAGTGGAGAGAGGGAGAGGCTGGAGAAAAATGACTGTTACAGGCGAGGGTGGAGAGAGAGAGAGAGAGAGAGAGAGAGAGAGAGAGAGAGAGAGAGAGAGAGAGAGAGAGAGAGAGAGAGAGAGAGAGAGAGAGACTTCCTGCCTGGATGATGCACACACAATCAATTTTGACTTTCTGTCTACAAAGGCCTGATGCAAGCACGTCTATATATGTCCAGTCTGTGGTCTTTACACACTTCAGTTCAACATGTGAGCAGCAAACAAGGATTTAGTTGAAGAAATACTAAATTATAAAAAAGACTCCACTGCTTTTGTACTTTCAGGAGACTTGTTTGATGAACAACTCTGTGGAGTCACAGAGGATACAAATGTATTGAAATCCTCAGTTGTAGTAAAACCACAGTTTAAAAATAATCCATAGATATTCATAGATTTATTGCATCTAACAAAATGCTAAAATTATTTAAGTATAGAAGTGTTAGCAGCTTTTTATGCATCCCGGTGGCCCAGAATTATATATATATATAGTATTATTGTACAATTATGTATAAATGTGTCTATAAACACGTAAATGTTGCTGCTGGTTGACGTAGAGCTCCTCTATGCTTTTGGGCAATTTAATTTATAGCAATGCATCATATGTTTTAAACGTGTTTTCAATGCCATACTATTAAAGTGCAATATTTCCCTCTAACTTGTAGTTTAGCATAAAATGGAGAGTACAAGTACTTTAAGATTGTATCTAAGTACTTTAATTACAAAAGTGCAAATCAAACATGTTTAAAAATGTCTAAAGAGTAACCCTCTAACATGCTCAATTTCATATGCTGAAATGAAATAACATGCTTAAGAGACAATTCATTCATACATGTTGTAAATATGACAATGAACATATCATAAACTTTACCTGACTGTTCTACACCTGTCTGTACTCTACAGCCGTGTTATGCTCAACAAATCCCATGAACAAAACAAAGCCATTATTTTTCCAAGTTCAGTCTGTCCCAAACCTAAATCTTCAGGCTAAATATATTCTTGGAGAAGCTGGTTACTGTAGTTTTTTAGCAAATCTTCACAGTGCTTGTGCTCATGTCAGATGGAGGGTGTAAACCACTGCAACAGAGTGGCTCAGTGATGTATTTTTAAGAGTTTTGAGGAATAATAGAGCACAACGGCACAGAGGGATACACTTTATAAGGATTTGGTAAATCAATGTACTGCACTTGTAAAGTAGCGTCCGTTTTTTTTTTTTTTTTGCTGATAAAACCACAATGTAGAATGCTAGAAAACCCATATTGAGGTTCAGGAATACATCGCTAGGTGTTTATCCTCCAGCATCTTTGTGACTGTAATATCCATGAATGACAGCACCGAACGCCCAGCTCTACACACTGACCATACTGGATGTGACACAACAGCACAGAGTCAAGGCTACAAAAGTGAAAGAACCAGGGTTTATTTTAAAAACGTGAGAAGTGTTACACTGACAGTAACTGCTGCCTCGGCAAAAACAGTGCAGTGAATACAGGTTTTTGTAAAAATGCACGGTCGTGTCCAAAAGTCTTGTTACACTACCAAGAACTCTGTTTAATCACCTGCCAGAAACATATTCCACGTATGAAATATGAACACACAAAAGTTATTTTATACAGTATACTCGATATTAACATCGTCGCATTAACAGGTTAAATTATTTGAGAATTCACATTATTGGATTATTTTCAGAGCATCTCAGGGAAGGACTTCTGATGTGACCGTGTGTTTCACCTTTTATCTGTTTCTGTTCCCAGACATATTCAGCAGGTTGGAGGTCTGGCGACTCTGGAGGTAGATGCTTCAGAACTCCTCTTCTGCACAACCGAAGGCTCCAAAGTCTGACGTGGCTCTGCAGAGTGAAGCGGTAATTGTTTTGTTCTGTAGCTGAACCTGTGTACATTTGTTTCAGCTAATGTTCGACTCACGTGGCTTTCTCCTCACCAAAGTTCTCCATTTGCAACAGTTTATTTAAGCTGATTGGTCAGACGACAGATTTTGTCATTGGAAGTTTAAAACTGGCTGCAGTTTTGTCTTTTGACTAAAAGTTTTGGTTTCATACAGAATATTGATCTCATGTTGGTTTTTGCAATTGAGGTCTGATTGATGTTATAAATGAAAATAACGCAGTCTCCCGCAGGTCTGTGCTGCTGCTGCCTGTTGTGATGTAATTTAGCTGCAGTCCAGGTCTGCAATAGTTGTCCATCCATCAGAAGAACAATAAAACCCAGAGCTGCTTTACTGAGCTGTTTTAAAGTTACAAAGAACAGCTTTTCTCTAAGCTAATGCATTGTTAAAGACCCCCAAACATTAAATTATTGAAGAAAAAGCAATTGAATATAGATGATGAAACAGTTCTTGGTAGAGGGCTCAAGCTTTTAGACCTTGCTTTATCTGATAATACTACAGGTGTGATCTGGCTGGCTGGAATTTAAATCAGTTAAAAAGTGCAAAAAAAAATCAAGAGAAACCTCCAGTTTGTAAGCACAAAAATGTACTTTAAAAAGTTAAAAAAAAAAAAACTTATCAACTACAGCATATACTTTTAAAACATTCAGGAATTGTTCTTTATCTTATCAAAGATGCTTTTCTTCTTTCTTTTTCTGCTTGCTCTTTAGTTGGCAGTTTTGCCAGTGTAAACATCTGGGACACAATATATTACCCTATATTTTTTTTTTCTTTCAGGCAGTGACAAAAAGGAACTTTAATGTCACTAAGACAGGCATTACTTATGGCTTAAGGTGCACTGAGAAACAGTTAATGCATTGGCTTCGTGTTACGTCATTGGCTTTCGGTTTTCCAGTTAAGTACAGAACCTAACCTTATAAAAGTGTGATTTATGAAAAGTGGAAAATTTTCTGTAGAAAGATCTGTCTTTGATGGATTTAAGGCTTTTGAGGTTGTTATTGGCGGGTACACCCTGAATGGCTCATTTCCTCACTTTAACAGGAATCTTCTACTTTGAGGTACCAGTTTCTGCTCCGACTCCCTGCAGCATGGTGACTGAATTCTTCTGATTAGGTCTGCTTTTCAGAGAGCAACCACGTAATGAATCCTGCACCTAAACAACAGCAATCAATAATGCCTTCCTACATTGTTTGTCATATTCTAGACAGTGAGATGAGTCTGAGAAAGTTCCCATTCTTCTTGATGGATATGTCCGGTGTGTAAAAAAAAAAAAAATCCCTCTCCGGTGTGACATGTCCTCTGAAACATTAAACAACAGAACATATTAGCAGAGATATGACACTTAGAGCATATTAATAAGACAGTATAGTCAAAAAAAATTTGATTGGTGTCATATGCAGATTATGAAAAAGCTATTCTAGTAACTGTGAACTCTTACAATTCTCCTCTGGCAAAGCATCTTCTTCTAATGACTCCTCCTCTTCCTCTGCCTCCTGTGGCTCCTCTTCAGCTGCTACATCCTGCTGTTCTTCCTCCCCTTCTGACACCTCCTCCTCTACATTAAGTTGCTCTGCCTCGGGCGCCGACTCCCCGAGCTCCTCCTCTCCTGCTTCACCGTTTTCTTCCTCTGCTGCCTCATCGTTTTCTTCCTCTGCTGCCTCATCGTTTTCTTCCTTTGCTGCCTCCTCATCCTCGACTGGTGACCCCTCCTGAACTTTCTCCTCTACAGGTACCTCCTTTTCAGCCTCTTGTACATTTTGTTCCTCCTCTTCTGTCTGTGAACTGTCCTCTTCCTCCTTTTCTGCCTCTTCCTCCTCTGAAGGAACAGTTTCTTCCGTCACAGAGTCCTCCTGCTCGACAGGTGCTGCAAATTCCTCTCCTTGGTCATCTGCCTCTTCTTCCTCTGGAGTGGATGCTCCTATTTCTTCGGCTGTAGGAGGTGCTTCTTCTTCCTCTTCCGGTGCTGCAGCGGCCTCCTCTTCAGTTCGTGGAGCTGCTGCTTCTTCAGTTGCTGGAACAGCCTCTTCTTCAGTTGCTGTTTCTTCCTCGGCCTGTTCAAGGGGCTCAGCAGGAGGTTGCTAAGACAAGGAAAGCAACATTAGATCACAGTCAACTGCCATCTGGACAGCAAATCATTTACTGCGCGGTTATCTGGACATCCAGGTGTCCCAGTAATTGCGATGTGATTAAAAAAAATGACACAAAACAGGGCTGTGAACTGTATGAATGCAAGTGTAAATGTGCCTTCAGAGAATCCATGCCAGGCAATTAGCTGCTTCAAATTGATGAGATGAAAATCTCATTAATGGTTCCCTATGGGTTCACAGAGAACAGAAATAGTAAGGAGACCATGTGCACTGACAGTATGTGTGCTAAGGCATGTCAGGCATATTTTGCCCTTATAGTAGGATTATAATCCTATAACACACATCTGCTTCTAAAACTCCCAGTTTTAAATACTTATTTAGTCTTTACATCTAATTTGATTTATTTTATATGGAGAGAAATCTGAAATTCAAGTATACGATTCAAGTATTGAGACTATTGGATAAAGAATTGACCAGTCAGTGCTTTGTGGGCAGAGTTAAGAATGTCAACATCATTATACATATATAATTTAGTTACATTACATATAACTAATCGAAACAAACCGACAACTGATTGGCTTGTGTGTTGGTTACCCGGGTAACCTGTTTCTGTATGTTCTCCAGCTGAGCCCTGACTTCATAGTGCAGACCATGGGCTGCTGAGTTCTGATCCCGCAGACTCTGACGTACCGTGTTCAGCTGCTCCTCTACACTGGCCTGCTGAAGCCGCTGCGACTGTTCACTCTCAAGCAGCTCTCTGAAAAACACGGTGAGAGTTTCTCAGTCAACATCTTTCAAATGATGCAGTTTTTCCAGTGCAAAAACATTGTATAAAAAAATATAGTACAAATTGTGTAACTCCACGAAGCCTGAACTGAAAAGGTACCAATGGCATCATTACATTGCTTTCTTCAGATCTGACATGGCAACAAAAGCCTGTGAACCACATTTCCTCGGTGTTTACATAAGCTTCAAAGAGTGCCCGTTTTACATACAAAGGACATTTGACACAAATCATTCAGCTCCAAAACTCATCAATACAAAAGGAAATTGTTTACATAGATCAGTGTGAAAAATGAGGCCTACCCAAAACTGGACTAGATCAACACAGGGACAGACAGAGGCGGCGAACAGGGCTTTGACAAAGTCAACATAAAGTTATGGGTCAGAGGAGGTGAGCTATTTTCTCCGCAGCTCCAAAAGCTGTTTTTTCCACAACCTACCTGACAGTAGCCATCTCCAGTACGCTGGCCTCCAGCTGAGCCTGGTAGGTGTCCAGCTGCTCCTTCAGGCTCAGCACCTCGCTGGCCTGTCCGTCCAGGGTGGCGCTCAGCGTCGCCACCTGTTCGACTCTCTCCTCCAGCTTTGATTCTGCTTCTTCCAGGCTCCCCGTCAGGACCTCGACCTTCTCAGATAGTTCACCGCTCAGCGTGGCCAGACCCTCCACCTGAATCCTGACTCCCTCGAACTCCTCACTCTTCCCCTTCAACATGGTCTGCAGCTGGCCCAGCTGCTCCAGGGACACGGTGGCGTGCTGCATCGCTGACAGGCGGGCTTTCATCTCGGTGTGGAGCGACAGCACCTGAGCGGGCAGGTCAGACATCTTGAGCTGTTCAGCTGTAGCCAGGGCCATGCCCACCTGTTTCTGGGCCAGTGTGTAGGACTCCTCGAGGGCATTCAGGCGGGTCTCCACAGTCTCTGAAATGTGCTGCTGTATGGAGACACACAGGAGTGATGTTGAGTCAAGCCGAGTTGGTACTTCAAGAGTCTCTTAACTGTAAGGGCTTTTCAAAACCATGATATTATGAAACAATTTTGTAGTTATCCAAGTTCTGAAGTGCCATGGATGGTTTTATGTTCATTTCCAACCGTTTAGAGTAATTAACTCAAGCACTACATTGCTTCCACCATTGTAGGGGATGTAAAAACAAGTAAAATAGTCAGTAAAATACTTACAGCAGTGATCCTTTAGAATTATGCACATCACAACTCCTGTCAATAAATCAAATGCTTGAGAGAAGGAAATCTGTTGTAGTCTTGGATCCAATCAGTCAGTACAGGTCTGATCATGCTTATACCCCTGAGGAAAATCTTTACTTTCCTTTAAATTGCAGCATAAAATGAAGAGAAACAAAGTTAAAGGTGAAATGGAATAAAGTTGCACAGGAAGTGATTTATTCCCCAATCATGTTAATCGGGAGCCAACCTCAGATCCTGGTGCCCATCATGCTAAAACTTTGCAAGGTTACAAAACTGGATTATCCTGCAATTCTGTGTACCCGTTTCTGAATTCACCACTGAACTTATTTCCCGACAGCAACCGCAACCTTTGCAAAAGCATGAATCACAAAACAATTTGCAGGAAATATTTGTCCAACAAGACTGAGCTAGCAGAGCTGCTCTCATGCAATGCTTTTGCCACTTTGAATTTCCTGAAGTGAAGGTGGATCTGCATGAAGCAGGAGAAAGAGGTGTAGACTTATTTTCACATGTGACAAAATCTCTTGATTATCTTCCTACGAGTGCATTCAGCAACTTAAAATGAGAAAACTGTAGTCTTAACAAGAACAGTGAGATGTAGCGCCGGGCAGCCACGAATGGTCAGTTTACAGTCTTGTGCAGTTTATTCAGTGACACATTACTTACTTAAAAGTAATCACACTATTATTGATACTTATCTTTCGACAAATTTCACCATTTCAGAAATACAAATCCAACAAACACCTCTGTTGTCCTACAATCTTTCAGAAGGCCTGTAAACAGCCTCTGAACTGGTGTTCAGTATCAAAAACCACAGACTAAATTTAGCCTTGGCTCATCGTTTATTATCATTTTGGCAGCATCATCCTCTCTGCACGTTCCTAACTGGGTTTTTTTTTATAATACAGACAGACACTTTCCCACAGAGAACTGTCATCCCCAAAAGATATAACATATTTGACTCGGTGATAAAGTCAGTGTCCCTGCAGATCCAGAATAATCCTCATTACAAGCGTCAGCAGCTGTGTGGATGTTAGAAATAGCAGCGTTTTGTAGTCACTCCAGTGAGGCTCCTGGCATTTGGAAATCTGATAAGAGGCCTGCTGTTCGTAACTTTGCCTACTTGCAACGTGCACTTGTGACATGTGGCGGCGAGGCCTTGTCTTGTGTTGTGTTTAAAGTGCGTGAAGTATAAACTCGGGAAAAATTAAGATTCATATTGTTTTCATGAGAGAATTTAGGTGGTCAGAAGAGGCGTCTTCGTGCTGCCGATGGCTGCAGGTGACGCGTTACACTCTCGCAGGGAATTTCACCGTTTGATCTCCTTACCTTACTATTAGACTGTCGCATTTCTTCGTGGGAGGACTGGAGCTTCACTATCTTCATCTGCATGCCCATGAGATTGTCTGTTAAGTAGGTTAAAGTTTGGTGCTGCTGGAAACAGAACCACCCGCCCGCGGCACCGCCTATTACAACAATCAGAAACAAAACCAACAGAAGCGCGTAGTTGTTCCCTCCGGGGCGAACCTCTGTGTCCGTAACTTCATTTTTGAAAAAGTTATCTTCATGTTTGTGGTTGCTTTTTCCTTTCCGATGCTTGGCAGTCATGGTTTTTTTTTTTTTTTCTATAAAGGACACAATGTTCTTGCCAGTCAGTGAGGTGATCTGGAAGGAGCCGGTGGGTCAGACGGGCTGGACCGTGCTGTTCGCGGTGATTCACTTCGGATGGTTCCTTTAAGCAGCGCTGCACAAAATCGACCCGGTTTTTCAATCTCACCTCGCAATAAAGTAGCCGAGAGGAACCGCGGCGGGTTCTTGGTGATGAGGTAGAGCTGGAGATGAGGAGGGGGGGGGGGGGGGGGGGGGGGGGGCGTGGCACGTAAGGTAGCGTGTTGGTCCATTCAGGAAGAGCAGGGAGGAGCCCGAGCTGCCACCGGGAGTGGCTCCAGCCCCCCCCCGTCACCATGTGCGCTGCTGTCATCTGATGGAAAGACTGCACGTCTGGTGGTGTGCGCTATTTTTTTTTTTACTGCAGCTGAGGCCGAGCAGCGTGTGGCCTGCAGCATTTACACATTTCTACCGAAGGTTACTCGAGTTTTATGACGCTTTAGTGGCTTTAAAGAAAGAAAGAAAAAAAATAATCCTCTTTTTAGAAATAATCTTTTTTTTTTTTTTTTTCTTAAATGTAACCTAATACTGCAGAGCCATTTTAAAACGTGGCTTTTGGGACTGTCGGGTTGAGGACCATGCAATTTGGAAAGGGCACATTTCTGTTAAAGGTCACCTTCAGCTTCTAGGATGTCAACATCTTCTCTGCCTTCGCTGCTTTGTTTCAGTCTCAGTCTAGAGTTCAGTTCAGTTAAATCTCCTAATTGTTATGATGCTGTTGGATTATTGTCAGCTGGTGCTGCATTACTCAGTTTATTTTCTGTGCCTGTTGTTTTCTTATGTCTTTGTGTCCTGTTTTTTTTGCTGATTCACGTCTGTTTCCGCTGCTGTTGTCTGTTCTAATGTTATTTGTATAGTGCTAAATCCAACTAATCTGCACAAGGCTGCTGAAAGTAGAATTACTTTATTAATATTTTATGGTGTCTATATTTTATGTTACTTTAAAGCCTCTACACGCCTGTGCTCCAGCCACACTAAAGTGTTCAATAATGTTTAACATTATAAACTATTTACAACAGTAAAGATCATCTTCAGCATTTCCCGAATAAATAAATGTGTTTTTCTATATTTATTATCGAAAAATTATACCATAGTATTTTTTTAACCAAAAATCAAATTATTTAGGATATAATACAGTGTTAATGCAAAATACTTTCCAGTATATGATTTTTGATAATCTACTATAGTATTTGAGTTGTATTATTATGAAAATATTGACATATTTGTGATTTATTGCATTCTTAGTCATTTGTTTGAATGGTTTACCAATTGATTTAGTATTTGGTGGAGGTCCTGTAAAATAGTTGGATAATGGGGTCAGGTATAACCCTTGATGAGCAAATACAAACACAAAACTTTTTTAGACAGCGTTACTAATGGTAAGTATCTACTTGAAGCTGCTGTGTCCCTGTACTGAGTCAACAATCAACTGACAAGACATTATATCAACCCAGAGCTATTTCAAATATGTCCATGCATTTATGTTCTGATTGGAATCACTGGACACACTGTGGAATCATTTTCAATAGATGCAGTGTTTTAAACGTTTTATTTTCATTTCAGTAGCAGTCCAATAAACAGCAGTGCAGGAGGTGCATTACTTCCAAGCAGCACAACCACTTTCAATCATCCCATGAGAGAGAGCTGTTCGTTCCAATAAACGTTACCGGGATCTCCTCGGTATCTTTATTCTGTAAGAGAGAAAGAAAAAAGAACTTCGCATCAGTTACTCTCTCTTTTCCTCCCCACCTGTCCTCTATAGGCTTTTCAATGCATATGCATATTCACACTGCATATTCTTAGCCCAGAACTATCTTCAGCCTTGCGCCAACTTAGCCCCTTTTCACACATATATTGTTAACCCAGGGTTAACTTAAGCCCATGGCTATATGACTCACACTGCACTTCTACAAGCCCCGGGGTTTAAAGTCTATAATTTACATTTTCATTTGAGAGTGATGTGTCACCAGGCTACAGTTTAATCGAAAGCAGCAACTTGTGCGTAGCCCTGTTTCACGCTGGCATAATCTAACTCTGTGTTTTGTCAATTTTCATGGGATAACCACCGAAACCGAGCTCAAAAATTGCCGTGTGAAAAGCATACTTTCAATGTCAGTGCATCTGTGTTTCCTTCTCACCGCTGACGCTGAGGACGGTGGAGCATTCAGCTCGTCCTAAGCTGTTCTCTGCAGTGATGGTGTACTCCCCCATGTCTTTGGGACCCACACAGAGGATTAACATGGAGCAAACTCCGCAGGTGTTGGAAATGTAATAGTTGGCATTGGTGTTTAGACTGATGTGATTTCGATACCATGTGATACAAGGTTTGGGGTTTCCCTTTACTGCACAGCTCATGTAGCATTCATAACCTTTGGGAGCAGTGTGAAGCTTCAACGGTACGAGGAAGGTAGGAGCACATCGCAAATCACAGTCCTTCATCGTCGGTACACTTACAATAAACTTTTCTACAAGAGAGGAGATACAGTGTGATTAGTTTTTAATCAATATTTATACTTTAACATTGCCTGAGATGCACAAACACACCTTTCTTCTTCTCCATCCCCCAGGTTGGTGACTCTGAGGGTGCAGAAACTCCCATGTCATTTTTGGCATAAACCCTGAAATTATATTCTCTCCCTTGCATGATATTACAGACTGTAAACTTGTTATTGAAGAGTCTGTCAGCCACTGTGGCCCACATGCGCTTGGTCGAGTCCAGTATGGACACCGTGTAGTGGAGACGGTCATCACGCTTCTCATCGGGAGAAGGTTCCCAGATCACTGTCACGGCATCAGGCACGTTTTCTTCCAGTTCTACAGGTCCAGGAGGCTTTGGATCATCTGTAAAAACAGTCACTTTTCCTTCCATCAGGTGCATTAACCTGTCTTCAAAGCTGGTGTTGTAAAAGGAGATAAGCATTTACCTGTGACCCTGACTTCTGTACTAAATGTCTCCTGTCCTACAAGATTTTTGACCAAAATGGAGTAGATGCCTGAATCCGAGCGCTCAGAAGAAGGAATCAGCATCTGGGATGAGCCGTCGTAGTTACTGATTGTAACCCGTTTTGTCACCGGCACGTTGTCTTTCAGCCACATTATATCTGGCCGTGGGGAGGCCTGTTTAAAAAACAGTAATATGTTCAGTTTTTCAAGTAAATACGGTGTCTTTAGGATTTAATCCTGTTTAGTTTTGTAAAAAAAAAATAAAAAAAAAAATGTTTTTGTCTCAGATCATTACCAATCATAAAGCCAAATAAATATATATATAAATAATAAAATAATAAATAAATCTCACCTCAAAGTTCACTGTGATCCTGACAGAGTTTCCTGCCCTCACCACTATGAAACTCTTCATCTTTTTGTTGGTGAACTTTGGCCTCACTAAAATAATGGAACAAAAACAGCAAAAATAAGTATTTAACTCAAAGTAGTTCTTAAGTGGAATAAACAAAGATAGAGGAAAAGTGACAAACTGCAACTAAAAAACACAACCTTAAAGTTTGAGGAAACATCGACATACCAGGTAAGGGCATTGCAAGGACATAGTTGGCCAGCTCTGCAGGTGCACTCTCTCCTCCGTCATTCGTCGCAATCACTCTCACCCAGTACATGTCCATGGACTTGAGACCTTTCACACTGTAGAAAGTTATGATGATGGGGGTGCTATTGCAGCGGGACCATTCAAGGCAATCTGCCTGCCGGATCTCAACAAAATATCCCTTTGCTTCATCTTGTTCGTCCTGTTTCTCCTCCGGTTTGGTCCAAGTCAGATTCAAGTGGGTGTAAGAAGTTTCTGTCACCTTCAGGCCCATAACTTTACCAGGAGGCTCTGAAAGAACACATCAAAAATTAATTATTGTGTTTTGCAAGATGTATGAATTATTGATAAAGACAAATGCATGGAAAATATGGAAAACAGTTGCAGCACTTACTCTTTGGATCCCGTGCGAAAACAAACTCTGACGGGTTGCTGAATTCACCAACTCCTGATATGTTTATGGCAGTAACTCTGAATTCATATTCTATGCCTGCCACAACATCCTTCACTGCATATTTCTTTTCTGGAAGTGATTTTAGAGAAAAACAAAAACATCAATGTTATGGTCTTTATTACGTTTACTTTGAACTGAGGTAAAGTCAAAATACATAGCCTACCTTTTAATGGCTCATCCATGGCATTGACGACAGTCCAGAGATTACTCCCCTTCTTGCGTTTCTCCAGAATATATCCCAGGATACGTGAACCTCCTGTGTTACTCGGTGAAGCCCACTCAAGGTTTATGCAATCGTCAAAAGCACTGACCACCTTTGGAGGGGCTGGAGTGCCTGGAAAAGCTGAAGAACACACAAACAAAATAGACTGTGCCGGTAAATGTTGCAGTCAGACACAATGGCATTTTCTTGTGTAGTTTAAGACTGTTCTTTGTTCACAGAAAAAAATTAAAAATAATATACTTCAGTTCAGGAATTTATTTATTGTCTCCTGATCATGTTACAAATAAAGAAAACTGCTTTGAGAAGTGTGTTTTGTTTGTATTTACTCTCTTAAGCTAAATCAGTACACATTTAACTTTTGTATATTTTTGTAATTAATAAATATTCATTCATTATTATATTATTCGGCTCTGTGCTGATTGATAGTCAATGAGTTGATTAAGTAAGAGATTTATACCCCCAAAAATCAAAAATGTTTGTTTTAAATAATCTTTTTTTTTTTTTTTTTTTTTTCAATTGCATTTTAAGTGGAAAATTATAGTTGGGTTTGGCCTGTTTTAGACAAAAACAGCTGATTGACTTGAACTCAATTGATAACAAATACTAAAAATAATCATTGTTTACAGCTCCATACAGGGTTTATTAGGAAGTCAGGGTATGGGGGAGGTAAAGGACAGCAGAGGGCAGTAATGACACCGAATCTTTCCCCACATAATACAGGTGGAAATGCCACACAGGAAAAAAGCACAGGTGATGACATTAATGATGGCTGTTCCAAATGTTTGCTTTCAAAATGGCGCCCACTGCGGTAAAATGCCGTGTTGCTTGTGAGATGTTTGTCGACGAGTCTCTGCTAAAACTTCTATAATGCAACAAAAGCTATAATTTCATTGTTTACCTTTTAAATCACTGCAGCACGATTGTACATTACAGTGGCTTTAATATATTGATTACTTTGATTCACTTGTGACATCTAATTTATTCATCTACTCCAGTAGTAATAAACTAAAAAAAACAACAGCAGATTTTTCAAGGGGAAATGTATTTGAGAAAGCGAGACATGAGCTATTATTTCCATCTCTGCAGATAGATTGACGTAGTCATGTTGCTGAGCCATCACATGTGTCTGCTATTCAACATTAATGCTCCTGTTTTCTAACAGCTTGTGGAGAATAACCTGTTGAGGATAACTGTCAAGTCTGTCCAGCGTGCTTGTGGAGTCCTATACAGCTAAGATGCAGAAAGTCACAACATGCTGACTCCACAGAGGAAGACGAGCTCAGGGAGTGTGTTTCATGCAGTAAGTCGTGCTTTTTTCTTTTTTTTGCATTAAGTTTGTGTTGTGTTGGCCGTGACCTTTTTGAATGCGAGCCTTTTCTACTGGCTTTGTATTATTGGCTGATGTGCCATCATCAAGCTTATATACTTCAACCTTTCTTTTCATTGGACTGTTGGGAGGGCAGGTGGATAGGATGTCACTTTTCGATTGTTATCGTGTGTCACTGGCCTGAACTTTGGACTTACATGTTGTTGTTGTTGTTGTTTTTACATTGTCTTACCTTATTTGGCCCTTGTTTACTCAGCCTTGGGTGGCAGTCTTTGCTGAGCTTTTTGGAGGATGAAAATACATGCAGAGTAATAGTATACTCAGTAGTTACTTTATTGTCTACAATACTTAGCGGGCATCACGATGAGGGGAATACTTTATGTTGCCGACAGATGTGAATGTGTTTGGACGTGATGAGTAGGCAGACTGTAGGTGATGACGCCATCAGACCACAGCAGGTGGACTTTTTGTTGTTCCATAATAAATGCTTTCAGGTTTGTTTAAGCGACATGAAAAGTAAAAGCTCAGTGCAGTTTGTTCCTCTATTATGTCCATGTCCTTTTGGATTACAGATCGATGAGTAGGGCAAACTGATCCGTGAGACTATATTGCATAAATACCAGTTCGGCTCACCAAGGGTGCCGGCTTGCATATCGTCAGTTTCCATCACTTCGCTTGTACCCTGTGCCGTCACTGCCCGGATGCGGTAACAGTATTTCCGTCCTCGGTCCACGTTTGTGTCACGGTAGCTGGGCACACCGGGTATTTCTCCTATTTTCTTCCAAGTGTTTCGTCCCACTTGCTGACGCTCGATTGTGTACTTAATCACTGGCGAGCCACCATCATCTTTTGGAGGCCTCCACTTAAATTCTACGCATGAAGCTGAGCTCTCGGTTACCTCTGCAGGGCCCAGGGGTGAAGTCGGTTTACCTGAAAAAAAGGAAAAACGAGAGCTGTGAAGTCTGCAAGAAATGAATGACTGCTCGTATGCGAAGGAGTGAATACAGCATTAAGTGGTGAGAACTCGTATTTTCACTGAGAGATCATGTAGCCAGAAAATTTCAGATACTTTATCATGTTATCACAATCGGGAACTCTGCTTCAAATCGTAGTGCATGAGTTTGAGAGCTACATTTTGAAAATATGCACTTGAATCTGTCAAGTACAGTGAAACAAGGCACCCTGTTTAAGAAAGACTGGCCTGATTTGTATAAATATGTAGATTAGCACTGAGCCGCAAAAGCAGTCTGTTGTTTGCTGTTCTTTAGATCTTATAAGATCAAAGTACTTCTTCCTACACAGCCCACTGACTTCACAAATCCTATCTTTACAGATAAGAATTTTGTTTTAGTTGGATGCATACTCGTGATAGCCTTTGAATTGGCCCGACATTTTTATTGTTGCACAATATGACGAGAGGAAACGGTGATAGCGCTGTTTAATTGTCCTTAATTCACTCACCAAGCACAACCAGCCGTGAGACTGCCTCAGTGAAGCCGTGTTCGTTCTTGAGCTTGATCTTGATCTCTCCCGTGTCCTTCCTCTGGCATCTGATCAAGAGCAAGCGGCTGTGACTTGCAGATTTCTCTATCTTTGTATTGGTGTCATCTTGGAGCTCTTCTCCTTCTTTGTACCACTGAATCTTTATCGGTTTGTGGCCAACAAATTGCATTTTGAAGATGGCACTGTGTGCCACTTTAACTGTCACAGGCTCAGTGAAAGCAGCGAGGTCTTCAAGGTCAAACCTGGGAGGATCTAAAAAAAAAAAAAAAAAAAAAAAAAAAAAAGGGTCCAGTCAGTGTTTATCTTGTCAGACTGTGGCTGTAAATATTATGCAAATTTTTTCTTTTGCAATTTAATCACATAATATCAAAGATTATTGTCATCATGATAATTTCTCAAACCTTTGACGTGGATCATTGCTTCTGTTTTACGACCATCTGCCTCAAAACGGTATTTTCCAGAGTATTCTTCCTCGCACTTTATTATCACTAATTTATGGACCGATCCATCTTTGATGATAGAGAAATTATCATCTGGGGATATCTGATAGGAAAGAGGGCAAATGGATGAAAAATAATCAAACCAAACAGCAACTATTGAAAGTAAGAATATTAAATCCGCCATGCTGCAGAGCACAGGGGGCTCCGTGTCCAGTCATGTTGTGTCCCACATAGGCTCAGAGTATTTAACCATTTATCAAATATTTAAAGTAAAGTAGTGAGGAACACAATCAAAATCAGAATGCAGTTTTCTTTTTAAAAACAACTTTAGGGGGTAGTTGTCTTTTGATTTCAGATAGATAGATAGATAGATAGATAGATAGATAGATAGATAGATAGATAGATAGATAGATAGATAGATAGATAGATAGATAGATAGATAGGTAACGTAAAGAGAGCAGGGAATGGTGATATAATGCAATTACATTTTACATGTCTTTGTGTTCTGTCACATGTTTACCTGTTTGGTTAAAATCAAATGGTCTCTTGTGTTGTGGAAGGTATCAAGGTATGTGTAGTTTTTACTGGTTGTGAAGCTTATTTTGTTGAATGTTCTGTTTTTTACCACTCTGAAATTCCTGTTACAGCAGGATTGAGATCTCCTGAGAAGGAGGGTTGATGAGCTTTGGGATTCGTTTTTAGTGTGAAAGCAAAGCAGACCAATCTGAGGACTGCGTGGGAATAGATGTCATTTTGTCATAAATTGACCTTTACAATTTACTATTAAATCCATCTGTTGATGGTGCACCGTTAAAAGAAAAGAAAAAAAATCAATCTCCTGCTCTGTACGCAATTTATTATAGCCACTGTTATATGAGATGAGATTGTAACTATGGTAACAGATATAGAAGACATCTTGTTAGCACAGACATTTCCACTGATATAGTAGAAACTGAAAAGAAGTTCAACCAGAGGTGTGTTGAGCTTCGGTCTTCCATATAATAAATAAAAAGAAACATAGCCACGCAGTTACTATACTTGGTACAACATACTATGTTCAATTTAAGTCTACTTTATAAATGTTTGTACTCAGTTATGTCTTTGAGTTTTCTATGGTCACTAGAGAAGAAGAACAAAGGCTGCAGTCATTCAGATATTTCATATTCCCAAAAATGCATACACCTAAACTGTAAAACTTCTAGCTGGACCGCAGCAGCAGGGCCGGCTCCATAAGCGTGAATGTCTGTCATGGAGAGAATGAGTGACATACTGATAGTGTTGCACTATTGGTTAGCTGAATGCTGCAGCTTCCTGTATCTATTTCAAATGAAAAGCCCTGTTGTGTTCCTGACATGGTCTCACCATATGGAGCTCGGTTTTTCTTTTCCCTGGAACCAAACTACTGGCGTGAAAGCAACTTTACACCTCACAGGCATGATATTGCACTCGATGATATTGCACAGTAAAAAAAAAAAAGAAAAAGAGGGGTCCGACTTTTATGACTCACCTTTTTGCCGTCTCTGAACCAGGTTCCCTCACAGTCTTCACTGCTGAGCTTACACGTCAACTCAGCAGTCTCATTGATGATAGCGTTGACATCAGTCAAACCGCAGATGAACTGAATGCCTGGATCTAAAAACAGTCAACAGTTCGACACTGTCATGATTTGTCATCACCAATTTCTGCTTGTTTTAGGTATAATGTTTTTTTTTTGCTCAGTGAGTACTCTGTAGTACCAGAGAATTGACTCTCTGTCTAGCCAAACACACGTCTGTCTGACGCACTCATGTCAAATAGAAAATGAGGATGACTAAACAATGCAGCTTTGCAGTGAAGTTCTGCCCTCGGGAGGGTTCCTGCTGAGGAAAAGTAGCGTATCAACATGCCACACAGTGAAACAAGATAAACAGCATGCAGGGATATCGGTGAATAGATGATTATACACTTGAAAAGAATACTATTATCAGTCTGTGAGGAATTGATTGCAGTGGAGGCAATTTTTGTTTTGTTGCTATTTAATGCTATTATTAGTACAAAATGACACGACAAACAATCATTTCTATCTCAAAATAGGATTTTGGCCAAGTTCTCTGTTGTAATAGATTCATTTCATTTTCATTTTTCCTCTGCTATCGATAAAGCAATTTCCTGAAACTTGTATGCTTCACACAAATTTGTTCTAAAACGCTTACAAATATTTTATGCAAGCAGTTTTACTGGTTAGATTCTTATTGCATGTTAAACCCACCTTTTTCTCTCACCCCAGTTTCTATCTCTATTGCTACCATCAACAAAGGCATAAATGAAAAAAATAAATAACTGAAACATGAACATTCTAAATACAAAATACAGCTCTAAACTGAAACACTGTGATAACCCTCATGCCCAGAACAGAAAATAATGCATCCCTGACTTGAATTTGATTATTGGATCTACAGCCAGTTCTTACATTTTTGTAAACAAAACACAAGATGTAGTTGTGCAACTGATTACTCACCAATCACAACATCTTCAATCAGTGGGAGTTGTCTTTTATGCCTCGCATGTTTGGAAGAGTCGGAGACGTCTTCAGTCTCTTCGCACTTACTGTGTTCTTCCGGACATGTACATTCACCTTTTTAAAATTAAAACAATATTCAGCCTCCTGCTTAGCACACATCGTTATTAAGATTTGTTTTAAAATTATAAAAACACATTTTTTAGTCACAGAGGCTGTAAAATATAATTTACACCAATTAAAGTGGAAAGAGCTCTGTCAACAATGTTTCTCGGCGCTCACCTAGCTTCGAACACCTTGACAGATTTAAGAGCTTTGAAATCATTTCCCCTGTTTGGGTCTGTAACATAGCTTCAAATTTAAGAACTATTTACTCATGCACTCCCTCGACTAGACGGCAGATGTATGGCAGACAACACACAGCTCTGTGTCAAACTTGTAAATAATGCTGAAAAAGGAATAAAAGGAAATGAAGAAAATTATTTTAACATTGCACAGAAGTGCAAGATAAATACTGTTTTCTTGTGTGTGTTTAGCACATCTGATACAGGCATGTCTAATCCTGAGACTTGTATGTCAGTCATCTCCTTTATGCAATTAATATGTTTTCTTCTTACCAGATTTGTGTTGTTTCCAGTGGACATTCATCTTTTTATCCTTCTTCCTTTTCTTTCGATGTCCAGTGGAGGTTTTATCTCCGTTTGATTCTGCCACCTCACGTTGTCTCATGGTAAACATTTGAATCTGGTCCTGATCGATACCTTCACTGGACTCTGGACAGACACAACAAATGGTATCAATTACAAAGAAATGCACCGTTTACTTTATCGCAGCACTATTTTGTCCACATTGTTTCTTACCACTTTCACTGTTTTCTGACTCTTGATCTTGCTCTACGTAACCTGAGTCCATTTCGGGTCCATTAAGGTCCTCATTATCCTTAAAGACCTCTCCGTCACTTCCATCTGTGGTAGGTCAGTTATAAAAATAACAAATTAGGACAAAAAAAAAAAATCAGTGATTTAAAGCTAAAATTTGAATTTAATTGTAATAGAGATCAGTTCTGCCAACATTACCAAACAGGCTAGTAAGTGGCTTTGTAAAGAATAAGATTAAAAGACTGTTCTTACTACATCATATGTTACCCAAGCACTGAAGGGCATAGCCCCTTTTATAGCTGACCAACCATGAAACCAGAAATTACAAAAATGAATCTACCTTCTTCCTCTTTTTGAAATAAAAATTAAATAGTGGCAGCAATTCTAAATGTTTTAAACATAAACCCAAATTTGAACCCACAGTGACTTGTCACTGCAGCGCTGGTGGTGGAAAGGCATTTGTTAGGCATATATTGACTTTACCTGTTACCTTGTCAAGATCCACTTGACCACATTTGATGTGCTTCTTGTTCTTGGGCTCATCTGTGCTCAGTTGCACCCCTGCTTTTGTTCCACACCCTGAAACCTCTGTTGATACCGTGCCATCTCCTTTTGAGTTTTTGCACTTTCTTTTCCCTTTGGTGGCTTTTGCTGCGTCAGGCTTGTCTTTTACTGCTTCGTCATTTTTACCCTGTCCAGAGACTTCGGTTATTTTACTGTCTCCTTCGCTAGAGGTTAATGCCATTTCTTCTTTTCGTTGTCCTGCCTCTTGTTTTGCTTTTAGAGCTGCTAAAATCTTCTCCATCTCCTCTTGGTTTTTTATTTGCTGCTCCATGGCCACCTTCTCAAGGTTAAGCGTTGATCCACCAGCCACTGTATTTTTACGAGCTTTTTCACCACCAGATGCAGGGTCACTGTCATCTTAAAGGTTATGGAGTACAACATACATGACACATTTATTTGTGAAAATCATCACTCTTAATCATTGCAATAATTAGGATCACTTTGTTACATGCTGACAAATCGATTTTTTGTTGCATTGTGTTTCAAGTTGATACCTTCCACAACCAGCCAAGCACTGCAGGATGCATTGCCAGCTGCAGCTGAGTAGATGCCTTTCTCCTCCTCCGAGCAGTCCTTGATCAGCAGCCTGTGAATCAGTTTGTTGTCCGACACAGTCATACTATATTTTTCTCCATCCTTCAGGACGTTGCCTTTGCCCATCCATGTGATCGTAGGTACTGGGTCTGTCAGGACACACTCAAAGAGGGCATCCTCTCTTTCTGTGGCTTTAATCTCCTCAATTTTTATAACAAAGTCCACATTGGAAGCTGAAAAAAGGATGAATATTTCATTTGTTTGTGTATCTAAAACCGCCACTAGTATCACATCTATCACCACAATCAGCCATGGTCACCGGAGCATTACTGGACTGTGTTTTTAGAAAGCGTGATTAAAAGAAAACGGTTCTTAAAACAATCATCATGCCCATTACATAACGATACATTACTAAAATTAGTATTGCTGGAGACAGATGGAACAAATTTTAAACTTTCAATGCCAACTACGATTTCTCTTTTGAACCTACATTTAAGCCTTGTAAAGAGGAGGTTGAGCTCTTCAGCATCGGCTTGATTCAGCCCAGAAATGAGGAGGCTGAGCTTTTCAGCATCTGCTTCATTCAGCCCAGAAATGAGAAGGTTGAGTTTTTCAGCATCTGCTTGATTCAGCCCAGAAATGAGGAGGTTTAGCTTCTCAGCATCTGCTTGATTCAGCCCAGAAATGAGGAGGTTTAGCTTCTCAGCATCTGCTGGATTCAGTCCAGAAATGAGGAGGTTTAGCTTCTCAGCATCTGCTGGATTCAGACCAGAAAATAGTTTGAGCTTTTCAGCATCTGCTTGATTCAGTCCAGAAATGAGGAGGTTTAGCTTTTCAGCATCTTCTGGATTCAGCCCAGAAATGAGGAGGTTTAGCTTTTCAGCATCTGTTGAATTCAGCCCAGAAATGAGGAGGTTTAGCTTTTCAGCATCTGCTTGATTCAGTCCAGAAATGAGGAGGTTTAGCTTTTCAGCATCTGCTGGATTCAGCCCAGAAATGAGGAGGTTTAGCTTTTCAGCATCTGCTGGATTCAGCCCAGAAATGAGGAGGTTTAGCTTTTCAGCATCTGCTGGATTCAGTCCAGAAATGAGGAGGTTTAGCTTTCCAGCATCTGCTGGATTCAGCCCAGAAATGAGGAGGTTTAGCTTCTCAGCATCTGCTGGATTCAAACCAGAAAATAGTTTGAGCTTTTCAGCATCTCCTTGATTCAGCCCAGTAAGGAGGAGGTTTAGCTTTTCAGCATCTGCTTGATTCAGACCAGTAAGGAGGAGGTTGAGCTTTTCAGCATCTGCTTGATTCAGACCAGTAAGGAGAAGGTTGAGCTTTTCAGCATCTCCTTGATTCAGCCCAGAAATGAGGAGGTTTAGCTTTTCAGCATCTGCTGGATTCAGCCCACTAAAGAGGAGGCTGAGCTCTTCAGGATCGGCTTGGATCAGCCTCGTGATGTACAGGTTTAGCTTTTCAGCATCTGCTGGATTCAGACCAGTAAGGAGGAGGTTTAGCTTTTCAGCATCTGCTGGATTCAGACCAGTAAGGAGGAGGTTTAGCTTTTCAGCATCTGCTGGATTCAGACCAGTAAGGAGGAGGTTGAGCTTTTCAGCATCTGCTGGATTCAGCCCTGTAATGTGGAAGTTGAGCTGCTCAACATGCCCGTGATATCGCTCCGTGCCCTTAATGCCGAAATCTTGTGTATGTCCAAAACTCTTAAGACCATTTTTCCGTGTTGGATCTTCTCCATTGGTAATTACATCATCCTGCTAGGTACACAGAAGAGTTGCAGACAAAACATTCATAGTTTGACAATTGACAAGATAATTTTCATACACTGTATTTTATGCATGTTGTAAGTGATTAACATTTCCCAGTTATTATTTTGAAAGCACCAATCTGTTTGTGAAATGAATATGAGACATACACATACCACTCAATGACTGCGCCGCATATAGTAGCCCCTCAATACTTGGATACTAAGCAGTAAATGGAAATTTCTGACACAGACGGTTTTACTGTTATTTTCCATCATCACTGCCATGAACTGTATAACTGTAACTTCAATTTTAACTTAAAAAACTTTGAATTTTGTCACATTACATTGTGGGGATGTTGGCAGATGGCAATGTATATGTCAAATAATATTTTTCATTTCACAGTGAAAAATGTTGCACAAAATTTGGACGCTTCCTTAAGATTGCAGAGAGGATATTAAGCAACTCAGCAATATGATAAATAGGGACTGATTAAAGAGAGTTAATGTAACAGTGAAATAGATCTCTATAGCTGCAGCTTTAGAAGTCTCCCTGCGCAAGTAAAATTTCTAGCTCTGTTGGAGCACACCCATCATTTTCAACTTATTAATAATAATAATAATAATATGCCTGTTTTCTGATATAAACAAAAGAGGAAAACATCTGATTAATATCTGCTAATAATATATTTAGCAGGCGATAATGTGTCTACTGTGAGAGCTGAGAGTTGTCCTACCTTGGACTTATTTTGTGCTATTTCCTTTTTCTTCTGTTGAAGTTTGTTGAGAATTGATTGTAAGTCTGTAACACTGAACTCAGAGCAGATGCGCTCGTAGTCGCTCCTGTCAGCACTGAGCATTGCCTCCCAGAATCTTTCATCAGTTTCTCCATCTGCTTTCTCTACTTTACTAAAGATATTGGGTGAATATTAAATGAAAGGTATTTGTCAAAAAAACAACAACTGTGTTAAAGTGCAGAAAAGTCATGCAGAAAATGCCTGGTTCAACATTTTAACAGCTTGTTCGTACCTTTTCCTCAGCAACTTTCTGAAATCAGCTGGATTTGTTGGAACTGCTGAAAAAAGTGAGTTCCGCAAAATTTTACAATTATAGAGCTGATTTTAAGTAAACAAGGCTATTAATACACAGTCACCTATAATAAAACAGACTTAAGCATGCACACTTATTTTATTTCATTTAAAAACATTTTTTTTATTACACTTAAATGATAGAAATGCCACAGACTGTGCAAATCCCTCACATGCACAATCAAACACAAAGTGCACTGCGTGAATGGTTCTTACCATCAATCAAGCCTAATGTTACAGTGCAGGCAGCTTTGCCATATTCGTTGACAGCGTAGCATTTGTATGTATCCGTCTCCGCCTCAGACACTTTGTGAACCTGGAAATACAAAGAACTGATTGAATTCACATATTTAATGTGTTCAACATGTCTGTTTAAAAAGTATAAACACGAACCACTCAAAGGAGCATTTAGTCACTCACCTCTAATATATGCTCCCCAGTTGAGTCGTCATATTTAGTCTTAAATTTTTCCTTGTCTGAAATAGGTCCTTTTGTTCTTCTCCATGACACGTCTGGTTTTGGATCGCCTGTCACCACAGCCTTGAAAACAGCTAATTTTCCTAAAGGATACAGTCATTTATCTTTAATGCAAGTGTTTTCTGTGAATATGTATTTGCTCAATGGAGTGCTTTGTTGTAATATAGAGAAACCAACCTTCCTTGATGGTTACCGACATTGGTCTGCTCTGGAAATCTGGCGTGCTTTTTCCTTCTGGCACGTCGACTACATACTGTGTGATCATCACCCCAGGGGTCTTTGATCTTCTGCGGATAAGACCTAAAAAAAAGTTGGTAAAAAATAACAACGATAAAAGCATATGTTAGCTATAAGCAGTATCTTACGACAACCTTAAAACAAAAGCCAGTACCTGGGATTTGACATGTAATCAGACTAAGTAAGGAGTGCTGCTTTTTTGTAGAAGTAAATAATTTATTTTTTGCTACCAGCAGATGTCAGAAATGTCAAACATATTCCCAGTGATGCTTTGTGTGTGTGCTGATGTTAACAAATGAACAGGTCTGTACACAAATCTCTTTTTAGTCTGAAAAAAAGTAGATACAAACTGTTTGAGTTCAGAATTTGGTTCCAGTGGCAGCTGCATGTTTGGTTTTGCTGTCAGGTTTAAGTACCAGCTATCTTTGCTCGCTAGCTGTGTCAGAATATTGCTCATTAATGTCAGTTGGGATAATCATGTTATTGTCTTAGATGTTGAAGATTCAGAACCCTGCCAGTGATATTTGAATTGTAAAATCGCTTGAAAAAGAAAACATGCCTCATTTTAAGGGCTAATATTACTCTTATCCACTGTAAATATCTGTTACTTGTTGAATTCTCTGTTATCTGATTATTAAGATCAATAAAATAGAAAAAATATCTTAAAAAATACATTTAAATTTCAGAGCTGACTATGTTGTGTAATCGCTCATCTTACGTGAGCAAGACTTCAAAATCTAAATATATTCCAACGACAGTGGTTTAAAACTAATAAAAACAGCAAATGATCACATTTGAAAACTTGTGGTGTCTAAACTTTATTTAAAAAACGGACTTATAGTTGCAATCATTATTGTTTTGAATACATGCATTCAAAGCCTTGGCCACAAATTTAAATGAAAAAACTGCACGCTAACTCAATCAACCTTTTCAAAAAGTAGTGCATGGAATCCACTGTGATCGTCTGCCTTCCTGCTTTGCTGCTCAGCATCGTCTTATCGGGCTTTGAATGTGCAGAGATGGAGGATCACACAGGAGTCGACGGAGAACAACCATTCATCCAGGGATTAATGATTATTATGACAAGGACAGAAATAGGAGAGCAGCCACACTGCCAAACATGTCACTGCGCTGACAAGGTGCTAAACAGATGTTTCAGGTTATCAACACAAAGGCGGGGCGGGTCACAAGTGGACACAGTGTTCAATAATACAGAATGTATTATTCAATATTGATTCCATTATTTATAATAATGGCTGTGTCTCAGTATTGTGTTCATACAGTGCAGTATGCAAACAGTCTATGTTTGTCTACTAGAAAAAAAAAACGATTCTCATTTCACCTGACTTGTCGCCAGACACCTCATTAAAATGTTGAATGTATTGGTGAACGAGGGAGAAACCTGTGGCGAGGAATCACATCAGACTAATTACATTAGTCAGAAATACACCAGGGAATGCTGTGCAACTGTTGCAGGACATTAAGTGATCTATATACATATGTGTAAACCGTGTTCAGTAGAGGATGTTTGGTATTGGTTGCCTCTGGGAAATTGTCGTTTATGCCCGTCAGTCGTTTCCTCATATTTGTGGAAATGGAGATTATTATTTGAGCCAGGAGAAGCATTTGCTTGCATTTACGTTCAAGTGTACGTAAAAGATGGATATAAAACGAGAAAGAGTCGAGGGGGAGAAACACGAGAGGCTGACATGAACAGTGGGCGGAGAGGCTGCGGGTGAAGACCTCGTGAGGTGTAATGTGGAAAAGGAAAGCTCGTAGAGGCCTCAAACTGAAGGGGAAGTTGCAATAAAAGATCAAACGTACATTATGGAGAACATTTTGTAATGTCTGGACACACAAAATCTGATCCGTTTACTTGCAAATAGCAGCGCGGAGAGTCAGTCCGAAAGATCCGATTTGAAACTCCAACCCGCAATGTTCTCACGAATTTTACAGGGTAACGGAGAACTTGTACTGTATGACACTTGGTTGGGTTGAATGTTTTTACGGTTCATGGTCATGTCATGTAATGAAACTGAGTTTTATTTTTGATTTATTTTGGTCCACTTGGGAGCAGAGAAAAAGAAAGGTGCTAACACGACATTGATCAAGTTCTGTTTCCGGCTAACAAATAAATGCAAGTCCAATATCGACTCTTAAGCTCTGTGTTTAGTCTCTACCAACTCCTGAGGGAAATATCTTGCTCTTTAGCTGTTAAATGCTCCACGATGTATCTTCTCTAACTTGACATTAACTGTTTGCCACTTGGTGCTGAATTGGTAGTCGGTGGGTTTTTAGAGATTTGTCTTTTTTCTGTCTTTTTTTTTCTTTCTCCAGGTTGTTGTGTTAAACCCTGATTATGATTTTATTTGCTTCTAAATTTCAAACTGCTTTAAAGCCACTATCTTTAATGCATAAATCTATCAACGTTATCGCTACAGCTTCGGGTGCTTTTTGACCTTCTTAATTGTTTGTTGACTGCAGTAATATATTATATTTTGGCAGGATTAGTGACAGCTCATTCCCCACTGCTTTTGCTGATGAATTAACTGGCACATTAGGCTAGCTTGTGTCAAAGACTGATGTCGGCCTTCATTTCAGATGATCATCACCAAATAGTGTTTCAAAACAATGCTCTCAATGTTGTTGTTCTTGGGTTCAAAAGTACTGGTTTTGACCATTTAGATTTAATGATTTTATCCATTGCAGGATTTTTTTTTTTTCTCTTACGAAACAATTAGCACAGTCAGAGTAATTTGACTAGAGAGAAGCAGCTTCTTCTTGGCTAATATCTTCTTTGTAGAAACATAATTGGTCATTTCTATAACTTTCCCTCAATAAGGTTTGCATGACTCTGCTGCAGTAGACCGTACGTCTGTAAAATGAAAGAGGAAGAAGCAGAAAAAAAGTGTGATACCGTACTTTGTCTGACAGTCGAACCCGTGCTCTTCGCTCTTTTCCACATTTTGGCGAGAAGTAACTGTCAAAAGGGTGACCTGAAAACAGAGGGGGAACAGGATCATTTGAACCAACGACGAGCGACGACATCAGTGTTAACTTTGCATTAGGAAGTGTTCAGAAAAGATATGCAGCTCTGGTTCAGCCTCATTCAGGCAGCTATTTGGAAGATCATTTTCTTTCTTCAGCACCTTCATGCTGCTGAACATAAATACTGTATGTAACAAGTACTGTAGTGGGAATATGCTGTTCTTAATTTACATTATACGTGTGCTCTAGAATACACAATATGTTATGAATAGACTAATAATCCTTGTGTATAGCATATGCTCTCTTATAAAACTGCCACGTGTGTACATACATTGAGGAATACATGTATAATATGTGTAAATATAGATACAAAATTCATTAGATCAAAGTACAAATTATTAGATTTGGTTTTAAAATTGTTGTATGTTCTCTGAATAACGTAGTCTTTAAAAATATGGGTCTCGGGGCTAAGAAACATTAAGACCATGGACACTGAGTTCAAGACCAACACTGATGGTGCACAGCCCCCAAGCTATAGGCAGCTGTGACCCTGTAATAACTTCATGTGGTTACACAAAGCTTGACGACAGACGACTGCTGATCTGATATCTCCATTCTCAGAAAGATGCTCAGACGTTGGTGCTCTCAGTACATCTGTGTACTCAAAGTGCACCAATGATAAAACGTTAACCTGGCAAATATAGACGGAGTGAGATACAGAGAGGGTAATTTCGTCTTTGTTACAGCTGCATGTTTCACTTATCTGTTCATATTCACACCGTGATATTTGCACTCAATGCAGCAGTTTAAGATGTACCGTGGTTTGAGAGCGCAAAACGAAAAGGTAGAAGACCAAAGGACAAAATATCTTGCATGCATCACCATGCAGAACAAACAAAGATTTAAAAACTCTTTAATGCTGACATCTTTTAAGTAGAAACCCTCAGATACTTCTCGAGCAACTTCCATCTATTCATGAAACATAATCCACTTGGATATCTTGAAGAAACGAGGGCTGACCCGCGATCAGGATTTACCTTTAGTCACGCACAGACTCAAAGAGACAAGAGTACCTTACCTGTCCACAGCTCTGTGCTCACTCCCACTGAAACTGGTTTACAGATGTGATATAAACTTGCTGCCTCCTGGGTTTTACTGGATATTAAATCCTTTGGGGAAAAAAAAACACATTTAATGTTGCTGTCTGAAAGCCTGTGCCTGGATGGTGACTGTCAAAGAGAGGCTTCTTCTGTTTAGGCAGATGGATGCTCAGAGCGGGTGGGTTATTATTGAGGGGGAGTGGGGAGGGGGGGGAGAGGGGGGTGTCTGTGGATGAGGTAAGGCAGGATGAATAGCCAGAGGGAGAGGGAAGGGCTACCAATGACAAGTTAGTGGTGAAGTTTATCTCTCACTGCAGTAATTACTGATGACAGTGTGCTCATCTTTCAAAGAACAGCTGCTGACAAAAAAAAATGATTGAGTTCATTTTGTTTGTGTGGTCTCAGATTCTTACAGACACCATGTTACCAGTAGTATCCACAAATAACTGTCAGAGCGAAAAAGTAAGGCAGCAGTTTGTTTAATTCTAGGAGAGAGTTAATTGCTGAAAATGTATGCGACTGGCTTTTTATTTTAAAAGATACAGATTAGAGTTTGAGCAGGGACCACAGGGTGTGATTCTTTAAACATGCGGCATTAAGATGAGCATAAAATTAATGATTGTATGTGGTTGCTGGCAGGTAACTTGGGACAGGCAAGCGCTGCTCTTAATTTGAAACGGTGAAGATACTGAAAGAATGTGACATGAAGTCAGACTCTATTGAACTTTGAGGTGGTATGATGCTGAAGGAAAGTCAGTTTGATTCAGGACTGGACCACACCCTCGCCTGGATATTGGAGGGAACATGTTGTGAACAAGGCACTTATCCCCTTGTCTGCAATGTACATCTTATATTACGATGCATTACATAATCAAGGTCATGGCATTTATGCGGTATAAGCTCCTCTTGTCATGGCTTTGAGGCAGTTGTGACTTTGGAAAGGGAAGATCAAATGAAGAACAAGGCATTAATGCTCTCAAGGTCAAGCACTGGAATGTCCATTACATTCGTCCCCCAGCAATTCAGACTGCATATTACTGTGATAACAAATTTATATTGTCCATTACTTATAATGAGAAAACATTGAAAAAGATGCAACCACAGCGAGTGATAAACATCAACAGCTGACTTAAACACACTTTGTTTTTACAGTTGCTAATCTAATTTCCTTCAGGGAGGTAACTATATTTAATCCCTGTTATGTTCTCTCCTTGGAAACATGCTTGTTATTTATTAGCAGCATGGCCATGCTGTTCAGTCCTCTGCACCATTTTGGTCTCGAGGAACAATTATTAAACGTGTACCATGAAGTGTGATGCATGCATCCACAGTCCTCAGAAGCTGACTTGTGAATATTAGCATACAACCAAAGAGGATAAAAGTATAACTTGGGCTCAGCTCTGCATTGTCAGATGTCACTTCATGAAGTTGATCTTGATATTTCTTAATCTGGATATTTTACAGATTATAAACCCTTTTGATTTAGCTAACAACACAGGTTTACCCCAATCCACCCAGTAATTTAGATTTCTGGTGCCTAATAATAAATAGAGCTCATGGTCTTCTACTGTGTCTCCACAGTAGCATATAAACACCATATTGTGATCTCGACACATACTTTGGTCCCAACAAAGTACGTCCCGTGTCCCAATAGCAGTAGTATTTTCTGCGAAAACCTAAGCGACCGTTTTACCAAATGTCCTTCAGTCGATGGAACATCATGGCAACTTCTTATGGATTGAATAATAGGAAGATATACAAGCTTGTGACACGTTTGATGCGTCTGTCTCAACAGCCGCGGGATCTACTAGAGTAAGGTCTAAATGGTGCCAGCGTCCTGTCATGCTTGTCCTTCCACCAGCAGCACCACTAATGCATCTGAATAGGTTCTTGAGTTGGCCGGAGCTCACATAACCCAGCTGGATTAGGAATTAAACCCCCTTAGCCTACCCTCCTTATATTGATGAAATGTCATGCTGCATAGCTTTCATTCCAGTCATGGGGAACCACAGAAAGCTGCCGCTGAGGTGCTAACTAGACAGCCTGGCCTGTCTCTCTGTGGTGTAGATTGCACTTCTGAGGTAAACCTCAACAGTACATCAGCTGAGCTCCTGTCACTCACTCTTCAACAAGGAGTGAAGTTATTTCCAATTCGGCTTCACTGTGGTGCACATGGTGCGACATGTTTTGTCATTTTCTGTGATATTCGGCACATTCTCACATTTGACTGAGGTAATGAACTAGTGTTGATGTTAAAACAATCAGGATATGCAAGAAAGCAGAGTGTCTGCAAAACCCTGAGGCATTAATGCGAATTTACTGCAATTGATTTCACCCTGATAATATGGATATGATCCTACATCCCTGCATTTAGAGGATATCACATCTCGCTCTCTCTTTAATGGCTGATTTTTCATGCTGAGTTGGGGAACATCTACAGTGACTTTGGATTTCTGATTTCTGATGATGGCGATGAATTATGTGAAAGACATTTTTCATGTAGTCTGTGCATGCATGGATTGGTCATCATGGAAAGGTAGTGATATTACCCTAATGCTACTTTTCAGCAGACTTGTGTGCCTAAAGCTGGGCTCTTTTAGCGTTTTAATTTTAGATATAGAGTAATAATAATAAAAAAAACATAATAAAAACGATTTTCATTTAAATAAATATCTGTGAAGTCACTGAACGAGGCACCACAATGGTGATTGCGTTTGTGCCCCACTGATGAAAGCATTGGAATTTGCAGTATTACGAGCTCGGTGTCCATGACGATAATACTGAGAAAATCATAAGCGGCACGCATTTCAGAGCTGCCTTTTCCATCGCAGGGTTTGCTCCTGCAGAGAGAGTAGGTGTAACTGACGCAACAGGCTGACTCCTCAACTGCCGGCCGGCTGACGTCACACAGGCGACACTGTTTGTGTCCAAAAACACCGCTGTAATGAGCTCTTAATGCCACACGTGCTGCCAAAGAGAATGAAGAAATTGCTTCTTTAAAATATTTTCAAACTGGGTGAAAACTCACTAGATATTTGCAGTATGTTTTGTAATAGGGAAGGTATCTAATTGCTGCTGGAATTCACAAGATGTTCCCATATTTTATTTATTTAATTTTTTAAAGAACATTATAATGCTTTAATAGAGTTATGGGCTTCTTCAACATCTGATATTCCTATCAATAGTTTAGGTAACTCTGCTTCAGTAGAAAATCGATTATATTTACAACAGAGTTAACCCATGAGTAAAGGTTTCAATAGAATTACTGTAATGTATTTTTTTTTTCTGGCTTTGATTTTAATTTATATTATAATTTAATCTTTAAGGCAAGCTCATGGGTTGGATGGGTGCTATAAAAATAGCATAGTGAGATGGATAGACATGTTTTCTTGCTCCTATGAAAAAAACAATTTGAGGTATTTGTATTAATAACTACCCCAGTGCATTGGTAATCAAATCTTATCACAGCTGTCACGGCTGACTCTCCATTGTGTTTTATACTCTGTACGGTATCGCCTTTTCATCATTGCTAGAGCATGTCTGCTCACAGCTGTGATTACTTTGATCCATCTCACATGGTCACCGCAGCGCTGATGGACCACTGATGGCTGTAAATCACAGTGAACTCGTGACATCACGTGTACGAGAAAGCAATGAAGGTGCTGCGATCATGACACTCGCATGCGTATTGCCATATAAATGGTGTGTATTGCTATCTTTAGGCATTTTCTTGTGAAGGTGGCCAATGACTGTGTGCCATGTATTCTGGGTCCCTCAGACAAAAAGCAGCCCAGGCATCTTTGCTCTGCAATGAAAAGCTATTTTTTGACGAGAGTACGTACTCACAACCGGAGGTGAGCTGGTGTCCACGGCAGAAAAGGCCAAACAAATGGAGCTTTTGGTTTGAACGGCTTGTGCAGCTGAAATAGGGACACGGATGAACAGTCTGTTGGTGTGGAAGTTTGAGGAATAATTCACCAGCTATAAGACACAAATTTGATTGTAGTTTGAATTTGCAGAATACTAGAATTACTTCTTCAATGTGTTGCTGGTGATTATGTATAAATTCATGTGCCACTTGAATCAATATTTTGACATTTCTGGAAAACATAGTTATTCTCCTTCTTGCGAGAAGATCAATACACTCGGCAGCCAGCTCCTGTCTGTATGCTAAATGTGCAACTACAGCCAGCATCTGGTTTGCTTATCTTGGTATAAAGACTGAAACGTTGCATACATTAACTTAGCTGCAGCTAGCAGGTATTGGAGTTAGTTTTTGCCTTCTCAGCTTGAACCAGTCGGGCCAATCTTTTTCAAACTCTGCATTCAACAAGGCATTTTTGCCCCGAGAACTGCAACTCGCTGGAGTTTTTTTGTTTTTTGTTCTCTGACCATTCTCTATAAATCCTAGAGATGGTTGTGTGTGAAAATCCAAATCAGCAGTTTCTCAAATACTCAAACACCTAACCATTTGACACCAACAAACGTGTCATTGTTCAAAGTCACTTCAGTCACCTTTAATTCCCATTCTGGTGCTTGGTTTGAACTTTAGCAGATCCTTTTGACCATACATTAGATATTTGATTTAATGAGCAGGTAGATAAATGCTACAGTAAAATGTTTATACTGGATACAACAGATGAAAACACAAAATACATGGTAACCACATTTTCCCTCAGATTTTAGTCTTGTCACGTGCTATATTGAACACATTCAACTTGATGGAAAGAGAGTTAATTTAACTTGCGCAATATTTTGTATGATGTAAATCAGACAGGAAAAGAACATGACTCAGAAGTCCCTGCCCACTGGCAGGAAAAGGAGACGAGAAACATCCTCTATCTCTTTGAGATTTGCTATGAATTGCTTTCTAAAGCCTCATCACATCCTCCTGGTGGCCCATCTCCATCCTCATTACTCATGGCTCCAAAGGCTCCAAGCTTGATTAATTCTTCTGGCTGACAAATAATCTGCGTGCTTTAAACACTCTAGCAGTCTGATTGTTGTCTGTATGCTCCTTCAGTGCAGCTACATTTAAATCTGTGTCCTTAAGAGCCGGCCAATCACAACAAAGCTGTCTATACCCGTGCGTTTATACGCACTACACGTTCAACGCAGTTCGCCTCAGCAAAAAAAAAAAAAAAAAAAAAAAAAATTCAGGGTTTTTAAACGCGTGTCTAAGCGGTGGCCTTGCTCTTCATCCAACAAGGATCAACGCCGTGCCACAGTGATATTAAAGAGCCCGGGATTGACGTAAACATGGCACAGTCCTCAACATCAGATACAATCTTAAGCTTGTAGTCTCACCACACAGTTCAGTCTGGATTGTCACAATATAAAAAGAGGTTTTTTTCAATAATGAAATGGCTGCAGCTGCTTCGAAACAAATTCCATTCTGCAAGTAGAACAAGCAAGCAACCAGAATAAAGTGTGTTCAACTGTCTTCGTGTACAGTTTGTGTCATGAGAGCAATAAATATGATACTGGTCAAACAGAATATGATTGTGTTCTCTCAGCAAGGGCATTACATTGTTATTAAGATTAGAGGTATTGCCATTTTTGTCTGTTCTAGAAAAACTTTGTTGTCATACCAGACATGGCAAAGCACTCCGTAGCTAATAGTTCTTTCTCTTCCTCATAAGCCTAAATTGAACTCCTACCAGCGGATTCTCTGTTTTCTTGGAAATCTTTATCCGGTAGTGTTGCCTGCTACTTGAGATGGTTTGACTCCCTTGCCATGGAAATTCAGGTTGTCTTTTTCCCTTTTGTTACCACAAGATGGCAGTAAATTTCCTTGATTCGGAGTCACAGTAACATTTAAACCAGTGTCCTGTAAAGAGAGCAACTTGTGAATGAAACATGTTGTTTATTATTTTCTGAAGGAGTTTCTTTTTCTTGAACATTTTATTGTTTAACTCTCAAGCACCTGAGGACATTTCCATATTTTGGTGACATAAGTCTTTTTGATCAATGTGTTGCAGGGAAACCCATCTTCTCTCGTGTGGGTTCAGTGCTTTTTACTTCTCGAGGTGAAACTGAAAATAAATTCACCTGGACGACTGCAAAAAAGAAAGTAGGCTGTAAAAAGGAAGAACTCATACAATTATATTAAATCTAGATTGAACACAGTAATTTTCTTCATCAAATTTCAGGCTGTTTCCATCCATTGAATTAATTAATTTAGCTGGATATGTAAATGGCAGTATGTGATTATATGGCAAGGCTATCACAGTGAATTTAATAAAAAAGGTTTCTGGCAGACACTGTTGCTTTGCAAAACCCTTTGACATGCAGTATTATTAAATATAACAATGTTTATTAACTATTCCATATTATTTCTTGCTGAATTTTATCAGCACTTGCTTTTTGTTCGACTTAGTTTTATCACAATTATCAATGATTGGTGCAAGTTAAAGAAAACCTCACATTTAAAACAAACAAACATGATTATCTGGTTTGTTGAATACCCAGTAGATTTTCTTTAAAAAAAAACCAACTTGTTTTGTGCTTCTCAACATGTTCCCCCTGTCCAAGTTAAATCTGTTTCCACAAAAAACATGTAAAACTCAACAAATGACCCCAACAATTAAACAATTATCTGAACAGGTAACCGAATACTTGAGAGTAACAAGTTATAGATGGAAGATGATGCGTCGTTACACGTGAAAAACAATTCTCACCAAATTTCTTGTTGGTAAAAAAAAAAAAAGACAGTTTGCCGGTTTGTGTCTCAATTGGAGGGGAGCTTTTGTCCTTGGAAAGAATATGTTACGATGCGGTAAGGCTTCATCATTAGGATGCCTAAATCTTATTGTTCATCTCTTTCTAAAGAATTTGGCCCCAAACTCGGCATTGAAAATCAAATCCACATCGTGTCCACAGCAGTTCGCGACACGCTGCCGTGCAGAAGTGCTTTCTCCTTGTGTTCATTTCAAAGCGCTCAGTCTGCCGTCTGTCCCTGGTGTTGTATACGACATCTGCACTGCATTTATGACCACCAGCTTTGACCCATAGTGGTGATTAGCATAATGCAAATCTAATCTGATGTTGATTTTTGTTCTGCGTAAAACACAAGGAACACTTTTTTAAAAACAAATTTTGGTCTATTGAGTGTGAAATCATAATTCAACAATGTATATTTGGGTTGATTTTTCTTTTTCAGAATATTCTTCTGAAATTTGTCCTGCATCCCAAGCAGTACTTTGAAAACAAAAATTACACCATATTATGGATTGATACATAACATAAATTATATATAAATTGAAGCCCTAACAATGGTGTATCGAGACTACTTTGGAACCTTTTTTCAATAAAAACAGATTTTGTTGATCTGTCTGTCTTGTCTATTTGCAGTGGCACTTCATAGTTAATCTTGTCTCATTTCCATGGGATCCTGTTGTAAACCTTGTGTAACCTGCATGTTATTTTTGAGTCTTATACCTTCACATTATATCGGTTATTATATCTGTTGTCAAAGTCAGTTTTGTTTTAGCGAAGAGTTTTAGTTATAATCAACAAACTCTTCCTCTTTTTAAAGACCTTAAAAGGTCTTTTATTAATTCAAAGCTGGAGTAATGCATCTTAATTGCTTGACTTTTTTTTAATGAATTTTTTTAAATAAATGCTTCAATAGATTAATCCAGATTTATCTGTCAGACCTGTTGCACTTATGTCAATTGCTTCGGTCATCAGACCAACAGCCTTTAGTAGTTCTCAGATCCAGATTGTCACTTGGAGCCAGTTGGACTTTCTCAGTAGAAACTTTGGAAGTGCCTCCAAACACTTTCACATCAGGTCGCAGACTTGTTTACCAGTTAATATCTCGGTTGAAACATTGTTATTCTGGCAAGCATTTCTAGATTAGGCACAATTTTATTTTTACAGTTTTAATGACTGCTTCTGTATATTTATAGATGTTGTTCTGAAAAAACTTTTTAATGCTTAATTTGCTTTTAATGGCTTAATTTATTTTATTTTGTCTGATGTGTTTTAATTGTTGTTGTGCAGCACTTTGGTTAATGTGTTAATTGACTTTAATTTATTATCAGTAAATTGTTGACTTTGGGAAACACAACAGTGTTGAACCAGCCAAGTATTTTTTGTAGAAAAATTCTAGCCTCTCAGATGTGAATAGTTGGTAATTATGTCTGATTGTGAACCTGCGTTTTTGTTTAGATTCTTGAAACTATTGGTCTGACAAATCAAGACATCACCTTGGAGTTTTGAAAATTATATGGACCATGTTTTAAAATATCATTTTTGAACCTTTTATAGACTAAACAATAATCAATTAAATTGAATTAAACAAAAATTACAAATAATAATTAGTTGCAGCTCCATTAATATCTCTTTGAAGCTCCGTATCATAGACACAAGTTTCAGACTCACTCAGAGTTAAAAAAAAAAAAAAAAAAAAAAAAAAAAATAATTACTTTACGGATATTGGACTTGTTTCTATGTTAAAAAAAAAGTATCAAAAGTCATTGTTTTGTGTGTTTTAAGAATGACTAGAATAATGTCACTGATACTACATGTGATCAAGCACCATAAAGTCTGCAGTTTTCAGTGGTGACTGATGAGGAGGCCAGTTCCTTTGGCAAAAGCAGTGCACACTAGGCTGGAAGGTACATACAGTGGGTACGGAAAGTATTCAGACCCCTTTACATTTTTCACTCTTTGTTTCATTGCAGCCATTTGCTAAAATCAAAAAAGTTCATTTTATTTCTCATTAATGTACACTCAGCACCCCATCTTGACAGAAAAAAACAGAAATGTAGAAATTTGTGCAAATTTATTAAAAAAGAAAAACTGAAATATCACATGGTCATAAGTATTCAGACCCTTTGCTGTGACACTCATATTTAACTCACATGCTGTCCATTTCTTCTGATCCTCCTTGAGATGGTTCTACTCCTTCATTGGAGTCCAGCTGTGTTTAATTAAACTGATTGGACTTGATTAGGAAAGGCACACACCTGTCTATATAAGACCTTACAGCTCACAGTGCATGTCGGAGCAAATGAGAATCATGAGGTCGAAGGAACTGTCCAAGGAGCTCAGAGACAGAATTGTGGCAAGGCACAGATCTGGCCAAGGTTACAAAATAATTTCTGCAGCACTCAAGGTTCCTAAGAGCACAGTGGCCTCCATAATCCTTAAATGGAAGAAGTTTGGGACGACCAGAACTCTTCCTAGACCTGGCCGTCCAGCCAAACTGAGCAATCGTGGGAGAAGAGCCTTGGTGAGAGAGGTAAAGAAGAACCCAAAGATCACTGTGGCTGAGCTCCAGAGATGCAGTAGGGAGATGGGAGAAAGTTCCACAAAGTCAACTATCACTGCAGCCCTCCACCAGTCGGGGCTTTATGGCAGAGTGGCCCGACGGAAGCCTCTCCTCAGTGCAAGACATATGAAAGCCCGCATAGAGTTTGCCAAAAAACACATGAAGGACTCCCAGACTATGAGAAATAAGATTCTCTGGTCTGATGAGACCAAGATTGAACTTTTTGGCGTTAATTCTAAGCGGTATGTGTGGAGAAAACCAGGCACTGCTCATCACCTGCCCAATACAATCCCAACAGTGAAACGTGGTGGCAGCATCATGCTATGGGGTGTTTTTCAGCTGCAGGGACAGGACGACTGGTTGCAATTGAAGGAAAGATGAATGCGGCCGAGTACAGAGATATCCTGGAAGAAAACCTCTTCCAGAGTGCTCTGGACCTCAGACTGGGCCGAAGGTTCACCTTCCAACAAGACAATGACCCTAAGCACACAGCTAAAATAACAAAGGAGTGGCTTTGGAACAACTCTGTGACCATTCTTGACTGGCCCAGCCAGAGCCCTGACCTAAACCCAATTGAGCATCTCTGGAGAGACCTGAAAATGGCTGTCCACCAACGTTCACCATCCAACCTGACGGAACTGGAGAGGATCTGCAAGGAAGAATGGCAGAGGATCCCCAAATCCAGGTGTGAAAAGCTTGTTGCATCATTCCCAAGAAGACTCATGGCTGTACTAGCTCAAAAGGGTGCTTCTACTCAATACTGAGCAAAGGGTCTGAATACTTATGACCATGTGATATTTCAGTTTTTCTTTTTTAATAAATTTGCACAAATTTCTACATTTCTGTTTTTTTCTGTCAAGATGGGGTGCTGAGTGTACATTAATGAGAAATAAAATTAACTTTTTTGATTTTAGCAAATAGCTGCAATGAAACAAAGAGTGAAAAATGTAAAGGGGTCTGAATACTTTCCGTACCCACTGTAGATACTAGCCTGAGGAGCAGGTTATTACTGGTAATCCACTCAAAGGAACCTTTACAGGTATCTGCAAGTGTGTTTCAAGGGCAATCTCCATTTGTGGCTTCACCACACTCTGGACATCCCACCATTATTTTGTCAGTCATTTTGAAAGAAAGTCGCACAAAGATAAAACGGGTTTCTGAAGAAGACAAATATAACATACTACTTTCTATTTATAAGTTGTAAAGCGACAAGACCACCTAACGAAAGCTGCAGTATTAATGCATGTTACCTATTTATGAAAAACTCTTTGAGGATAGAGGTTATAAACTTTTAAATGATTGAGTGCAACCATTAAAATAGCTGATTAATTAACAGTAGAGAATGCACAGTAACAGAAAAGTAATATATCTTCATGCAGTGATTGCACAATTGTTCATGTAAGCCGTTCATAGGAAGGACAGCTATTTGTTTGGGCATAAAAATCAACTGAAGGAAAAAAATGCATAAATTTATCACTCGGTAAGTATCCTTCTCTTGAACTCAAGATTGGCACAATTTCCCCACAACAAAAAAGAAGTGACAGCAGAGTTTAATCTTTTCTTCTTTTTTTTTTTATAATGGAATCGGCACGAAGACTCGTAGCAGTTTGAGTTGTGATCAAACTGGTGAGACTGTTGCTGGTGTAATGTCTGGTGTCTGCGGCTCCCTATCTCTCAGCAAATCCTGGTCCATCAACCAACAGAACAGGCTTCAGCAAGACCACCCCACTTAACCATCCACTTAACAAGATGGCACAGCAGCAGCAATTTAAAAAAAAAAAAAAAAGGGGTAGAGAGTGCCTATCAGTCTTTGAACTGCTGCTTAACTGCATTGCAGCAGAAGACCCACTTAATAGAGAAGATTGCAGATAAGCCATCTGAAATTCTGAGGCCATAAGTTAAACATCTAAAAGCTTTGCTTTTGGAGGATCTATGTTGAAGTTGGAGGAATAGTAATGTGCACTGCATTCATTTTCCAATCCAAAGATTTTATTTTTAACTGTCCTGTCAAGGATAATCTGTAAAGGTACAATTATGAGACTGTCCTGTCAAAGATAATCTGTAAAGGTACAATTGTAAATTGTAAAGGTACAATTATGAGATAGAAGCTGTCAAATATTGAATCATAAATTGTGCATTAGGTCATGATTCATTGTTAGATGACCGTTTCAGATTGTTTTGTTTTTAATGGTAAGGAAGGTGCAGGGAACCACACCGCTCCCATCCCCCTCCAACAGTGTTCTCGTGAGACCACTTGAAATGTCCAAGTAAAGGTTATAATATAGTAATAAAGTTGATTGAAAATGGATTGCTTTTCAAATCAATTTCTTCATCTATCACCCAAAAGAACTGCAGCCACCTTCCCATTATCTACTGCCATCTTCCATTTCATCTTGCACTTTCGGTTTCTTACCATAAAATCATTTACTTTGACGATGACTGCATGAGACCAAGTTCAGCTGTTCTCCTGATGTCAGTCATCAGAAATGTAGGTTAAACTGAAAAAAAATAAAATAAATAAAGCTGACACGCACACCTCTCAAGACGAGCCGTCATCCTCATCTTTCTTCAGTCATCCTTTTCTTGTCTGCCAAAATCCCAAACCAGTGAGCCTGCCAAGGGAAAAAAAAAAACAACATTTCACCGGCACTGTCACCGCCCTCCCCCGGCTCATCTGCTCCTGTCGTGGGTCACGAGGACTGGACCGATCTAACACTTTCTAATCAAGCGGTCACCCTTTATCATCTCCAACTGACAGCTTTAAGTAGCCATAAATAAGTGTGGGCCGAGCTCCTCATTTGTCATGTGAGGCCCTGCTTGCTGTATATCTCCCCCTTTAGACACCATAGTTCTTCTTTACAGCTCCTTCCTTAAGTAGGCAATGCTGAGGAATGATGGTAGCATATAATCCTGTGATAATAATGGGCCTTTGCTCCTCAGTGATGATGAAAGAAACCCCCTCATAAAAATGCATTTTTTTTTAAGCTTTCATTTTATTAAACAACAGGGCCTCCATTAGCGTTACAGAATTTATTTTTTGGTGGGTCGCTGTGGGAAATTTTCAGCCTGCAGACATAATTACATTCAATGAGTCACCTTGTACCTCACTGGGAAAATTTCTTGAGTGCAAGTTCCATTCTTATTATTTTTCTTGTCACAAAATTGCATGCTGTTGAGGTAGTTAAAAACTGTTATCACACAAACCACCACCCTCATCCCAAACTTGCAGTGACCATTGCTTAAGAAATAACTGACATTTTGTTTCCACTAGTAATAGAAAACATAATGTGCTTCATAGTAAATTTTTTTTTTACCTATTGACATTATTTAGTTCAACCAGTGTTCTATGGTTTGCACTACGTGGTGCATTATTACTGTTTGTGACTTACAGTAGTCGAGGCAGCAGATCATCAGTAAGCCAGTGTAAGATTAAGAGTACTTCCATGGTCATGTATCCTAAAAAAATGAAAGGAAGTGCTTTAAAAACACTGACAAAAAATGCAATCTACTTTCCGTAGTATAATAGATGAATATTACTAGCATACTGCATAATGCTGAACCACATGTTTTATGATGGCGCTTATGTCTGGTGTGTAAAAACTGCAATATATTGTTTTAATTATACTAGTGTAGCAAAAAGGAACAGTCAGATTTAAGATTGGGTAGATTCCTGTAAGACTATTGGTGACAAACAAATTAGGTCAATAATGTTCAAAAGATATAATGAGCCAAAGTGAAGGTAAGACCTACACTGCTAGCTCTTGCTTTTTCACAGCCGAACATCAGTGCTGCATGTCTCTGGTGGTTGATAGTTCTTGATCAATATTAATTAGTCAGTGACTGCTGGCAGTGATGCTGTAGATTACATGTGCTGTAGATGTTATGTAGTGTGTTTTACAAGTGTCCCAACACATTTTATTCTGAAGGCAGCTCTGAGAACAGATATGTTCTCGTTAGATTGCATTACAATATCTCTGTAAATTGCTTTTGCTGTTTCCGGTGTGGGTGTCTTCTTTGATCATAACTTTTACACTGGAAATATAGCTTAATAGTTGTTGTTTTTTTTTTGTTTATACTCGTTCCGTGTGGCAAAACATCACATTTCACATACAACACAGAGACGGGGGTTAGCAGAGGTGTGGAGTTGAATTATATGACTTTGATTAAAGTCAGACCCGAGTAATCAATTTAATGACTTTAGAACCATCTTGATAAAAACTTAAAAGACTTTCACCTCAACCTGGACTTTTAATGGCGGTGACGCCTGACTTCACTTCAGCTTTGATAGCCTGTCTCTGCCCCAAACTGCAGTGAAGTATCAATAGATAAAATGCGCGACTGCAGTCAATCACACTGCACAAGCAGGAAGGAAAGATGCACACCAACACGTTATCACTCAGACATTTAACATTCAGCTAAGCAGACTCCTGATTTTTATCTTTCCTCATTTTAAATGTAAAATTTCTCTGTGGCAGTTTATATCAAATGTAAATAGTACCGCAACAGGGACCCCCTCAAAATCAAATTAAGTGGGCATCTCTCTGCCAGCGCTCACAGCAAATGGGGTACTAAAATGGAGCCACAATAATGTTTTATTTTCAGGGCACAAGCAGTGGTGTCCACTGAGGACAAATATCTGTAGTCAGAAAAACACACTGCTGGCGTGACAGCAGCCTGAGCAAGAAGCCAGAAACAGTCAAGACATGGTTTGCCTCGATGACTCTCTGTTCACCCCTTTTTTTTTTTCCCCCCCTTGGCTGCACACGCAGACACAGAACAATCTTTAAACCTCTACAGTGTACCACAATCAGTGAAGTGACTGAAGAAAATCTAAACTTTATAGTAGTATTATATATATATACACCGTAGCAAGCAGCAGGTGTGTCTGCACCTGTTGGTGTGGTGAAGTGAAGGTGAGTAGTTTGTGTAATATTGAAAAACTTTTTTTTAATTTTTTTTTTTTATGTTAATATTGCTGCTTTGAATGGACTCGATGTCGTAATGTCCTACAACGCTTGGTTACATTTTTTTTGTTTTAGTTACTTCAATCTTGTGTTTATTTTGCTGAAATCTGAAGACAAATATATTCAGTAAAGGATCCAACAGTAGCTTTGAGGAGGTGGGGGGTGTCTTACACTTTACATAACGCTGTATATTAGACAAAAAATATTCAATTTTGGACATACAGAAGGATTGTTTGATGTGAATTTGCAGAGGCTATCAAGTTAAAGTGGTTGAAATGAGAATTGCATCTGAAAGTGGTAATCATCAGAGGCTACACGACCACATTACCTCCTGTTGAAATGCAATTTGTGAAGTGGATGGGTGGCCATGTTCTCGCCCCATGAGACGCCTTCAACCTCGACATGCGCTGCTGATCAGACACAAATTAAAGAGAAAAAAGCCCGCTAGGTATATATTCTTTGGATGTCTCAGAACTCTCCAAGACGTGTTTGAAAAAAAGCATTTTAAACTTTAAACCAATTAGAAATAAATTGATAACTAATGTGAACATTTTATACATGCAGATGATAATAGATTATTGGAGATAACAGATCTTAATTGGATCTTCAGAAATGTGCACAGAACTTGTTTTAAAGTGATTTACAAATGTCTGGCACCATATTTCTAGCTGCTGCAGGTGCAGACTGAAGAACAATGCAGTATATTCCCTGGCTTTGTTAGCTATATTCCCACAGGAGTTTTGTATTTTATCCAGCCAGTGTGAGATGCCTTTCTAACTGACCCGACAGAGGAGAATGAAAGTAGATGAGACTTGATAGGTTCGGTGGATGAACTCTAATCTTCAATATCTTGGTAAGAGGAGTCTCTGATATAACTAAAGGTTTTCCAGGAATCTGTGAAAAAGTATTTCACACCTAATATCAAAAAAATCAAAGGTTTGAAAAAAGTCCCCTATGGGCCTAAAGCACAAATGATACGGTTACCTCGGCACTTTTTTTTGGTATTGTGAACTCATTATATAATAGGCTCACTGTTAAACCCAGGTCTAGACCGTCCTTCCAAGAAGAATAGAAAGTGTCAGTCATTTTAGCAAGGACCCTTAAAAATGGCATGTGCTGAGATTCAAGTGATAAAGTCCACAAAGGGCTGTACTGATATGACGACAGCAAAAAAGGAAGTCAGGTGATGTGCGTTGATTAAGCGCTCCTAACTTTAACTACATAATCAATTCCTTCCAAGCCTTGATGTTTTCCTAACCCTGGCTAAAAAAATGTCAAAACCACAACCTTTCCCTAAATTTAACTAAGTTGTTTTTGTACCTAAAAGAAACCTGAACTATAGTGTTTTAACAGAATGACACAACTTGAATGTATCCCTGATTCAAGGATGTCAAATCAACACTTTCATGCGTCATTCCAGAGGGAGTGAACAAACAATGTATTTTGTCATTTAATTTGGAGAACGTGTTGCAATAAAATTGTTGATTTTCATTACTTATGATTGTGCAGTTAGTTTTGGTTTTTTGGTTTTTTGGTTTAGGCTTTCTGTAGCTCTCAATAATGGAATTTGTTATATTGAAGAACAGCTGCAGCAGAATGGTGAATTTCTCCCCGCTGAATCTAATGTTTTGCACAATACTAAATGATTGTAAACTTTTTAATGATGTCTGGATAAATTAGCTGAACTTCTCATTTAGAATTTGCAGCATGGGAAACATCTGAAATTTATATGTAATTTCAATCTCTAATGTACAACACCGAAGATCCTACGAACAAATATCTGCGTTGTCAGAGTGTGGTCGTCGTCACAAACGTAGAGTCGAGCTTTTAACAGTAAAAAAAAAAAGAGAAGACATTTTAAAATCCACTCCACAATCTGATGTTTAACTGTGAATGAGATTTTTAACTGCTTTGTGACAGTTGTTCATTATAAAGTTCACAAGTAAGTTCTCGTAGTTTTTTTTTTTTTGGAGAGGATGTTGAATGAGTTCTCATTGCACTCCACTGACAAATACCCCCATCTGCCATCTGTGGCGCAGGTGAAGACATCCTTCAGAATAAATCCACAGAAGTGATATGCTGCTGTCAGTCAGGGAGAGCACTTCAGAAGCACCGGGGGAATGTGTTTTGTGGCCTCCTTGTCACTTAGAGTGGATGCTTCCTCTACAGCCCATTTACCGCTCATCGTGGTTTGATGGCTTTGGACGCAGACCTACTCTCAGCAGCATCAGTTGCTTATGTTACTTGCCCTGAAGCTTGATGCTGACTCATATTTCTGTTGTCAAACTTGACGCAGTTTGTGTTGAAACTGGTAGCAACATACAGTCAGGTGAAAAACAGAAGTACATCCCAGGGGAATTGACTTTTTCCAACATATTTGAGCAAGCAAACACTTGATCCTGTTTGAAGCGGTGCCTACAAATATATCGTGATATACGGAAACTGATGACGCATAAAGTGACATTTTGTAGTCATTTTCATAATTTAAACTAAAAAAAACAGATCTGTCACATGGAAAAAGTAAGTATGCTTATCACACCTTCCAATTCATAAAATCTGAATCAGGGATTCGAGATTAAGCGCCAGTGATTGCGACGTCCTTAAGGACTGACGAGGCCCAATCCCGATTGGCCATTCTGTTTTTTGGGCGTGCCCGCGTAAGGCAGGGTATCCTGCTTCTTTTAAAGGTTGAGAGTTGGTGGTCATCCAGCCCTCCAAATGGCCCTCCAAACTGAGTATTTTCAGATGCAGACTTCAAGCAGAGTGGTGGAAGAATGCTTTGAGACTAAACAAACTTGACCCATATGGCCAGCATGCCAGGAAAAAGCTTTTGCTGTCCAAAAAGAACATTAATGCCAATTGAACATGCAGGCAAAGACCAGGCCTTTTTGGAATAATGTGCTCTAGCTCTGGCGAATTAATGATGGAGTTGTTTGGCCACAGTAGCAGTAGGCATGTTTGGCACAGATCAACGACATCTTTTCAGAAGAACCTCTTACCAACTGTGAAGCATGGTGGTGGAAATGTTATAGTTTAGCTTTGTCTGGCTGCCTCATGGACTGCGTACCTTGCAGTCAGAATAAATTGTGAATTCTGAATCATATCAGAGTGCTTGAAGATAATGTGAATCCATCTGTCCAAAAGTTTAAAGTTTAACTGGAAGTGGACTTTTTTTTTTTTTTTTTTTTAACAGGATGATAATCCTAAACCCACTAGCAAATCCACCAAGGAAAGGCTCAATAAGAATTAATGGAGGGTTATGGAATGGCCAAGTCAAAAATCCCAAATCCCATTGAAATGTTGTGGAGAGGATTAGATACAGAAAGTTCATGCAAGAAAACCCCACAAACATCTTGCAACTGAATAAATTTTGCACGGAAGAGTGGAGCAGATGTTTGCTTGTCCAAATATGTCAAAAATGCTAATAATTTTAATGGGATGGACTCAGTTTGTCTCATGATTGTAATCACGACAAAAGAGTCCTGTTTGTTAGGGAATGATCTTAAAAGCTGTTTATCTGCCGTGAATTCAAACTCTTCCGTCAAATGTCTTCCAGTTTGACACTGTTTTTTTCCCCGTCTCCATACATAAATTGATTTAAAAGATTGAATTGGCATTAGTGCTTATCTTCTGAAATTGCTCATTAGCGGTCAGAGACAATAGTGTCTGTCCACCAATTCATTGTGCTTTTAACGGTTATTGTTTCAGGGCTCTCTTTAATTTACTTTACTCACCTGATGCGTCCCTTGTTGTTTCCCCAACAATTAGTGAAACCCGTTTAACTCAATCTTCAGCTAAAACAGACAAATATTGAGTGAGATGTCAATAATGATGTTGATTTGTGATGCTTCCTAACCTCCATAACATCTCTACTTTGCGTCATGTTATGTATTTACGCTAACGATGCTTAAGTAAGGGAATGTTAACGACATCTGAAATACTCACTTCATACAACTTCAAGACTATCTTCCACTTCTCTTTGGACATTTTCTATCAATTGTGCTTTGTAAAAAAATAAAGAAAAAATGTTTTTTGGGAAACAAGGCTTAATTCAAGCTTTGGTTTCCGTGATGAAAACAATGTGGCTTAAAGAAAGAAGTTTATGTTAAGGTTTTTATTTTTTAATGCTTATAAAAGCCACCTTGACCTGCACATCAGTTGGTCAGACATTTACAGAAGATCATGCCTCTGTCCCTGACAGGCGTCTTTGTGTCTAATTCAGAGTGGACTTGTATATTTCAGGCAGCCTGTGTGTTTCCAGTGGAGACACAGACAGCAGAGCCAATCAATATTCTCTCCTCTTCAGATTGACAGCAACGAGTGAAAATGTTTCTCTCGCAGTTTTAAAACTTCTCCGAATTATAATTCTTCCTGCGGAGACTTGTGAACACCTTTTAGCTCGAGGTTGACTAGCAACGCAAATGTTTGAAGTAACGACTGATATTTTCAATTTAATTGCATATGGCATTTTCTTTGCAAAGTTGCCATGCTAGAAGTGGGATGTGTAAAGTTTGTATGTCCCGTGGTTGCAATAGAAAAATGCAGCTTAGAAGACCTGACTAATGTTTGCCACAGTGAAGCTAGCCCAAGTTTTATAGGACGGCTGCATTAAAAAAGGAGACGAGACGATTACAAACTTGTATCACAATGTGACGTATCTCCTACCTACTGTTGAATAGACACCAGGATCCAACTGTGCTTTACCCGTGGAGGTTTCTAATCTGCTCTGACAATGCAATTTACACACTTTGACAAATTAATTCTGATTTGAGACATCAACATCCACATTGCTAATCCTCTTGTTCGAGCAAATTAATTAATTCGTTGACTAAACTCTTTTTATCTCCTATGCGTAAACATACTCGCTAGACTTTTTTTTTTATCTCAACTATTTTTCAACCACATCTGTGTTTTCTGTAAGACGAGTCCATGTCCATCATGTCGTTAAATAAATGGTTGAAGTGACTTATTGATGGTTTGGTTTTGTTGTCAAGAGGGATGTTTTTCTGATTCTTATGTATCATCATTGATGATTCATACATTCTTTGAATAAAATAACTTGTTTAAGCTATAAAAGATGTTTAATGTATTATCTTGGGTAGCAAAGTCAGAGATTAAGGACATTTCTAAACATCCGTCAGTCTTTAGCACCATGTTGGGAGAATAACTATTGTAGAATGGAAAGAATTGACGTGTCCTCAATAAAATGCTTTCAGATGACTGAAATAGATGCCCTTTGCTCTTCTGATTTCATTGAGGCCATGAATGAATTTCATTTTTACGAACCAACACATGTAAACCCTAAAACCAATGGTAATAAGTAAGCAAGTACTACTGAGTCTGACTTCAAAAGAAATCCTCTCTGTTCAAAAATATGTTGTGCTTATTCTTGATTCACGTGTATATTCTCTCATAATATTTGTTATTTTGCTTTGATTAAATCTCTACACACTGTGTATTCTCTCACCATTTCATTTGGGTTCAGGTTGGGTGATTTATGGAGGCCAGGTCGTGTAATGCAGCACTCAATGAGTCGGTGTGTCCAAGCTTTTAACTGGTACTTTATGTTCACAAAGTTTGATACTGGAAAAGCCGGTCCACACATGGGAAACATTTTAACACAATATTTGATGTCCGTGACTTACTCATGTCCCGGAACAGAGTGGATTTGATTCCATCAAATGAATCAACCCACATCGACTCCGACATGCAGCTGTGGCACCTCCTGCTCCTCTGATCTATATTTTTCCTCTGGCACAAGTGAAGCCAAATACACAGCCATTAAAAGAAGACCATTCTCCTGCCAAATCTATTGTGAACTTTCTATTGGTATCTTGACCACTCTGGCTTTAGATGTCACTGTGAGCTTTTCGGCTTCATTGATTTGGATTTGCTCACTACAGGAGGCAGGCAAAATCAATCAAGTCAATGAATAAATTCATAACAACGCTGCTGATAGTTTCCTGCTGAGCCTACATAAAGACTACTAACTTCATCCTGTGTATTTCTGTTGTTAGTCAACTGGGTGACATTTTGTCTGTCCACTCTTCTCATGGCTCCTCAGCTGGTTATGAAGGCAGCAAAGCTGGAGGTTGAGATGATGGCGGTCGTAGGGGTCAGCATGGACTGGAAGGATCAAATGTTAAGCAGTGCTTACATACCGCTTATGTTTTGATTTGAATGTACATCCCCAGTAAGGCTGATTTCACATTTGCCTGCTGAAGGGGGAACATTTTTCTGTGCTTACTTAAAAATGAATGCAAGACATGAATGTCCACACATGATTGAGATATTGCAACTACCTTGGGAGCCCATTATGATCAAACATGCAACATAGCAAACATGCCTTCCAGTGGACATATCGTAGTTGTACTAGTAGTTAAACTTTCGCAATCAGCAATATTTGCATTTTTATAAATTCGCAATTTTATTATTTTAAATTTGCTTAAATTCTCTATTTTATTCCCTATTTGTTTATTTTTTTATATGTCCGCTGGATGACATGTTTCCTATGTTGCATGTTGGATCATTAATGGACTCCCAAGGTAGTTACAATATCTCAATCATGTGTGGACCTTCACGTCGTACATTAGTTTTGTGTGGTAGTAACATTTTTGTATACAATCTGGTGAAGTTTTAGCTTTGTGAGATAGAACTTCCTCCATAGTGACCAAGAAAGACACTAACCACCAGTCTACTTAATCTGATTAAAAAGGGTAATAATTAGATTTTTTTTTTTCAAGAGAAGACATCACTTGAAACCTCAAGAATCAGTTTTGTATGAAAGGTGAAATTATCACATTTACAGAACATTAATCTAAAGCTTACCGGTCCATAATTGCAGCTTTCACTACACGTTTGTTCTCCCAGTGAACACCCCTTGTAAAGATGACGTACTAATACAGGTTCTATATGTGTCTTTGCCACTGGATGTTTTTTTGAAACCAAAAAGAGAAGATGATGTACCGTAGGCAGCACATGGTTGCCAACGTGGCTGGTTTACTGAACAGACATTAACAATCACTATGAGCAGAAAAGCTCAGAATAAGACAACTTGGTAAAATTCATATGATTAAGCCTCATCTATAAATAACTAGGTAGGCTTTATTATACTGTTTGTAAGATAATTTAACATTTTTTGTTTGTTTTGGGGCATTTTGTCGCTTACATTGTACCCTACCACTCTGCTTTGTCCCACTTGTTTGTTTCAACAAGAAACGGCATGATTCCAAGTATTTTGGTCACGTTTCTTGTCAAATAATTGGCCCTGAGTGTCATGGAGAGTTTTGATCCTCACACCTCTAATCATGGGTGCAATGCCCTATAGTGGCAGAATATAGCCCCAAAGTACGTAGCCTTCAGAGCTAGAGATGCTCGAGAGTTTGACTCTATCGCTAAACATTTTGTATTTAAATTCATTTGAAATATTTTGATGCACTTGACTGACTGCTTCCCACTTGTTAAGGAAGGTATTTTGAAGAAAAGAGAAGGAGAAAAAAAAAAATCGCTGAGCTGGAATGAAGCTGTCTGTCACCTCCTCGGTTGCAGGTATACAGAGTACCGAGTCAGCCTCAGTTAAAAAGCTGCCTGCTACAGTAGTCTGCTTAGTGGGTTTTTAAGTGCTGTAGGAAATGGCTGCATTAGTTATTGTAGTTATTGTATCACAACTGAATAAAAGATAAGGTGTTAGAAAACGTATTCTCTTCTAATACCTTAATGTGTTTAATGTAAAACAATACAGCAACACCGAGAGCTGTAGTGTCTTGTTAAATTAAAGCACTGAGTTATTTACTGCGAATCATGTAACCCTCCCAAAAAAAGGCATAAAAGAGTTTAGAAAGTCAGGAAAGCTTTTCAAAGCCAGATGCTGGAGAGAAATTGCTCCAGACATTGTACGGCTAGATTTATGTGGATGCTGTTGAAGCTGAGATTGCTTAAACCAACAATTGCTGTAATCTGCCAAACAAATAAGCAGGTTAATGGCCACAAACCTGTAATTTGGTTTCTGGTTTTATTTGTTTCTACGGACATGTGACTAATAGAAAACAACGACAACAACAACAACAACAAAAACTTGTATTGCCACGCTGTTCGTTCAGCTAAAAATCAGCACTACATTTGTAGGTTTTCGAGTCGGTGTTCACGTCATCCTGATGTTACATTAGGATTTTTTTTTCCACTCCACCTGCACGGCGAATGGACAAAGGTTTGTTACCCTCCTGGTAAAACCAGTAATGGTTTCATCTTCTTGGTGATTTATATGAATAACAGACTTGTATTTACCTGCAAAATCTCCACTTCCCATCGTAAGGTGAATCCAACTGTTGTTGAGGAAAAGTGTGACAGAAAAATCCAAATATACGGTTAGATTTCTTTATTCTTCATCTACATTCCCTCCTTGGTGATGAACAGGACAGAGCTGGCTAAAGTAAAGAATAAATACTGAGAAGCGCAGCGAGTTCAGCCAATGATGCATTCTGTGATTCACTACTGCTGCACTGTGAAACCTCTAAGCTCCTTATAGAGCAAACGTACCTGTGAGGGAAGTAACAGACTTTCAAACTTCTAGGAGGCGGGATAATGAGGCCAAAATAGAGGAAAACCCCGTTTAAGCTCTTGTCTTGAGGGACCACGAGGTGTCAAAGCAAGAGGAAGCGGTTATCTTTTAATCATTTTGTGTGTCCTCAGAGTACCGCAGGCTGTTCTGGTGTGTTGGACCTCATCCCTGAATACAGTATGCAATAATGATCTCTTCTGGGCACATACTTTATTTCTTTCAGTATTTCCCACTCACTTGAAAACAACATTATGCAACAATAGCATTTATATTAATGTGACACAGAGAGCGCAACGCTGATGGCCTGAAATATTTATTGCAGCCAAACTTTGTGCCCTGCATTTATTTAGAGCTACACAAAAATGATGCAGCCCCTTCATTGCTTTGATGGGATTGTGGGCACCAGATGTGAGAACCAAATAATTAATGTTCACTAACTAGTCTTGTAACTACTGGGCTTCAAATGATTTAAAAAAAAAAGAAAAAAGAAAAAAAAAGTTAAATGAATCACAGCTGAGACGGTATAACATCTTTTAATAATGGGACAAACAGTAGGTCCACATTAAAATCTTTTTAGTATTTTACTGATATGTTATCATACATTATTATGTTTGTAATGGACATGCTTTTCATTGAAGACAGCTTGTATAACCCAACTTGTGATGACGTGGCTGTTGAACATAATTCCCTTTCTTTACAGTGTTGCACACGCTTTTGAAAACAGACATGCAGTATGTTTACTAAGCTCACAACTAATTTAGCCTCACATGATCTTGCGGCGTGGGTTAAACTTTTATTTTTGAAGTTGAGCTGTGGCTGATGTGACGTCTGGCTGTTGTACAAGCATGCTGTATTTCCACTGTCATGCCAAGTGCAAACTTTCAAGTCAAGTTCAGTTTCATCAAACAGAAATAAATTAACACTGATATTATTGCACAATGTCAACATAGTAGATGATTTATGAGCAAACCCTGTGTAAGGGTTTTAGGCTTTTTATCTCTGGATTTAAGAAATGATTTGAAAAGACATCACATGACGCATTGTAGCTTTGAATTAACGAGTACATAAGAAAGATCTGACAACTTGTTTGTGTTGATCAGAGTGGTGCATTGTTAACTCCATTTTAGATGGATTTTCAATAGACGATTTGGCAAGATTGACTTGTTGCTTGCTCTGCCCTGAACACCAGTGTAGGCTAGTGTGATAAAAACGTCTGATAATTAATCATGAAACCTCAAAGCAAAAACCTCTTATTGCATATACTGAATGTGGGGCTCGGATAACACGCATATCAGATACAATATGAGGAAATTGGGTTGCTTGGAGCTCTCTGGTCCCGATGATAGTGATGTTGTTTGCTATCTTTATTACCGTGTGTCCCTCCTCAACAGTGGATAACCTTTCGTTGTTCCCAAACCAGGCCTTTTTTTGGTGTTTTATTATATGTGATAATGTTGGTTTGAAACCGGGATGTACTGGAGCATCGAGGCAGCAGTTAGTACATGAGTCTGGTTGCTAAGCTAAAAATGTTGTAAATTCCAATAATGTCAGAAGTGTCTCTACAATTAATGTGCAGTATGTACGTTTATGTGGTTCATATTTTCCTTTAACCAATCAGAGGATGTTATTTTAGTATTATTCATTTTTGTGTGATTGCCTTGTTAAGCGATCCTGTATTTTGCAATAACATCACAATCAGATCAATCATATTTGGCACATTTTGCCTTTATCAATGGATATCATGCAGCAATTGGTTAGGAGCAATGACATGGACACAGTATGTGAAGTTTTTTTGTTTTTTTTCCGCCCTGCTTTTTTTTATTTGGAAGATAAAGTGCTTCCATTGAAATGCAATATTCAATATCAGATCAATTGCAGGGAGTCCTCCCCAAGTGTGTTTCTAAATAAGTAAATAGGAGACCTGGAGCAGATGGTTTATAGCTAAACAGAAATGTCACAGCATGAATATACAGCCGTTTTATTGATGCCTGCGAAATGATATCAAGGGAGAGGAGAGCTGCATTGTTCACGCAGACCAAAGGAATGAAAGTCCAGCGAGCCAGTTTTTCATCCTGTCTCGTGGCACTGTGCACCAGCAGGTTCATAATAGCTCTGCTTAATGAGGGCTATGATATACCTCCGCCACTTTATTGGCAGAACTTGGATTCTTTCCCTGTGCAGAAAACCATTATTCACTATAAAAGAAGCCTGGCGCCAAACAAGCTTAATGCACTGCATCTGTGAGGACAAACGAACGTGAGCACATATATGGCAATAGAAACACAAAATTCAATTTACTCTCCCCCGCTTTTATATTGCATACGCAAGAAATGAGTAGTTTTGCTGTATGATGATGGGTGAGGTGGTTCAGGAGAAGCACAAAGGGTAAATTTTGTACTGAAAACACCAGAAATAAAAAAATAATAATAACACAACAAATCTTAATCCTCAGTTGAATGCATGACAAATGTGACCCTATCCTTTGAGAAAGCATGTTTTCTACAATTCAGGGAAAACCGTAGCTTGCAAGATTTGCTTTTGAACTGAAAAATGAACATAGGTCGCGTGTAATCAAGTATGCAAGACTGGATTAATGCCACAGGCAATAATAAATTCATATTTCATTATAAAGTAGTGTGCAAGATTACAATCTTGTTTACAAAAGGTTACAAATTAGCAATGTTTTTTTCTTTCTATTTTCTTCCGATTCTGCTGTAGACTTCTTCGCTCCTGCATGCTTAACCTCAGGCGGCATGTGTGTCTTCATTTCTTGCTGTGCTGTCTTAAGCCCCAGGTGGAAATCCTCTTGTGTGCCATTGTGGGTTGTATTTGATTTTTCAACATGCGGTGAGACATTTCATCTTCTCCTCTTTACTGGAGTTCAGGGCCAAGACAGTCTTTGCAAACACGCACTAATCCACCACAAGCTACACAATGAAGTCCAAAGCTTCCTGATCCCTCGTATATCCTTTTGAACAACAATAAATAATATTTTTTTACTGAGACCAGACGAAGCCTTCTGGAAAAGACTGAAATTCGCTCTATTTATTTTTCACTTTCTTTTTCCTTAAAAATAGTTCAGTGGTAATTAACATGTTGTCTTAGTGCATTCAGTGAGACTTGTCTTAAATTAATTCTCACTTGCACAAGGCTCTTGAACTTGCATGAGTTATTTGTTACCTTATTTTCTGGTATATCATAGACTGAAGGGGTTTGAAAAAGACTTGATTTACACATTAGGTTTGTATTGCATGAGATACTATACATTTTATGGCGCAAATCACTGGTCTAAAAATGGGAAAAATACCAGTTAAATGAATTGAAACTAACTCTTAATATGTCAATAGTTTTTTGCTGTGGTGTTAGCAGGCTAAAAAATAACCACTATTCTAGTAGAGATTGACTGCCGTGTTGAAATTTAGAGTTTCAATTATTTAATATGCCACACAATTATTTGATTATTATTTGAAATCATCTAGTGGAGCCGGGACCAACCGCACATTTTAGCCTCCTCACTCTGGTTGGATTTGGGATTAATATGGAATTACAAGGTTAATTAGATCTGTCCCTTAAGATATTATAGCTCAAAGAATAATAATAAAAAAAAAAAGTACCGAGTCAATATGTAAAGGCTTTGTGTGGGCCAAGTTGCTAAAAAGCAATGTTTTTTTTGTTTTTTTGTTTGAAAGACTTAAAACACTGTTCATGTAGTAGTTTGTGATGCCGTGAGCAATAATTTCTCTTGCTTCTAATAACTGTTTAAAAGAGTTAGATTGCAGCTCACCAGCATGGAATTGGCAGACAGAGTCAGATCTGTTTCTCTGTTTGCTTTTGTCACTGTGATTTCAGTTACCACACGTTACTCTTCGGCAGATTGTGTCATGCCGAGAAGCATCAGAATATTCTCGGTCCCCCCCCCCCCCCCCCCCGCTGGTACAGAAGGTTACTGTCTTCAAATGCCTCTAACAGATGTGCAAAAAAATAGATGGATCATCAGCTACTGTAGGTTTCTTCGCCGGTAAACAATACCTGCTTCGAAGAAGACATTTGAAATCTCTTGAATGACAATCCTAGTAATGTTGCAGCGGTGCATTGTCCCACAACGACCCCTACACTGGTTTAATGTCTAAAACGATCAATATTGCAATGCATTTCGACCGCAGACTCTGTTTGGGCTGCTACTTGCCCGAACAATCAAATGACTGGCCAACCAACTTGCCATGCACAAACTTTTACCGGCCGTGATCACGGAGACTAACACGAGCCACACAAACTGCACAACACGCTGACACGGCACGATAACCGTGCCGATTCAAACCACGAGTACAACTGGACTCAGCGGTCCGCGAAGTTTACTCACAATTAGAAACATTTCTTGGTGACATTTAGACAACTTGTGACTTCAGGGAGAACATTTAAACCACTCTCCCAACAGGAGATTCTTGTTTTGGTGGATTTCGTCAGCAAAAGAAAGGTCGGTCACTCCATTCTGTGTTGACAAAACATGCTGATTACAGCAGTTTCCCTCTGACTGCAGATGCCAAAATTCGCTGAGGAATAATTTCCAGGGGAAACTCATATTATTCTAATGGATATGTCAGGACGGCACTGACAGGACAGGTGGTAGACTGTTCCACTGGATGGCAGCCACACAACTTGCATTTAAGCTGTTTCATTTGGACAGTGGAAAACCTAGTCCGTACACAAAACCATCACTGTGGCATACAGCAACACTCCAGAAGGAGGTTTTTTTTTTTCTTTTTTTTTTTTTTTCTTCTTGTGGCTGGCAATCAGGAGTTTTTCATTTTTCTTTTTGTTCATTTCCTATGTTCATTTCATTTGTTTTCTAATGAAAAAGCACACTTCTGCTGATGAGAGTTTGGGCCGTACATGTCTTCCTTTTGTAAGTGAATTACTAACCATAAAGACAAATGGCCAGCCGTGGCAGCAGATGCTCTGCTGAGGAATTGCACGTTATTATTGGATGTTTATTGGAACAAGAGAAGGAGAGAGAGCAATATTGAAAGGGGAGGGCAGTTTAGAGTAATTCTGCACAGTACTGCTCTTTAATCTTCATTTCAAGGCAATTCACCAACTGGTGGTGATCAATAGATGATTTCCCCCTACAATGGCTTCATACCAAAGCATTGTTTGAGCCTGACGCATCATAAAGGCATCAAAGGTGGAAATCTGTTGATCCTTCAGCAGTATTTCACAGCAAATAATAAAATTGGTTTAACAGCAACAGCTAATGACCTCGATAGAGGATGCTCTGACAGATTGGCTTCGGGTAGAAGATGGCAAGGGACATGGATGTAAAAAGATGTGAACTCAATGCTCACTTTAGTTTATTGCTGCAAACTTGTTTAGGGAAGTCAAACCAAATATTTCAGGAAAATGGGAGATTGTAGACCACAGACAGTGTTGCTGTAATAATTGTGCATGTTTTGTTTCTCCAGATCAAGCGCTGAAAGCAAGAAAAGTGACAAAATGAGACAGCAAGCTTTTTAGACAGATGAGAGAGGAAGTTATTTCCACATCAGTGCCTCACTTCATGAAAAATGTCATCCACTTTCCAGAAGTAATTACGTGGCTGTGAATCTACTTGAACAAAACAGCCCTCATATTTACAGATTTCAGTATTTGTGCAATTTCTCCACTGTCACAGAACTGATGGTGCTGGACGTGCACATTAGTCGCAAAAATGAAATCAAACTCGTTTCTGCTCTGTGGACAAACATCCTAACTCTCATAAACGATCCAAAGTGAGTACTGATAAAAAGTAAATTGATCCCTGAGTGCAGTTAACTTCCTGCCACTGAATCATGACGGAACAGTTGAGCAGAAAGCGGGTCTTTTTTCTTCTTTTTTTTGTACTTCAAATGTTTGACAAATTATGAACGTTTTGGAGGTGATAACATTTCAGGAGAGTGTGCTGTCTATTTAGAGTCCTGCAGAAAACTAAGACCTGGCACACTGTGTGTGTGTGTGTGTGTGTGTGTGTGTGTGTGTGTGTGTGTGCGTGTGTGTGTGTGTGTGTGTGTGTCTTGATTGCATTTTGGTGGCCATGTTAACAGGTTACAGCAGCAATCCACGCTTCCCGTCTGCGTTGTCATCTACAGATCAGAACCCGACGCCTATTTTTCCACGTGTGCTGCATGGTGTTACCAAAACATCTGTGATCACATGTGCACTATGTGATCACAGCAGAAACTCGGTGTCGGCTCCCGGCGGTCTCCGCACAGTTTTTGTCCTCGGTGCTCTAGCTCTCCTGCGTGTTGGTGTTTTTAAGCTCGAGACGAGGTTGAACAAAAATTACCTTTTTTTTTTGGTTCACACTACTTCACTTGTTGGACCTCAAACATTTGGTTAGTGTTGGCCGTTATTAAAAGGAAACTCCAAGGTTCAAGATTGGCACCGGCAGAACTCTGCAAGTGTGGCCACACATGCGAGTAAGCCGCAGCCGTGCCGACGACATATTAAGGAAATATTATGTTGATTTGCAAACCAAAAGAAACATGTCAGTAAGTGCAAACTACTTTGAAAAATTTCAGGATTTCAGAGTAAAAAAAAAGAAAGAAAAGAAGAGAACATTGGTTTAAACATATTTTCACACCGTGTTTGAAGTTCAGTATTTGTGTTTTCTGATCCGAGAAGACAATTATTTCCCACGGCTTGCAAAAAATAGGTCCAGCTGTGATGTTCACAGCTCATAAAAGCTTCCATTTATTAGTGAAGATTAGAATGTTTAGAGTGGTAAAAATACAATTCCTAAAAACGTCTGTGCACAGGCCATTTCCAAGATATTTTTCTTCTTTCTTGGCAACGCATTTATATTACTTGCATATTACCACATAATTTGCAGCTCGGCCATGACAGTACACCTCATTCCCACATGGGTTACCATTCATTCAGCCTGTTCAAAAACTGTACTGAACCAAACCCTTTAAATGAGTGATAGAAAATGGCGGCCTCACAAATAGGTTGTGTTGTGTTCGAGAAAATCGGCGACACAAAGCGAGAGCTGAAACTTGTTTATGAAACGGAGAAGGTGTGATGTTGAATTTGAACAGACTGGTATTTTCACACTGTATCTCTCTTTCACACACACTGCCTGAGATTGTTTGGCGAAGGTGGGCCTTCGATGACACCTCGAGCACGATGGAGGGACCGCAACCTTCATGCAGTGATCCAAATGGTTGGAGGCTGCTCATTAATATAGATGGGGTTTTTATAGGAATGGCTGTTAAGCTAAATTATTCAGAAGGTTCAGGGAGACATATGGGCTGGCCCCTTCAGTAGCGCAGCTTACTGAACACGTAAATACCGACTGTGGGGCAGGTGAAGCCCGGGAAGGAGCGGAGAGTCTGGCGTCTATGGGAAGAGGAATAGCACACAGTCGTGACCGTCCTGAATCATCAGCTGTAATAGTGTCACCGGCGTAGCAGCAACCGTATCCATGAACACGCACAACCGGGCAGCCGGCGATAGGCAGCACGTGTGTGACTTGTAAATGTACACGTGATGCAGACAAATAAGTTTTCATTTTAAATGTGCATCATATTTGGCCCGATTCTAATCTGAGGGTGTGATCCAGCGTGGTGATGATGATGATGATGATGATGATGATGTGTCAACCGGCACGCGGAGAGGGCACAAACAGCCGTGCAGACTGGTTTAAAAATAGGAGTGAGATTATTACAAAATTCCTGTCTGGGCATGTGCACATTTGATTGACATCTCACAGACTACTACAACTCTACAGACACAGACCCAACAGTGCGTTTAGTGTGTGGTTATGTGGATGGCAGTGTGGCTTGCTTTTTTTTGATCCACCTGGCACACACAAAGATGGACATGCAGCTGCTTTTCTATACACACACACACACACACACACACACACACACACACACACACACACCCTCACATACGTGAAGATAAATGAGGGGGCTCCTCATCCGTTGATCTGCTTCATTAAGTCATCCTTCCAGTGGGGACACGCCGTCATTATTGTGCAAAGAAAGATGGTAATGTCCCGTGTGATGTCCTTTGTCCTGTAAAGGGACGTCGTACCGTGTTGGAATATGTTTTTTTTGCATAGTGGCATAGGAAATATTAACACATTCTACTTTGATAAAAGTAGTGATAATTGAATATAAAATTAAGTGAAAATCCCAATTTAAAAAACAAAGTTAAGTCAGCTAAAAGTACTAATCATACAGAAGAATGGAACATTTCAAAGTTATGATATTATATATCATAATATTTAATTCTCAATGCATGAATTTCACATGATACAAACGTGTATCCAACCAAAGTCAATTTGATGACGTAGTGAGCTTTTATTTTCAAACTCAGGGGAAATGTTTCGGATTATTTGTTTTTGAGAATTTCTGATAGCAAATAATACTTGTATTCATGTGTTACTTAAAGAGCACAGAGTTCTCTTTAATGATCACTTCCAGTGCTGATATATCAACTTTGAAACAGACGAGAGGGTGTTGTTGTTGTTTTTGTTTTGTTATTGGTTGTATGAACTTGTACTCTGTGTTTGCCTCTTCATGTTTTAAAGAGGCAACCAAGTGTGCTGCTGATAGAATATTTATCTTTCCTCAATCGGCTTCCATTATGCTGTCATGCAGTTTGTTAAGATTATTTGAGGTCCAGGAAAAGGCTGCTATTATGCATGATGAGTTTTTTCTCGGGTGATATAAATGTTTGCGGTAGATATGTGCTCATTTGAATTTCAATTATCAGATTCCAGTGCAGAGACTTTTTCCATCTGATTGTTTGATGGAGCATGCCCATAAACTCCTCAGCTTGTCGGGAATAATCACCGTAAAGTTGTTGTACATGAGTAATGTATGCTAAACTACCACGTCATCGTGAGATACACAAGCCCTTTAAACATTTATAGAGGCAGACGGATGCTCTTGTTCAAACAAATTGAACAAGCACCTCTTTTGGGGGAGGAAGGAGGAGGAGGGGGGAGGAAGAGGGGGAGGGGGGCACAGGGACATGCATAAACTGTTGATGGCTTTCCTTCAACATGAACCGCTGGAGTCACTAATAATTGTGAATATTAACTCGCCGTTGTCGGTTCTCCCTCAACTGCTGCTGTCGATCGAAAATGTTCCTGGCAGGCAGTAGTCACTGTGTTTTACAAGCACAGTTACAAATATCACATAGTTGTCCATCTTCTTGCTTTTATATATATTATATATGATAATGGCTTTCTGTAAAGGTTGAGGCATATGGTTGACATGTTACTCATTGTTCTTCAGCTCAGTCGCGTTTGGTTTACTGATATGTCTGCTATAATGCCAGTAGATATTTGAGATTTTTGTATCTAAATATATGCTTTTATATATTTATGTGTCTATTTTATTACCGCCACTCTCTGACGGGAGTAACGCATCACAAACCAGGCGCCTGTACAAACAAGGGAAATAAGAAAGGACGAAAGTCACATAAAATAACAATAATCGATCATTGAGTATTTTAATGTCTATGACTCATTGCTATCTCTCGTGATTGTTTTTCATTTTAAATGTTTATAGCACTCGTTTACCTCATTTAAAAGGAAACGACAAAAAACAACGGTGCCCGACATCAACTTTGGACAACACGTCGCTTCCGTTGGCTTAAACAGCGGCTTCGTGAAGATGAAGCTGAACATGAAGAACAGTCAGCTTCAGTGCCTTGTTGTCTCTCACTTGTACAAACAAACTCCGCATCACGTGCTGTCCACGCTGCGTTGTGAGGAGTCGTCATTCGAGAATGAGATCGCAGTGAGGTATGAATTGAGATTGCGGTTTTGATACGATTACTCATGCAGCCACAGGTTTTTGACAGACTTACTCGATGATGAATCGTCGTTGAATGAGTAACAACGCCAGAAACAAACTACGGTGCTGAACCCCCCCAGAATCATTTACCGAGCTGGCTTTATTATGAGGTTTCCGGTACCGTAAGCCAGGTTAAGGTTAACCTTAGATGCGTTAACCTTACGTTCGTTTTGTTTTCTCCTATCAGAAATTTTGTCATCCTTATTGTTGAGAGGTCAAAGTCCAGACAGCAGACCAGTCCTTTTGAAGAAACTAGAGTAAGATTATTTCATAGTAATTGCTAAAAACAATTTCTGACTCAAGTCAAGGGAGGTCCAAATGAAATTCTTGCTACAGCCTTATTGTAATGGGCCACAACACACTGTATAAGTTGTCATTGTGATTTATCGTACTGCCCAGGAAATTGCCCCCCTTCCGGTCTCGACTCTTTTATTTTGCCTGCTTTCAACAAGTTTGTAAAAACTGGTTACAGTACCATTTGTGCAGCGTGCAGAAACATTCCAGAGTGATTTAGTAAAAGAAATACAATGCAGAAAGTAAAACTACAAAATGATAACTTTTTCGATCATTTCTTAAAAGATATAGGCATACTGAGTCGTGATACTATTTTTACAGGTCAAAACATCTACATTGTATATTATTCATGTCAAAAGGAAGTACAACCTCACATGGCAATGAGGTATTCCAACTGGCCTAGTTTCATTCCCTTTGTCATCAGAGCTTTGCTGCCTTCTAGCTTCATCACTCACAGTAAACCCCTGTCTACTGCCAGCATTAGTTGACAGAAGCCGCATCAGTCACACAGAGTGAGACACATGTGCATGGAGTTAAGATTAATGGAGCACCACCTACTTCTAGTGGGCCAGCCCAAGAATATTTGAGCAAAAAGGGGGCCGCCATAAAGTGTCTGACCACAAAGAGACATGGGGGGGGGGAGGAAGTATTTTTGACCCAATTCATTCAGCACTGCACCAGAATCCAGCAGGAGTAAATTCAATCTACTCTTACCTCAGCCTCAGCATCTGGCTATGTGTCGCCGCCACATTGAGCGAGAAGCAAACACCTCACCCACATTTCGTGCTTTTCCTCCCGGGGACAAAATATAATACCCACTCGCTGGAGTGGAAATATTAAAGTGATATTTCAAATGCGGAAAACCTTTTTATTTTCAGCATGTACTCCGTAAATGATCTCCTGAGCAGTGCTTATTAATTTGCACAATGGGAATGTCAAAGTGCTAACATTGCCTTTAATGGGGGAAATACTCAAAAGAAGTGGCGTTTCTTGGTAATTTGCAGGAAATAATATGGAGAACAATGCTTCCTGGGCTGATACACCGACTATGGAAAATTGAAGAGGACAGTCCAATTCAGAATCTCATTGCTTACTGTGTGAATAGCATAGACAGCGGATAACTAGGGTTAACATAGGGTTGAAAAAAATTCATCACGTCGTAGCATTTGGTTCTGATAGTAGTAAATGCGTCACATGACATACAGCAAACGCATACCATAGAACCAGTACCTAATTTTTATACTAAAAGAAGATGTCAATTTTTAACTTGCCATACTTGCACCATACGTTTCTTGACCTATTTGTCTTGCCCATAGTCGTATATGAATCTGCCTTCAAGTACTATCTGTCATATCGCTTTGTAACACCACCTTTATCCTTCTGCTTGAACACATTTTAGTCTCCAAGTCGAACATAACAGCAAGATCCATATCAGAGGACATGCGGATGGAAAGGCCACGATTTAAGTGTAAATACTTTCTTTTGTGAAGACAGGACATCTTTCAGGCCAGAGACAGAAATGATATATCACCAGTGAAACAACTTGAAGATATAGCTTTTAGCGTGGGCAGTCTGTGTGACTTCCACTTCGTCTCTTCAGGAGTTTCCGTTTTTACTCTGTTCTGTGTAAAAATCGGGACATATAACCAGTACCTGTTAATAAATGCAACTGACATCCGTCTTCTGTTTATTACATACGAGTAAGAAGCGCATGCAAGTAAGCCTGGACAAATATAGTGTCTTTGACAGCTGACACATGCTGGTTGTTTGCCAGATCCTTGATATTCACCAGCCTGACTCATGATGTGTGCTGATGCTTATGAGAATAATGCCTGTTATGAAAATGAAGTCAGAATATTCTGATCAAAAAGTTATAATAGTATAAGAAAATATTGTATCATTATGACAAAAAAGTAATAGCACTCTGAGATCGTTACAGTTTTACATAAATTAATTCACTACATTACGAGTCAGATAAATGGGGTTTAAGGTTGCCGCTGTGCCTTCAAAATACATCATGTCAGATGATGTCATACCAGCTCCCAACAGATGTACAGTGTGTTTCCGAGGCCATTTGGTTATCAGGCGGCGTTCAGACGGCATGGAGAACAGCTAAGACTTGTATTTATATTTTCCTCTGTCTGAAATAGCCTTGGATCATCAACCCTCGGGGGCTTCCTTGTAGTCACAGTGACTATGCACCTGTTTGACAATATAATCAGCATCCTGTGGTGAGAATGTTCTACCGCAGAGCTGTTCATCCTCAGCCATGACAAACATGACAATATGCTGGAAAAGATGTAGTGTGTTAAAAGGCGTGGCAAATTAAGATGACTTCAACAAAAATGTCTGAAATGTCATGGTAGGAAAATCACGGGTGTATTTTATAACCTTAATTACAGCTGAATTCCTGTTAGGAGTTCAGCTGCCTGGTATTACGAGACCCAAATGTAATATGTGAATATATATAAATCTGCTCACGCTCCGTTGAGGAATCTTTTTCCAGTCATTGCATCCTAATGGGCTTAGCCCTCGGGTTAAATTTGAAACTACTGGTGCAGCATTTACCAATCAGCATTGACCACCATATCACACCTGCGTCGAAACTCACCAAGCCCCAAACAACATGATTAGAAGGTATCGGCATGTCGGTAAATGACCATTGCAGACTTTATTTTTTATTTATTTTAGGCACGCTCGGGCTTCAATTCCTCAATATTTGCTAGTGTGTATCTACAACTGTTTTTATCGTTTCATCGAGCTCTACCAGCGCCGTAATTGTTGGAACTACATTTCAACACAAATTGTACTTCATCATGGCAGTTAGCAAACCCTTGTGGCCACTGATTGGTCTGTCCTTCAGAGCAGCTGAGTGATCCCTGGTGTGGACAGGGTTTCCTCACTATAATCACAGCATAAACTGAATAGGTGGGTGGAGCCGGGCCAACTTGTCGTGGTTTATTGAGACACGGTATAGAGTGCAAGCACAATCCAGATCAATGTAATAACTTAGCACCTGTTGTTTTTCCACTACGACAAGACAACAGACCAAGTGCAAGGAACAGTAAGTGTGTTTTGTCCTAAAAAGTTATTACGTTTCATTGAAGTCTTACTCTGTGTAGACGGTAGAAACCTTAATTTTGTGGGATCCCGGACTATTACTGGACATTTATTTTTACACCTAGTATAACACTGCAAAGTGTTCCTAGTTTTCCACATGGAAATGGCTTCTAATGTACAAGTGACAGTGTTGTTATTTATTTGTCCCTTAAGAAGTTAATTAAAAAATGTTAGCATTGTAGTTTACAGCTGCACCTGGATTGAAAATTAAATCATTAGTGATTGATTACAATAGATGCCAAAGGGGAGAAGGCAGTACATTTTCAAAAACTGTGACCAAATGAACTGCAAATTTAGGGCGCACTTCCTAGAGTTGTTTTTTTTTCATTAATCTTGCTGTCACATTATTTAGGACAATATACTTTCTTGCAAAGCAAAAGAGGAAGAAAAATTAAGACTTGCCTTCACAGAACAAAACGGCAAAAACCTTCAGTTTGAGAGGCCTGATTTTTTTTTTTCTTTAAATAAAGTCTCAGATGCTTCGCAGTAGTCTGGAGATTCCTTAGCAGCAGGGTAGAAAGAACCTGAAAAATATACATTTCTTCCCTGTGTAGTCTCCCATGTATCAAAGAAGAGATACTATACAATTTTGTATATACTGCCATTTTGCTTATTATGCAGGGCAAGAGATTCACTTAAAACAAAGAGGGCTAATGATAATGTCACATTAGTGATCACCTAGGTAGCAATTCCAGCCCTGCAATAAATCTGCTGGAAAGCTTGGCTTGCCAGATCTACATTTCATTTAAAGTGGCTCTTAATTCTGTCAGTTTTATAGATAGTTTGATTTTTCAAGGCTTAAGTTGCAGGTGTAGCTGACCATATTGAGCCACCATGAAATCCAGGTTAAGGCTGTGGCTTGCCTCATTGCGGGTGAAGCTCACAGTACTAAACACATTCACTATTGCGATTCTATGCCTTACATGTGAACATGTGTTCATGTTTTATATCAGTTTCTAAATAATTGAATGTGGATGTATTTATATGGAAGCATACTGCAGAGGAAGTCAAGCGCAACCTTGAAATCCTCTCCCACTTGTTACACTCCATTTTAAATATTTTTGGCTGGTGGTGAAATCAATTTTTTTCCAGCTCCTTGGACAGTTTCTCCTCTAGCATATCACCTGACTTTATGATTTAGTAGTGAAAATTATAGGATTGAAATCCAGATTCCTTTACAGGAGTTCAGGTCTTAAATCCGGCTATCCTTATGTAAGATGTTGTATGTGATCTGACTGTGGCTTTCAGGTTTATATAAATTATCCACCACTCTCTATGTGCATTTACACAGTCTATCTTGACTTTGTCTGTCTCTACAAAGACAGAACACGAATTACTCTTTAAACACATTTTATTTGGCACATACTGAATGCTTATATTATGCAACCTTTGTTTGCATCATCAATTTATCCGCCATTTACTACATTTATTGATTATTTAGTCGACAAATGATAAAATACTGAAAAATCCGTAGACTTCAAGGGAAAATCTTCACATGTCTGTTTAACCAACAATTCCAAACCTGAAGATATTCAGTTTATAATGCTATAAAAACCAAATGGCAACAAATCCTAACATGGGAGAAGCTAAAGTCAGAGAATATTGGGAGTCTTTCCACGATCAATGACATTAACAAATAGCCCCTTATCAAAGCAGTTCATTTCTGTTAATTAACTAACATTACATATCTGATTACAACAAAAATTGAAATACCTGTTCTCTAGTATTTGTCATTTCTGTCCATCTACATGAGTTAAAGAACATGGCATGCCTTTTCCTTAGGCTTGCATGTCATGTCAGCTTGGAGAATATAGCAGTAAGGATCACCGAGAATGATGATAAATGTTGGCAGTCAATACTTATTGAAAATGATAAATATATTCCGTTTTGTCTCAAATGCCAAATTGAAAACATGCTAGCCAAGAAGAAGAAGCAGCAGCAATTTATTTGCAAAACAGTCTTTTATTAGAAATATCTTGTATAAAAATGAACATGCTCTACACATTTTTTTTCTATAGATAATTCATAAATATCCAGGCACTGTAACTTTTTTTTTTTCTTTTTTTTTTTTTTTTTTATAATTCAGTACATAAAGCAGACATGATCAATCCATTTTAATAACGTACATTTACTTGCCATTTAATTTCAGTCAGCACTTACATATTCTATTTTGTAACACAGACAAAGTGTTCTAGGAAAATAAAGAGGGGGCGCAGGGTGGTGGCAAAAATAAAGGTGTAAATTATCATATTCACAAACACAACCAATCCCACAAACAATACTTTATCAAATGATGAGAAAACAACATTTGCGGCAACACCTTAGACTTGTTAAAGCTGAGAGAATCATTGATTAAACCAAGATATTAGTTATTTTTAATCGTCTGCAGTAGTTTTCCTGCTGGACATTATGCCTTTCTCTCAATTTGTTCACATGACTTGTTATGGGTTCTGACATGCAACATACAGATTTTTGCATCGCTAAGGATAACATTTAATGAGACAAATTCCAGAGTTACTGTTCATGACAAATACTTCAGAGATTGGCGACAGAAATGGGGTTTACACACTTTATTATAAATTGTACATCGAGTCCTTTCTGAATTATTTTTGGACAGAACACGCTTGAAAAGTAATGTATGCAACGCAAACAACACCATGAAAGATCCATGGGCAGAACGGCAGGAGGATTTTAATGGGTATGAGGCACAGAATGAAGGCACTGGCCCTTATTTGTCAAGCAGCTATTCACACCGTTTTTTGATCGAAAATGAAGATTTGTCAATATCACTGTGAAAAATCAATGGATTACGGTACGGATCAGTGATTATCAACTCTAGAAACCTCAAGCTGTACTGGGGGATTTTTTTTTTGAGGGCATACACTCAACAACAAGGCTTTCCTGTTGGTGTTGTTTTCACTGACAGTTTAGGTCTGTTTTGTTTTCTACCAACTCCTGTGGAAGGGAAGAAAAAAAAAAGATGTCTTTAACCTGCTCAATTTTAAATTGAGCATTGTTTCCTGCCAGGACAGTGGAGTGCAATCATTGTCTGAGTGTGTTTGCTGGAAACAAGTGCCATTTTAGTTTAGTTAGTTTTTAAATCAGGGGGTTCATAACGACTCTACATGTCTGTGTTTTGACCAAACGAATAAAACGGTGAGCCAAATGAGTTACTTAATGAGATGAGTAGTCACTTAAAGTAGGCCTACTGTTACGAAATCTACTTCAGCTAAATGAAGTGTGGCTGTAACGCTAGCTATAATCTGACAATTAACAAAATGCTATTTCCAGATCTGTGGAGATTATTTAGACTTAACATGACATGAGATTTATTTATCCTGCTGGGAGGTAAAATGACTCATCATGGTATATGTGTCATACTCATAATTATTTTTAAACAGTATGAACAGAGCTTGAATACGAGCCACATTTTGCACCAAAAAAACTATCAAACGTCTTGTTTATCATTTCCACTGCAGCATCAAAATACATAACCTTCAGGAGGAAATCAATTTATCTGTTTACATTTTTAGCAAAGAACACAGATAACATGTGCTTCTACCTCAAATTATGTAATATTGCCCTATTAATCATCTCACATCAGGCTCTCAACTCAGATGTTGCTCTTTTCCTTCAAAAATCAAGCATTTTATTAAACCCTGCTTTAAGGGGCAGAATATTCAGTAACAGAATTATTCTTGCTCCAGTACTATAACAATTAAGTATGAATTCTTAGAATCTGGACAAATACGACTAAATCTGAACTGTATCGAAATAACCTTAAATAAGTCTGTTGATATTTAACGCCAACCAATGTGAAAAGTTTAATATCATCTAACTGCTTGACTTTACAAAGGCTTCAACAAGTGCATGATAAATAAGGGCCAATAAATCTGGGACATTTAAATGCATTGTCAAGTCTCCAAGTCCTGGCTGACATATAGTTGCGATTGGAAATATTCAGCCCACCTCACCAGAGGAGGTTCTGTAGAGATGTGCAAAGAATTGAACAGAAATTTACCCAGTAAAGTCCGAGTTAACAGAGAAATCCACTTTGATATCCTTTCGATTTTCAATACAGCATATTTTATTCTCTTTACGAATCTCCAAGTGCAGTTATTCAACCCCCAACCTCAATACTTGGTGGAACCTCCTTTTGCCTTAATAGCCTCTAATAAAGGATTTTGATAAGTGCTGACGAGCCTCTCTTGTGCGATCTTGCGGCTCATTTTACTTTGATGGCTTTTGTGCTGCAAAGAGTTTTTATTTTAAACCTCACCAAATATTGTAATCTTTAATCACTGTAATTCCTGTTGCAATGAGATTATATGTCATCTACACTTTTTTGGCAGCTCCGAGTCTTCACCATGATTGCAACACATCTTAAACAAATTCCTGGATGGTGTTCGTATGAACACATCACAACTTCAGCAAATTAAGGGTCACTATTATTTCATATTGGGTTAATCACATTTGAACCTAACTTTAGGTGATATTGACAGGCAGTAAGTTTTAAATTCAAAATGATATTGGGGTTGAATAATTATGACATGGCAGTATTAATGACATATCCTGCTATTATAAAATACTATTTCAGTATTCATTTTCTGTGTCATTGAACTCTTAAAGAATTAATGTAAATCAAAATCTAGCTCTGGAGAAATTGAATGTTATAAATCTTCACTTTCTTTTGGGGTTTGAATATTTGTTATTTTAACTGCAGATGGAGTGTGATGTACACCATAAAGATATTTCATGGCAATTTGTGTTTAGTTTGATTACTTTTTATTCAGCAGAGAGTAACCCAGTGGGTAACGACATCTTCCACTGTGTATGACAACCATGACAAATGTTGCATTCCGTAGACGTTGACAACACGGCACAGTACACGTGATGCTCCCATTAGCATGCTCTGGGACTGTACATTAGGTTTGTCAAGATGATGATGATGTCATCACCATTATTAGGAAACATTTATAAAACAACTGGGGTTGACCCACTGCTTTATTTCCATGTTTTTCAGATATGGTTAATTCATGTAAGTAAGGCATGTACAGTTTGAAGAGTACTGCAGCTTTCAGCTCCTATGATACCTTTAACCAAAAATAATTATTATATTCTTATACTGTTTTATCTTGCCAACTGCATTTGACGAAAACAGAACACATTTCCCCTGTTTTTTTCTTAAAATGAGACAAATGTTTCAGCCTCAGAGAGAGCTGAAATTGTGTGCTATACACTTCAGAAGAAAAACATACTGTCGGCTCCAGCTGGTTCACTCAGCCGGCATCTGGAAACGTCACCGATCAATGCTCACTTGTGTCTCAGAAAGGGTGGGAAGAGGAAAATTAACTGTCCAACCTCCCTTACTTCTCCCATATCCCTCCTGCAATCTACTAATTTCTCCTACGTTTGGCATTCGAGCCTTTACCTGATTCCCTAGAAAAATATGACATCCTTTGGAGTGACAAATTCCCATCTTTCCACCCCTGTCCTCTCTGCTGTAGCAGCTTGAAAGTTCTCCAGTATTTCCCCCCCCAAAATCCCCCAGAACCAGGTGGTTTCTCCTCAGGCAGGCCTCTGCTCCTCTTCCATGGTTCATCTCTGTCTTAGATGGCATGGTTACTGTAGCTTATGTATGTCTGCTTCGAGGCCAACGCTGTAAGTGAAGGTGTAGGAGAAAGAAGGAAAGGGTTAAAATGCAATTGGTGAGATTTGAAATATGCGCGGAAAGGTAATATTTAAGAGTCAAAGTTGTTAGAAACCAGATTTATGTGAAATTCTATTTATGGGGGACTTCATTAAACAAGCACAGGTGCAACTAATCATAAAGCAGATGTCAAATGGTGTTTAGATGAATATTCCCTTTAATTGCCTGACTTTTAGATTGAAATTTGTCATTTGTGAAGCTGAAAACTGCAAGACTGTGACCAAGCTATAAAACAAAGTATTAATGTGATGTTTGGAGTTAAATAAGCCTTTTAATAAAAATGCACAAAATCTGGGATCAGATCAGAATCTGCTAGTAGTTTTTCCTTTGCGCTCTTCATTATTTTCTCAATTTGTATCATTTTGGTCAATAGGTGTACATACGATCTTTATTGTTCTTCTGTAGAGGTAGAGAAGGCGTTTTGTGTTTCTAAAGTAAGAGTTGTTTTCATTTTTCTCCTCGAAAATGTAATGTGACGAACAGTTGGGAGATCCTCTACAGCCTGGATTGGCATTATACTCTTCTGGTTCAGCCAGTGGTCCAGATGATAAACAATTCCCTCACAGAATACCTGCTTCTTTGATAAAATATTGAAAGTATAAGCTTGTGTTCATCTAATTTTGGGGCGAGACATCAGTTGACTTCCAAGGTGGCTTTCAACAAAAAACATCCAGTCGTCCTGCTTAAAATTCAAATTGTGAGCTGCTAACAGCAGATGAGATCATGGTGTCAAGAAAACTGGTAATTCAATCGCAGCTTAAAGCAAAACATCCATGGCAAAATGACACCAAACAAAATTTCTCAGAGTGTAAAATGTTACGAATGTATTGCATTTAATGGTTATATTCTTTACTAATATTCTGGTGATTGTTTTCATTTATTTAGTCTCTATCCTCACCACAATTTATCAGGCTCAAAATGTCATCTTCAGTGATTATTTTGTCTAACCAACTCCAAAAATATTCACTGTACAATGATAATAGAGAAATTTTATGAAGTGAAACTGAAGAATATTTTGGATTTATGCTTGAGAAATTACTGGAACGATGAACCAAACATCAAAATAGTTTCATTATCTGCTGATTGACTAATCAGTCAATGGCATGATCTTTTCTGCTCTAAAATAAGGTTTATTATTGACTGTTGCAAGTGAATTATTGATTGCTATGGTACATTCCAGACAGTTTAACAACATATCACCATAGAATTTAACAGATGCAGATGCACTCGGAATCATCGGCCTTAGAAACTCTCATATTCATGTTTGTACCTCCTGCCACAGCATTCATGAAATCAGGAAAAAAAAAACTGTCTGGAGGTTTTTTTTCACAGCTGATTGTGCCATTGAATTGTATCCAAAATGTAGAGCCACCAAGCAGATCACAACAGGGGTATAAAATGAAGTCGCCACCATTCAAATGCAAGTCTTCCACCGCATGCAAAGAGCTGAGATCTCTCTGTCCGCCAAGCAAAGCATGCAGCGGTCGGTCAGCGGATTACCACTTGGAATCGTAAAGCGTGTCTGTCGTAAGATACTATGGAGGCAATATGTGATCTGACTTGGCGCTATTAGTGTTGTCATCAATCTTTGATAAGTCCTCGTTATTCTTTTACATTCATTTTCACGTTTCGTGGAATTTTATATCAGCTGCGAATAAAACTGCTCAGACAGACGAGCGGCGGGCGGACCGCGGTGACCACAGCAAGCCCGAACTGCTGGTCATATGGGACTGTCGTACATACGGTGTCGGTGGGTATGTGTGCCGTCATGCTTGTCTGCACACATGTGTCTGTTGTGCAAGTGTCAGCGCACGTGTCATTTCTTTCAAAATAAAACTGTCCTCAGCGAGCATGCTCGGTGGTGGTGGTGGTGGTAATCACACTACCAATCTGCCAATATGCCCGCAGCAGCCTTGGCTGATTGAATATGTCAGAGGGGGTGAATCCAATCAGAAGACAGCTGAAAGCCAGAGTTGGGGCAAAAGTGCTGCAGGGGCGAGATGTGTAACAGTAAACGCTTCTGTACATTTGTCAGTGCCATGTTTGGGGTGTTGTGAATGGGGGAGGTGGTGGTGGGGGAGCGGGGCGGGGGGGGAAAGGGGGGGGGGGGGCTTCTCGCCATTTCATCCAAAGCGTCTCTTCCAAGAGAAGCATTGATAAATGAACCTTATTTGAATATTTATGCGCTGCGGGGCCAAGATAAAGAATAGATGGTCCAGAAAGAATTGGAGCAGGCAGACCCATCTGTCTTTTCCTGTTCTCTCTTATTGTTGTTGTTGTTGTCGTCCCATTACAACAAATTCCTTCTTTTGTCAACGGGGGAAACAAATTACAGAGGACACGCGGCTATCGCTTGTCTCCTGCACTCAGACAGAGTGATGTCATCTTCCCACGTTAACAGGCTTTACCACGCTGATTGGCCATTTTACAGCAGCGCACACCTATGTCGTCTGTCCAAGTTAATGTGTGTTGGTCAAGAGTGGATTCGTGGGCGCGTGATTACTGCCTCGTGTCATTCGGGGTGCCGGATTTTAGCCGGGGGCAGCTGGGATGCTTTGTGCAACAGTATATAGGCAGGCACGGGTGTTGTGGTGAACATTAGCAGAAATTAACGGTAAAAAAAATAAATAAATGTGGTCACAGATAATAAAAAAAATCATCATCTAATTGGGTTACCTGAGAGTCTAAAGTCCCTCACAAGGCTCCCCTCCCTCAACACAGTCTGACACATAAGCACAAAGAGCAGTTGTTAGAAATTCACAGTTCAAACCAGAGGGTGAGAATCAAAACCTATAAATGGTCTCTGTAATTGGATGAGATATAACAACTCTATTCTAAGGCAGGAAAAAAGGCATACATGCAAGAGTGGGCGCAGGCTTTAATACACATCATTGTATACTGTTCAGCTTGTCAGAGTATAAAATCAGGACCTTTCAGTAATCGGAACATGTGGGGTTGCTTGATTGGAATTAAGCCGCCCCCCCTCCCCCCCAACACACACACACACACAGGGAGAGAGACTGCCTACTCATACACTTTATCTCGGTGATTGAAATATCCTCTTTTCCAACCTCCTTTTCGTCCCTTTCAAAATCAGAACAGTGTGGGCAACCCGTCACACCTCCTGATTCACAAATCCAGTGTGGTGAGAGTTAGCGAGAGTACAACTCCTTTGCTCTTCCAAGTGTTAAAAATTCAGGACAATCCCAATAAAACGGAGCGGCCGCGAACATCGAGAGCATGAGCTCGGCCTTCTGCCGATCAGTTAAACCCCCTTTTTTCATAAAGGCGAACTTTGAAAACTCGACTCCTGCGCTGGCTCGAAGCTAATATTACACTCGGCTATTATTCGCACCGTTCTGTTTGCCATCTGCGGTGACTCGCTTTCAAAAGGGAGACAGCGTAGCTCCGCTTGATTTGGAACTGAAATGACAACCCGACTTCTTCCATGCTCGCGAAATGCTTTATAATCTCCTGAAGTGCCGAAGTGCGACACGTCGATCTAAAAAGCCTTCACTATTTTTCAAGTAGTAGCGGTATGGGTATTCTGTAACAGCTGCAGTTGCACACAGAAAGTGCCTCGGCATAAAATCAGCCCCTGGTTGAGATCTTTTTTTTTTTTCTTTTTTTTTTTTAAATGTATCTTTTCTTTCTCTTTATTGTAACAGCGGACGTGATACCAACCTTGTGTTTCAAGACTTTCACAGAGTTCAGACTTGGCCTCTCCGTTGGGCCTCAGGCCGCCTTTGGGGTTGAACTTGTTGGACATGGTGGCCGCGGTGACCACCGCCTTCAGGCTGCGCTTGCGCTTGGGCACGTTCTGCTCTGGGTGGAAGAGGACCACGTAGACCTTGGGCATGTAGAGCATTCCCAGAGAGACCGACGCGCTGAGGCTCACGGATATGGTCAGGGTTGTGGTCTGGATGTACATCTGTGTTGCGGAGGAGACAGAAGGGGAGGGGCGGAGGGGGGGGGGGGGGGGGTTACTTGCCGAAGCCGGCGGTGACGGAAATTGATGTCGTTTTTTAAGAGTGTCAGGTTGAACTGAGCTCGCGGTCGCGAAGATCGCGTCGTTCGGAGCCCGCGCGGTTTGAACAACGTGCGCCTGTCCTCCAAGTTTTTCCAACGGGAGTTTTGCAGCGCAGACATGGCGATACTCAAATAAGCAGAGGGGTAATAGTTTCTTGCAAATGACATCCCGTAATGGCAAAACGAAACTTTGAAAAGCACGCGTCATGTAATTGCCACACAAGGCACGGCGATGGCAATGCGGCGCCGCACGGTCATTCTCTTTTTAATTCCCATCGCTGCTGCGCTCTCATCTTTTGCGTTCGTTTATTTATGATATACATCTAATAGGAGTGCCCCCCTGATGGGTGTTTATGTAGTCTGTGTGTAGATGTCTTTCACCCTGAGGTTTCAGACAACAGCATAAGGATTGCGTGTTCTCTGAAGCCGGTGACAGCTGCAACTCACAGCTGGGAAGTAGATCTATAGCTGCAGGCAACAACCGGGGAGTGGAGAGAAACATCCTACAGCATATTAAAACTGCCTGCGAGTGATTTGTCATTTATGATAATCATCCCAGAAACTCATGCGCAGTCTATCCTTTGGTTTTGTTGGTGTTGAGATTGCGACGGCAGGGGGGGGGGGGGGGCTGTAAAAATATAACGGTTGGATTATACCCGACTCCGACACGTGCACACTTCAAATTGCACCTTTATAAACAATTAAAAAACCCTTTAAAGGAACTCAAATACTTGTTTCACGGTGATCCTTTTCCCGACCTTTTCAAAGTACTGCGGTGTGAAAAATATGAATTGGAGAAAAAAAAAAGGGGATAAAAAGAACAGCAGACTTTGTCTCTTCCAAGTCTGAAGTTGATAAACACAAGGCGACGGGTTTACAGTGGCGACGCAGCTGGGAGACATCCTTCAAAGAGATTTGCCCGAAGTTGTGTCTGACATTACATTCACAGACATCGCAAATGACTGAGTAGTTTGACATGGGAATAGCCAACAGGGCTCCGAACCACGTGTCAGCGGTAACAGATGATGTTTCGCAACATGCGGTTTTGACAAATGTTGTTTGTACGGCAGCAAACGTGACATTTTGTCTTGATTCGCGACGCTCACGGAGTGTTACCGTAACGTGGCCAGGAAAGGCTTTATGTAAATGTCAGTTGACGTAAACCTCAGAAGATGGCATTTAAGTTTACGTCTCGACGTACAGTGTGTTGCCAGGGTGTTCCCGCGGCATCGCTCCAGCCGCCCGAGCGCTTTCGTTTGTAAGCACCGAGCGTGATTTTGCGGAACCTTCGGTCGGTTCCAGCCGCAAAACGAAAGGTGAAGTGAACACGTGACCTTGTCAACGCTCCAGACTGACTTCCTGCAACGGTATAGCACCGGTGCGCCCACATTTCCATTTACGCGGTAGTGTCTCCTTGACCGCCGGCGCCTCTGGTGGTCGTATCGAGTACGGCTCAAAACGCTATCAAAAACAAAATACCCAGCAAACCCTTGAGCCGTCAGACCAAAAGAGTTTTCGGCGAGAACGTTTGCGCAGCGTCTCGGCGAAACTCTAAACCGCTGCTACTGCTTACCCGTCGAAATGAATACAGATACCGGCACGTTTGGAGCCGATCCCAGAAGTCATTTTTATTTTAGTGCAGAAGATTCTGCTCCCGACATATAAGCCACGGACTTGCGCTATTTTATATGTAGCTCGCGTTCACTTTTTTAAATCTTTTGTTTTGGTGAACTGTAAGAATGCGATGCACGCTGTAAACAAATGGCATGAGGGAGATGAGCTTTTGAGAGAGTAACTCGGTAAAAGCTCCGCCACGCTGAACTGTAAATTCCAGTACTCTTCCTCTGTCCAAACCGCAGCCCGCTTCTTCATCCCGCTCGTTCGACGAGCCAGTTAACCTGATGGGTTATTGGTCGCATATGTTACCGTGAACGCATGGAGCCTGTTATTCAGTAATTATGATCTACGTTGATGGAATAAAATCGATAAGAGAAGCGTTCAAAATGTTTGGGTAGAAGGTCTTAGAAGCTCTGTGGAAGCTCTGTGGAACTCCTTAAGCCATGCGAGTTTAGAAAAAAAAAAAAAAAAAGATGTCGGTAGAAGATGGAAGTGATGGAGCCCTGTGGTCCATCATGCTGTACGCAGCACATGAGCGTTTGCAGGTGATGGAGAGGGAGTGTTGTAATCTCCTGAGAAGGTTAGGCGTGGCCCGGGGTGAGTTGGGAACAATATTGCGAGCCCTCTGGAGTACCGAGCGGAGTCACTCCGTGAGGGGGGAGCCCAGAACCCCTTTGTCTACCTCCATTGGCCTCGGTGACATACATTTTTCCAATCTGCTTCATCGGCACAAGTGAGGGAGGGAAAAAAAAAAAAAAAAAAAACTGTCGACAGGAACCATTTTGAAGTTTGTTTAAAGCAGGAGTTCCCCTTTTTGACATTTCTTATCCAGTCAGAGTCGTCCCTACTTATAAACAAGCATACGACCAGGAACACACTTCCGCAGAGCTTCTAAGACCTTCTACCCAAACATTTTGTTTTAGGGTTTTATTAACGGGATGAAATTAAATCAAATTAGTTCCAATAATTTAATCTGACATATATTTTTTTTTTCAAGAAATATATAATTGGGGTCTTGGAATTGTCCTATTCCGATAATGAGAACTCGATGAGAAGTCTAATTTACTGTAGCTTGGCTGTAAAAGAGCTATATATACAGTTACTGTTTCTTTGCACTGTAACACTGCAAAGGAAAGAGCCAGATCACAGTAAGCCTACTAATCATAAGAATACTTTTAATTATTAATACCTTTGAAATAATGAGTATTTAAAAAAAAAAAAAACAAGTTCAGGTTATGGACTGTCACATCTAACAAGAATGAATTAATATTTAATGGTATATGTAAGATATTACTCAATGGATATGAAAAAAAAAACCAGCTTGTCTGAGAAATGGAAAATATAACCTTGGACAGTTTGTGATGATGTTTCACTTTTAGGCTGTGTGGTTATTCAATTGTAACAGACACGAATTCAACCTTCAGTCTTTGTGATCACAGGTCTCGTGACAACCGGATTTAATGCAAACCCTTGCAACTCCCCTCTCGCTTTATCCACCTTCTCCTCAGTGGCGGAGACACACGCGAAGCGAAGGAATGATCCGTATTTTTGGCTGCCTCGTCGCCGGCTGTGTTTACACGCACGCAGCACCCGTAGCTCCTGGCTACAAACATGTCAACAATGTGGATTGGGCTGCCATAAAAATGCCAAAATTGAGAAGAATGATTGTTTCCAAACATTTCCCAAAAAGATGATTTTAATATCGCCGGTTTCCTGCGACCATATTTCTTTCAACACGAGGAGAACGAAGCGTGCGTCTCCCTCAGAGGGCCCTTCGCCTGTAGCCTTTTGTCCAGTAAACTCGAGGCGTTACTGTCACTTTGCTCGCACCGTGCACACTTATCCACCGCATTCTTCTTAGCGCGCGCACACACTTTTATGTCGCTGAGAGTCGAAAGGCTGCCGTCAGGTCTGTTATTGTGCAGCACCACAGTATTCCCATACTGATGCATTTATTCCAACTGGTAGTTTAACATTTCCACACTCTGCTTTTTTTTTTTTTTTTTTAATGTGCATCTGTCACAGCCTTGAAATGAGCACTTTTAAGGGGTGATTTGTGAGTCGCTTTCAACTGACAAGAAACATCAACAACCACAGTAATTTTATGCCACTTCACAAACATGCGTTATCTATTTCTGTCTGCGTGAATGTGCCGTAATTGACTACTCGGTATTCCCACCCAGCGGAAGCTGATTCAAACGCGCAGTAACACAATTAAAGAAAACATATCCAAGCAAACTTGAGGTGAATGAATTATCCTCACAAGGCGACTCCAAAAGCCTTGTAATCCCCGCAGCGGAGCGCAAAGCCCGTCGGCTCGCGATGAACGGTGGCAGCGTCCACAAACACAAGAGGTGCGTGCTACGCCACGTGTAATTTGAGAGGCCATTTTCCTCACAATGAGGCACACGGGAAGTATAAATGGAAAGCTGACATCTGATGTGCACGGGCGAATTTAAATGTACTTGCTGCCGATTGCACTCGTTGTAAATAGACAACAAATGGTGAATGTCGAGTGGCTGCATGGGCGTCTTCCCAGACAGATCAAAAACACCGGAACAGGGCAAACCTGCTTTGAACTTCCACCTCGTTTCAGTCGGAATATTTACCTTCTCTGCTGATTGTGAGGTCCCAAAAAAGATGGGGATGAAGGCAAGCCACACAATGCAGGTGGTGTACATGGTGAAGCCGATGGGCTTGGCCTCGTTGAACGTCTCGGGGACCCCCCTCGTCTTGATGGCGTAAACTGTGCAGGTGACCATCAGCAGCATGCTGTAACCCAGCAGACAGATGAGAGACAGGTCCGATATGTCGCATTTCAAAACGCCGCGGGCCCTGTCGGGGTTGGCCGTGCGCTGGTCCTCGTAGTCAATGATGGCTTGCGACGGGTCCACGCCGAACCAGATGCACACGCCGAGGAGCTGCACTGATATCAGGCTGAACGTGATGACCAGCTGGGAGGCGGGCGAGATGAACCGCGGGGCGCTGACCGACATCTTGCCCTGTTCGAAAATCCGGTAGATCCGGTTGGTCTTGGTGAGCAGAGCTGCGTAGCTTATGCTCATACCCAGGCCCAGGAAAATCCTCCGCAGCGAGCATACGACCACGTCGGGGGTGGAGATCATGAGGAATGTCGTCGCGTAGCACAGAAAGATGCCCGTCAGCAGCACGTAGCTCAGCTCCCGACCCGACGCCTTCACGATGGGCGTGTCGTTGTAGCGTACGAAGGTGGCGACCACCAACACGGTGGCCATGATCCCGAAGACGGCGATGAGAACGGGGATGACCGCCCACGGGGAGCTCCACTCCAGCTTGACAATGGGGATGGGGTCGCAGCCGGTGTGGTTGTCGTTGGGCCGCAGGTCGAAGCGACACATCTTGCAGGTGTGAGTGTCGGCCTGATACTGGTAGCCGTCGCAGTTCTCGCAGTGCCAGCAGCATGGGATTCCCTTCACCGTCTTCTTTCGCTGGCCGGCGCGGCAGGGCTGGCTGCATATGGACGAAGGCACTTCCCGCGTCCCTCCGGGCCACCGCATCTCCTCGGTCTGCAGGGGAGAAGCAGGAGAAAGGAGAGGTTCAGTCTGCACGGAAGGTGTTTTCCACCTTGTTTTCCAGCCTTCGCCCCGTGACCCAGAGCGCTTTATTTTATTTATGTTTTTTTTAACGATACGGGTTTATTTTCCTGGATCTGACACGGGGGGGGGGGGAACTGCAACGACTGCACGTCGGGCTCCTCCAAAAAGGCAGCTGACCTGCAGTTTGCTGACGAGATCTCGAGTGAAACGGGGGGGGGGCGCGGCAACGGAGAGGAAATATTCAATTATTCAAATAAACATCTGGATAGTTTAGGCGACTGGGGGAAATAAGGTTAATGGGAAACGATGCTTTTTATTCCATTATAGGCCCGCTCAAATCAGCGTAACGCCGTACACTCAGACTCTGCATTGACCTAAAGCACCCGTCCGCCTCTGTTTTCATAAAGTCTAAAAGCCAAACAGGAAAAGGATGATTTATGAATATTATCCCGTCGACCGTCGCCCCCTAAAAACCGGACACGACCGAGACGTGTTCGGCATAATCTTTTGATAACGGCGACGAATTACGAGACGGTGCGTAAACGGAGCTCCGCCGCGAACGCTGTAAATTTCCCCGTAACGGGAGTTAAGAGGCGGGCCCGGCGCCGCCGGAGGAGAGTCCACAATCAAATGAGGACGTCCATTTTGAGTTCACCGGCTTTAATCCCAATTGATGACGGGTTCATCTCACGGCAGGTGTTCTTGTGAACATTTTTTCCACCATTTTTCCCTCTCTCCCTATTTCACCGCACGGCATCTTCCTTCGGGGTTCGTTTTTTTCCCAGCTGACGAAAAGCGCCTCTCGCTGTCGCAATGTGAGCGTCCATTTTGTCCGGGCACGCTTTATCCGACGTCGGCGACGCCCTTACGTCCAAGTGGAGCTGGTCCGTCCAGTGACCGATGATCTTGTACTCTGCGGTGTTGTTCGTCGTCTGGTATTGGTAGATTTCGTAGCGGCCGGGAGCGTCTCCGTTCACGTTGAAGACCACCGGAGTTCCGGCAATTCCTGAGGAAGATAAAGGGGAGAAAAAACAACAACAACAACGACGACAACAACGCGTTATTCGTTTTTAAACGGTCAAATCTGAACGTCCCCTCGCCGTACCGGCCCGACGTGAAAAGGAGTCAGGCGAGGGGGGAGGGGGGGGATTTCCCGGCCGTCGCCGGTTAAAGCGTTTAACGATGGGAGCGAAGCTAGACGTTGCCGGGCGCGTCGCCCCGTCGCTCGGAGAAATTGCGTTCGCGACGGGGAGGGGAGGATTTCGCCGATTCAGCGACGAGAGCCCGCCGCGGAGGTTCTCCGAGGAAAAGGACCGTCGACAGCCGTCCGGCTGTCTGTCCCGGTTCGGTCCTGCCAAAATTTGCTTTCTCTCCCGTTTTGACGCAATCGTCTCACGCTCGGCGATTCCGGAACAAGTGTAAAATGGGCGAACGGAAGAGCGCAAAGAACGCCCCGGGTTAACTCGCAGCTGAAATGTGTTTTGGATTGCGCAGTCGGTATTGTTGCTGGATGTTGTGTACAGTAAGAGCTACATCAAAGGGTTGAAAGTGATTTTTTTTTTTTTTTTTTGCAAAAGGGAAGGGGATACTGCATCATGTTTAGACACTAAGACTGTGTTTTCCACCGTCTGGGGGAGAGTTGATCACGTTCCACAAGTATTCGCGATCATATTTGTGTCATAAGCAAAACAAAAAAAAAAGGAAATATTTATTTGCATTTGAGTTTTGTTCCCTTTAGGTCATAGTATTGATTTTTTTTTTTTTTTTTTTAACCTTTGAGTCAAGGCTTTGAAACCAGATCTATTTTCTCTCTTCTGCACACTTGTGTTTTCTCAGTTTTCTCATCAAACCCCAAAGGATTTAATTGCATTATTATCATTCTGCTACATTATCCACTATTTAAGACAACAGCAGGCAGTCGCTGAAATTATGAAGAGTTTTTTGTCCATCTCGGCGGTAGAAGGAATTAAGTGGGATGTATGTTTCTGCTAATTTCATTGCCTTCATCAATTAGTTTCACCTCTTCGCTTGCAAAAAGACGCAGTACTTTTCATGCACCGCCAGCAAATATGAACAAACTGCTTGTTTAATAACCAGCTCAGATTTTTTTTTTTTGTGTGTTAAATCTGGAGACTATGTGAATACCATCGAGAGCTAAATCAACTGTACTATTGTGATACCAGAGGAAATGTGTGCAGGCAGTGTAAAATTCTATTTAAAATCACAAACAAATACATCAAGATGATTAACATTCATGGATTGCAATTATGACAATAATTAATACTTATTTTTTTTCTTCTGCTTCAGCTCAAATGAGTTTAGTTCAAATTGCAATCCTCCACTTTCTTCCGCGTTTTAAGGCCGGTTTATTGAAAAGGACACATTGGCAAACCTCGATGAGGCTTCTCTTAAAAACATTTATCATGCATTCCAGCAAAACTACTTTTCATCTCGTCACAGTTTCCTCCCTAATCCTTTCACCCCGCTAAAAGCAATTCACCGAAAACCATCAAAATTGCGACGCGTTTTGTAAATTATGTGTGGAAACTTTTAATGTACAGATTCTGGAGTGTGGAGGTGGCTTTGGTGAACCATAAACCCAACAATACAATTTTAAAACGTACATTTTATTATTATTATTATTATTATTATTATTATTATTATTATTACCCCTGCTTTTCTTGTAAATGCATGCGAGTAATTTAAGAATACAAGAGCTGAGAGAGACTGTATGTGGAGGCCAAGTCTTCCATGGTTATGAATCATTCAGCTTGGCAGAGTTAAGGGCCGGCGCTGCTGTTGATTGCGTTTCTTTTACGACACTGACCTCAGGAATAGGTTCGTCTCTGAAACTGTATCCCATCACAATTCGCTGTACTGCTTAATATTGTATAGTTCCTCAGACAAGGACGATTCATTATTAAGCACAGTAAATATTATACTCTTGAATTTGAGATCCCTGTATTGGCTTTTTACAAAGCTTTTAGCACAAAACTAGACAGTTTCATTCATGCTTGTACATGCAACCACAAATCCACAGCTTAACATTTTTAACGGCGATTAATTGCCATTAGTGATGTCTGAGCCAATTACTGTACAATGTGGTGATATATGATCCCGTAACTAAGGACTTTCTCAAGTTACAAGCAAATTAAATCAGTAATCAGACCACATGAGAACAGACAGCGTTTAAACGACTGCGTTGAAACACTGAAGTCGCAGCCAATCTTTAATCACTGCACGTTTAACACCACTTTACTGTTCGGTTTATGTCTTGCAAGGTATAGAGAAAATGTCCTCAGGAAAAATGGCGCTGCGTCCCACTGAGTACGTACTTATTCCCGAATGTAAGCGGCGGCCGTTTTCCTTCAGCGTCGCAGGGATTACGATCCTAATACCACGCGTCAATAAGTGTCAACTTTCTCCTACGGCAGGGTTGTCAAACTCATTTTAGGTAAGGGGCCACATACTGCCCACTTTGATCTCAAGTGGGCCAGACCAATAAAATCATAGCATAATAACGACAATATTTCTCTCTGTTTAAATCATTGGTGAAGGTTTTTGGATGATAAACCCTATTTTAAGGTCTTTCTACAATAAACTAGAAACATAAAGACCAAAAACTCAGACATCAGCCCATTTACGCTGTTTTTGAAGCAATTACTGGATCGATTAAAAAAAAAAAAATAACAAAACGTTTGTACTCATAAACCTCCATTTTCTCATAGAAATGCAATTTATGTCTTTCTGTAATTTTCACACTTAGCAAAGTCATCCGGCGGGCCGAGCTGGACCCTCTTGGCGGGCCGGATCCGGCCCGTGGGCCGTACGTTTGACACCCCTGTCCTACGGTATCTATGGCGCTTGGGTTTCCTCTTTCCTTTAGTCAGCATGGATGCTTATAGACAACTCCCGGACTGCACCGGGACCGTATGGACATTCCTGTTGTTTTTCCTTCCAGACCTTTTATGTCGTCCATCGCTCCGTGGCAAAAGACTCTTAAAAGCAAGGCAAGCAAGCAAGGCGGTATTCCGGTAATGTGTAGCATCGATTTTTCTGGCCGTCCCTGTTGTAAACCCAGTGGCTTCAGTGCTGACAAGCCTTTTATTACACCATGAAAAAAAAAGGAATGCATGACGAATTGAAGTTTAATTCTATAACGCATGCATTCTATTCAGCATTTTGGATTAAAGCTTTCCTCTATTGCTCTGAGAGTTGATCTACAAGATCTCGAGCAGCTAAACAGACGTGACTTCAGGATACAAATCCAAACTATATTTTTTTAATTTTACACAAATGAGGACTGACCTGCTTACGCAGTAATAAGCTCGCTCAGGAACAGGTAAACAATGTTTTGACTTTGAAGATGGAGCCTACGGTAAAACATCGCTGCGCGAGGTTTCTTTCGATATCCATCGGGGATGACAACTATGCTGCAAACATTAGCATCAGCTGCAGCTATATCATCCCCCAAGAAATGGTTTTGCTGAGCACATTATTAAAAAGAAATATCCATCCATACTTGACTCGTATTCTTGCTTTCATCGTTTTCATATCTAAGTGTTATCCGAAGGCGTTTCACCTCCAATCCAGCTGACTGGCGGCGACTCTCTCCAGCAAGTCCAGTTGCCTTCGGATAACACACAGACCTAGAGGATCTTCACAGATATACTTTCATACTGTCTTCTTTCAAACCAGCGAGGAAGAAAATTCAATCCCGGGCCTTACATTTTGATTCTTTTGTTTGTTGGTTTTTGGGGTGTTTCACCTACACGTACACTTAGTTTGTTAGGTGGAGGCTGTAGACCACCATCTACCTTCAATGATCAACCTGACCTACCCTGATCTAAAAGCCTTATCAGCAGGAAAACATCATTTGTCATCACTGTTACACGTAGCCATCCTCAACAACTGCATATGCTGCATATTGATACAAACACCCTGAATGCTTTAATGACTCTATACCTCTCACCGTACCACCGTCCGTAAGTGGTTCATCATATCGGAAGTATTGCCGCCAGCATAAGCAACGCGTGTTGCACGGAGTCAGCATTTAATCCAACCCTTTTTTTTTTTTTTTTTAAATCATCATCGTCATCGGTAACACTGAACCTGCGATGTTCATAAAGCAGATCGTGGCTCATAGTCTATTTCAAATGAACTCAACAATTCAGACATGCCCCGAAGCACCCCCCTCCCATGGCCTTTTAATAAAGATAAAGAGGACTTATTGTGTTTCAAAATTTGCTCATCTCCCAATTCATATTCATAAATTCTGTGATTTTACATTTTGGCCTCACAATTTTACAGTTATTACTAAATTATATTTTTTTTTTTGGAAGGTGGACATTTCTTTTAACAAATGGCCAAGGGCTTAAGAGTATAAGGGGTTAGGTTAGGGGGTTAGGAGTGGGGAACCCTGTCATGTCTAAAATTACAACATGTTTCAGGTTAAGAAAAGATTGTAATTGAAAGGAACAAATGCTAGTTGTCTGTAGGAAATGGGAAATGAACAAAAGTTTCACATGTTTAAGTCACATGCTTGGTTGACCCATCTAATCATGGCAGCTTCCTGCCTATGACGTTTTGAAGCTCTAATTTACAACGTTATCCTATTTCTGCCGTTGTGTCTCACAGACAAGTGTTACAAATACCAGAGATTCTTGTCTGAATTTGAGCAAATAACTGAGGTTGAAGGTTTCTGGAGTCCCTCCATGCTCGGTTTGTCCGCCAGTGACACAGTTCACCAGGAGAGACTTGTCGGAGTCGGTGTTACCACTGTAGGACTTGCTCTCTTGCTTCCCACCTGCAAACACTTTCCAGTTGAGCCCTTTGAGGCAGCTGACCAAGCTTCAACCGGTCACGCCGGCGTATGAACTTTGGATTCTGCCGTAGAGAGGAAGTGTTTTGCATCACCGAGAAGTTCAGTTTTCTCTCTAAATTCCTTTAAGTTATTCCTGTCCTGTACTTGGCTGTGGCGTGACTGCCCCTCACTCAAAGATCTGTCGTGGTCATAGAAATAAATGCATCCATCGCTGTATAATCATCTGTGAGGGTGGAGCAGGTTTGACACCGTGTCAAACCACTCGTGTTGCACGCTGCTCGATTGCAAGACCCACCACTCGTCTGACGTATAATTAGCTCATGCTGTTAGAAATACTGACGCTGAACGGAGTCTGACCCCATTTTGCATACATTTTTTATGATACCTTTATAAGCCAGCAGGTTATATTCGGGCACATGTTTGAATACCTATCGGACTTCTTTGTATGCGTTGGCCTATAATTAATTGTCCAGCTTACCTGTTGCTAAATTATAGTGGTACTTTTGTAGAATTGACCTCAGTGTGAACTTGGCACTTTCTAAATAAAATATCCGTTTGCCCACTCTTTTTCTGAATAAGTTCATCACGTCCATCTTCTGGAAACGCCTGTGATCTTTGATTTACAAAACCAAATGGAGGACAAAAACTGTACTGGAGGCATTTGTCATTATATTTAAAACATTTATGTTTTTTTTAATGCACATGCAGAAACAGGAAAAGAGCAAATGCAATTCTTGGTCTTCAGTCAACACTTCTCCAAGTGGAACTATTACAGTTTTATACGTTTTTTTTTTTGTTTTTTTTTTAAGAGCAAAAGTGAAGCTCGGCTAGCGGGTTCTGTTTTAGAAATAAGGAAACTTTATGAAACTTTACATTTCTATTTCTCTCCATGTTTAGATAGGACATATTTATGGGTTTTAATATAACTTAATCAATATTTTCCCCAACTTTTAACAAATACCATTTCCAATCAGCCCGAGGCCATAACAGCCCCTCAAAAGACATCCGGAGTGAGTCAAGGGGCTGACGAGTAATAACTCAAGCCCATCATAATTATTTCAGAACCGCATGATTGGGATTATTAGATTTGACCACAATTGTTTGGCATAATCTTTAGAATCATGAAACTAGCAGAAGTCTCCATCACCGTTTCCACGTTGTTTTTTTTTGTTTGAGGTTTGACTGGTGCTCTTTTAATTCAGACCAGAGGCTGCGTTTCCGTGATAAATTTGTGCCCAATTCCTGATTTACTGACACACGAGTGCAGGTGCAGCGCCACCAACTGTTTATCTTGAGGCGCTTAACTTTTAATGTTAGAGCGACTGCATTTCAATGAGCATCTGTTGACATTAACCCCCCTCGATTTTGTTTCAATGCAAACAGTGAATAGCTCGTCTTCTTCATAAGGTATATTATTAAACTATCAGTAAGCTTATACTGTTACAGCGGCGTAAATAAATGAACATGAAATAAAGACAATTGAATTGTAAATCACAATTACTTCCATGACCATTAGGCGGTAACTAAAAATTCATTATTGTGACAGCCTTTGTAAAACAGCAGGACAGACTGGGCTGAAAAGTGTCAAATTTTTTATGGATTTCAGCAAAGATTACAGAAGAAAAAAAGAGGTGGAACAAAGGTTGCAACCTTTAATCATCCTGAAAGAAACAGCTTTCTTTTTTTCAGAAAGACCGGTCAAAGAAATAGTCAATGAGGAATTACCTTGAGGAACAGAACCGGAGGCAAAATTTGAAATCAATTCAGAACTTTTGCTCCCTATTACATTTTAGATGTTCAGCTAATACTTTTATAAAGATTCAGAAGATGTGAGGGTCAGTGCCATGTGGCTTATGCCTTGTTCAAATAAGTGTATTTAACTTATTCCTCTTTCTGTGTGCAGAGATAACTGCACACTGCATTTGCCAGTTACACTAAAAAACTGAATTTAAGTTTAGTTAGGATAAGGAGTGGAAAACTACCGATGCCCAATTCTGTTGTTCTGTCTGTTAACTCTCTTCCTACTCTTATTTATGTACGATGTTCTAACTCCGCAGTCTGTTCATTTCAAGCAGGAGATCTCTTGCGTGGGCAATTCAATGCTGACAAGATAAGGCGGGAAATCTCACAAAGCACAGTTCCTGCACATCATCAACTCTGATAAAACACGTTGTTCTGCTGGTGATTGTCATCCCTCCTACGTTTCTCAGCCTCTTATACTTGCTGGAAATAATTTACATTCAGTAGCCTGATAATTGGAGACCACTGTATACTCACAAAGGCTCTGCATGAGCCTGGTGGTGAACCCAAAAATAGGACATGCAAGTTGCTTCAGAAGTCACCACACAAATGCCTCCGAAGGGAAGAACTGTCAAATATTGCTTTCACACAAATAAAGATATTTGTAAAGATGCATTACATTTCGTAGAATACTTGGTGGTACAAGTATTTCCTGTAACTCATTATTTTTTCAAATATAAATGACAAAACTGGTTCGTCACGGCAACGGGTGCTTTTTGTGCAGCTTTGAGCTTAACCAGGTCGAAGTAGGAATACACACCTATAAAGTTGACGTTGCGGATGTACTTGAGCAGCAGTGTGCCGTTGATCGTTTCCATCTTGGAGCAGAGGCCAACTTTTCCAGGACAGAGATCTTTGTGCATGTTATGGAGGGCATGAGCCATGGCGTAAACGGCGTCTATCACAAACTGGACCTTCCCCTCCTGTTCGTAGGATGAATCTTTTCCGATCCGCTCGTGATCTAAAATAAAACGGAAATTACAAGTCGTAAAATTACGCCCCATGTGGTACTGACCTCATAAATCCATGGATACCAAGTCAATTATGGTCGTTGACTTCATTTAACTTGTATACAATATGATTTATATATATATTTCTATGCTGTATTTTACTGGCAGAGCCACTGAACCCTGAAAGACGATCATGCCTAGAATACTTAATATGAATGGCATTAAAACAAAGCGGCAGCTCGACAATCAACGAAAACCATAAGAACCAAAAAATGATTGCTAGATGTGTAAAATCAAGCAAATGATAACCTTTCAAGAGGCCTGATTACTCAATTGTGAACCCATCTTTTTCTCACAGCATTTAGTTTATATCGAGATTGGCATTGAATTGTGCATGTTAACCACTAATTGTATGCAATTTCTTTTAGACATCAATCACAGAACCTTCTTCTTCCACAACATCCAAAAGGGTTTCTTGTGCAGCGTTTCTCATTATGGTCTGTCGATCACTGATTTTACCCACTGAGGGATAATTCAGTCTGTTATTCAGACTCTTCTGCCAACAAATATCCCAATCTGCCTTTCGCAGTGCAGCTAATAGCCTCTGCAGTGGCGTCATGCAAAGATGCGAACTAAAGCTCGGTTTAACTTTTAAACTAAGGAAAGGGTTTATTGGTGCAAACATAGATTGGAAATGTGGTTATATGATAAGACAAAGAACCTTCTCGGTGCACTCTTAAGTCTTGTTTATATGATCTCTTAGTGTTTATCCCCACAGTCATGGGCCACCTCACATCTATTAACCATGAGCGCAGAGTATGATAGAGGAGAGGAAGACATAGTGAGACAGGCCTAATCATTCTTTAGAATTAATGTAATTAGTTATGACAGGTGTATATTAATCATAGCCGGGCTTGTTCTTATGGTTTGAAAAAGTGTTAATCGCCTAGCAAGGTTTCAATTAGCAGCTTAATCCTTTTATTAACCAATGCCCTCCCGTATTGTTTGAGCAGAAAGAATGACAGTAGGCTGCTTTAGGGAAATATACCAAGAAGAAGGAAACGGCACCGCTGGAAGTTTCAGCATTTTGAAAGTAGCTTGAGAGGAAATATAGTTTGTACACATCAGTCACTTTGCAGGTTGGCTTGTTTACCAGTTAGTTTTTGTGAAGATTTTAATAGAAGAGATATAAATGACCTGTGGATACTTCTTTCATTTCCATTGTGTTATGTGTCCTGGTAATGTGGTGATTGTGAACACAGATAACGGTACCCTTTCATTTACCTTTAAATACAGCAAACTATGCCCTCAAGATGTCAAGGTTTTCTTTTTATTATTCAGTTTTCACAGAATACCAAATTGGTGAGAGCATTATCAGAACAGGAACAGAACAATCACATTTTGTACGAACAGATTTTAGTGATGGTACAGCGGTGAAGAAGAGGTCTGAGTAAAAGGACTCTATGCTGCAAGATGAATCCTATCAAAAAACACAGTCTCGATTCATACCCTTTATAAGATTTTTAAATGCTGCATTTTCATTCGGGACATCATCTGCCTCAAAACTTCAACAAATAAAATTGCGAAGTTACATAAAAAAATATTTGTTTAAAGGTTGTGTAAGTGAGAGAAGACGAGACTGAAGTTGATTGTATATTTATTGTACATAAAACGCCTGCATTTAAGCTAAGCTTTCTGTTGTGTGTACTAATGTGCCAGTCCTATATCAGCCATCGTTATAGGTTTTGTTGCGTTTCCTTCTGTAAATGAGTGCCGTAAACATTTACGACAAAAAAAATATCGTCGTTTCTCATTTTATCCCCACGTGCACTGTTCTCAATCCATTTGTACGCCAATATTCCTTCACAGTAGCGGTTGGTCGTTTTCTTCTTTCTATAGGAACTGATTCTTGCAGTACTTCCCCGAATGTGACAGAAACGTCTTTTAAGAGACGCTCAAGGTTTGAAAGTATGTGAATGCAAAGTATTGCAAATGCATGTCAGGAAATATGACAGGAAAGACAAGTGATTGTTGAAGGTTCAGATAACATTTGACACCGGGTCGTTCTTTGTGACTCGAGTGTCTAAAGAGCTTATTCAAGTCAAACTAAACGCATTGACACCCTGCAGTGGCGCTCAGTCAATGTCAATGTGTGTGTTTCCTTTTTGCTTTGAAGGTTAATATATTTTCAGAATAATTGAAATTCCTGGTGTTGAACTGTATTCAACCTGAGAAGAAAAAAAAAATATTTGGAAATTGAATGATTTGTACTGCAGCACCTCATTTCGTCTGTACAATCCAAAAAGGACTTCAAAGGGTAATTCTGAAAAAAATAGTCCATGTGTGCCCCGCATAATGTGGAGAAGTCGCAACACTGACCGTAATCAATTTGTGTAGTATTGGATGGGCTCCAGTGAAAATAGGGCCCTCTGTGTTTTTGCAAACTGTTTCCTAATTACCCCTAAATTGTTTTTGCTGTGACCTTTGGTAATAATTATACGCAAATATCCAAATTTGCATGATCTAATTGCTCCCATCACGGAGCAGTGTTTAAGTTCTTTCCGTAATTTTTTTTTTCAATTAAGATTAACCTCTATTTTGCTCAACTTTTCACTGTCTTGTTTGTGGCAACACAAAACCAGACGCTGTAGACGATGCATCGTGCTCAGATAGCAAAAAAACGACATGAAGCTGTTAATAAGGTGGAATTATGTTTTGTTTTCAGGCCTTGTAAGATGTGTGTGGGGGCCATTGATTCGCTCAAGAGAGACTTTTTATTTTTTATTTTTTTTAGTTTAAACAGATAAACAGTTTTTGTTTGTCTTGTTGTTACTTTCTAAATGCTACAAGAGGCAGATCAACATCAGTGACGAGGCTCCGAATGTTTAAAGGTCCCCTCCAATCAGGCAAAACATTTAATATGATTCTGATTAATAAGTAATGAATCTCATTTGATCTTTCCACCAGAATGTTTATTTTACTAATTCAAATATCTTAAAGGTTCTGGATGTTTGATTATGCAAATATTATAGACTTAAAAAACTTACTGAAAAGAATATGTTTCTGCATCATCCTGAAGTCAACATTGTGTGTTATAATCATATATATATATTACACTTCTTTGAGTTGATTTTTGTAGTTGCATCAGCTTCCAAAGTATTTAATGTCAAAAATATTGTTTCTTAAGATTAGTTTCAAGGTGAGCTCAGAGAAACCCTCCTGCAGATGAATGTTAAACAACCTTCGACTGTCAAACTCTGCACGTACATCAGTCTGTCCTGAAAATGGGAAACAACACAGTGAATGAAAATACATGTCTGCGATGGAGGGGAGCTCCGAAGAGCTGGAATATCACCGGTTCATCTGTTAAATGTTTGCTGCAGGGATGAGAAGTCTCGTCTTTTTGTTGCTGTTAGTCTCTTTTATTTTATTGTCTCTTACTATTGAAACTATTGTTTTTCTGATTTTTTTTTTTTTTTTTTTTTTTTTTTAGAGAAAATGAAGCCGGAATAAGATTGGCTGCTCCAATCATTTTAAATTAGTCTGTGTACGCTTATTAGACTGCAACGACTGGAAACAATCTTCAGTTGAGCGTTTCCACACCCATGTAGTCATGCTGTGAATTTTGGTCTGGTAATATCAGGCATGCGGTCATGCAGATAGGTAGTTCCCAGCCTTTTTTCAGCTTTTGAACCATTAAAGTGAAGCTGTGCTGTGGATGTGATGATAATCCCTCGTCACATGATTCCATACTAATATAGTGCAGGTTTTGAAGTATTTTTATCGCTGTCAAACTGAGAGTTTTTTCTTAATCTTTTCATCATGATGTGATCCCTTAGATCTTAGCTTTGGAACCACTGAGGTGGACTGAAGATTGTAATTCAAGTTGGGTAAAAATGCATTAGCAAAACACATAAAGATTTTCTTCTCCATGTAACGAGAATCCATGTTTCTCATTAACACGTCTCTCCTTGAAAATGTGGCAGAGAACACGGGGAAGAAAGGAAGGAATGGGGAAGTCTGAGGCTATTTGTGACTGTTAGGATCTCAAGATGTGTGGGTTATTGATTATGTGCCTAACGTGCCTGATAGAAGTTCATAATAAACTGTTTAATGCTTACCCAATGCAAAATATACACCCAGTAATCTACAGCTGGTGCAATGAAGCTGCTGTGGAGAATTGACTGAAGGCAACATTTGTAAACTGTGACAATGAAATGAACTCATTTTACTCTGATGTTTTTGTCAAGTTTTATTCTCTATATTCTTGCCATGGTCATAGAAAAGTTGCAGCCAATAATTCAAATAGGTAATCCACTATCAAGCAGTGTCTTCTACCCTTCTGTTGTCCATCGGAGCAGAAACCGACAAGATAATATCAGTGTATGACATGAATGTATGGCTCATCGTAAAAGCATTTTTTAGCGATCTGGGTAAGGACAATGATTTAATGCATGAATTGGGTTTACCCTATTAGTACTATTTAAGTAAACTGCATAATAGTTTTTAACCATATGTTTTGAAAGGTGTCTAATTCATTGGCATTGCCAGAGTGAAAATATGAAACTAAATCCATCCAATCTCACTGCTCCTGCGCTTAAGGAAATAGGTAATTAAGCAGCGTGTTATCATCCTTCAACAGAACCTGAAGGAATACCATAACACATTCATGTTTGGACACATACTGTCCATTTTAAGTGGCTTTGTTGACTGAAAGATGAACAAAAAACACAGTGAATGGATGTAACGATGTGCCGTGTGAAGGCCACAAGTGCAAAACAAGCATTTATGGGAATGAAAATGAAGCCTTGCCATTGTATATTTTTTATCAGTGCAGTATGAGTTTCTATAAAGGAAAGTCTTGACACACTGAAAGAACACAATGATCCAGAAAGCTCCAGGTCGTGCTGTACACTCTTACTTACAATATTGCTTTGAATGGAGGTAAATTGTTTCTTTCTTTTTTTTACCTCACTTCCATTCCAGGAAAAGGAGAGTGAAAAATTAGATTTTATTACTTGCACACTGTGATTTCTTTCTTTGTGAGGTTGAAAATGAATGCACTACCTGTCCATCTAATGTGCTTGGAGATAGGTTAGGTTAGGTTAGGTTAGGTAGATAGAGCGCACTGGATAGTTGTTTCGTGGGAGGTAAAGTTCATTTTAAATTTACTACGACACTTTAGGGGTCTATTAACACGGTCAGTTCAGAATTCTATGAGATATAGTGCTCTTTGCAATTATTTTGAACAAAGGTTGATCAAACAAAATATGTAACAGCTGAGGATGTACGAAATGTGTTTATGCAGCAGACACGGCATGAGCTGCAGCTTGACAGAGGATGCATTCAGGCGCGGCATTAAGCTGTTGGCCATACATGTTTCGGCTGTGTTCGGAGCCCAATACACAATCACTGTTGCTACCCATGTAAACAGAAAAGCAAAGTAGATTTGAAGCTTAAAAATATGTTTGGCGATCGCATTCACAAACGAAAAGTGTGAGTGAATTGCAGGCCGTGGATGTCGGCATCCGCCCTGTGAAGAGGGCTGCATTGATTAACATATCTGTTCCGTTGGACACATGAAACCGATGGATTCAAAATGGGGCTCAAATGTCTAGACATGCTGTTAGTGTTAATAGTCTTTTTCATAGATGTCTGCACAAATTAGGAAAAATAAAAGGTGTTGTGTAATATTTCCTCTTCGTATAGATCAGAGCTTTTCAAACGCACCAGGAAGCGGGCCGGATAGAAGGATGTCTGGGGGCTCAACGCCCACGCGCAATGTTTTGTCAATTAATGGCTACAAATAACGCCAATAGATGTATTAATACATGGAATTGACTGATTATGTGCATTTTATGGTATCAATTTGAGACGGCAAAATACAAGATGAACATAGTAAAACAACAAAACAGTATGGGCCTGTTTATGATACCATCGAAACAATTCCAAGCAGACATAAGGTGCTTACAGCAGGTTCATATCCATATTTGTTCAAAGGTGAAAACGATGAAATATTATCCAGACAGGCATCTTCTTGCAGGCCATAGAAAACTTAGAAACAGGCTTTAATTCTGTGAATCAGAGTCGTGCTCGCTCAAAATGAATAAACGAGTAGTTTCCACTATGAGCCATGTGCTCATAATCCAAAGCATGACATGACAAAAGCTTTCACTTTCTCCTGCCTACTCCACTTTTATGTCATGCATTACAACCTGCAACTATCAAAATCTATCAGAACACATACAATAATAATATAATTAAAATCAAATGTCAACCCCTGTGATTTGCGGTAAGTTTGTGATATGTGATAAAAGTTTCTCAGATAATGTCTAAAAAAATATTGTGGCCTTAGTTGACGGGTTTGACAGACTTCACTTGACATCTATTACAAATTCTCCCATTTTCCTGTTCTAATTAAAAACATTGGGCATCTTCCCCTGGGGGACGGAAATAGACTCGACAGCGCTTGTCATCATTCCCTCTGAAGATGCGGTCAGTCAGATTAAGTGAATCCATTGTTTCAGCTGCAAACTGTTGATAGCGAACCACATTTGCTTCCTCTAACTGCCTTCAAACAAGAATTCCTGGGGATATTAAATTCCTTTTAAATCGTGTAACCCCCATTGTTTTGATGCAGAGTAATAAATCTGAACCAAAGCAGGCCAGTAATGATTTTTCCAAAATGAAAACAAGCATGTCTGTGTTTTCTGCCTTATCTGCTGTTCAAATGTTGACATTTACGTTGCATTTTAGGAGAATCAAAGCCCTGTAGAACATCGGTGGGTTGCATGTGGTGTCCTTGATGTTTTCATTGGGCAGTGAAATTCAGAAAATTTAGCAGCCAAGCAGACATGTACTGTTGTCTGTTGGCCTTGATGACTCACGTCTGCAGGGGATGCAAAGCAAAAGAATGACTCAAGCCTTTTGGCTTCACTCACACCGTGACCCTCACCGTGAGCTGAAATGACGTCAGCAAGAAGCACCGCACCTGCTGAGGCTGTCATCGTTGCCAACAACGCAACAAGACAGAAAACTTTAATTATTGGTAATGATGCATGAAATGACTAGACTGTGGGCAAATTGCTCTACTCCCTATTCTATCATCTAGTAGGTTTCATATGTTAGGATCCAAAAACTGAAATACTGCTTGGCGATCAGTCTGCTCTCATGCTTTCATGCGTTAGTATTTGCTACAAGGCAGATTTTAGGACTATACTTTGTTCACCCTGAAATAATTATGATTGATGTGTCAGACCTGCTCATCAATACAAATTGAGTCATGCCACGGTATTTTGCAATTTCTTTCTATTACTACCAATTTGTCTCCTTTCACAAGTTCAGGCGTTACAGCAGATACTACTTATTCATTCTGCTCTGCAAAACAGGATCATGTTTTATGGTTCACCAGCATGAAATGCTGTGACTGTAGCAGTACAGTGAATGAGGAGCAGATCAGATACCCAAGTTGAGAACTACTGAATTCTTTGAATCAGACTGAAAGTAAACTTCTTTTTGAATTTTCTTTAAATCTATCAGACCTAATTACTTCCTGTAGCTGGGAGGTTTTCAGGTCTTTATTTAATCTTTTGTGGGAACCAGCGACTCGGTTACGCTCTTTATTCCATTTGGGGAAGTTTGCGATGGTGTAACATTTGCCAAATGCATCCGGTAGTTCTCAACATTGGTTTTGTTTTATGGGATAACGGGCTATTGTTCGTAAATAAGCTGCCAAACAGGGTTATGTTAGAACGTGACCTACATTTTTCTATATTATGTTGTACTATTATATAATAGGACTCAAATTTACACTGCAATGCAAGGTCGATGCTGAATCTTTGACTGGGATGTACAGTTTTAATGTCATTGTTTTACACAATATTGTGTGTGCAGCCATCGAGGGTATATGTTGGGTTCTGTCTTTATAGCTTGCTCGTTTTAAACAGTCACCTTAGAGCAGGGCTGCTTACCAAATATTCAAACTCTTCTGTTGCTGTAGGCGATACCTACACCAACACAGGTTTGTTTTAATACGCAGAACTGTTGCTCGCTTTACACACGATTATATCTCCTCAGAGTCTGTACTCTCTACTTGAGTGGCCCGGCCACGGAGATAAAAATCGCTTGGTTTCAATTTACGCAGCCTAAATTTTGTTTTAAAGTATCTTGTTTCACTCTTTTCAAACAAGTTTTTGGCCAAACCTGTCCGAGTCGCATTCACTTCAGTAACACATGGCTTCTGTGTGCGTAGCTAGCGTCTACTGATAGCATATGAAGCTTTTACAGCACATCTGTAAATTATAATTTTAAGTGATTGCGCCCATGAGGCATTTTGGGAACATCGGTAAATCGTAGAATCAAGTGATAGCTTGCGTGTGAGGTGTTTAGGGGACATGTGCTACAGAAAACAAACCTGGGTTACACTCTCCCCCTCTGAAATGCATGAGTACTAAAGATTTGTACCATAGTGTGACATGTAATTTTATTTTTTTTTTCTTAAAATGGATTTCATTGAATTGGTGTCCGTGAAAAGGTACCGTTGTCGAAAACCTTTGAACAACACCTAGCTCTACACCCAAAAAGATTAAAAAAATAAGAATCTGTCGACTTCGATTTCAACAAGCTTACAAAGCTCGAGTTATCTTTGTTAGTGAACTACAGCTGAGTAAATCTTCTGGCAAATAGTTGCTTGTTAAAATGAAAAGGTTGCTTTTCCTACGGCTGTGTGAAATCAAGGATCCAGTGTGTCGAAGAATACAACGAATATTAAGTGGTAAAGTATTTAGTTTCGTCTTCATCATTGAAAAAAAAATTGCACCTGCTAGAGTGAGAAGATTGACAGGCGTAACAACAATACATTTCTAAATATAAAAATTGCATTATCTTTAATGCGTATAGCGGCGTCTACATTTAAATGTTGCCTTTGGCACATATTTGAATGTTTACTGCACATACGGGGATTGAAGTAGTCTTGATAATGTTTTGTTTCACGCAAGGGGTTTAGCAGTGACATGACCTGAAGATTTGAGATGACAATGTAGATTGTGAAGCTACACAACAAACCTTGTCCTCTGGGGCAACAGATATAAGAACACTGGGAAGGAGAGCAGCAATAGGAAGTGAATTATACATCCGCACTGTGTGTTGTTTTCCCTGCACACAAGTCAAGTCACAAGTCAGGTCCAATTTAATGCCTCAGTCCTGGAAGATGACCTGTTACTACTCTGCTGTAATGGTACATAAATCACTTGCCAGTGACTTGTACAGTGCGATTAAAAGCTTTGATATCACACAAATAGAATAATTACATGCCCATCTAATCATGTTAGTACTTTAAGAATATCATTTTCCAGTCCCTGGTGGTTGATTATAGTCTTCCACTGATTTTTTTTTTTGTGTTTTTTTTTTGAGAGAGAGATTTAGTCTTTCCTACTTACTAAAAAAAAAAAAAAAAAAGCTGCTGATATTGAGTAAACCATGTTTATAAAATGTAATTGCAGGAACACTATTTTAAGGGTCAAAGTCTGCCCTATTTTAAAAAAAAATGTTTTTATTATAATGACAAACAAACACCAGGAGTAGAAACTGGAAGTTATTGTGCTTCTAAAAAGAACAATTGGGGGTCCAGTGATACTGCTTGCAAAAAGGCTCTGAGAGAAATGATTGCACCTCTTGCCTGTAAAAGTTTACTGCACCCTGGAGGCTTCTCGGAGGACGAGAAGGGGCAGCAGCAATTTAGCTCAAGAGCAGCCACCATGACAACTGATAATTACAAAAATCATTTACGATTACGTGTTCTCCTCAAAGTGTGGATTGTTGGAAGTATCTTTCTGTTTTGTCAGGGGACACATTGTTATTACGAGAGTTGACAATTAAGTCGCTACTTAACTGGTTAGCTTTGCCAAGTCATCTATTGTACCAATTTAGTTTGTCTCCGATGGTATTTGGTGACATTTGGAGGCTGCAGTGTCCTGTATCAGCTGGATTAAAGCCAGAAGACAGACTCGTACAGGTGTCAGAGAGTGCAAGGAAATATTGAAATATGGTGTTTCTTGTGTGTATTGTCCTTTTATAAAACCTGACAAATTGAGTAATTCAGATATTTATTCAAAGTAAACTATTATTTCTGGAAAAAGGTGGATTTTTGTCTTAAACATACCAACTGTTGTACTGATGCTGACAGAACTGGTGGGTACCTGAAACTACTGATTGGCACAATGAGTTCGTAAATGGATTGTACTAAGATGACTTTTCCTACTTGGTTATAAGTGCTTCCAAATGCTGCATTGAACAACCAAACAAATTAATATCAGCAGTGGTTTACACCTTTACAATAGCATTATTATTAGTATCATTATCACAATTTGCTTCTTCTGAAAGACACTTTAAACCTGCAGTAACAGATTTTATTTTTTTAGGCCACTTGGGTACAGTGTAAACAAATTGTGAATACAACAGAATAATCTCGTCATCTTTTAAAGGAGCGGTTTGTACGATTTAGTGAAATCTAGTGGTGAGATTGCAGATTGCAACCAGCTGAACACTCGTTCCAGGCAGAGAGGAGAATCTACAATGACGACCAAACTTGTGAAAAACGCCAAAGGCACTCTCTAGTGCTAATGTGTTTGCTTTGTCCCCTCTGGGTTACCGTAGTTACACGGTGTGCTGCATGAAAGAGGACCCGCTTCTGACATCTACGTTAATTAGTTAATGATTGTTTTTCTGGCTACTGTGTGAATGTAAGGCCACTATTCATTCTCTTTTTGCTCTTTTTTTGGTCTCTACCAACTCAAATCTGTTGTTCCTCAGCTAAATAACTGTGTCTCATGACAGCATGCAGAAAGAAAATGTGCATAAACATATCAGAAACACCATGAACTTCAACTATCCAATACAAACAACATCACACCCTGACAGAGCTTTAGTTGTCCTTAAATCATACTTCAAGTTATACTTTCCAAAAATATGGAACTGGGTCTGTATGTTCCCTTTTGTAAATGCTAAGCACTGGGAAAGATACTTTTCCACAAGACACAAGTGATGTGTTTGGCCTGCAAAAGGCACCATTTTCTTCTGTGGCGTTGAAAGTCTAAATTCTTTTGGAAAGCATCCAAGAATGCACAACTGTGGGCACAGAGGCAACTCTGCCAAATACATTTTTGACAAAATCTTCTGCACACTCCCAAATGCTGTGAAATCAGGTACCCATTTCTGACCTACATTTTTCACATTTATCTCTTGACTTTTTACAGATAAACTTGATGCATCTCCATGTCCTTCATTTAAGATCTGATCATTTGATTGACTAAAATTCAAAGTCTTTTGGAGAAACTGGAGTCACACCTTATTAGGTAGTGGCCATAGCCGAATGTAAACTGTATTATTAGAGCTTTTTTTTTAGCTGAAAACAGCACTCTGAGTACCTTGTTTACCTGAAATGTCATCGACTGGATATGTGTTTATAATGTAAATGGTCTGTACTTGTATAGCGCTTTATCACCTTTTGGTCTCAAAGCGCTTTCACATGGTTTTCCCATTCACCCATTCACACACTAATGAGACAGATAACCATGCAAGGTGCTGCCATCAGGAGCACATTCACACACCGATGGTACACCATCGGGAGCAACTTAGGGTTCAGTGTCTTGCTCAAGGACACTTAGGCAGGTGGACAGGGGGAGCTGGGGATCAAACCACCAACCTTTTGATTAGTGTGCAACCCACTCTACCGTCTGAGCCACAGCCTCCCTAAAATGTGCATAACTGAATAATGTGTTTTATTGTACGCAGGGAACTGTTTTGTGCACAGAACTCGAACATGTGCAGCATTAAAAGCCGGGTTACGCTATAAAAGAATTAATTTTTCTGTTTTGATGCACTGATCGGCTGTATCAAATGTGTGTGCGTGTGTAGTTGTTCCAAGCAGATACATCTGAAGGTGGAGCAAAACGCAGCAGTCATAGGGATAATGGTATTCAATTTCAGACGGAGTTTCTTGGAGGGCATTCAATCTTATAAACATGAAAAGTAAAATGGATCTGTAATGAATCGAAGAAAAAAAAGCTAGAGAGAGACTTCCAACCCTGCTTCTATTCACTTCTCCACACGAGTTGCCGATCGCTGCAGGAAGGAGGTCTTAAGATAGATAGATAGATAGATAGATAGTTACTTTATTAATCCCACAAGGGGAAATTTTTTCAGATTTTTCTATTAAAGTCATAATGCTGTTTTTGGAAAGTTATGGGACGTGGCCGGCGATCCCGATCCCCGAATCGGTAATGCTGGAAATGTTTCGGGGGAGCTGTTCAGCGGAGCTGATGAAGAATACTGGCGCCGTTAGTCGTCAATGCTGAATAGGTGGATGTTGTAGGTTTTTCAGCAACATTGCAGAGGACAGCTTCTCCAGTGTTGCTTATTTGTCTTTCAATTGTGTGCATCACTCAAGCACATACACGGCTTTGAGGGACAGATTGCTTTGAAACGTTACAGGTGCCAGCTTTAAATCAGTCAGTCTGGACTACTTGAGATGCAGTGTTGCGCTGCACTGTGTGGGGGGAGACAGGGCTGGAGAGCCCTGCTGATTTTAATGACCTGAAAGCCTGTTCCTAATGGGCTGACTGGATTTGCTATTGATTATGTTTTTAGTGCATGCGGTGGTATAGTTTTGCGATTGCTGTTGTTGTCGCACACCGCAAATTAAACTTGCCAACACACGAGTAATGGGAACGTTAATTTCTGTTGAAAAATTTGAGATTCCCGTTCACTTATCTGCACCCATTTCATTTAGCCTAAATTACAGGAGTGTGATTGTTTTATTCCCTGATGACGAATCAAGGTATCAATGCATAGCAAGTACACACACACACACACACACACACACACACACACACACACACACACACACAATGTATTCACAGCAGACCCAATAAATATTCTTGGTCATTGATTGATTGCTCTACATTGACCCAGAGCCTTCTCTGTTATTAAGTGCAGACTCACTTGTACACTTTTTGATGCCGGATCCTTTCTTCACAGCGTGCCGACTGAGCTTGCATTGGAAGTTATTCTCCCAAAACTCAGCGAACCAAATATTCCTCCTGTTGTTCTCGAGTGTTCGGCTGACGAAGTAGCGATCAAAACCTGAAAGAAATAAGTGACACCCGTCAGTGTCATTTCTTATATTTTTACATTTCAACGGACTCCAGTTGTGTCCAGTTAGGGTCACTGTCCATTTAGTACCTTTTTTTAAATATATTTCAAACATAAGCAGTATAATACAAACAAAAAAACAAACAGAACAACAACAGCAAAAGTACAACTAAAAACAATGCCTAATTATTTTTTTTATTAGGTAAACATTTCAAATAAAGTTGTTCGAACTTTATTTGATCAATGAAAATAAACAAAAATTAGCTTTTTATTGTGGTGAAATATATGTTTTAAGTTGCTTAGTTATAGCTCAACTTTGATGAATTTTTCTATGCATTATATTTGTAATGATTTTGTGGCATAGAAACATAAAACATATGTATTTACACTGTTTGCATAGGGCTTCATTGTGCAGTGCATACTGTGTTTCCCTTGCACCACTTCATTCACACTTTACTGACAACATCTGAACACTGGCAACTTCACAGTAGTAAAATATGACAAATATACTATATATGTTACAGCGTTGACTTAATCAATATTAAAGGTAAATAAACGACCCAATACTTTTATGTTCGACGCGGCAGCGAGGGGGCAAAAATTGGGAAGTACTCTCATTAAAAATGTATTTATGTTGGAAGGAGAAATAGTTAGTGGAGGGTAACGCACAATAAAAAAATAAGCAGTAAAGCTGCATATGTATCAATATTTAATTGAATTCAAACTAAAAACAAGACAATAAAGCATTCTGAGCACCATAATGTGAATTTTGTCGCTGCGTGTACCTTTGATGGACTGTCGCTTCGGTAGGATGGTGACGGCACCTTCTGCCATTTCTTCTTGGTTCAGTATTGGAGATATTTTGGAGCCCCAGCTGTCTGAGCCCACCCAGATGAAATGTCCGGTTTGATTGGCCTTCTTTGCTGCTTGAAGGAGCCGCCTTAGGGACAGAGAAGAAGAGCAATGTGTAATTGCAGCATATAATGTTATTTTCGGATATATTTCAGCGGTAGTGCATGCAAACTCGTGTTTCCATTTAAATGCACCCTAAAGAGGTGCTACAGCTGCCGTACGCGTCTTTACATGACCAGAATATTCTATTTTTGAGTCTGGATGAAGTTTCACAGAGGCACTGTAGTGAAAATGAAAAGTCACCACAGACTCTCTGTCCATTATCAGTGCAGTGGACTTCTTCCTGGCTGTAGCAGAATGAGACCCTTGCCACATTCGCCCAGGCTTGTTGCCAGTGGACGCAAGCTTTGGGAGTCGTAAAAAAGTGCCAACAAGCTCTGCTGGAGCACAAGAGTTACATCAGGAAAGCTTGAGCGCAGCAACATAAAATTTAAACACAGCCACCTGGCAATGTGATGCATTGCCGACCTTTACATTACCCCGAAGATGCTCGGGCCAAAATAAATATTGAGCATCATATTGTGCCGTACCAGCGTCAGTTTTTACGTGGCACATGCTGTTCTAAAGTCTCATCAGACGTCATAGTTGCATAAAAGAGGACGGTACAAACTTGTAAAATAATTCTATTTTGGGCGAGCAGTGACTCGTCCGACCAACGTCATGTCTTACATGTCTCTTTACCTTATTTTTTATGACTGCCAGGATTTATGTTTGATTGGTATTGATTTTTCTCTCAGTCTGGTCTCCAGAAATTTAGTGAAATGAGCATGTCTTAAGATGCAATTATGTGCACCATGTAGGAAAAATGAGAGAAATTGATTTTCTCACTGCCGGGGGATTACATAACGGAGACATGAGTAGACAGGCTGTGAAGTCTGATGTGAAAATAACACTGGGAAGTAAAGGTGTTGTTTTGGGGTCGTGAATGAGTGTTCTCACTTCCCATCAACGTTGACAGGACAGCTGTACTTCCCAAATTACATTGAGTGGACTGTACTGTGAGTTAAATTGCAATTATGTTGCAGTGGAATCTTAATATTACAATATTATTTTGCTAATAACTTTGGTTAATTCATTTATTTGGTTTCTTGTTTTTGTTGACTTGAGGACCTTCCACTTCCTCTTCCGATGCAGTGTTGATGTACGTGTATTCATTACAGCAGTATTAAAGGACCAGTGTGTAGGATATATGGGGATCTTTTGGCAGAAACGGAATCTAACATTCATAATTAGGTTTTATTTTTATATTCATATTCAGCAACCCAACTGGTAGAAGCCACTAAATCCTACACACTTAAAGTATTGGCTGCCATTCATTCTGACTCACGGGATGTAAAACGTTGGTGTAAACCTGCCGTCAGCCGTATATTTCAGTCAGCATTCTCCTCCCCCGTTCGCGTGTTATTTCAAAAAAATTTCAAAATCCCCATCACCCTGGCATACAACAAAAACCTCCGAGCAGCGAGCTACACTTTGAAAAGGGCAAGTTTTCACAAAAATTTGGATCATACAATAAGGCATCACTGGTTAGTTCTGTTTGTTCTTTTGCAGGTATTTAGCCCTTTTAATGCCACGGCCCGACTCATCATGTGCAAAGGTTCCACCTGAACAAGTCCCTGCGGGTGCAGCCCAACTGTTCTCCAGCACTGACTGAGCATGGTGGAGATCGGTCTGCAAAACGGCCTCCTGTTTTATCTGCCCAAACTCAACCGTTGAAGAAATTCAGGTGATTAGAAGGTCAAAATAAAATGGATCATTTCTGTTATTGTGAACTAACTAATTGAAGGAATCAAATGTTCAAATAATCAAAGTGAAAAACAAATTAAATAAACTTAAGTTAATCTAAATTAAATGATTCATATCAGGAATCTGTGTTTATCTCATTAAATGTTGAGACCATATTGTTTTCTGACATGGCAAACAGAGATTAGGACGAACCTATATCTGGCCTGATTATGAAAGACAAACCCATTAATAGTATTTCCTGTATTCTTCTGACACTGAGATGAGGCAGTGTATTTATATAATTCTATCATATTACAGGGCTCCATTTAAAACAGCTCAGTCTCCTACACTTTCTTTGTAGGCAATTTGGGGTTCTTATTATGCTGCTAGAAGCTCACACTGACTGAGTTCAAGGATAGAGCAGGCATGCAGTGTTGAAATCCCCCTGGCTTTCTGTAATTACTATATATCCACACTATTACCCGTTATCAGGACCGGATTAAGTCAATGAGCACTGGGACTTCTGCCCTGGTCATCATCAAGAGAGCGCCCCAAATCTCTGCCCACTTCCACAAGGAATAAGTTTGGCCTACGAACTGCTTGCCGGGAAACATTTTCCCCTTACAAAGCCACAACAGTGCTGTTGCATGTTGATTCAGCCTGCAACTAATTAATTCATTCTTAATTCAGACAATCCGTCTTAATAATAGATAATGAATTTCAATTGATACATTTGTGTCCCCACAAGGTAGGGAGGGACACGATTTACTGTTGTATAGCAGGGCCAGATTATAATAGATGGGAACAGCAGGGTGCAGTAGATGCCAAATTGCATTACAATGCTATTAGTGGGTTTTAAAGGTCTGGACACAATATAAGAAACACTTTTTAATGTAGGGCTGCTCAATAGATTCCTAATATTAAACGGAGTACAGTCAGCCAAAGTATTTGTGATGTGGAATCACCCTTTTCAGAATGTTATATTATTATATACAGTATATATATATATATTGAATCATAGTTAATAATGAGTTAATGTGGCTGCAGTACTGTAATATGGCACCAGTTGGATGATATTTTGCACCTTTTGGATAATATTTAGTTCACTAATTATCTAAACAATATTAAAATATTGTGTGCGTAGATTTACTATCTAAAGAAATTGACTTGACTTGAAGCCTCTGATCCCACAAAGTAATATGTAACCAAAGCTGTCAAATAAATGGGGTGGAAAAATATTTTCCTTTGAATTTAAGTTTCAATATAATGTAGCATAACATGTAAAACAGAAATCTACAAACTTGCACCTCATTACCTGAGTAAATGTATCGATGTATGTATTTTAATGTACTGTATTTTAATATTTACAACTCGTGTTTTGCGCCTATGGCAACAATAAAATGCAAATATATACTAATACAAGAAATATATTCCATACTTAATACTTGTAGATATTACCATGTGGGCAGTAGAATATATTATATATTATATATTATATATATGCATATATATTATACAGTTTAACGTCATTAAACAGTGAGGATACATATGTGATAGTTTAATGCCAGCTGTGAATAATAACATTGATCAAACACATTTAATGTTTTAGATGTTTGCAGAGTTTGAAACTCTTAAATGGCTTTACTTCATCAAAACTGAGTATACTGTCGCTCAAGGAAAATAATTCTGTCAAATGTTATTGAGAGAGTGTCCAACAGTGTTTGAAAGAAATATCCGGAAAAAAAAAAAAAAAACATTTTGGTAATTGACACCTCTCAGGATTTCACTACGCTCACCTGATGTCATCCTCATTGGCGAAGATGATGACCACTCGAGCGTTCGGGTTCTCACTCAGCCGGCGAATGATCTTGTCAAACTCTCCAACTCTTGGTTCACGAGGGATTTTCACTGACTGCGAAATGCAAAGACCACCTAATTGGAAGACAGAAAATAAACATTTTCAAATTTTAACATTAGCAGTATATATAAATTCTGCAGCTTCAGGTGTGTGTCTCTCTTCTTTTTTTTTTTTTTTTTTTTTTAAAGCTCCTTGATACCCAGAAATATGTTTTGGAGTTTAATTTAGCCTTTCTTGTGTTTTAACCCACATGAATCTTTTTTCAATCCTGTGGACTTTTTTTTTTTTTTTTATGATAGATGCACTATTAAATGTGTACAGGTCTAATATTTCACAGCATGAGGGATGAAAGGTATTAAAAAAAAATCTTTCCTTGGACCACAAGGGGTAACTTGGAGAGCATGGCTACCCATCAATTCAGGTTATGGCCCTGCCGTAGAGAACAGGGGAATTTGGAAGGACATAAATTTTGTAATTGAAAACTGGCTCCATTTGTTCAGAGTAATCTTTCTGATGACACGGGTTGTTTGACTTTTGTTCAACTTGCAAAGTACAGTTCACTAAGGTCGTCTAAAGTCTGACTCCTGCCGGGGATTGATCCGTCTTTTGAAAGAGAGAGAGGGACAGGGAAAAGTAGCAGGAAGTATATGACTTAAATTTCCCGCTTTAATTAGTCAGTTAATTGCTTGTTTGTAAATCTATAGTGTTGTCCAGTGAAATCGATTTGTTTATGTAGTTAGGCACCGGCCAGCACAACACCTACATCTGCAGTAATTCTCCATGGATGAGTTTAAAGGTCGTCCTCACCCTCATAGAGATTCTCTGCTATTGAACAGGAGAATGAAGGCAGCCGGGGACGTCCCCTGGTTACCAAACAAGCGGAGGCTTTTTAATTCCCAATGCTACATTTCAGTATAACTGTTTTGTCACCCTGCCAAAATGCCACAGAGACCAGGTGCATGCTAATGAATTTCCCTTTCGTGACCCGGTACAAAGCAAGCCCAATGAACAATCAATGCAGGGATAATACCCTCTAGTCCGGTTCACGGCAGCCAGGCTCACACCATAAAACAAAGCCCGGCCCCGGCTCAGATGCTAATAGGTTGGGAAAATGGAAATATGAGTAAAGAATAGGGGATGCCATTAAATTTACAATGATGTTGGTCTGCTTCACTCATGGGTACAAAAAGTCACTTTTTATTAAGCCAGTTGAAGGCTTCACTCAGTAGCCTGCACTATTGTTCTGATTGCAGACTCTGGATGAATTTAATGATGTTTCCCTTTTCTTCAAACTCTGCTTTTGTCTCTTCCACCCGGCTTGTTTTTAAGGCAGACTTTGTGTATACGTTTCCTATCATGCATGTCACAAGTAGAACACGACACTTTTTGGCCGATACATACATTCACTTGGCTGGTTAATGGATTAGCAGTTCCTTCACTGGAGGAATAGATGCTTTCTTTTGTGTGTAGTGGCCCGTGTCTTGTTCATGTGTGTTGTTGGGGGATGTTTGTGTCTGCACTCGGGCAAAAACCTTTTTGTTTTTTTATCACAACAGCCACATCGAACCCCTAATTTCCTTGTTTTTCTATTCGTAAAATCTCACTTGAGTTTTACAATGAATACAGCTTTGTCCTTCAGTGGTGTCATGTTTCAAAAGTTTAATGAGCGGGTGCCAGATGCATACACAATGTATACATCAAAAGGCATGCGTTTGCCTTTTCATATCACCGTATCACTCCTTTAATGTGTTTTGGAGGCATTATTTTACCCTCCTGTTTGCATCATATTTTCATATTTTATAAAGTAGATTTCCATAAAGATGTTGATTAAAAATATTACTGGTCTGGAGGTATGTAATTAATTAATGCCAAACTCATAAGTAATGCTATCAGGCAGAGATGGCTGCTCTGGTGTTGCTAAACAAGTGATCATATGATACAGTCTGTGATATTACACTGCTTTTTTTTTTTTTTTTTTTTTTTTGCCTTTTTTTTTTTGCCTTTTTTCCTGCATAGGCATTAAGATGAATGTTGCAAGCACAAATACTGATCTGCAGATGATTACATGGCCCACCTATGTCCATTAAGGACCCATTACGGGAGAGGACATGCAGCTTGTGTCTGTTCCACCATGATTGACATTAAAACAGAATTAACCTGCTGTCATTTTAGTGGACTGAGGAACTAAATGTGTAAGAAACAGTAAACGCATAAAGCAGTTCACAACACTTCTGCAATCTGTGTGCTCCTGATTGTTGAGCCTTTGCCTAAACTGAAACAGAGGTTTATTGTCTACCTCTGTGTCTTTACACTTAGACCACCTGGGAAATTTAGCAGCGGCGTAGAAGCGACTGTGCTCTCAGAGACTCTATCAATCATAAGATTCAATGTTTTTGCCTCACTGGTACTTCAGTCCCCCATTCCCCCAACATCTGCTGGATGGAAGCAAGGCACTCATCCCTTACTTTTCCTCTCACTGCACGGCAGCAGGCTGCAGCATTGCTTAACTTCCACAGAGAATAGCCGGAGGACCAGGGGGATAGAAAGCCAGCTTCTGGGAGTTGAAGCACACTGAACAGGGGGGGAGGGGGAGATGAGGGGGGGGGGGGGGGGGTGAGGGGGAGAGGGAGGGATGGGGGAGGGGGCACTGCCTCCACGAGGCCACTGCCATCACTCTGTCAGTTGTAGGATAGGCACAGCAATTTGTTTTATTGCCACAACCATCCATATAATTGTCCATCCTTCCCTCTCTCTCTCTCTCTCTCTCTCTCTCTCTCTCTCTCAAGCATTGCATGGTTAAAGACATGGTGCCTTGACTGCACAATAAACTCTGTCCCGATACCTGAACCAGGTTCACTATGTTGCATAGAAAAAAAAGTAATGTGTACGTTTAGTTTTTTCACAGCAGTTTTTTTTTTTTTTTTTACAGAGGGCAATTATAAAGTTTCAAGACTTCTCCTGTCGAGCACGAATGGAGCGCATCGCCGTGACGTGCACCGTGCAGGAGAAGGCTATAACCCTCGTGGGTAAGTACTCCCGAGTTACATCACTTGATCAACATCAACACCCGAGTCGTGACCACTGGTCCGTGCACGTTTGCCGTGGATTTAAAACATGAGCAGGGAGCACTCATTAGATTTTGGGTCGAATTGTTGCCGAACAGAAAGAACTCGCAGGAAGCCACAGCTGCCGAGTCGGAGCTGCGGGGAGCGACGATTGTCGTTTTTGCAGGTGAGGAGCTCGAGGTTCGTCAATGCGCCGTGAGCGAGCACGTCGTCATGTTGGAGAACCAAAGTGCCACTGTGACACCGTTGAGATGAGCACCAGTGGTCACAAAAACCAGGGTAACAGGTGTTGATGTTGATGAAGTGATAGAACTTCGAGTACTTGCTCATCAAGGTTTATTGCCTCCTCCTGCTCCGTGCACATCACGCTGCTGCCTTCTAAATATTTGACTGCTCATCTTCCTATAGTTCCTGCTCACCGCTTACTTTATACCAATATGATCTAATGAAACAAATCTCATGACATGAATCAGATTTTCAATAACACACTTTGCTTGATTCCATTATGCCGTCGAACAGGATGTAATTAAGATCCACTTGAAGACTTCTCCCCTACTTGTCTACAAACCACTTTCCGTCTCTTTCCTCAAACTCAACCAGACCACCTCAGAAAAATCACCTTTTACTTAATTTATGTCTCTTGATACAAACAAGGTCTTCTGTTAAATAATTGAAATGATCCAAAAGTGATGTCTGCAGATTAAAAATCAATGGTCTGTGTAAAAGCAGATTGAACAACAGGGTTATCAACACAAAACATCAATTAATCCTCAATTGCAGCTAGTGTGGTCATTTTCCTGATAACCTATTGCAGTTTGCCAAAAACCCCAGTAATTATCTGCTCATAAAATCAAACAAATGCTGCGTCAAGTGCTGCAGCGAGAGCAGAGAACTTCACGAGCAGAGTATTTCTCTCCGAACACTCATCCTATACAACTCTTGTTTTTTTCAGCCGCATCTAAAAACCACCTCTAAAAATATCCGTTGCTCAGGAGACTGCAGGCCTCCTCTCTTGTGTCTTCCATTGTCAGCCTCAGTCTCTGCTCTCCTAATAGCTCGCACCACTAACATTCCCTCTCATTCGACACCCGCGGGAGAGAGGGCGCTGCCATAAACATTAAATATTCCCCGAAGCTGTTGCTGATTGCGGCTCGTGTGCCCGGTGAACAGCGGTACAGAAGCGCGCAAAACACACCCGGGTGGGCGGTGTGGTGAAGGTGCGTGTCTATAAATAGCCTGATGTTTGGGATACCTTTATAGAGGAAATACTTACACAAACAGCTGGAGGACATTAAAAGCAACATAATGGCAATGTTGCTGCAACGGCGCTGATAGTCGATCAGTTTTACATTTGATGGAGGCTCGAAAAATTGTCACTTTCTTGGATGCCGAAAGAAATCACCAACATCAACAGGAGCTAATTCTGTTGCCTGGCAGCAGATGATTTGTGAGGCTGCAGAAACAATTGTTTAATAATTACAAGGCCAGTTGTTGCACAGAGCTTTTGAATTTCCATCTGCTTTGAACAGCTGTGTTGTTCCATCAATCCGTTGGTAATTCTCTCTATACTGTGGTGCTGCTGACCGGCGTAGCAAAGCTCACTGTGATCTCAATGCTTCACATTTTACGAGCACTGTCAGACGACATCAAAGTAATGTCTCATTTAAATGTCACTAACCAAAACAAGGTGATGTGGATGGCACTAAATAGGGAGATGAAAAATATCCCCTTCTGATTGAGTAAATTATACACCAAATGATGGATGCAAATTAGTTGATCGTTAGCCTGCGATAAACTGGGACCTGTCCAATGTTTTGCTAGCTTTCATCCAAAACAAGCTGGGAAACTGGTATACCCTCCCAGGAGGGAGAGGAAATGAATGGATGGATGGATGGGATTGATTTTAAGTAAGAAAAAAAAAATAATAATAGCTTGCAGGTAGTATCCATTATACCTTGTTGCTCAATGTTATCGGGATGAACTGCAGGATGTGTGCTGTGCTTTCATATTGGTACATTATCTATTTTTACAGATGTGTTGTTCCTCGCTTATCGGAAGACAGAGAATGAGTGTGAGGGAGTGAAAAACAGTGGACTGAAATCATTTGGGAAACTGGCCCTGAATTAAAAGTGCCCAGGTTCAGTGCCTTGTTCCAGCAACCGTCCTGCTAAAGTGTCTTGGAGCAAGACACTAAATCTCCTCCTAGTGTCCCCGAGGCGCTGCTCTGTCGCTGGAGCTGCACCCTCACCTCACTGTGCAGGACTGAAGGAATAAAAGGGAATGAATTTCTCCTCAGGGGATCAACCACAGTATAATATCCCCATAATAATTATCATAGACTGCTGAGCCACAAAGATGCGTCCAAGTACCATATTCCCTCCATTTCTGCCACATTAAGAGCAGAGCTCAGGTGAATTAAAGACAATAACTGGCCAGCAACATGTGGGGAACGTCACAAATTAAAATGTTGGATGAAACGTGCTCGGTAGATATTGCACATTATTTGAGCCACATGAATGGCTTTCATATTAGAGGGGAGAAGACGAATGGCCTCTATTCCACCTATATATCAATGCAATTCGTCTTTATTATGGCAACCATGTTTGTCTTTTCTCACATCCATAACCTTTATCTACCCTGTCCGGTCAAAGGAGTCTTCCCACAGTGTCTGTGTAGTTTCTTTTGAAATTCATTTCAAACACAACGACGTGTCCGAGTTTATTTTCTGCACAGCCTGGACAACTTATCAGAAACCTGCTGAGTCTACAGGTTAATATTGGAGAGGAGCTTTGGGCTGGATCATGTGATGAGCCCTGGATGCTGCATTGTGTACTGCTGGGAAAATGAGACTGAAGTGTGTTTAGTGTGAAGCCGGAGAGAGTCAAGTTCCCCCTCTCAGATATCACTGAGCAGCACACAAACACACGCTCTGTCTGGCTTTGGTCTCTTAGTGTAAACAAACTCGCATACCGGGGAGCAGAGAAGATACCGAGAGACCAGAGAAACAGACAGACCTGCGTCACGTAATGAAATGAAATGAAATATGACACCATCGAAATAAATGGGATCATATTGAAAATGGTTGCATTGTTGAGAATTGGTTTTCTGAGTCTATTCTGCTGAATTGGTCTTCATTATACTGAAAATTGCATTCGGCCAATTAATTTAATAGCAAACAAGACAAAAAAAATATAGACTCGCAACACTCGTGGGGCTGAAAAATGATTTGAATAATCTTCACTCAAAATAAATCTTACAAACATTCTAAAATACTCCTTGAATCAGTTTCTGAAATGATCCCCTGAAAGAACGTTGTACAGTTAAAACGGTAAATATCTGATGTTTGACCCTTCATATTTTTTTTTTTATTCTGTTTTAATTTAGATTTAATTTGAATTTGCCAACTTTCTCCAAAGATTTGAACTCTATAGGCCCACCGGTGTTTTCTGTTGGAGTTCATGTCACGAGTCGAGTTGGCATTGTTCCATCTCACATTTTAAAACGGTTCAATCACAAGTTTCCAGTATTACTTGGATAGTAGAGCTATAATGCTTAGTTGTTTATTTGCCAACTATTCTAATAATAAATCATCTTTTACATTATAAAATGCCAACGTTTTCTGATGCTAGCTTTTTAAATGTATATATTTTCTGGTTCCTTTCGTGCTCCATGATAATAAACTGAATATCTTTGGGTTTAGGATTTCAGTCGGGACAAAACAAAACATTTTAGGCTTCACATTCAGCAATTGCGGACACTTTTTACCTTTTTATTTTTAAAGCCAAACTGAAATAAAACATGATGGAGTGGATGTATAATACATAATTATGTAACAGAAGCCATTTTAATAAGACAATCTCTTTGATACGATTTTGGTGATTAATTCTGACCAGACTAAATGTGACAGTCACTCGTGATGTTGATTTCAGTTGATTTTGCTCAAGCACATGAGGCTACTATGCTTTTATCGATTTTTTTTTTTAATTTTCTTACTCAATAACCACAGTTCCTCTGCAACCTGGCTTTGTTATCTGATGGAAAGAAAGCGGTGGTGCTGAATATTTTGGTATCAAAGGAGCAGAAGATGAAACAAAATGATGGGAAGCAATTTTCCAGATTGCTGTGTAGTCTTTTATAATGAGTTTCAAACACTCTCATGGGGAGATGCTCTAATGTTGATGAGAAAGACGTCTGCATGGTGTGTGAAATTAGATTGGATTGAAGAAGCTTGTGATGCATCCTCCTATAGGTTTTCTGTAAAAGGATTATAGCATCTCTATAGAAATACAAATATGATATATTTATAAGTATATATAATGTAGCATTCATCAAAACCCTTTATGTATTTATAAGTATATATAATGTAGCATTCATCAAAACCCTTTATTCACATACTATATCACATATGTGGTCCAATCATTTTATTCAAACGGCTTAGATCATATTTTTTCTTTTTCTTTTTACCAAAACTTTGGTTGATCTTCAATTTTCGAATCTGCTGAGAAAGACTGTGAGATATGATCAAAAAGCTGAGACTGCTAAAAGGACATTGTGTAGAGGCAGTTTATTTTTTTTCCCAAGGTCAAGAATAAACTTTCAATCTCAAGTTTTAAAACAGGAAGGACTGCAGTCCTGAAAGTGTTTAGAAAGATCCGTCCATGCTGAGGAAGACTGGGTGATGCAAATGAAAGCTAAAAGTATCATGTGATGAGACTATTTCTTACCTATCTTTCAATCTTATTCCGGTTACACTATCGTGTTGCAAATACTTGAAGTTCACATTTTTTTAAATCAGAAAATACAATGCAATGGTGATAAATAGAGGTGCAGTTGACTGGTTTGGTCCTCTGCCCTGTAGGTGGAAGAAGTGGAGCTGTGATCTGATGTTACCAAGCCATTAAGCGGTTAAAGGACAGAGCTTGATTGTGACCGTGATTAGCCGTGCTAACAGCTGAAGTAATGGATGCCGCTGTCCACCCAACACTTTGGTCCAGGCTGAAATATTACCTTCAAATTTTAAAAATACAATATTGTGTTAATTATCAATTCTAATTACTGCAGTTATTTCCTGACATTTTATCTATTCGTAGAAATTACTGCATGAATTCAATATGCGTAATTCCTCATATGGCCAAATACACACAGCATAAAGATGTCTTGTTCTTTATGGGGTCATCTGAATGTCAAGAGATTCATTGAGATGAAAAAACGTGTCAGAGTCAACAAATTGCCCTTTTTTAGTCCATAAAAACGTTTTGGAGCTGCGGACGCTCTCCATTAAACTCTCCATTAACTATTGCAGCGCTTCATGCTTATTATATTAGCAGACTAACAGCCCAAACTAAGATGATACATATGACTTGCTGGCCATCAGTGTGTTGGCTGTGTCACCGCCCGTATGTCAGTATGCTGACATCAGCATTTAGCTCAAGGCACAGCTGTGGCCTCCACTGTTTTTGATGTAAATATGTTTTGAAAAAAATCATTGCACCCGGAGCTGAATTTCTTTTATTACATTAAACCTAAAGAAAGGGAGCGACTACAGGTGCTCTGGACCTGCTGCTAAATTGTCTCTTATGAACTGCACGGGTCTAATCTTTGGTCTATGGACCAAAAAGAAATGATCCACACAAGCTCGTATTGATGACTCCGCTAACAACCTGTGAAAGTATATACGAGACCCCAACTGGGTGGAACTGTAGTTACGCTCTGGCCTCAAAGTTGATGGATCAACTCCAAGTATTTGTTGGCATGGCTATTTTCTTAAGCCAAATGGCAACCAGTCCTGGTATTACATTTGTCAGCAACTCTGCTCTGATACGAGGTCGTGTAAGTCCCGGAGGGAAATGGACCCACTCTCTTATTTATCTCCACAGTGCAGGGGAGGCTCATGAGGGCAAGAGGGCAGCGGTGACAGAACATGCTATTTTGTACATATTATTCATCCCACGCTGTTGTAAACATGCAGTGCCCCTACTGCAATGTATTTTACTGATAACACCTGATTACTGTGCTGGAGGTTCCCCTCCAGAACTGACACCTGCTTGTGAACCTCCAATATGTCTGATATAATGTACTTTAATTTCATACCGTGTTTTGCACAGATGATTGACAACATTTTGACAGTAGTCTTTAACCAAAATAGATTCCTTTGAATATTGTTCAATACAAAACCCACAAAATTTAGCCTAATGTAGGCTGTTAGGAATTTTGATCTATTCAGAACTTTAATATATTCAGAGGAGCTCTTGTGTTTATCACAGCGTGTTTGAGAATAAACCTTGAAACACTGTTGCTGCTACAACAAAGATGAGCACTGTGTATGGACGACCATGACACATTCAAAACTATTATTTCAACTCCGGGGTGTAAGGACAAATTATTTTTTTCTGTCGGCAGGAGCTTGGGATATCCAGCACTGCCTTATTTTTCAGCACTTTTGAAGTTCTTAACTGTAATAAAAGCGACGTTTTTCAGGCGTGTGTCAGTTTGACCTGAGGATACACACTTCATATCCACTGTCAGACATTTTGATCATGTTTTTATAGTCTTTAGGAGAGAAAAGTGTTGTCTTTTCCTTGTTCATCACCAGCCATTGAGCTGGTTTTCTGGACAGTATGTTTTCTATTCAGTACCCAGATAAAAAAAAAAAAAAAAAAAAAAAAAAAACGAAGTTAAATGACTGCAGGTTCTAGGGCACGTTCGATTTCAGAATGACTCAATGACATTTTCTTTCCAAGTGCAAATGATTTATAAATCAAAGGCAGACCTCGAAGCGCTGTGAAATGAGCTTATCTACACTGTGGTAAAACGGCTCACCTGACAACCGTGGGATTTTTCCTCTGAAGCCAAGGAGAATCCACATAGCAGGGCTCGTGCTGTGAAAATATCTACTGCTTCCTCTCGTGATGCAAAGCAAACATTAGTGGTGCCGACCAATCAGGCGTGGGCATGCGTGAACAGCTGCAGTTGGCCTTCAGGGGCACATTCTCACTTTGTGCTGTGGAAAATTTCCTGGACTTGGATTTGATGTTTGACTCTCTATCAGGTAATATTTTACTTTCAGTAGCTTGCACGACAGCATGTTCGTGAAATCACGGCTGACTTTATGACTTTAAATCTCTTGGCATGGCGTAGTAGTTTTTTTTTTTTATCAGGTGGGATATATTTGTCTGCGCTGGCATTCGTCAGTGAAACCTGCTGATGCTTCCAGCAGCAGGTTTTGTGTGGTCACAGACGAAGAGCTGCAGCGGTGGCGTTTTTGTTTTGTGAATATGCTCACAACTACACCCACTAATGTTCATATGGGGGTCCGTGACTTTGCTCATGTAAATAAGTAAAATGGTTTTGCAACTTAAAAAAAGAATAATCCAAAATCTAAGGCTCATATTAACTGTGCATCTTTATTCCATTCTGTCAATTCAATTACAGGAGTAGAGCCACCACAGTTACATTCGTCACTTAGAACACAATACATTAATCAGCAGCAACTTATAATTGATTGTTTTTGTAATTTTTGGAGCAAAACACCAGTATGTATTTTATTTTTTTTCCAGTTTCTGTCATGTATGATAGCAGATGAAATGCCCGTGGGGTTCGGACCATTGGTTGCATAAAGCAGGAAACCTATTTACATCACGTTGGGCGATGGGAAATTATGACAGGTATGTCTTGTTTTCTGACACTTGTAGAGAAAATGATCAGATAAAGAGTTTATAATGAAAATCTTAAGTAGCTCCTGTCCTTAAGAACTGCTTACTGTGTATCCACTATACCGTGTAAGAATTGCTACCAAGTGACAGGGTTTTACATTTGCAGTTAAGAGTTTTCCCCCGGTAAACATATACAAGTGTGACACACTAATCCTGATGATGTTGTTCAAAAGCACAAATATACAGTAGGTTTGAAGGTATGTTAGAAATATTGACTAAAAACCAATGCAACTCTCCTTGTGTTGTCCAAGAACACTCGTGCAAAACAATATCACTAAAAGATTGCTGCTGGGTTTGAACACTGGCCCACTACAAATGACATCTTTTTTTTTCATGCACTTGTTTCAATATAACAGAAAATACTGCCTCTCCTTGCTTCTGTCTAAAATGTGCTGCACCATCAGACTGCACCAAGGTTCACCAGTTTCCCCTAAGCTGTAGCAGGATCCAACTACCTGAAGGTTCATCCATTTTGTAATAAAGTGTCTTCACCTTCAATATTGCCTCTGCAGGCCCCAAGACAGGCAGGGACCAGACCTGTCGCGCCGGCTGTTCAGCGTCTTCAACATGCAGTAATGAACAATCCTCACATGAATACTCCCCTTTTGTTGAATTGCTATCGTGCCAAAATAGTTGTTTACATGCTTCTGCCCTCAGTGAGCACCACGTTAAATATTTCTCGGGAACGACTGATATTCTTTCATCAACTCGCATAATTGCAAGAAGTAATTAGCACCAAATGTCGCCTTTGAAAATTTTGCAGACAAGTTAACCTTCTTCGCAGCTTTCAGTGGAAGCGTCAGCCTGTTTTTAGTCCAAAGAAAGTATTAGATGGGATAACAGAGAAACTTTAAGCTGTTAAAGTAAACCCGCAGATTTGAGTTTTGTGACGCAGGTGAAAGTTTAAGATGTTTTGTCATGAAGTGTTGGCAAGTCTCCTGTGACATGACGGAGATAAAGCACATTATGCAAATAGAAGATCTGTGACAAAGTCTCGACAATCATTCCCTCTGCGCACCTGCAGCTAAAACCCCTCATTGATTTTCAAACTGTCTAAGGAACCGAGTTCCAGGTGGTTGAAAGTAACATAAAGCAGCCTTTGGAAATGTAGCTGGCAGTCTCAGAGACATGAAACCATTTGTGAAATGCTGCAAACTGGTAATCAAGCGAGGTCATGAACAGTGCAGAGACGTGCTAAATGCCCAGAGGAGCAAAACAATGCAGCTGAAGTGGAGTTCCAAAAACAGGAGGAAATCACCTACATGTGACTGTGTGAGTTCAGTAAATTACTTCTTCGTTTCTATGTTTGTTCAAGTCAGAAGTTTAATAGTTCAATATGTGTTAGTATTGTAAAAAAAGTTAATATTTAGTTTGAGATTTGTTTTTTTGGAGAATAATATTCCAGCCTCTTGTGTTTTATACTCACATGTAACTGTTGAACATGTGGACTACAGTGTTTGTAGCTGCATAGGAAACCCTTAAGTAGTGTAAATAATGTCATCAGGTGGACAGTGTTTGGGTAATGAGTGGAAGGATGCAGATAGATGCACAATCCAAAAGTAAATCCCCTTTGAAGCCCAACAAAGCATTCATTAGTACTCAATGAGGCCTGATGCAGGAGGAGCAGCTGTCTAAGCCCTGACAGGGATTTCCTGTGTTTGACATGTGGTGCCAGAGGGACATGAACTCCTTTCTTCCACCCTTCATTCCTTCCTACCTGTCATCTGTCCTTTATGCCTTTCTTTCTTTCCGTCACACAAAGTATAATTAGAACTATAGACGGACACCCGGAGAGCGCAGACTTCCGCCGAGGTCGATATTCAACGCAATTGTAACAACTGTATATGTCGAGATGCATTTCCAAATACTGAGATTGATGTCATGATCTGCTTGAGCCTGGCTGAAGCCTCACATCTCTGCTGTACCGGTTCTCCGCTCAAAAACCGAACTGTCCCCGAATGCCCCACGGCAGCTGCCTGCTGTATTAAGTTTGAGCAGGTACATGTGAATCCTGGAGGATAACCGGTACCTCTGAATGTGGATTGTGAAATGGAGCTGTTGTATTTCTAGAAATGCCTTTGTTTTATTCTTTATTTATCTTTACTATCACCTACCAGATGTTGAGATGTACAGCGTTTTGTAAGCCAAATGTTGTATTTCGGAAAGATAACGAATGTGAAAAATAATTTGTTGATCCGACGCGTAATTTGGATTCTTTCCCAAATTTGATTGGTTCTTCATTGGTCCAAGTGACACCGTCCAAATCTCATGAAAATCGTGCCTTTAGATCTGCTCTGAAAACATAACTTCCTTGGTGGAAGAAATAAGAAGCTACATCATATGGGAAATACTGTTGAAACTCCAAATTTTCAGAATGCATTATTTAGTGACTTGCTTATTTTTTTCCTGTAATTCTTTTTATCCCAGCAGAATACAGCTTTGAATATGAAATCACTTCACTCCTCAGACTGTAGTGGTTTGTCTTAGTCATGGACATAGCTTAATAATGGCTACAGTATCATAAGCTTTCAAGGGGCATTTACATAATAACTAATATCCTGTTTGTATTTCCCAAACATAAACATGTTTTTTTACTGAAAACTCTTCAAACAATATTTTTTCTCAAGGCTTTTCAGGTTAATGGGTATTCACATCATTCCTCTTGACATGTCCCTCATGACAAAGGGTGCCGTACGCAACCCTCATTTCTATCATTTGCATAATCTCCCTGTCATCCTGGTGCTGCTGCGTGCTGCCCTCATCTTCCTCCTCCTCCTCCTCCTCCCCTGCTTCAACTGTCATTCAAAAAAATAATCTGATTAATGACGATTTCAAAGTATCCGCCCAAATAATCCTTGATGTATGAAAAGTATGCCAAGAGACAAAACCAAAAATGGTCTTAAACATATTGGAGGTTTTACTTCATAGGCCTGCCAAAGAGCATCACCATCTTATTCCGTAAAACCTACTAAATTTCATTACATAAGGACAATAATAGGAAAGTGTACAATATCCTCTGAAAGAAAAACCACACTACTTTTCACGAGGTGAGGATGAAATGACAGAGTGTCAGCCTCCATTACTTCAGAAGACCGTACGCTCTCTAATAAGGACACTGGAGGCATAGCAGCTTTTCAGAGGGAATCACACTGAAGGAAATCTACTTAGGAGCCAGACTTGCGCATCAGGGACAGTCTTGCATTTCAAGGGTGACGACTGCAAGACATGATGTTTTATCCTTCTTTTCTTGTAGTCATCTTCCATAATGACACCCCAGCCTGAATCCCACGGGGCGGTTCGAGAGATGGGAAAGAACCTAAATGAAAACACGTCGATCTGAAAACGGCTGTGTCTCAAAAGATGTGAAGCTCCGGTGACAGTCCAGCAACTGCAGATGAAATGGTTGTCTGACACGCCGTCATACGGTCCCCATGATGACGCTGTTCCGGATGCCCAAATTCAGGGGCTGACATACAGGTTCTGTATGTGAAGCTGGCATTAATCATCAATGCCTGTCTTCCCTCTCCTGCGTCTGTACTGCTGGAGAATTCTTTCCCTGGATCTGTTGTGTCCTCTTCCATTGAAAATACACTAACAAAAGTTTCATTCCTCTAACTGTATAATTTGTAGGTATACGATATTGTGGTATTTGGATGTGATTGTATGGCAGACAACCCTATAGGTATTTTGAGCGTGCAGCTCATGTCGTGTTTTGAAATGAAGCGACCTATAGTGGTCCTGTAACTACCAACCATCTGGTGTCCCTGAGAGGTGACAAATTGAAGATGGCGTCTATATAACGTGACGTGTGTTCAGGAGATTATTCAATACAAAAGCTTACCGAGCTGCAGCAGACAGCACTTCTCTTCTAGTTTCCAACTACGAATTGAGACCGTATTTTTTTTTTTTTTTTTTTTTTTTTTTTAATGCATTTTTCTGTTGCAACGACGATGAGGGGGTTTCGTAACATTCACGCACAACACCATTCAAGCCGTAATTTCAACCCAAACGATTATCTTTACTTAACCTTTTGTGCCTAATTTAAGATTCACTCCTGTGCTCGTATTCGAGGGACAGAACAAACAACCTGTACGCTCGTTTGGGTTGGACGACTTATTTTTTTTTTTATCAAGTCTCATCTTCAGTGTTTCAGAGTATAACTAGTTAGACATTTAATCAGACATGACATAAAAAAAAATGTACTCTCTACAGTGTAGAAATTATCCTAATTCATGCAGCACACAGTCACCATGGTTACAAGAAGGGAAGTAGCCTAGTTTGGACTTTGGCTTGCTTCTTTTTAGCCTCCCTGGTGTCGTTCGAGCGATGACTAATGGCCTCGTCTTTGACACAAATATTTCAACGACTACTGTTGCAACTGCCGTAAATTTGTGACCAGAGAATGAAAGATGCTGACTTTAATGACATGTACTGTGTTTCTATTACCACCGTGAGGTTGCTATTTTTTGTCAAAAGGAAATTGTCTTGATGGCTACAGGACAGATGGCCATGACATTTGGAACATATGATTTCAGTGATGTCACTCACACAAGGACTTTTTTTTTTCCTCTCTCCCCACCAGCAGGTGCCACTTTGGAATTGGCACAAATATTTGTTCAGAAATTCATGATTACCAGACAATGAATTCAAATGACTTTGTTTATCCGACAACTTTTCTTCTCGTGTCAGTTTGTCCAATACGTTGATTTATTTACACAACCTTTTGTTTCCTATTATAATGAGCGTCACAGATCCACTAGCATGGCTGCACACTTGGATCACAGTGTCACAGTTATTATCTACGAGATTAAAAAAAAAAAAAAAAAACTCCTACAAATAACACGACTTCGGATGCAATCCTTTTTGGGAACTATCCTTTTGGCAAAATGCACATCTTTCATGTTTTTAAAAATAATACTTAAAAATAACAAGTCCCGCAAGCAAAATATCCGCTGGAGTCATTTTCTTCAGTATTTCTTATTCAAGGAACAAGTTGAGTGAATTTTAAGAAAATGGAAAGCAGCACTCGGCAAGAAATCCAGTGGAAAGCTTAGCCCCCCCAAAAATGTAGATCATGATTTGACTGCAAATGACATCAGAGGATTGTTATCCTCTGATTTGTTGCTGCCTAAGAACAGATTAGTAATAAAGCTGTTACAGGTGAATTTAAGAGGCTCATACATGGTTGAGGAAGTGCAGCTGTTGACGGGTGAGTGACCATTCCTCGATTTAATGTAGGTTGTGACTTAAAAAAACTGTAAACTTCTATAAAACAAAGCACTGCAGATGTTTTGTCAGAAATACCATCTTGATTATGAGAACATATTGTTCTAATTTTAGGTTTTTAGTGGAAAATATGAAAAAAAAAAACTTTTGTGGGGGCAAAACTTTGAAATGTTTTTCAAAGGACTAATACTGAAGGAAATATTTGACCTCATCTTGACAGTCAGCCTTAGACTTATTGTACAAAGGACACATGCCAGTCCTCCTCGGTTGCCTTTATTGTTCTCACTCTTTTCACTTTGAGTTCACACCTGCTCTCACAGAAACATTGAGGGTTATCCTCCGAGATATTGAGTGGCCCCGTGTCAAAGTGTTTTCCGCTCCACACCGACACTCGAGTCCAGCCAGTCTGATCAAATGCCAAGAGATTCCAGTTTAATTCGGTTTCCACTTGAAGGCCCAGTGAGCTGGGATCAAATGATATCAGATTCTTTCCCCACCTTGTTTTATCTAACATCTAACACAGCACTTCAACACCTACACCACCCCAACCCCTGAGACCACACACACACACACACACACACACACACACACACACACACACACACACACACACCACACCACACACACACACACACACACACACACACACACACACACACACACACACACACACACACACCACACACACACACACACTCTCATTAATGATTTGTGAACACAAAGCAGCCTATAAGAGCCTGCACTCTGTTGAACGCCACATATATTCTTTTATTTGCTAAGAAGCAGCAAAGTTAAAATACAACTAAGTGGACATTTGAATGGCCAGACTACTTTTGACATGATGATTATTCTGTCTTTTTTTAAATATATTATGTGCAAACTTTTTACCCTTGCCCTCCAGCTAGCCTCACACAGAACTATTAAACTGCAGGATAGTGTGAGGGGAAAATTAAATATGTCATAATATCCAGTTATGAGCTTGAAACTGGCTCTGCACTCACCAGAGATATAAATCTCACCACAGAAATAACAGCTGCAGTGTGTTGATGATAGGACCTCATAAGCATATGGTCTGAGGGTCAACACAGCAATCTGTGTTTACTCTGCGTCCTCAGTATCTCCACTAAAATATCCCCGAGAACAAATAAAGCACTAATCTTGGGGTTGAGCGGAAATTTTAAATTGTCTCAGTGTTTGTGTAAGTAAATATAATCTAAAATGATACAGAACAGTTTTTTTTGTTTTTTGTAACTACTTGTGGAAATGTGAGGTGTGGACTTCAGTCCTGAGCTGCTCAAATTTTGTGCCGTAAAGTCTTTAAACATGGTTACAAGATGCTTTATCTTAAAACGAGCCCACGTCGTGTTGCCAGTTAGTTCTTTAAAACATATCTCTTTACAAAATCCTAGTTTGTATTGCCACATTTGTGTGTAACCTTTGAATTAGAGGCCAGCTCACTCATCTAAGTTCCTTCCACCTGGAAAACATAAGCTTGTGTTATTGTTGTCCTTCAACACCTGCTGAGCCTTTTGCTTCAGCTGTTTCTGCAGTGACTCTTTCATTGGTCTAGATGTTGTGATGGTAAAACACCAGTCAAAACTCAGTTATTGTCTTTTAACCTCAGCTCTCCATTTTAGGTTTGTGATTGGGGTCACGTCAGCTGCTCATTGCCTTTTGTAGCAATTAAAGTTATATAGTATGTTCTTATTTCTTAGTGAAAAATGAATTGTAATTTCCATTATACTTTTCATCATTTTCATGTTTGTCTTGTTGTTAAGGCTTATGACACGGTTACACATACTTATGCACATGCATTTATTTATGTTATTTTTGTTGGAGTTGCATAAACACCACCTGACACAAATGAATCAAGCTGAATCAGTTCAGTGACTGTAGAAAAGTACTAATAATTTGAGCGCCTTAAACATTTATTTTTAATTTCTAATTCCAGAAATGCCAGAAAATCAACATTGTTTTTGAATTTGCTTTGACGTCCACAAATCTGCCATTCGGAGCCAGAACCAGCCTCATCTTGACACAAAGCAGCACAGTGAAGTGCCACGGTGACGTTATGTGGGTGAGACTGCTGCTCACTATGGCCTTTGGCTGCTTAATGAGATGGAACATTTGGCCAGTTCGGATCTGGCTGTTTTATTATGCGAGCAGAAAACTGCAGAACCCATTTAGCAGCCAAATACCTGTGGTTTTGATTTTGACAGAGCTGCTTGCTTGTCCCCTGTGTCTCGCGCTCTCTCTCGCGCTCTCTCTCATAATCAATCAAAGCCTGAATTAGAGGAAAGAACACAGGAATTAGACAATACTTCAGCATATTAAAAGCAGACATGTAAAGGTTTTTCTCCAGTCGTCATGTTTGAAGGAGCTATGTCTGCCAACTTGACAGATATTTTGTCTGAATTTTTGTTTCCAATTGAAAGCAGTGAAAAGAGCAAAGACTTGTCTCGAAACAATGATTTAGTTTGCGTGGTTGACAGTTTTTCGCCAAACGCGCCGTCTTTCACTGTCAGGTGGTTGAATTAAGTGACAGCGCAATTCAAGAGTATCTTCAAAAAATAAGTCAAAATTCAAAGTCCCTCACTGCCTTTCCAGAGCAAATACAGTTTCGTACAAATGGCTTTTCAGAGTTGCATCAAATGTCTACCGAGACAGATGTTTGACCTAATGTGCTGACACTTTCAAAACTCTTTGTAGTTTATCTTTGTCCTGACATGTCTTTAGAGGATGCTGGAAGATCTAAATCCATCCAACATAATGTAATTATTTTTCAGTTTGCAGTGTATCAAGCCCCCAAAACATCACTTTAATCCCAACACAACATGCCAGTAATACATGTATCTAACCTACATGATGCAACAGGTCTGTTGCAGCTCCCCTTGGAGGCCTACTAAATCTTTCTAATTAAGATGTGACCTCAGGACACATGATGGATTTAAACATGTTATCGACAAATGCCGTAAAATCATTTGGAAAGTATGAGATCTCTGTCGCTGGAGAGTGAATTTGTTTTTTGGGCTTCAAGCATTCATGACCAGGTGAAGGCCTGATGTAATGGAAGGCTGCGCTGAGTGTTGATAGAAATGAAACGGAGGTGCCTTCAGACATTTGAGCATAAGAAGAAAAACATCAGTTCCAGAAACGTGTGTAACTGTGGGTTCAGCCTAAATCCATGGTACCCTTCATTGTTTAAAAACAAAGCAAAATGAAAGAAAGAAAACACGGTCAATGGACAAATCCTACCTTGAACACTTTGAATAATTCTTCTGTCGCAAAGAAAACTCATTTTATTTTGATGTTTTGAAACTTGAATCATTTGAACAAGCTTTTATCGACATTTTCTCAAACTTCAAATTTTTAGCTCTACAAACTAGTTTTACAGTCGACTGTCATTTTCCAGCCATTTGAAGGCTGATTGCACCTTTAACAAAGTGATCATTGTGCCCGTGTATACCCCGAGGTTTTGTCCTTTTTATGTCCCTCCTTTTTATGGGAAATTAGGGTTTTTAAGAACTAATGGGTTTTTAAAAGCTAATACTAAAACATTAAAGTTCTGTTTATGCACAGTTAGGGTTAATTAGCATGAAACACAGTCACATCAAGAGTCTGGGGAAAATGAAATATACAGTTGAAACCAGAAGTTTACATACACTATGCAAAAAGACACATAACACTTTTTTTTCTCACTGTCTGAAGTTAAATCAGACTAAACCTCTCCTGTTTCAGGTCCGTTAGGATTACCAAAATTATTTAACTTTTGCTAAATGTCACAATAATGAGAAAGAGAATTTCTTAGAGAATTTTATATATATATCTGCAGGAGTAATCTGCTGCTGGTGCCTCTGCAGGAAGGCTGATGATGGGCAGCAGGTAAGAGCTGGCAGGAACAAAAGGGATGCAGTGGCACAGAGAGTCCTGGACACGTCGTCGTGATTACATTGTGCTACAGAAAAGGTTAGGGGTCAGACCGAGGGAGCGCCGGCAGCCCCTCCCTTCCCCCCTCTGCACCAAACTGCTGTAGGCCCCTACACTGTACGATGCCCCTGTCCCTATGACGCTCCAGGGAAACGCTGCAGCTTAACTTTCACGCTGCTTCACTGTCACTGCTTTGGAAATCAAAGTCCCTTTCTGCATCGCATCTACTGCACAAACCTGTCGCTGGTAACATTCCTGGAGATAACGGTCGCGAGGTCACATGTCAGGGTCAAACAGCAACTCAGACTCCCGCATCAGTCATAGCAGCCATCTCTGTTTTTAGACAATTAGTCAAGAGTAAAGATGGATCACCATCTTCAACCTGTAGGAAATGTTGGCAACTGGCATTTTGTAGTACTATTTTCTGATATTGTATATCCCAAACGATAAGTCAATTAATGGTTGAAATAATCAGCAAACTAACTGGTTGTGAAAATAATTGTTTGTTGCAGGCCCACATAAAACAACACATCTGTTGATTCGTTTCTCAACTAATAGATTACGGTTTACTCTTGTTTGGTCAGAAAATAGTAAACAAACAAAAAAGTCTACCAGTCTAAAGTGTCTTGTTCTGTCACAGCCTATAGTGAACAACCAAAAGATATTAAATTTATTGTCATGGAGGACTAACGGAATCAGACTATTTAAAAAAAAAATAATAATAATTAAAAAATGACTCAAAATGATTTATTGAAAATCTAAATAACAGCAAATATTTATATCTCTGAGGCACTTTGTCATTTATGTGGTAGATATTAACGCAACCGCAACAAAAGCCAGTCTCTTCAGAACTAGCTTGCTTTTATCTTTAATATGAACATGTTTTGCAAATTGTGCATCCCTAATTGTAAAACTGACAGACTGACATTTAAATAATCTGTTATCAAGCGTCATTTGTGGGCCGTTTTCTATCTCTTCACTTGCTCCTTTCCACAACATGTTGCCATTTTATTTGCTAATATGTTTGTAAAAAGACTGAATCATAAACTACTTTTTCCTATATTGAGTTCATCAATTGAAAGTCAGCGTTTCCCACTTATATATATGTATATATATATATACTGTAGATACTTAAGCAAAAAAAATGACTCGTGCTGCTTTTTAAATCATAATTCTCATCCCCCAGCTTTTTTTTTTTTTTTATTATTTTTATTTTTTTATATACGTCTTCTTTTAGGATGTTTTATTTAGCAGAAATTGCATATTTAGGAGACTGAATTGTTTGTCCATTCACAGAGGGAAACACTTTCAGTGGTTCATAAAATGCGACTCGGACAGCGAGAACCACTTCCACGTCGGTTTGAATAAAGTCGGGCATGCTTGTGGAAATGTTTGAAGAGAGACTCACCGTCCTCCCGAGACTTTTGAATAAATGCGTCAACGCCACTTTCTCCATAGTTTCCCTCCGAAGCAACTGTGGACACGTAGTTCCAGCGCATGGCTTTGACAATGTCCACCATGGCCTGAGCCTGGTAGGTGTCCGGGGGCACCACCCGGGAGAAAAAGTCGTAGCGGGTGTTATCACTCAGCTCCGGAGCCGTGGAGGCGTAGCTCACCTGAGGGATCTGTGGAGGAGGAATAAAGAGACAGAGATAGTTACATGTTGTGGGGGGGTTTGCCATATCATATTGTGCCCCATAATATTGGAATAATTTAGAATTGATGTCATAATGTGACGCAGCGTAACAGCGTTTAATACGCGACATGCTCAGTGCTGTATGAAGTACCTGAAAGACACATTTGAGTAAAAGTACAGATATCTTATCAGAAAATGACTTGGGTAAAGGTTTAAAGTCATAGATGAAAAAATGACCTGAGCGCTGTAACATCTACTGAACTGTTGCCGCGGTGGAAACAAGTGAAAAGTAGAATTTGTGTAATTCAGCTATTGTTCTGTAGTCATGACTTTCTATCTGCCCCGCCTGGAAACACAAACTAAACCAGGGCTTTGGCCACTAATTCACCAGATATGATTGTGGGTTGTTTGTATTGTAGGCTATACATTTTTTATAGATTTAATTTTGTAGCCGTTGTAAGATGCTTCGGGGAAATATATTTTACTAAAAGTATTTATTGTATTTAGAAAATGCAATGGAGTAAAACAAAACAAAAAAAAAGCTCAGATTCCTTGATTCAGAAGGACAGATTCTCCCCAAAAAATACTGGAAGTACTCAAACAAAGTTTTTCTACTATGTTCCGTTACACCACTTTACCTGTCAACTGTGTGCACACTAACAACAAGCATGGCTGACAGTTTATACAGAATCTACAGTTTAACTGAATGTTTGAAGGCAAAGGGTTGACATAAAACTATAGTAGTATATATATAAAAAAAAATTCAAAAAAATTCAAAATTAAATGTTTTTTAGTGTTTTGTCATACCATCAATAGTGTTATCGCAAATGCCCCGAAATATAGTGACATTATTTTAAGGTCACACGGTGAAATATAATAACAAGATACTTTGTGTAAAATAATTACATCTCGGCTACAGCAGGACATTTCTTGCATGGAAACATGACTATAATACGACACCCAGCATGCGCTGAAATATCTCAACTCTTTAAATATCTCGGCTTTAAATAGTCCTGATGATCTCAGGCTTAGCTACAATACTTTGACAAGTATTATCCACACCAGTCAAGCGACACTAATCTGTTCGTGAATTCACACGCCTGTAACATAACATCAGATATATTTGATGTTCAATAACATGTACGCACAAAGATGCTCTGCCTCTCTGGGGCTAAAATCGTAACATGTTTGTGTCAGAATCCGCAAAGATGTTATTGTTTCTTGCAAAAAGTGTAACCTTATCGTGTGATTTAGTGCAGTTTGAATTCAAGTCAACACAAAGTAAAATGTTGACGGAATGGAAGGTAATCGAAGGACAGTCAAACTTATTTCACTGATGAAAACTGCTTCGGATAACCTTGGAATTTGATTGAAGGAAGTGACGATGTTCTTCTGATAAATCTGTTTTAAAACATCTAGGACACTAAAACAGTTTTAGCTGGCAAGTGCAACTTTCACACTTCTTTACATGCTGCTGTTCTAAAAGGTTTAACTCACTGTTCTTAGTTTCACTACAGAAATCTTTCCACTGCCTCTAGCAGGAAAGTCTTTGTCTCAACTTCTGCTTGCTCAAGTTATTTCAGATTTATGGCCGTCATAGCTTCTGTGATCTTCCTATGGCTTCTGTGCTGCACAGTTTGGAAGTTAACTGACCAGATTTTATGACATTTAATAATGTGTTTCATGGTTTAACTTCAAATATGGACACACTTTTTATGCTGATGCTCTTTTTTTTTTCTTTTTTTTTTTTTTTTTTTTTTGGGGGGGGGGGGGGGGGGGGGGGGGCTTCATTGTGATAAATTCAGCCGGTCGATGGTAAAAAGCAGAATCACAGATGCTCTAAGACAGAATAGAGTTTGACTGCATCTTCTAAGGTGCAGCACTAGAGAAGAATATCTGTCCTCAAGCGGCTCATGCTTCTTTAGAAGTCTTAATCCATGAAATCATGTAATTATGTTATCATAAAAACACAAAACACTTTAGTTAATATACAAACAAAAGAGCATAGTGTTCAGAAATCAAGGGGAAAAAGGCTGCTTTGGAGTATTACTTAATTATGTGTATTTCCTGATCTATTTTTAATAGGAATCTATTTGAAATACCCATTTTGTTTTCAAGGCCAAATTAAAGGTAAAAATAGTTCACTTTGACTTTGTGTTTTCATCTGACCGCTGACACCTGAATGAAACCTCACTCCTTTCCAAATACTGTCTGTCATGGCTTCTCAGCGTAGCAAATCGTGTCACCTTCGAGCATCCGTGCGGAGATGGAGGGAAGTGTGGATGGAGGGATAAGCTGAATGGGACACTGAGCAGCACTTAAAAACCTGCAGTTTGTCAAGATGTTAATTTGTAACTGCTTTGAAGTATACGACTGTGTATCTGCTTTTTTTTTTTGTACAAACGTAATTTGATAGTAAGAACAGTACGTTTTTAGATGTTTGTTTTTTTTTACCCACTAACAGCCCTTAAATCCAGCAGTGCTCCATCAAAGTAAGTTTTCCCAACTGAGAGTCCTGCTTTACCAATATTTGCTCCACTGACTGCAGACAGACTGCTGTGGGAGTGATACCGTCCCCCTCCCGTCTCCCTCCCGTCACAGCGGAGGCCCTCGGTGTGGTCAGCTGTAGCGCTGCACTAATCCTGCTACTACTGCGCTCCCTGCTTGTTGTCGTTGCCTGTGTTAAGAGAACAGCTGTTCAGTCTCTGACCTACAGTTCATAACAACTCCGATAACTCCACACTGACTTTGGATTTCGGATCAGCTGGGTGAAGCCAGAATACGGGGCAACAAATGCAGAACTTTACAATGAGGTCAAAAATGTAGAATATTTTGTTTCTATCTATATAGAGATATAGATAGATATATAGCTAGATATATCTATAGATAGATATATGTATATATATGTATATCTATCTATATCTGTAGATATATAGATATAGATATACATAGATAGATATACAGTGGGTACGGAAAGTATTCAGACCCCTTTAAATTTTTCACTCTTTGTTTCATTGCAGCCATTTGCTAAAATCAAAAAAGTTCATTTTATTTCTCATTAATGTACACTCAGCACCCCATCTTGACAGAAAAAAACAGAAATGTAGAAATTTGTGCAAATTTATTAAAAAAGAAAAACTGAAATATCACATGGTCATAAGTATTCAGACCCTTTGCTCAGTATTGAGTAGAAGCACCCTTTTGAGCTAGTACAGCCATGAGTCTTCTTGGGAATGATGCAACAAGCTTTTCACACCTGGATTTGGGGATCCTCTGCCATTCTTCCTTGCAGATCCTCTCCAGTTCCGTCAGGTTGGATGGTGAACGTTGGTGGACAGCCATTTTCAGGTCTCTCCAGAGATGCTCAATTGGGTTTCGGTCAGGGCTCTGGCTGGGCCAGTCAAGAATGGTCACAGAGTTGTTCCGAAGCCACTCCTTTGTTATTTTAGCTGTGTGCTTAGGGTCATTGTCTTGTTGGAAGGTGAACCTTCGGCCCAGTCTGAGGTCCAGAGCACTCTGGAAGAGGTTTTCTTCCAGGATATCTCTGTATTTGGCCGCATTCATCTTTCCTTCAATTGCAACCAGTCGTCCTGTCCCTGCAGCTGAAAAACACCCCCATAGCATGATGCTGCCACCACCATGTTTCACTGTTGGGATTGTATTGGGCAGGTGATGAGCAGTGCCTGGTTTTCTCCACACATACCGCTTAGAATTAACGCCAAAAAGTTCAATCTTGGTCTCATCAGACCAGAGAATCTTATTTCTCATAGTCTGGGAGTCCTTCATGTGTTTTTTGGCAAACTCTATGCAGGCTTTCATATGTCTTGCACTGAGAGGCTTCCGTCGGGCCACTCTGCCATAAAGCCCCGACTGGTGGAGGGCTGCAGTGATAGTTGACTTTGTGGAACTTTCTCCCATCTCCCTACTGCATCTCTGGAGCTCAGCCACAGTGATCTTTGGGTTCTTCTTTACCTCTCTCACCAAGGCTGTTCTCCCACGATTGCTCAGTTTGGCTGGACGGCCAGGTCTAGGAAGAGTTCTGGTCGTCCCAAACTTCTTCCATTTAAGGATTATGGAGGCCACTGTGCTCTTAGGAACCTTGAGTGCTGCAGAAATTATTTTGTAACCTTGGCCAGATCTGTGCCTTGCCACAATTCTGTCTCTGAGCTCCTTGGACAGTTCCTTCGACCTCATGATTCTCATTTGCTCTGACATGCACTGTGAGCTGTAAGGTCTTATATAGACAGGTGTGTGCCTTTCCTAATCAAGTCCAATCAGTTTAATTAAACACAGCTGGACTCCAATGAAGGAGTAGAACCATCTCAAGGAGGATCAGAAGAAATGGACAGCATGTGAGTTAAATATGAGTGTCACAGCAAAGGGTCTGAATACTTATGACCATGTGATATTTCAGTTTTTCTTTTTTAATAAATTTGCGCAAATTTCTACATTTCTGTATTTTTCTGTCAAGATGGGGTGCTGAGTATACATTAATGAGAAATAAAATGAACTTTTTTGATTTGAGCAAATGGCTGCAATGAAACAAAGAGTGAAAAATTTAAAGGGGTCTGAATACTTTCCGTACCCACTGTATCTATAGATAGATAGATAGATAGATAGATAGATAGATAGATAGACAGACAGACAGACAGACAGACAGACAGACAGACAGACAGATAGATAGATAGATAGATATCTATACATTTATATAGATATAGATAGATATATCTATATAGATATATGTGTGCTCCTGCGCCTGTGTTCCTGTGCAGGCTTGGCTTTATATGAAATGACTTGTGGGGCAGCAAACATGCCAGTCAGAAGCAGCCTCGTTAACTCGATTACTTTTCATAGAAGATAAGAGGCAGAAAAAGGAAATCTGCGTTTGCTGGAGTAGCCCATGTTTATGTTGCATGTCAGCCTCCTGGAATTCATTTGTCCCTGACCATCACACCGTGGCTTGTCAACACAGGATTTTCGGCATCGCTTGTCTTGTGTCGAAATGGAATTGCTCAAACAAATTGCGCCGCTTCGTGAACTGTGAGCACTGAGCGACATCGATCGACTGACATACTTCACGCATTTGTTCCTCTGGAGTGCTCTTGGAGACCTCGCCTGGGTCTGTGGCATATGGTGGGTCTACACCCTGCAGATTGAAGGCAGTCAGCTGACTTGGTTGATATCACACCAGGAAGGCCGAGATACACGTGACAGTTTATTCACTTCATGTCTGCTTGTGACGGTGGGCAGAACTTTTCCTTCTTCACATCTGCGTTTCTTTCCCCCCCTTGGAAGCAATACAAGTGTGAACTGTTTTTTTTGTTTTTTTGTTTTCTTTCTTTTTTCCTCACACTGGCTTTGACGTCATGAGTTGGGACCCAGCAGGATGAAAATGAAGTGTTGTGCAAAGGTGTTCAGAAGGTGTTAATGATGTCCCGTTTTAGATTGTTTCAGTGTTCTAGAATACAGTCGAAATGAGCCTTTTAGCCATTTGCACCCACAGTTCACTCCTCGTGTTCTGTCAGAGGGATACATCCTGTTATATTTGTTAAATTGCAAATACAATATGTCCTTCATTATAAAGTATAAGCTCTCCTCCCAGAATTTTTTTTTTGCTGACAGCATACAGTACATCAAATAATCATCCATCAAGAGTCTCAGTTGACAGTGATGCCGGCATCTGCTAATTATGCTCCTGTTGTTACTGTATCTTAAAACAGATGGTTAAACTTTTTTGAAGAAGCTGCTGCCATAAAAGTATTTTGTCACAAGATCAATTGTGTCTCGTAAAAGAAATTTCAAGTAGCTGAATTTGAAAACAGCAAAGTATTAGTGAAAACGGTGAAGACTGGCAAGTATTTGAAAATTGGATTTAAAATGTTTGTCAGAAACATCCTGCAGTCCTTATGTAAAACATAAGCAAATGTTTTGCTACTGATTTTTAAATCTTTCTCTCTCTTTCTATGTGGTTTTAATTTTGCTGCTGTCATGTATTGTGGTTGCTGTCGTGACACTTCCAGTCCCATATCTGCCAAATAAGTGGGAGCTGTGTCGTATTTTTCACCTGAGGGGTTTTTCACTGCTGTAACAATCACACAATTTCAGCATTCTGTCAGGAACCGGGACAGGCAGGGCTTATCATGTTTGTCTTGGCAAGATTTCTTGCTCACTGGACTACGGCGATGGTCCCAAACAGCATGCTTCCTCTAATAGAACACAGTCGCTTCTTAGCATTGACTGAAGAAATTTAATTCTTGTGCAAAAGCCTTCTCTGATATGCCTCGAGAGAATCAAAGGAAACAGGGATTGGGAGAAAGAAAAAAAAGACTTTGTGTTTTGTGTCTTGGCGCCGGGTTTGACGTATGAAAAGTGAACTGAGAAACTGAATTACTTACTGTACTCGCAGCCAGATTCTGTGATAAAGATCTTAGTAGGTTATTCAAAAATGACTCCATTTTAGTGATGCTGTGTACACCAACCGTCTGTTCAGACGAAAGCCGCTTTAAAAGCCACTAAAGCTTCCTGTCCTCTGATGTGAGGGTTTTGTTACCCAATCACTGGATACAGAGAATACCAATACAATATGATCCCCCCCCGCCCCCCCCCCAGTTTATAGAACTTCTTTAATATGTACCTCCCCCACCCCCCACCCAAGCACCATCCATTTAATTTCTAATGGGCTTGGGAAATATGCTTAATTGCTGTGATGTGAGTCTCAAGCAGATATTTGATACAGATTTAATGTTCAAATCACTTGCTTTAAATAACTGTGCCTTTTTAAAAATTCAATGAGCTCATTTGGCACCGCATCAGTGCAGGAGTAATGATGCTCATTAGAAGTGTGTGAAAAATATTATACATCTGTACTGTTTGCTGAGGAATAAAAAATCAAAAGCTTTAGTCGGGCTTTGGAAATGTTTCAGTTAAATACTTCCTGCGAAAATGTTAACAGTATATTTTTCCATCTAAATCAACAGAAAAAGTTTCACATGAACTGACACGCACTATAAATTCTAGGAAAAGCAGTGGTTCTGGTTACGTTTCGGCACATTCAGCTTAAATTATCCATTGTCCAAAGATGACAATGGACCGCCCGCTAAATTGCCACAGGCCTGTCGAGCTGTGGATTTCGCTACATGCTAAAATGGTGTGAACAGGGCTGTAATGCACTCAGTGACTCGACTTTCCAAAAGCTTCACTCAAAGGAAAAACATGAGCAAAATTATGAGGAATAGATTTAACAGTTTGTTTGTCTGCTCTGACGTCGGCTAAATGAATAGAAACACTCATTACTTTAAAAGCCAAAGAGATTATCATTAGCCAACTAACTGATTACATCCGGTGACGCGTGGAAATCAAGATTATCTTTTTTTTTTGGACATTATATAATGTGTGTATTATTTATGTTCGTATGAGACCCTTGATTCAAACAAGCCCCCTGGAAGCAGCCATAGTGGGCGTTTTCAACTACCTCACAGAGCTCTGATAGGTTAGGTTAGGTTAGGTTAGGTAGTTACTTTATTAATTCCCGAGGGGAATTTTTTTTCCGCTACAGCAGCATATAGAAGCAATAAGATAATAATAGAAAAGCAATAAAAAAGCAATAGAAGAAGAGCAGTTGTCATTGTGGCCAACTTTTGTTTACATCGGTGTAAAATCAAAGGCCCATTGTTTTAAATATCATATAGATTTTATGGAGTAAATCAGCCAGCAGTGTTTTCCCACACATGGACCTTAGTTGGGTATTTGGCGACCCATTTTTAAAAGGTTTTATCTTTCCACGGGAATGACTCCATCCTTGTTCAATTAACTAGCGGACATTCTCCCCTCGCTTCACCGCTCTTATGCCTTTCTACTTCTGCTATTTTGAGAAATTGGGTGTTTGGGTTCAATGTCTGTCCATTAATAAAGTACTCTTTTGCACTTTTATTGCACTTGCAGTAATGCAATGGGTGTAGTTGTCAGTTCGAAAAATGTCAACTTCAGCGGCCGCGGTTCTGCTCCACTCCCGTCGTGTCCCGCCCTTCATGAGGGGGAGTAGAAGCTCTCACACTGAGCTGCAATGAAACGGATGCACATAAATTGTGTAAATAACACAAATGAAAAAGTTTTGGCTGGGCTGCAACAGCGGGGCCGGCTCTGCAAACACAAAACACAAAAACCCACAGAGTGAGTGGAGGAATCAAAGTTACACCGTTTGGTCGGACGAACGCTGCAATATCATTAAATCATTTCCTTCACGTTAAAAGCCTTCTTGTGCTTCACACACAGTCTCGCTAAATACTATACTAGGTTTTGACTCCGCCTCGTGACCCTTTGAGATCCCAATGGTCGGGGAAACAATAGGCTTCAACTTGGTCAAATCTTATATTATTTATATTGATTTCACCCTTTTTTTAAACTACTTTGGCCGCACGCGAGTTTCATGCACTGCGTTAACTGAGCATCGACTGATAACCTACATGTGAGGCTTTTAGGGAAACATGGCAAGTTGAAGCGTCTACTGACGGTCTGTATGTCCGGCATTTAGCCGATATCTTTAATTGTTGCGACGGAAAATAACCAGGGTTACACTTTCCCCCTCTAAACTGCACGAGTCTCTGCATGCGCATCAGTCACATGCAGCGCCACACGGAAATTGTCAACCTGTGGGAAACACTGAACCACTGTTATCAGTAAAAAAAAATAAAAAAAAAAATCCTGTGTATTCAGTGTTATAATGGACAGCTCAGCTGATGGAACCTAAGAAGAGAAGGGATTAGACGAGGGTCCAGTCTGCCTGATCGCTTAGCTGTTCAGTCCTTGAGGGGAATAATGCAAATGACCCCAATAATGGTGCTCTTGCTTCTAATTTACAAAACAGTTTTACATAAGGTTTTCATATTCAGTTAGAGGCGAATGTACCCGCTGTGTTGCTCCATAGGCTGTCTGGAGAGCCAAAGCACCTTCAGGCACACAATGGTAGTTTTTACTGTTCAATTAAGAACCAGCAGAATAAAACACTGGCTGTCATCCAAGGTGAAGCCTCCAGTCAGGGACTCCCTGCAGATTAGATTTCCATTCTTACTCAGTGGATAGTTAAACAATGCTCTTCCTGGCATGCTAATTGATCAAGCTATTGTGATGTTGAGAGTTTTTATGTGCTTTCTTATTTTCTGCTACTCAACAGTTTCAGTGTTCTTCTCATTAAAAGACTTCACTTCTGCCAAGGAAGACAGGTTGCGTTCTCTACAACTTGGCTTGACCCCCTGACTAACTGTGGAACGAATCTGCTGAGTCATAAAGCCAATTGAGATCTTTCTACCTATTGTTACAAAGATCGATATAGTGACAATAAAGTGAACAATGCAAGTGCTACACAGATGCTTGTGCCAAGGATCAAACTCCACTCTGGTAGCACAGGTGCTTATTTCATGTTTTTCAGCATGCTGTCTTCACAATTGCAAGAATCGATAGTATTACCATGACAACAGATGAACAGCCTCTGTATTGCTTTTTTCCTCATTTTAGAATACCATTTTGAGTATGAAGGGGATAAGTATGCTGAAGAAATGCATGAAGCCTTCACTTTAAAAAATTATATATATATGTTTTTAACGAAACTCTATTTCAAGAACTAACAGCACGCAAACCTCCAGATATTTTTAGTAAACGTGCCCTTAAAATGTGAATTACTATGGGAACAATGTTATGGTGTATTAGACAATGATTTAATGTAATTTACTGACGGGAATCCCATTTCTGTAATGTAATTATCGATCAATAACAAGCCAACTTCTGGGCATGGCACGAAAAGTCCAAGCAATAATGACTAATCCTGACGGTGACAAATTTCTGTTGCAATGCAATGAAGCGCTGAGTAAACACTCGGCTCAGAAAATATCAAAATAACTTTTAGATTGTCTTTCTAATGATTATGTTTTGTGACTCCATTAACTAACACCTTTATCCTCTTTTTTTTCTTTTTTTTTAACAGTTTATCCATTGTGCTTCACACTTTTCACTTCCTGCCTAAAACACACTTCAATTTAATTCAGGGCAGCTGTTGTGTCAAACTTAAAATGTAAATTCCAATCAACACAAAAGAGAACTGAAGCAACACTCAACCAGCCATCTCTGCAGTCAGTAGATTAGCTGTCTAGCAGGTCAACATCACGAGTGCAGATCCCTCAATGTTGGCGTTTTCAATTTAATTCTTAAAATCTTGGTAGCTTCAGGAGACTCAAAAGCTCCAGACAGAAAAGTGTCAGACATTTCTGCCAACAAATGCACTTATTGTTCTCAAGAAAAAGAAGCAGAACAGAGACTTAAATATATGTGCTAAAGCATTTTGCCGCTGCTCCGAGCTTCAGTTCCCACTGAAAGTCCACTGACCGCTTCACATCAAAAATAGGGATGTTTTGCATGCATGCAAGTTTGTCTTCCCGGTAGTTATATTCACTATATAATGCACTATAGTTACCCTTCATCGTGTTTTACAGTGGTTCCTAAATATAATTTGTGCAGTACGTTCAAGTCTCAGATTATATTTTGGACTTGTATGACGAGGTGCTTTATTTGAATTATGTCGGTATGGAGAATCACTGCGCATTGAGACGTCACGCGATGCTGATTAACCTCTTCAATACCTGATTAATCTTCACGTACATCACTGTATACAGATGTTTTACCCCTGTGGTTTAGTTAGACGCTGGCTGGCTGGATGTAAACTGGCCCTGCTCAATGGGCAGGAGCACCGGAGACCTTTGACTGTTGAGCAGGCCAACTTCTAGTTTAGCCCGATGCTAACTTGAATTGGGACAAAATAAGTCAGTCAAGGGGCTCTTTTAGACTTTCCAAATGTTATCGGACTGAATGGATACAATTCTGGGAACGAAATGAGTCATTTTGTCGGGTTATTCACGCCCTTTATTTGATTTATCGCTCATTTATTCCCACCATTTTTCAGATGCAACAGCAGTGACAGAGAAGGCTACGGTGGATCTTATGAGTTTAGCATGTGTCAAGAGTGTTTTTTTTTCATTTCTCTTGCTGGCAGAAGGGGGAAACAAAAGTTCCACACTGCAGATTTAAAGATATGGAATATACATATAAGTACACTACAGACAATTCAATACAATTCACAGTTTTTGCTGTTAATTCAAAGTACACACTGACTTTAAACATTGTTCAATGGAATAAGTACTCTGCTTGTAATTGCACAATGCAATGCCTCACATTTGATATAAAAGATACCGATGATGGCCAATGATTTATTTTTTTCCTTTGTATACTATAAAAATGTCACTGAGCTAATTTATCATGTTTTATTCCCACAGTTTTACAGTTTTATGTTTTTGACGCAGTAAAGTTGACTATATCCATTATTTAACTTGTATATTGAACATTATAAAAACGTGGCCCATCGGTACTCTATGAAAATAGCGTCGGTTAGTCAATTCTCCTGACGCCCCTTTGTCTTTTCTATATAGCCTGACGAGCCAAGAAAAGCAGCATTCAATTCAATATTCCCATCATAGCGGCAGCATTTTTATGCTTTTTTCATATTGGCCTATGCAACAAGAAACAGAAAGAAGAATGTGGTTCGTCTCCACAGCTCCTTGCTTCCCTCTGAGCTCTTGTTGGCACGTATGCTGTTTAGATCTGTAAGTGTGAAGTCATGTTTACAGGGCACGGGTAATGGCAGATGCTCTGTTAAATGAGGGCCTAGTTTGTTCGGGGTTTGATGATTCTTCTGTCATACTGAAGTCAAGAGAAGATGTTGTTCAGAAAAATGACATTAAAGTAATGAAACGTTTAGTAGTACAGTTTCTTTACATTGACGTAACTCGGTTCCCTATTCTTTTATTGCTTTTATCGTGAGCTCATGAGCGTGTTTTTGCCCTCGTTTACTTTGTGTAAATTAATTTGGCAGCAGTTTAGGAAAGATACAAAACATTTAAATTTGTGCTCTGAGTTTATTTAATGACTGCCAAGAATGTTGTCGATGTGTTTACAGCTTAATTTATGAAAACTAAAGTTGAACAGGAGTTAATGTGTCCTCCTTAGTTTGTGTCTCAATATGAAAAAGTAAGTGGAACCCAAATTCATAATATAATATCCCCTGTATTGCGATTTGTTTTCCATGTGATGTTTTCCTAAAGTTTTATTGAGTTCAGGCAAAATGAGATGCAGTAGTTTTAAAAGCATATTCTTTTATTACACATGAATATAACAGCACTTTTAAGTAACTCTGGTGCTAAAACACATTTCTGGATTGTTTAGTGACTTTGTTGTTATGGAAAAAAGTCCCAAAATGCTTTTCCTGCAAGCCAGGAGTGCACTTTTATACTTTATGTAGAAAAACACGATTTGAAAGTTAGAGTTTAATTGATTACTTGGGTGATGCTCCACTTTCACCCCTTTTTATACTGCCTATTTAAGGCGGGAATATCTTGGCGTTTATGTACAAGAGGAACCAACACAGAATGGGGATGGGTTGCTCTGCCATCGAGCCGGCAGCAGAAGTGGTTGCAGAGCCGAATTGCTGCTATATCTGCTTTCCCTTTCGCGCCGATGCCGAGGTTTGACGGCAATGCTGTCGTGTTACACGGCACGCTTCTGATTCCAGAAGGCTGGCATATTAAAAAAAATCACACACTGGAGCAATGACAGGCTTCAGTGCAAAAAAAGAAAAGCCGGCGTAATGAACAACAGTAGTCTGGGATCTCTGAGTAAAACGGGCTTTTATTTTCCACCATACCTAACGGTTGTCTCACTCATTGGTTTGCATTTTGGCACAAAACATCCTCAGGTCTCTTCCACTTCACTATTCTAAGACCTGATTTGTAAGTTTTGCAGTTGTGAAAGCCCTGGGTATGACATGATGTACAAACCAGTCTACACAACTGTTTTTGTCTGTGTTCGTTTACTCATTTGTACACTCATACGCGCAGATTTATACACACACACACACACACACACACACACACACACCAAACCCAGTGCAAAACAGTAGCCAGCAGCCACTTCTGCATTGTTACACTTTGCATAAATATTTTTTTACCTCTGGAAGAAAATATCAGGCAGGCAATACTAGATAAAAGTATATTTCTTGGGCTGTTCCATTTCATTTTCAACCTCTTGTCACAAATAGGTGGCTCGTTTTTCGTACTTTGCCATAGCAGAAACAAAACAAAGCAACAAAAAAACCCGTTGCAGCTGAATTAAATATTTGATGGGCCCAAGCACTTATTGTTTACCCGCTGTTTTGAAAGCCACTCAATGCTGCCCCAAATGGGCTTTTTTTTATTCTATTTGTTAAGCGGAGGCAATCATTAGTTTGAGCAGTGGCAACTGTGATTAATTATCTCATTACAAATTGAATTATTACTCGCGTTAAACATGCAAATGATCCCAACTAAAGGTTGAGAATGTTGTGAGATTTGAACTAAATGACATCTGTGATTAATGACTCAATGCATAAACAATAATGCACTTGTTTACCACGCAATTTGAAAGGAAGTTGTAAAAAAAAAAGTTCAATTAATAGTCAGGTCTGACTGATCCACCCCCCCACACCTCTCTGATTATACTGAATTAGCACTATAGTCCCAGCCTTAACAACTACATACATTAAATACAAAAAATAAAAAGCTGAAAGTGTGATCAAAACACCTCAGATTTTTTTTTTTTTTTTTTTTTTTTTTTTACCAAGAAGCTATGAAAAGCCAGATATTTGCATGAGAGCTCCGGAAGGTTCATAACAGATGATACGTGTGAAAAAGTGTAATATAAAAAAGTGTTTGGATCTATTTGCCTTTAACACAATGGATATCCCCCTTTGTACTGAGCAAACCTGAACTGGTGCCATCCTCTGTCTCCTCTCCCCAGGCAGAAGACATTTTCTACTGCAGTGTTTTCAAAGACATTTATAAAGCAGTGCTTTGGGATATAAATGGATTCAATATTACTGGGAAGATTATGTCATATTCATGCTTTATTCATTGATCTAGCCCAATCTCGAAAGTGTCTCAAATACCATGAGGTCAGTGCTCCGCAATACCGTCTTCAGCATATTGGGACACCTGTTGTTTGTGCATATAAACCATAAATTCTTGAAGAATTTTCCATAAAATGTATCACATGAGCACTGCCAGTTTTGTTTGATGGAGCCACAATCGAAACAGCCAGCGACTGAACCAATTTCTTTTCTTTCTTTTTTTTTTCTCCTCTGGGCCAGTTCACAACTTCGTTGTATAATTATGCGCCCAATTCATTCTTCTGTGTCACTGAATTATGACCTAAAAGAATTTCAGTCCGAGCCACTTCATTAAAGCTTTTGTATTCAGGCCTCTAGTTTGTTGTCAGCATTCATAATCATTATCAGCAGGCACACATGTGACAGAGAGCAGTGTTATCAGTAAAACTGGTAATAACAGCCTGAGTAGATGAAGCTAACTAAAAATAATGATTTCACAACAAATCACATTTTTGTCAGCGTAAACCTTAACCTGACAGGAAATATCATGTTTAAAATAACAGTGTCTCATTTACAGTATTTCATTCCAAATGAGTTTTATTTAGCCAGTTCCATTTCCTCCTGCATAATAGGCATGAAATTTATTCCACATTCTATATCTTTGTTGCAGCAGATATGTATTTTAATACAGCAAGACTGAATGGAAAACTATGTATTTTTTACACATTAGTAACCTTTGGCCTTAATAGCCAACTTTCCAATATTTGAAACCATTCAGTGAAGAAAAGGTTTCCACATAAACACAAACAAAAGACTGTTTGTTGATTCCAATGAAATTTGTGGGCTGGGGGTAAGCATTATCATGGTATCCAGTGAATATTGCATTTCAAATAATTATTTTCTGGAGCTGCACAGGATGTGATTAGTTTGATAGATGATGTTATTATGTGTTATATTATTTGCATCCTGGGGGAGTCCCCACTGACTGAAATCAATGAAGCAATAGCCACTAATCATCAGTGTTGTTACTTAAATCAACAAACTTTTTCCTTACCAATTTAAAACAAGGTGAGCCATTTTTGCCGTGCAAAAGTCACGGTGGCACTTTCGGTCTGTCAGCCCGTCACCTGGGTCGAGACTTAAATTTCTTCACTCGAAGATCTGCCACAAAATTTTGTCGTGTTAGAAAATGTATCCTAAAGATTTTGCGGATCCCCTGAGCTTTGCTGCCACCACAAGGTACACATTTGTGGTTTTAAGTGAAATATCACGTCCACCATTAAATGGATCACCATTAAATTTGGCACAATTATTCATGCTCGACCCTGTATACATTTTTTGTATTGTTATTATCAGGTTAGCATGCCAACATCAGCATTTAGCTCAAAGCCTTTCTGTACCTGTAGTACAACCTCCTCACGTAGTCAGCAATCTCTGGAAACTCTCAAACATTTTCCAGACGCAACGCTATTTGTGTAAAATAGGTGGAGTTTAAAAAGAATCCTAGATTGTCTATCATAGGCTACACTACAAGCTACCTGACTGTTAAAACACCTAACATGCTGACTTGCTTGGAAACACGTTTCCAAGACATGGCTTTTTCCCCGGGCTCTCAGGAGGAAAATAATTGCCTGTTGTACAAGTCAGTAAATTTAGACTCTCACAGTATCAGCTGTAAAATGCTGTATATGCAATTGTACTAAAATAGACATCCATACATATTAGTATTGCCTTGGCATTATTCATACAAATAAGCAAATACACTTGATAATATCTGATATTTAACTTTTTTGCTTTGGTTTAAAAAGACATCGGGGTAAACCGGATTTGCAAAATACACTTTTATTTTGTTCGTCGAAAAAAAAAAAAAAGACGGCCTCTGGAAATGTTTCAGAATTTCATCTTGTGTGTTGAAAAGTAGCAACGCTCTTATCGGGAATGGGCAGAAATATCACAATCTGAAGTCATTGGGAATTTCGATCCATTTTGTCCTCAGGTGCTCCACAGGGACACACTTCCAAAATTAGGCATCAGCTCCATTTACAGAGGGTACGTCCCAAATCATTTTCATCACTTTACTCCTCTTTTCTTTCCCTCACCTCTACCTGGTCTGCGTTAACCTCTCTGCTTTAGCATGAACGATGGGATATCAGTCAATGATGAACGTGCTTCTAAAAAAACATTCTATTCGGTCTATAGCACGGTAAACTGCCATCAATTTTGAAGCTGCTCAGCCTTGAAAGTTTGTGTGTAATCTCTCTTTGAGCTGTGATGAGCCTGCCATATGGAGATGTATTTTAAACACAAATAACACATGACATATCCTTGATACGTCTCTATATCACCATTGTCACAGTTGCTCAAAATAACAGGCTGTTTGAGAAGGTGTTAATCTGCACGTGAGCAAATCTGGTGCTTTCTCATTTTCCTGGTGGGAATGAATCTGTACCAGGCCAGGCTATGTGGGTTAGATAGACACTTCCTGGAGAGGTTGCTCTTGAAGTCAGTTTTGGGGCCATGTGTTATTACAGCTATAACACTTTCAGTAGCCGTGGAACGTTAAATACACTCCCATTTCTGTCATTATTTGCAAATTTTATCTTTATTCAAATCCCAGCTGGTCCGGTATGCACACAATGTTCCGCTAATGATCAGAAGATATATGCATATTGAAATATTTTTGGTCTGACAGCATATTCTTTTTTTTTTTTTTTTTTTTTTTTTTTAAATCAAGCACCCTTTGATCAGCCCGTTTTCTCACCTTCAAAAATGTGTCAGCGAGCGGTTTCCTTGGAGGAAAAAGGAATCTGTTGGGGATTGAAGGGCTCATTTCAGAGGGAGGGCTGGAGATAAATAGAGGTCAGGGAGACCACTGGTGCCCAGTTGTTTTGTTCACAAAGTCAAAATAAAAAGCCCAGCACAATTGATTGCAGTGTGTAATGCGAAGACCTGTCCCAAGCGAACGAGGTAAACAAGTGTTGACATGAGGAGCAGGAATTGGAGCTCACTTCTACCAAACAGCGAGCCAATCTCCAGTATCTCTGGATGAAATGGTATCAGCGGGGAAATGGAAATCCCAACGGAAAACCTGAGAAAACCAAAACAGGATTGGGTTTTGACTTAATTATTCCCATCAGTGGAGAACCAGCACGCAAGATATTTCTGTCGTTTCCGCTCTACATACCAAACTAAAATCATCAAAATATGTCCCAGCAGTCTATCTGCTGGATTAGTTTTAGACCATAACAGGCAGTTCAGTGGTCAGATGGAACAGAGGAGGTGAGGCAGTGTGCTATATTTTCCTTGTTGATCTCAGCAAAGATTAATGTAGACGTGCCTCCGCTGCAACATTCATATGTGAGGGAATGAACATAGTTTTGATCTAATTTGGTTCCATAAATATGAGAACACTTACTGCAGGCCACTTCCTGCTCCTTTAAGCAGTACATTAATTGTGTTTGTTTTGCACGGCAGTAACCTAGAACCTTTTGCAATTTGGGAGTTTTTTCAAGACAAGTTATTTGGCTCTGCTCAGTGCATTGGTTGAGAGTATCCACTGTATTTCTAGAAAATATGGGTCACTTCATTATTGTGGATGTCGCCCCAAAGGGATTCTGACCTGTTGTCGAGTGGAAAAGATTAAGAGAGTCTGTACTCACCAAACACCATTTGAAGACAAATACTTCCAGCACCTTTAAATGATGTTTAAAAACGGTAGTAATGGTGTCTGCTTTATGTCCTTTTTAAGATTGTTACCTCAATGTTTGACAATGAGCCCAGACCACCAGGCTATGTAACATTGGGATTTTATTTACTCAAAATGTTATTCCACTTTTGTCCTTGTCCACATATAAAGCACATTAATAGCAGGTCTCGTTCTCCTAGCCCTTTACTACCAGGCCCAAAGTCACTGCATTAATAGATCTCGCCACACTCCGCTGGGGGTTTTCTACAGTCGTTGCATTCTAATGGTTGTAGCTCTTTAAGTGGAAACTATTGGAGCAGCTTTTAACTTGTCAGCATTGAAGTATGTTGTGCGACATAACTCAACTAACGCAGTTAACCAGAGACCCTTCCCCCAATGTCAGTACAACATTGTGTCGCTAAATGACCATTACAGACTTGGTACCTAATTTTAGGCATTGTTTATGTTCTGGCTTTAATTCCTTGATATTTGCTAGCGTTGCTACAGCTGTTCATCTCGCTTCATCTCGCTTCACCGTTGCTGCAATTGTTGGAACTCCATTTCGAACAAACACTTAGCATAAGCATCATTGCACTTAACCACCCCCACTGGTCGCTGATCTGGCCGCCCTTCACAGGCTGAGCAAACCTTCATGCAAGCAGGGTTTCCAGACTATAATCACAGTAGAAACTGAAGCTGTGTGCAGTAGGCTGCTGGAGGTTATCCGTCTCCTGCATGACAGTCAGATGTGCTACACATCCATACAACACCCTGACCGCCACTCCTTTACTTTCTACTGATTCAGAAATGTTTAAAATAGACAAATTTCTTTTTGAGCTTTTGAAGTTTGGCTACTTAAACTTCGATTGAATAATTATTTGTTATTGTTATTTATTATTTATTCTTTGAGTGCTTCCTCAAATATAACTGTTCAGCCATTAAGTGTAAATATTCCTGGATGTAAGTGTCCGACCTTGAAGTAACCTATTACAACCATTTACAGCTCTGTTGGAGAAGACACCACGACGCTCATGTTCATAAGTTTACTTTCTACTTTTTTTTTTCTTTTTGACATGATGATGCTTCTACGGAAGGCAACATCACTCGTCTCATAGGAGCCATATTGATATTTATATTGATATTAGAGGCAATATTTCAATTTGTAGTTTCTTAAGCCAAAAAAATAAGTACATTTTGAATTGATATAATAATAGTTGTTATTGTTATTACGTTGTTTACTTGCTGTCAAATTTCCAACTAAGTGCTTCATCGTCGTGCTTTTGCCGGTACTAAGTAGAATCTGTACTCTGTAGAAGGTTGTTTGGCATTTGTTCCTTTGCGAGAGTAATGCTCTGGACAAGACTCTGAACCTGGCAATGTAAAACTCAAGACATGTTTGCACTGAATCAGTCTCTGTGGGGATCGGGAAAAAAAAAAATCATTAATTGTGAAAAAGACTATTTGGAATATACAGTCATTCAACAACGTACATATGAAAATCCCTTCTCTCTATTTGAAGGGTTCTATTCATGTGCAGACAGGTCAATACTGAATACATCAACAGAGAATGCGATCTAACACGCTCCCAGCAGCTTCCAACAAAGAACCATTGACCAGCAGCTGGTTTTATGGTTTTATTTTGGGTGCACCCAAAATATTTTCAGCATATTTTGTTTCTTTTAGCTTTCAGCACCAACAAAGTGTTTCCTTTGTCTCAGATGTGACTCATCGTGTGCATTGACATATTCAGTGTATCAGCAGGATGTGAGTATCAGGGATCACTGGTGTCTTACTGTGAAATACTTTTGTGTTTTTCACACAATCTGCGACATGCAAATCCTAACAAATGATGTATCTTTCTATAGATGAACTATTCACACCTCAGGGACTTCCAATTCAGTGAAAATGCCCTGGCTCAGCAAAAAGCAGCTGAGATATGGTTGTAAATAAGAAAGTGATGCAGAAACAGGGAGGAGGGATGAGCGCTGATGGGCAAGCACAACCCTCTCCTTACAAGACAGTTCATTAAACACCTTTCACAGCCACCATGGCACTACGCCTGGAATGAAAAGCCCGATATATATATGCTCATGCAGGTCAAGGGGTCAAACTGCCGTACAAGTTCACTGATAAATGCTGAGACAGGAGCAGAGGAGTGAACAAATGCACACCCCGGGCTTATCAGAGACACACTGCATTATCTCAACAGGAAAACACCTGGTTCTCCACAGTCTTCCGTCTGATATCGCATCACAGCACACTTGATTTAAAGGACAGGAATGAAGAAGAATATTCAGGAGCATCAACATCGTGGAGTGACAACACTGAGTAGACTGTCTCTGAGAGGTAATGCATGGCAGTGAGCTATGCCAATAGGAGAAGTTTTTTGTTTTTTTTGTTCCTGTTTTCCAGAAGTGTCAGATTTACAATGTTGTGTCACTGCGAACCCCAGTGGGTGTAGTTTTGTCTGAAAATAAAGTACAAGAAACCAAAAATAGGGGCTCATATGTGTTAGGAGCTCCTTACAACATTTGTCAGGACACTTTAATTAAATGACCTTTTTCTAATGAGAATCCATACGGCTATATTTTCTGGTGTTGCAAATTTAGCCATATAGGTGTAAGCAGTCTGCAAGTTTTGATGGACTTTTTTTGTGGGGCATACCACTGACAGAGAGGCAAATTAATGACCTCCCTGGAGAGTAGGACTGGTGCATGGGGAGGCTTATAAATAGAGCAATGGTATGATGGAAAGTCTGTGATATGTGTGTGTGACTCCGACTGATTCTAGACAACCTAGCAAGCCCAGAAAGAAAAACCTGTTCTTGGGCTGAAGCAGGTCTATATTCAATATTTTGTTAGTTACAACTCTATAATATACCAGGCCTGTCTTGACCTGGCAAGGAACCTTGAAATATATTGCTGTTCATGTCATAGTAGTGGAGTTGACGCATTTATCAAATGTACAAAATTGTTAAACCTGGTGTTTAAAACTTAAACAAAATTGAAGCAAAATCAACACATTGTTTACGAGGACAGAGTACATTTGTGCAATTTTTTTGTGTCAAGTTCAGTTTTGTTGAACTGTGATATTGACCCTTACAAATAAACAGTAAACTAAAAAGCCATAAAAGCTGTGTTGCAGAATCTGTTTGTAATTAACCTCCTTCATCAGAGTCAGGAGGCAACATTTACCCACTGGTGAGCTTTGAAGAATCGATTGTGGCATTTTGGTCTGTCGCCATCTTGTTTTCTTGAAAGCCAGAAGTGAGGGAAGGAGGGGATCTGCCCACCTATACTGGAAAATCTGTACTTGAAATCTGACTGTACCACAGGCATGTCAATCAAACCAGGCACGCCCACAAACATATCACTTTCCGAGGTCTTAAAATGTTATTAGTTATTCTAATATTTTTTTGAAGGACCGCCACTGATTCGCAGTGAACGACACTATAATAATTGGAGGAAAACATATATTCACTTTGTATTTTACGAGAGAAGCTGATGCTTTTTGAATGGAAGTCTCATTTAGCCAAGAGTTGTTGTTTTTTGGAGCAAGCCCTCAGTGGTATTGCACTTGGAGGTCCTTCTGTATTGGCTTCACTTTCACTAATGACAGGAGTTAATAGTATTAACAAGTCTTATGAATAAACTGTGAACTTTTTTTTCCCACAATCCACCGAGCTAGAAAGCCAGCTAACTGACTCTCAACAAGTTTGCTCACTGTTTGCTTCCTTCATAAATTAAATGATGTGCAGTCTCAAGAACAAAATGTGAGACGGGAGAAAAGAAGCTCCAGTATTATTGTAACTAGTACGTTCATTAGTGGCCAGCTTACCGGCTAGTTTGCCACACAGCTCGGCAAGTAGTCATTTCATGACACAGATGAATGACACTCCTGGTTTAACTGGACATTTAGACTGGTGCATGGTTTAATTTCTGTCTGATCAGTTGTTGAGTAAAAACCACATTGAGTTGAGTGACGAAGCAGCGTTATGACATTGCTTCTCAGTTGTAATATGTCAAGCTTATTTCGATGACATGCTTCACATCACAAACAAGAACACTGAACACTCCCCCTTCAATATGAGACTCGATTCCCAAAAGTCTTGCAGAATTTAAGCCTGAGCAATCTTAGCCCCGTCTGAGGCTCTATACTCTTGTGAAGAATCAATATACTTGAGGGTGGAGGACAGAGACAAGGGGACTGGCAGTTAATAGGAAAGTGAAATGAGAGTCTCTTTAAGTACCCCTGTACCCTGTGTGCACAACAGGACTGAAGCAGTCCCAGAAGAAAGTTTATCACATCAGCTTTTTGAGCAGTCTTTGACCATTCAAGAGATTTTCCTGGTTGTCCTCCAGCCAACATTACCACGTGTCATTAAGATTCTGTACTCATTAGACAAGATCAAGCAAACTCTGTTACAATGACTCTGTTCTTCAGTCATTTGTATTTGACTGAAAATGTGTTCAGTAAGTTGTGCATTCTGTTTTCTAAAATCTTGTTCGGAATGATTTAAAATTATTGGGCTTCTTGAATTAAACACGCTGATAATTCAAGTATATATTTTAATTTGTAGGCTACAAAAGGAAACTTGAGAAGGCTGCCTTTCTTTAAATTCAATATTTTACCATAAATTCAGATTTAAGAAAAAACTAGAGCAGAGCTGCCGGTCCGTCTTTATTCAAACTTAAATGGCTCGATGGAAATGAAAGGCACGTTACAGCGAGGGCAGAAAATGGATATGAAATTGGTGTTGCTTATTTTATTTCTGGGAGTTGGATAGCGAAGTGCTATTGTCATTCTGGTTATTTGTATCTTCAGTTTCTTACAGTTTTCTGCCATAAAGTTACCTTATGTATCGGACATGCAACAAACCGAGAGGCACTGAACCCGGTAGGATGAGAAGAATATCTGGAAACAAAAGAGCTCTGTAATTAAATCTGTGTTCCCCTTGACTAAACAGTGTTCTATCGGATATTTACTTGCCTAACATTGGAATGGATCAACGCTGGCATAGAGCACTTGCAAGTCATTAAACATGACCTTTTCTTAAAACCTAAATCAATCACCTCAAAGTCACGACCGTGTCTTATCAATACGCCGACCAAATGAAATGTGCCACCTGATACGGAGTCTTTTCAGTTTCTATTCATCCCACATCTTCACCAGAGATTGATGCCTCTCATTGTGCTGATGTTCTGATGATATACAAACAACAGGAAAGGTCCCTGTGTGATCACAGAGATTAAAAGAAATAATGCTTGGCAACGGTAATATATAATTAACAGCATTCTTTAAAGAGAGATGTGGGCAGCCCAAGACAAAGCACGCAAGAAGGATTAGAGAACCCACGAGGCTCCAGTGTGTTGTTTACTTTAATGATTTTGGATAAGGATAGAGATGATTACGTGGTGTGGGACATACACTTGATAATCACTGCCACGAAGTATGAGAAACCAGGAGCTTGAACCAGTCTATAATTTCAAAAGCAGAGTTATTAACCATGAATGTTTTCATATAAAAGCTTAGGCAATCATTGTGTTTGGATTACTTTCTGCTTTTGACACGTTTCCATCAGCAAACAGAAACCGTGCAACTCAAATCAGAACCTATAATCCTGCCAGTCATTTATAACGCGCTGATCCTTAATGGAAGAGACCTTTGTGTGAACCTCTGAACACTTTCCTTTCCTATTCATTCCACACAACTACACTTCAGTTAGTAATATCCCTTGATATGGTAATTGACCATTGGTAAACATTATTTATCATGCAGCTGCACGGGGGAAATTGCAATTTCAGCAAATCCTTCTGTTAAAAATCTGTTTTTATTTTGCATCTTTTTTGGGGAACAAACACAACCACTGAGTTCAAAACGCAGTTAGAGGGGCCACTACATTTATAAAGTCTGAAGTTCTCTGTCTTTTTTCCCGGCGCTCCGTTGAAAGTATGAACTTCTTAAAGCACCGCTCTTCCTTACATAATTCCGTCTGATATCAGAGTATCTTACAGCTTGTCTCTGCGGTGAAAAAGGAAACTTGGGCTTCATTACTGGTAGACAGGCTTTGGGGCAGGTTCATGAGAAGATTCTTATTTCACAAGGATGAGTAAGAACAAATATAGATATACAGATTATAAGACTGCTAAAAGTACTTATGTAATCATAATAAATGTCTGGCAAAGTGGGATAAATTTCCGAGGATTTGATTGGTTTTTAATAACATTCGATAAAATCAATACTGAAAGGAAATTAAGGCCAACGGAAATGAGGACGTTTTATATGCAAAGTCCTTCAAAATATGTTAGAACATATAAAATGCGTCTCATTCATGCTTGTTACTTGCTGGCCTTGTACAGTACTTAGACTTTGAATGAAGTGATTGGTCAGTAAAAAAGAATAAATCTTATTTTATCAGTCAGGAAAACACAATTTGTCCCCTTGTGCACTGTACACGTACTCGCCTGAATCACCACAGTACATTTTGCACACTAACTGGATGTGTTACAGCCACCCCCCGACCCCCCAACCATTGACATTACATCCATGTGATGGAACGCATCACTTCCATTTTCACCAGGCAGCTGTCTATACCAGGTGTGTAATGACTCTCGCTTTCGCTCAGTTTCTCAGAGTCTATTTGTCTTCCACTTACGTTTACCACTCTATTCGAAACCTCAGCAAGTTGCAGCCAAAGAATCGTGAGTTCACCCCTTCCTTCCCTGGTTATACTCATATTTTTCACACTGTCCAGGATCAACTTTGAGAATTGATCAAGAGGACACACCATGTCACGAAGGAATGTGTTGTTTTGTGGTGCTGTCTCCTTCCGACCACATCACATGCATCCACCTGGACACTTTCGTGATTGATGGAGTCCCATTGCCCTACAGTTACCTCTGTACAGCCAGTGGGTCTCCATTACACGCGTCCCCATCCAAAGACGTGTTTTCACACATGTTCTGAGACGAGCACAATCACAGCCAGGCACATAGTCGGCTACACCGACTGTGAGACTGAGGACACACTGGTTGAACGAGCCCCGCTGGTTCAAGTTCTGTCCGACCACGTGTCTACCACCTTGTCATCATATTCCAACCGCATCTGCAGAGAAAGTAAAGATTGAGGGGAAATCTGCTGGCTGAATAGATAAATACTACTTCAGGACATTGTCCAATATAACCTTTGCATGTTTTACCCATCTCTCTCTGCCCTCTTTCTACACTGCCATCTGTCAAATATAGGCAAAATCTAAAACTTTTTTAGTATTTGTAGTGTCTGCAATGGAATTGAAAGCTCATACTCAATACTCGTCCATGGTTCTGTGTTCCCTCAAGACATGATGTGCAGTAATGTATTCTTGACACTGAGGTGCTTAAAGCATTGCACATAAAGTAGATATCAACAGCAGAAGGCGGTCCTGTGTTCTGTCAGGCAGCAAACGATGCTGTCCTTGGCTATGCTGTTATCTCAGCCGCTGGAAAGCCATATGCTGTATGTCCTGGGTATGTTCTGAAACATCAACATCATAAAGAACAGACAAAACACAGCATAGCGCAGGTCATTTGTTGCAGGAGTTCAGTCGTGATGCGGCCATAATTCATCTTTTTTTTTTTTTTTTCCATAAAAACAATGTTTCATGTGAAAGAAGTAATTTATAGTCATGACAAATATCCACGACTCCCATCTGATCCGGAGCTTTGCAGCAAGTTTCTCATTGTTTCGCTGTCTGGCTGCAACTTAACTGTTCAGGTTCTCTCTCACTGAACATTATCGGTTCAGCACCAAGAATCAGACACGCGCTGTTAATGAATAGCTGGTGAACACGGTGGGACATATAGGAGCTAAAGAGACGGATATTTCAACGAGGAGTTGGTAGACACAAAAAAACGGAGCGAAAGGAGAGTGAATGACAGAAATAAATAATAATGTCAAGCGGTAACTTGGAGATGTGTAAATGAGCAAGTGTTGGTTAATGATCTCATCATATCAACTTAAAAGTTGACGGCAATGCCACGCGTGTCGCTGTGTTCTCGTATTAAACGTGTATTACGAGAAGAGTCCATATGAATGGCGCCCTCAAGTGGTATTCATGACATCGGAACTAGAAATCTTCTTTAAGCCTTTTAGTTGACAGGTTGAGACGTGTTTGCTGACATTTACAGAAATGGAAAAGCACATGCCGGTTAATTTTTCGTGGGACGTTAAGCTAATATATTGTTATTTTAGTCATGTCGAATTTTTCTTCACAACTTAGATAATAGCGTCGCCTAAATGTTGATCCTCCCAACTACCTCATCTTTTCCCTCTGTGCCTTTGCATTTCCTGCTTTATGATATCCTCCTATTAGCGTGCAAAATTATTAGCTTCTGTGGATTCTAGACGTCGTCCATGTTGCCGTTGCCTAGCAACTGTGTTTTTACGACTTCCCACGTTGCAACCACGAGCTCGTGAGTCCCATGTGAACGCAGCACATGTTCACTACTTGTTTGCGCCACTTGGCCAAAACTATAATTTGTTACTACTCTGTAGAATAAGTGTCCTTCTTTAGTTTGACAACTGCGTCCACGTGGCCTCTCCTTTCTGCTTAATGTGAGCTTCACTCGGACAAATGGAACAGATTTATTTAATCAAACGGAGGCAGTGGAGTGGTTCCCTCCTTGACTATATTTCAGTATAACCTCACAGGGGCCTTAACCACTCTGACTGTTGTGTCTTTGTTTATGGAGTGATGAAGGGGGGAGTGAGAAGAGGACAGAGAGGGGAGTGTGAGAGTACTGAACTGTAAGTTCAAGAGATCCCTCTACAGCTACAAAGAGCGATGACGTGTTTGATTACATTTATGTTTGATTGAGTTTAGAGCTCCCTCAAGCTAGCTTGGAGAAAATGAGATTTCCCCTCCCAAAATATGACCCTGCATCCCTCTTCCAAACCATCCGTCAAGGTCCTATACAGTTTACCACTTTGCCAATTTCACAGATCCCATCAGGCACTCTGGGCCTTACCTGCTCTCCCACGCACTCCACTAATCTGACCGAAATAAACCACCACCACCTCATAATAATTACATTCTTTGAAAGTCAATGAAGTCTTTAAAGCAAGCTCAGACTGTGACAACAAACTCTCCACATGTTGGTAAGCGCCGCAGAACAACCACAGCTCTTTAATTATTTACATTGCAACATACATTTTAGTCGTAACGAGAGGCACGTGCAGATCAGCAGAAATGCACGCTGATCAGTTGCAGCATTGCATTACATTAAATTACATTATGGTGTTGCGGCAACGTGTCCCAGATTCGATATAGCACCTTACTCCAAACAAACGGCAAGAAGCTCCACATGCCACTCATGCTGGCTGTCTCTCATTAAAACGAGGTCGAAACTGACAAATCACACGACAGAGGGAAAGTAGCATCGTTCAGTACATGTGGTGCATATTTTGCCTCTTTATTTGTACTTGTGCTTTCACCTTTCGAACTGTGACGAGCGAAGAAAAAAGGCAAACATACGTTGCCTTTGATTGCATCAGTCTGTATGTATGTGCTCTCAATCTGTCAACCTCCGTGTAGACATTAGTCTGTCTCTCATCACATGGATGCAGATTGGATTGTATGAAGCGGTGCGGAGATTTCATCTGGAAAAAAAAACAATCATCCTTTTGTCATTTATTGTACACCTGTTCAAATGTGCTTACTGATTCATCACTTCAGTAATTATCTTTGTGTTTCATCATTAAACAGTACTCATCTGATGTTGACTCCATAAGCGGATATTAACACCTGGTTTGCACGGAAATATCAGGAATCCACACTGACAAAACAATCAGCCAGCACTCAGTCATCTATAGCGTTGTTGCCAAAAGCAAAAGGAGGATCCATCCTGTATTGTTGCTTTCCATCATGACACAATATTATGTTTTTGGTATTGGCCATTTGATTCAAATTATATGTCTGGGTATAATCTGTTGCCGCATATGTGCAATACTGTTACGCTACGATGGTGATAATTCGATGGCAATCCATGAAAGTATATACTTCCTCATAGACAAAACAATGTTCATCACTTCCACTCTAATGGTTTCTGTAATCTAATTCTTTTTAGACCTGATAGACTACAAATTAAGCATGAGGGAATAAAATTAAATTAAAACTTGGAAATGGAACAAAACCAAAGTTGTTTTTTTTTGTGTGCATAAAAAAGCACAGATGTGTCTTTGCACAATCAATTTTAAATAAAATGTAATCATTAAACGATTACATATTGTATTGCTTTTTGGGGCGTAGAGCCAAAGACTTAAGGCTCCACGACTACCTAAAATCAAACGCAAGAAAGCAGAAACGGGACCCGAGGAAAAGGCTCGTTGCATGTTGGACTAATATGTGTGGACTAGCATGTACTCTCAGTGGCGTTGCCAGTCCTCAGTCGACTCTGCTCTTTCTAGCTCGATGCGTCTCCCTCCACCCATAAAACCCGGATGATGCTGGTTACCTTGACATGAAGGACGTACATAAAAAACACATTAGTCTGGGTTGTGGGTTCCTGTTCTCCGTGCTACAGCAGGAAATGTGGAAGTCGTTTTGACATTTAATCCGAAAAGGTTTTCTTCACATTAAGTCTAATATCAAATATAATTCAATGAGAGCAGTAATTGTGTGCAACAATCATGGCCCGAAAGAGGCAAACCTAACTGTGTAAACAGCAGGGAAATCCTCTTTGGTATAAACAACAACAACAACAACAACAACAAAATACTGATCTAACATATTAGGATTATGAAGTAACTCTTCTTCCTGTTTCCATATTTCCATCCTCCTGATAGAAACTACATATTGTATGAAGGTCTTTCCAACACTCTTGAGTGGTGAGTTTCTCGTAGCATTTAATGCAGCTCCTCTACCTCCACACAACAACACGCGCTGGATGCTTTGATCACATCTCAGCCGAGTGTCTCCGGCTCCCTGCTAGAGATGCTCACAGATTGCCATCATATACGAACTCCCCCTGGACTACTTGGGCAGAGGATTTGATTAGTTTATCGTCTGTGTGTCGACTGCCATGCAAGTTGGTGTGATTAAGCTACAGTGCAGCAACAGCCCCCGGTGATATCAGTGAGGAGCAGTCAGATGCAGCTTTAATGCTACAGTATAATCTTTCCTCCGCCACAAGTCAAGACTTTTAATTAACCTGCATACAGAAATAACACACTTATTCCCGCAAACATATATGAGTTCAGGAAGAAAACAAAGCCCACACAGATTTTATTTTACAGGAATCAGCTTTAGCGTTATAACTCGTCCTATTAATCACATCCAATTCCTGTTCTATTATTTTACACTTCTACAGAGGCGAAATAGCAGACGCAAGACAGGCTGGGTAAACAAATGACTCTAAATTATGCAATCTATCAATACAAGACGGCCCTGCAAATACCAAGCTGTCAGATCCAAATGAAAGCCATTAGTTTGGAACCATCAGAGCTTTTGACTACCTCCAACACAGACAACCTGCTGTAGTGAAGTCAACAGCTATTCTATTAATATCAGCTATGATGGCACCTGGCATGAAGAGCAACAATCAAGGTCGTGGAGTTTACAGGTGTTCACTGTAATCTGTTATTCAGTCTCCCGCTCAGTCCCGTGTACAGATTAATTTGCATGTTATTGCTTGGCAAAGTGACAAAGTGATAAAACTGTGCTTAGTGGGTGGGTGCTGACTTGGAAGCAAAAAAAACAAAAACTTTTTATTTTCATTTCAGTACGGCAGGTTCAGGGACATCTTTTTTTATTTGAGTGTCAATTGTTTTCACATTTTGAATTAGCGGTAGACTTATAAACTTGGATTTTACAACATTAAATGGAAATAATTTGGTCGGTGCCATAAAAGTACAAAAATTCAGTGCCAAACTCTACTGCTAAACGATTCAACACTGAAAATAGGTATGGCTGCAATTTATGGGTTTTTTTTTATTATTGATTAACCTGTATTTTTAATTGTTTATTCTGTAAAATGCCACAGGATATTGGAAAATGCCGATTACCAAGAAGCTACACGTAAAAAGGAGCACACGTGTTTTACACTAATGCCTTTCCTCCAGATCCACATACACATACTGCTTTTCCGAGTGCAACAACGATCTGCTTCACCTGTTTGTTGAATACTGGCACCTTCTTCCTCACTGAGACGTCTTGAATCACCTCATTAGGGAATCATACATGGAAATATTTGGCTGCATTTGAAATCATCCAATTACAAGAGTTAATGTTTCAGAAAAAAAAAAAAAAAAACTAACCAGGCTTTTTTTTTTTTGTTGTTTTTTTTTTTTACTGAGTGAGCATTAATTAAAAACTCTGTATGTCAAACCCACATTTGAATCCCCTCAGAGCATCACATCCAGCACAGACCACAAAAATAACAATCTACCATCACCCAGAATTCATCCTGACTGTGTTGAATATCTCTAGGGCTTTGCTGTTCAGTATCCAGTTCAACATTTTGCGCTGCTCATCTAACTCCTATTTTCTTTCCACGTTGTTTGATTTAATTATGTTATCTATATTTGTCTTGTCTGAATTTTTGTGTGTGCCGCAAAAAGATAGATTCTTTGTTAAAGTAGGGCACCTCTCTCATTATATTCTCCCAGGGAAAAAAAAACTGCAAGAGGGTTTTGCACTTCATTATCATTCTTAACAACAAGAAAGTACTCTTCTTTTTTTCTTTCCCTAAATGATTAAGCAAGTCCTCTCTGGCTCAGCGTATTTAACTCCACCACTTTCAGCTCGGTTGTTTTGGAGCCATTAGTGGAGGAGGAGAAAAAGTGGAGCTCACGTTTAAAGGAAAATGGTCAGCACTTACCAGCATCATGTTGTCTCTCTGCGTTAAACATGGGATTCGAGCAATTTTTCATCAGTCAATCTGCAGTCCCTCACTCATTCCATTTAAAAGAACAAACACAAGTGACACAAGCTGTAATTACAGTACACAAGATTTTAAATTTAGAATGCAGTTACTTCTTTCATGAGCAAACTATTCACATGAATATAATAAGCAGAGACTTTTGTGATTGACTCTCTGACATCAAAAGTAGAGGAAGAGAAATTTGATTCAACTATAAAATCTGTGGATTTAGATGTGAGAATATTGACAATGGTTCCAATGACATCATTGTTGTTTTTTTTGTAGTTTATGGTGATCCTCGATGCCCACTTGCTCTATTTGGGACCAGTTCTTCATGCAGCATTATAGGGCTCGAAGTACCGAGTATAGAATCATTGGACTTTTTAAGAAAAATATAGATTTTGGTGAATAACACATCCGTCTATTCAGGCCAACTTATACAACCCCAAAAAAGTGGGGATATGGGCAGCAACACATCGGAAAAGTTGTGTAAGCTGTTGACTATAACAACAATCTTGTGTCCCGGAGAAGTGATGCTGTTCAGATGACGTCTATATAATATGAGCTTTTCCTTGTGAGGAGGAGGTAGTTTGGGTGGATGGTTTAATACAGCGGAATTACAGTACAGTTAGGATATTTTTTTTTAACTGTTTTTAAGTGTTGCTGCGACGATGAAAGCTGCATAACTTTAAGGAATAGTAGTAGAATGCACAAGTCATCATTTTAACTCAAACGTTTATCTTTCTGTAAACATACCCAAGTAGTTTTTTTTTTTTTTGGGCCTAAATCTAACCAGCAGCACTAATTTAGTAAACACTGCTGTGGGTCTTATTTCAGGCTTGAAATAAACAACCTTTATGGTCGTATGGTTTGGAGGACTTGTTGGGATTTTTATGACTTTGCCTTTATTGAGCATCTGACTGCAGAGAGATGAGGAGAGAGAGACGGGAAGTATCGAGCTGCAACGTCGGGCATGAATCATGGTCTGCTCTTTAACCCGTAGGACACGAGCCTTCCATGTTGATTTTTAATGGGAGCTGGAGTTGGTTTGTACGTCAACGGCTTTGTGTTTACCTTCATCTTGTAACACCAAGTACTCTAATAGATGCTTATTTAGAATATGGACGTTGCAAAACCAGCCAGTAGAGAGGTGACATCACAACTTCAGCTCTTCCACACTGACAGAAGTGTAAATAACTGTAAAAAAAACTGGGTTAAAAGGCGAGATGAAGATGAAGCTAAAAACTCTTGGTGACTTAGATGTCCTATGAAGGTTTATTCCTTTGCGTGGCGCCACAGGGCACACAGTGACATGCAGCCAGGGCCGCACAGTTCCTCTACTGTATGTGGGGCTGATACTTCACACAGCAGCACCCGGGGCTAGAGAGACTGGCTGTTGGATCAAAGCAACCGTGTGTCAAACTGGGCTCCAGGACATCCACCCCCTAAGCCACACATCCCAAGTATATCTGAGCTAATGGGACTTCCCAGACAGAATCATGGGAGTTTAAAAAGCTGTAAATGATGGGAGAGGAAGGGCCACTGCACTGCCGTTAGATCTCAGCTCCAACAGAGATTTAAATTCCAGCAACGGCCACATGCTGAGTCAAAGTATTACCCGAGTAGCAGTTGCTGTTATCTCAACTTTGGTAATACCCCTGTGACTGTGACTTAAAATCTATCTTATGTATCAAATTTTTTTTTCATCACACTGTGTGTATCATAAGGTCTGTTACAGCACTTTTTTTTATAGATAGGAATATCTCTGGCGTAGACAAAATGAAGCGCATGTATTCATTTCCTTTTGATATGCTATCTGAGTGACAGATCCTGTTGTAAGAGGGTATGTACTGCAGATAGTATCCACTGCAGAAAAGATTTCTATGTAAATCTCTCATGCTCTTACGGCTCTCTCTCTGGAGCCCATATTTTATTGGGCACTACTTTCTGAATACTGTACTATGTTCATCTGAATCTAAGAAATAACCATCATATGTGGGGGTAAGGAAATGTTAATGTTTCGGGATTTCGGTTCACATGTTTAGAGTCAATTAAAAAAATAGTATGATAAGCAAAAAACATCCAGTTAGTAGCCGTCCGGTGGGCCTGAATGCCTCATTATTTAAAGAGGTCAGAGGAGAACGGCAGGGTCTTTGCTATCAGGAAGGCTATTAAGCATTCAAGTAACAGCTCACTACAATAAGTGCATGGAAAGGCAGTTATGTCCAAACGCACAGACTCAGTACTGCTTGCAAATTTAGAATTAACTACTCATCAAATTTAGAAGTAGATGGTCTTCCTAGTACCAAGTTAAAGTTAAACATCACAAAAACACACCGAAACACTGTGGCGACGCTGAGATTAAAAAGTGGGTGGATGTTACGATACTACAGTCATAGTGGCAGGAGTCTGACATTAATGGTATGTCAGTGTTGGTTTTTGGTCTGTCACTGCTTCTGTCCTATGGCACACATAGATGGTATGATAGTCATATTTCAGTCATGTGGTACTTTTTATAATCCATCAGTGACTCCAAATGGCATTCAGTATGTGTATGTTGCTACTAAAATTAAGATCATTAACTGTTGTGTATTTTGTTCTGTGTTGTTCACAGATACTGTACCGCTGTTTAGGGAACATCAATAGGTGATAGCGTCCAGCAATAGCTTGCATGTGAGGTCTTTAGAGAACATCTGTAAATTGTAGCTACAAAAAAATAACCTGAATTACACTGTTCCCTCTTAAACTGCATGAAAAGCTCAAGATTTGTACCATACTGTATTTTCTTTTTCCTAAAAAGTATTATAATATTTGTGTCCAAAAAAAAGTCCTTCCGGATCCAGTTGCAGTACCATGAGTCACATACAGTTTGTCTCTTCATGGCCATTATCCAGATCCAATCCATTTTAAAGAGCTACCTGCTGTAGAACAAAGTGCTGAGTCATTAACACCCCAGCATGAACACTATTCAATGGTTGTTTGAAGGTTAGTTCACTTTTAGTGTTGACTAGGAAGTTTAGTGGAGTAGAATTGATATTTCTCACTCGCTACTGATCAATCAGTGTGAATATCCGGAAGGATCTGCTTCTGTGTTTACACTGCTAAGCTGTTTGTCAAAACCGGCATTTTATTCACCGCTTGATGTGTTACATTACCATTCAGGGACAGAAGCAGTTCGGTTAATGCAAAGCTTGCAGGTGCTCCAGCGTATCATCTTGGCTGACTCAGCCACCCCCAAAAGTCCTCAGGAAGCAATGATGTTGGTCACAATGAGGAGCGTTTTCTGTTCTTGAGTTATTTCCTGAAACCATTATATCTGCATGTTTCCCTGAAATTAAACTTCCGCTGCATCACAGTGGCATTCAAGAGGCTTTTAATGCTGTATCATCTCAAGATAGATATATGAACAAAGGCTCAAGCAGCCCCTTAGATTTCAGCACAGCACTTTTACAATAAGGTGAAACAGGAAGTGTGTAAATAAGGTGCAGAAGAATCTGCTGCAGTCAGCACTGATCAAGATCCCTGTGGAGCATATCCAGCAGCTTGTTGAATCTCTATCAGGCTGCTTCAGTGGCAACGTCTGATCCTTTTCGTTATAGGTACTGGCTGTATGGATACACAATGTTTAAGTATAGGAGTATAAGGATGGTTTAATTATGGTATAACTAATATTCTGGTTCCAGCTGCAAATCTTTGCTCGAAAACAACCCGACAAACAAACATATGAGTTAGAACTAAATGGAGCTTGCAGGTTTTGAAATTTCCTACGTTTGCGGCAGCATGCAAACACTCCATCAGTGTTTGCATGACAGTGTGCGTTAGGAGCTGTCACGGCCTCTATGAATGACGGAAGATATTTTGGCTAATGATGTGTGAAACTGTATGGTAAATTTGTTCTTCCTCACCGCACACATGGGTGAAAGATGATGCATTATTCAAACAGAACGACATGGGACGTGCTTCAGGTCGGCCACGACTCCACCTTTTCACCTGACATCTTTAAAAGGTCCTCCCACAGAAGAAGGACAATTCCCGATTGGATTATTTCTATTTTTTACTCATCTCCATATTCAGCTGTTTAAGGCTACAATATTTAACCTAGGTTAATTTATTTTTTCAGTGCGTTCATGAGTGCCCTTCTTCAGTAAACTGTGGTTTATTGTTTGATTAATTGATTCAGATGAAGAGATTTACTTCCTCCCAGCTGGTAAATAGTGCACCAGGGAGGGGAGAAAAACAAACGATAGCGCTGCTGATATTTCTGCTGAAGGGTAGAGAATATAAATCCCTTCCTAGGAAGGCGTGACTGCGCATTTATTTCCAATCATAACTCAGCACTGTTTACATTTGTTGAACATTGCAATACACTCATCAATAATGCTGTGCCAAAAATTAATTTATGAAATGAGCTGCTTATCTGTGCAGGAACAAGTCATTACTGTGTTTTTATAATTGAACCTTCTTCAAACGGTGCAGATAGATTTTTCTCATTTATCGGCTGACAGTTAATGGATTTTGGATTTGGTGCCCTTTGGTGTGTTGCAGGTGCCAGTAAAACTTCTTTCTCACAAAAGCTTATAAACCTCTTTTTTATGTGCCATTGTTCAAACAGCAGTAAACACTTTTGTCACAATGTGCTGAGGGTTCACTAGCTTCACTTCACCTGTGAGAAACTGCTCCACAATAGCGGGGAAAACAAATGGGGTTTCTCGTCTCTCATTAGGGCTCGCATGTGTGAGATGTCGACTCATCAGTGTTGTTGTTGTCACTTTTCTGGGCATTTCTCCAAAACAAAGGAGACATAATTCAACTTCCTCGCTCAGTTCAAATGGAAAACTAAGACGTGAGCTGGAAATGCAGAGATTACTTTGATATATATTCCTACAAAATGTGTATTCCTGTACGAAACATGTCAAATTATTAATTCTGTCAGAAAGAGGTCAATCCACATCTGTATTCAAGACTGATATCAGGACCTCCGAGTCTGACAAAGCATTTCTATTCTACAATTCTTTTCATTAGGCAGCTACTTTTACTGTACGTCTGTTGACTTCTCATTCTGAATTTTTAAAGCTCAGCTTTGCCCCCAGGTATGTAAACAGTGATGAAATTGTGTCTAATTCAGTGAAATGAATGTCGTGCTGTCCCCCATAGTGTTACTAAAATACAAAGACCGCCATCTTGAGAGCCGGTTGTGTCTCGCAGGCATTTATAGTAATAGCTCTGTGATGTGCGAAAGCTCAGTTCAGCAGCGCATGGAAGACTGTTGGTGTTTGTGCAGAGCGCTCGTCGCAAAACAGACGTAGTTACATGACGCTGCAACGATGTCATTGATGAGTTGATGTCCTGCAGAAATGTGAAATGACATTTTGTTTTGCCCATTTCTGGACAATTAAACTGCTCGATTATAAAGTTAAAAGTAGCACTTAAGATTTATTTGTTAGTTTTGTTTAACAGTATGTTGTTAGAAATGTATGCGATTATTTTCCATCAAGTAAGATAAAAATGCTATTCTTTTTATCAGCCACATCACGGTGTATACATCTCAGACAGTTAGTCGCCCACCACTTTGGTCCAAACTGAAACATTTCAACAATTATTTGGATGGATTGTACGGAAACTTTGGACGGTCCTCAGAGGATGAAGCTTTATGACTTTGATTTTCCTCTGACTTTTCCTCTAACACAGCCAGGAGGTTGACATTTGTGATTTTGAGTGAAATGTCTCAACAAGTAGATGTATTGCCATGAAATAATTACACACATTCATGTTCCCCTGTGGATGAATTGTAAGTTTTTGACTCCTGATTGTTCCTCTTGTACCATCGTCAGGTCCAAATTGTTAATTGTAATTCCAGATACTTCTGCGCAGTAAACTACATTTTAGTACACTTAGTTAAATAGTGTGTGATTTTAGTTATTTATTTATTTTATGTGTATTCAAACCAGCAAGTACCCTAATTTAGAGGTAGTTATGTCAGCATGCAGACTGCCAGCACAGCTTTGCCGAAGTACATCCTCACAGATCAGCTAAAAAAACCTGCATTAAAAATGCCATTGCATAGGTAGCCTAAAGTTTAACGAAAACAACAACAAAATGATAAATGTGACATGACATGCCTTCTAGTAATAAGACCAACACAAATAGTAATTTATATTAGTCCCGAAAAATGATAATATTTTCCTTAAAACTGCACAAGAAAAAGCTACAAAAAAACAATTCAGAAGAACCGAAAACCTTTTTTTTTTTTTTTAAATCAAAGAATAATATGCTGCTAGGATGCTGCAGTGAACAATATTCACTCTCCGTCTCAGTTTAATGGGCCTTATTGAAGTAAATATTAGATCCACCGGTGGTGCCAATGTAACAGAGGTGGTGCGTGTGCAGCCATGCCAACAGATGTCCAGAGCCAAGGCCAGGTATCTTTTATGGTGATTATAATAAAGATGTGGAGGACGATGAGCCGCATCATAAGATGATAAATGACATCATATCTGTTCATATTCAATGAGGAGTGTCATTAATTTCTCGAGCAGGGTGAACAGCTCCAGTGTCGATGCACAGCTGTTACTGTGTACCTTCAGTCCTTTGATTCACATGATGCTCACCAAGCTTCAAGGTAATGATATGAAAGTTTGGAATGACAATAGAGACGGCTTATAAAACATCTTTACACTCTTCATGTTGGAGCAACTGTTGCAGGGCTTTTAGTGCAGATCTGAAATGTAATGGAGACCATCACTCACAGCTCTCTGTACCAGAACATAGCAGTCATACAGATGACCCCATCCACCGAATGTACTTGTATCTTTTGGAAATGTGCCATCAGCCATTAACCTGGTTATGAAATGTGTATGTAGTATAAAGTGTTCCATAAATGTTACATTTTGGAAATGGATTGTCTTTTTAAATGTGTGCGGAGGAGTTCTGCTCCGCCATTAAAAACCAAATATAACATAAGACTTTGGAGAGATTGCAGTTTCCTGCAGAATCGTGTTGGTGGATTGCCACTTTCTGAATGTGAACACCTGTGAAAACAGTTGTGTAATGTCTTCTTTCTCGTGAGGGAGCAGAATCCCATAAATTAGTTTTTTTAAAGATGGAGATCAAGATATGTCTCGAGTGACACATTTTACAGATGGAAAACAAATGATGTAAAGGAGAGCCTGTCTTGAAATTCCCCCAAACTGACTTCAGCACTCATGTTCTACAATTTATTGTTATGTAATACCTCACACTTTCTTTTTTTTTTTGTAAAGCCTGCTTTTGAAACTGAAGTTTTATACTCATAGAAATCTTTTTTTTTTTTTTGGAGTTGATCTTACACTTTAGGGACTGATACCTCTGTTACATCCGTTCTGATTTATTTTTAAGCCACCGGCCATTTGCAGTTTGTCGGCTAGACCGCATCTTTACACAGCAGACAGAAATATGTCAACAGCTATTACAGATATTTCATGAAGCATGCTGCCTGTGGTGGTTCCCTGACTTCCTGCCAGGGTCACCATGAGGTTCACTACCCGTTTTTGTTTTTTTCCAGTCAAATGTCCTGACAACGTTTGCTCACTATTACATTTGACCCGGATATTCATTTTTGTTCTCAAAATGATTTGTAATAAGTTAAAGGATTCCTTAACATTTCAATGTGTTCAGTATTTAGATTTATTGCCAAATACCTACAAATATGATGACATTTCCATCAGCTAAAGATTTTGTTGGAAAATGTTAGAATAAGTAGACACTTATACAACATTGGAAACATGGTTTGTACTAAACAACAGCAGGTTAGCTTTGTCATTGGGAGCATGTTAGTCTTCTGTTGCTAGTATTTTTTCTAAAAAGCACTGCTGAGCCTGAGTACGGCCCTCACGTAGCTGCTGGCGTGACGTCTTACTCTTGTTTTACCTCGTATGTTTCAAACGTCATCGTTAATTAGCTTTTGCCCTCGTTAACACTTGTTTCATCCGCCACCTGATCGTAATATCTGTCATATTTGTTGGTTAAACCTAATGCAGGCTTTACAACCAGGAAACCCGTCAAGCTCGCTGTAAGCACTATCTCCCTTATGAGTAACAGTCAAGTATTAGCTTGTAGGTTGTCGGTCACATGTTGGTCAAACTGATCTATCATTGCAGAGATTTTTCCTCTTATGCTGAGTATACCACCAACTGGCATTCATTGTGGGAACGACATCTATTTGATGTGTTGTTCTTTATTTCAAGGAGCGGATCTACTCAATAACTTTGAATCAAGATTAAACATCAAAATGTCTCCTTCCTGAATTTAAAAGTATATACTCTGTTTGCCAAGCATGAGAGAGATTTGAATGTATTATACCTCCTCTGTGGATAAGCGCATCTGATTCATCAAACAGGGTATCCCTTCCTTTTGACTGTGCAAACCATCAACAGTGAGCAATCCATACTCAGCCTCACTGCAGTCTAATCCCCATTCACCTCCTGCAGTCACTCCGCTGAATGCCGTTTTATCTGAAATCCACAAATTCAACAAATAAAACCTCACTCTCAGAATATAACTCACAGATGGCCCTAAAACTCAGAAAACACATTAGTGGAGGCAGAAGTGTCTGCTCGCTGATGAATTGAGAAGCACACATCATTTAAAATACGGTCTATTATTCATGAGACATTTTAGTTTTGTCTCCAAAAAAGACTGCGAGTTTATTAAACCCATAATTAGAACGAGGCTGAAGATCATGCCAAGACCTTCCGTCCTAGTAATCAAATGTTGTGCCTGAATTTCATCTGTCGCTTCTGAGTCTAAAACTACAGTAAGCCTACCATTCACAACGAGTCACCCTGTCTGTCTGCTAGTTGTTCTATATTTGCTGGCAAGGACGTCGGTGCTAATTAGGAGCAAATTACTAATTATGCCCCAATGTTTACTTTTACGCGACCAGGGTCTTTTATTTCTTCCACGTCTGAAGCAAATCAATTCAAATCAAAGTGAAGTGCCCACGTTTCTCCAGCTTTGAAGTGGCAGTGACTGACATATTAAAGATGATTGGACGATGTAAAGGCTTCGCACAAAGAATTAGTGAGAAGTACCCACTTCATGTGTCTATAATGAGTTACTGTGAATAGGAATTTAACGATGATCAGGTTGTAGGACCAAAGATACCGATACCAAAATGTAATCATCTCGTGCCTAAGTGCACTCCGCATACATTTTTTCCATAAATGTCAGTGATGACGTTGTGTTGGTTTGAATGATTAGTGAAAGTGAGAAACTGTGCTGTCAGATTATGAAGACCACCTCACTGACTTTTTTGAATGTGATCCTGATCGCCTGATGAAGTTCTTGATTGCAGTGTTCTGCTTCAACAAATGCATTGCTCCATTTCACAAACAGTTGAATCTGGCAGAAAAAGGCTGTGCTCTCCCAGATACTTCCCCGATGAATCCGAGCAGCTCGTGGCAGATTCGGCTGTGAGCAAAATAAAAGCCCCAAAACAAAAACAATGTTCGAGCTCCTGATTTTGCAAAGGAGCACCCTGGAAACAACCTCAACGACAACACCGCAGCCTTCATCGCGGTGCTTCATACCGGAACAAGCATAGTGCACGTCGTCATGGACGGTTAGAAAGCTTTACTCACTTACGGTATGAGCTCTGCAAATTCCACAAATAGTGTGTATATTCAAATGGTCAGGCTTGAAGCACTGGAGGATTAGGTCATATAACTATTGAATGCTAAGTATTTAGTTATTCCCTGGATATTTGTAATTGTTATCTTTGTCGCACAAGCAAACACCAGAACATCTGCACCACTTGTTTGAGGCTATGTACACTAACGTTTTGTTGTTGAATAAGCAAAAAACTTTTACAACACAAATCTGTACAAACATAATATAAGTTTATCATCTTTTATTTTCAATATATTAATTGTTAATTAACATTACCAATGCAAATATCATAAAATAACCTTTAAAACATCAGTAGCCCTGCCGTGGTTGTTATAGCGCACGTTGATGCGTAACATAAGCGAGCTACTTACCAATGCGTGATATATTTCCTACAGTATAAGCTGAGCAATTTAAGTTTCACAAATATGGTTCCTGTTGGCATTTAAACAGTAATGAGATAAAGGAGGAGACAAAACACTGTACAGTCGCAAGATGTCTGAGGAGCATTAGGTTCACCAGGCACTCGCAACAGATAAAAAAAAAAAAAGATCACTTGAGTGAGCTGCTAACATTAGCGTGTGACGACAACTCTTCTGCAACTCTGTCAACACTTTAGAGATAGGGGCTGCAATGCATGATGGGTTGAGATATATATATATATATATATATATATATATATATATATATAGAGAGAGAGAGAGGGTGTATATAGTTATATATACACACACAGAGGATACAGCTTCTGCGCAGTAAGCTGTCTCTGTCCTGTTTGCCTGTCATTCTGTGCAACTTTCCAAACCCAGCCATTCACCCGCTGAGCAAAAGATTCCCTTCAGACTTCCCCACCAGTCCGACTTGCCTCACTTCCACACCCACCCGCTCACCTGTTTCTCCTTGCTCCCTTATTACCCCCGTAAACTTGCTCCTTGCCAGTTTGTCACTGTGTTCTAGACATCCCGCCTGTAACCCGTTGTTGTTCTCCTGTCTCGTGTTTTAAGAGCCTGCTTGGTTTTTTTTCTCTTTCTTTTTTGTTTTCTCATTTGGACTGCTGTCTTTTGACTGAGGCAATGTCTATTTTTATCCACCTGTTTTGCCCCCCAGTGTCTACATTTGAGTCCTCTATCTTGTTACCCATACTCACACCCTGAGGCCCGCTCACTCACAATATGCTTACAGTTTACTAAAATAGCTTTATCAGTTTTGACAATGTGAAAAGTCTAAGTAGCATCATGGCAGTGTTCGTTCTCTTGTTAAAATTATCCGTAGGTCAGTTTTTAAGCTTCAATCAAAATGTTTTTTTTTTTTTATTATTAACACTGTAATTTACAATCTTACATATTAAAAGGCAAATCAAAAAAAAAAAAAGGTCCTGCCTTGTGAAAGGGATTGTCCAATGATTTAGTATTGCACTCCCATAAAGTTTGTGCACTTCACACAGATTTCTTCAGAAAACTTCCAGCAGAGCTTGAGATACACCATCCTGATTTTACAATCCCTCATGTGGAACTAGTGTGAAAATTTTGATCTTACGTTTTCCATAATGTAACGCAATACTGTCTTTCATTAAATCCTGTTTACCTGGTAAATGCCCACATCTTCCAAACTCCTCACCCGGAGTTTGTAATGCACACTTCCAGTTATAAATTTGCAGTCTCAAAACTCAACTCAATATACTTGAGATCTGTTATACAACTGTTCTCAAAGGCCTTACCATGATGAGTCAGACAAACATGGCCTGCGTTGAGGTCAAGGTCTGTTCAATCCTGTGTGAGTAAAGTACAACAGCAGTACCTGGCCTATCCTTTCAGTTTTAATATTAGAAAATACATTGTGAACGTTAGTCGGCTTTTTATTTTGTGTGTTCTGTTTTTTGAGTCTGCAACAGTCTGGTAGAGTGAGACAACAAAAAAAAGCTAAGAACTCTGTTGAGCTTGAAAATATACCCAGTGTTCATCTGAATTGATGTGTGTAGATTTAAGACCTAAGGCTCATGATTCATGCTCGTTGGTAAATGTGAGTCAGACTAAATACATTCTGATGTAGTAGGCATGGGTTAAATGGGGCATTTACAACTGCATTTCCCAGCAGTCTTTTCCTGTAAAGAGACAGCTTTGAGTCAATAGTGGAGGTTGTGGCGTCTAGTGAGTTGAAGGAAAAATGTTCTCTTCTGTGAGCTCCAACTTCTAAGACCCAATGCATATGTGGCTGACAATGGAAGGAGCAGGATAATGAGCAGTTTCCAAGGCCTCAAGCAGAAATTTGTGACTGAGCGAGGCCTTGATATAATGAAAGGCCACTAGCTTAAAGTAATCCGAGTTTGGACTCTTGGCTTCTTAGCGGGTGTCGCAGCAGACGCTGGCAGCAGCTTAATTAGCTGCAGTGGCATGTAACGGTGTTGTAGTTAGGAGCAAAACTAGCAGGAGTGTCACGAGGCATCCGCAGAGCGGGTGCGTGTGCTGTCCGATTTTTAAGATCACCTCACTGACTGATTTAAATTGGGTGATTGGCGCCTCTTTCAGTCATCCGACCAGTTGATGGTTAGAAAACTTCAGTGTACAAAGTAAGAGTTAATGCCAGTAGTGATTTCCTACCTCACTTCATTCAATAATGATCCCAGTCAACTAGCGGGCAGTGAGCTGCTGTCCTATCCTGTTAATTAGTTCAGCATTAACGGTAGCTTTCCATTTGCTTAGCTCCAACTCATATATACAATCTACAGGGTTATAGGAGGCTTAGTAAGGCCTCCAGTTTATTTATCATGTCACCAGGCTCTCAGTGCATTTACCCACATTCGCCATCTTATCTTAAAAACCTGAACTACCAATATATCGGTGGTCTCTCCTTCTGAAATGGAGGCAGTGCAATTAGGTGTTCATTTGTAATTATAGTTGCATGTTTTAATCTAACATGGAACTGTTTTTGTATTTACAAAGTCAATTATCTTTATTCAATATATTTTTCTCATTATTTTAAGTCGGGAAATAAAACAGCAACGCTCTTTTGTCCACGAGAACCTTCCCACTGGTCAAATTACCTGAGCAGCAAACAGACGTGGGAGATGATCATACCGTGCATTTGATTTGAGCAGCACCGGCTCCCTTTTGAATCCAAGGTTTGTTACTATTTCACAATTTAAATGAAAAACCAAGGCTTGAGACAGCTTGACTAAAACTAATTGTGAACCCTGTCAGGAGCCGGTACATTTAAAGCTGACACAGGGCATATTTTTTGGCTGGGCTGCAACAGCAAGACAGACCCTGTGAACACAAATGTCTGTCACTGAGTGAATGAGTGATGGAGTTACACTACATGTTTGGCCGAATGCCACGTGGTGATGAAGTCACTGTTGGTCGACCGAATGACTCCTGAAATCTATTTCTACACGTGCACTTTAACCCGGAACTTATGCAGGAGCTGTTTGTGACAAGGCGAATGTGTCGTTGTCCTCAGAATTCACAGCAAGTCGGTGGTGTTGATGACGTTCTTCTAATGCGTCCTGTACGCTCTTCCCAGGTGCCACCCCTCGCCTAAACCGAGCAACGTGCGTCCAGTAGGTGAGAATATATCTGACAATCTCCTGTTGTGTCCTACAACTCTGGACAATGTATGAACAACCCACATGCCCACACATGTGTAAAATTCACTCGGTCTAGCGGCTCCACGTGGACATCAAAAGTGCCTTATTATTTGTCCCAACATGGCAATCTTGTACAAGCTCAGCAGGGACTTGTGTCTACTTAAGGTGGGCTGTGATTGGGCTAAAAGCTTATGTGAGCACTTACAGAGCAATTGTCTTTCTAAGCAGCTATAATGGGAAAATGAAGAGTACCCCACATCCCTTTTGCCAAACACCTTCATAGATTATTTTTCAATGAAAAGGATTCTTCCCCCAGCACATGCTCCACAGCTTCTGTGCCAACAACGCAAGTCATGCTGTCAAGATAATTTTGACGAGAGATGAGAATTTCTCCAACAAAGCCAGAGAATGCAATCTGAGATCGTCACCTATTACATGAAGCGGTGCAACTTTCCACTGGACACACAGGAACAATTTATGCATGATTCCAGGAAGCATCAATAAGAATAAGATGTCAGAAAGCATCTCACCGCTCTTTGATCTTTGCAACTGTTTCTTCCGTAAGGTACCTTTTTAAAAAATGATGGCTCAAAGATGTTGTCAGCCAACATTGAACGGATGTGACACAACATGCACTCTGGAAGTGGAAGATGAGGAGGTCGTCGTGGGAAATTGTGAAACTTTCTACATATCTGTTGAAAAATTCCACTGATTGATTTCTAAAAATGAAGTCTTGTACTTAAAGAATGATCGAAGTTCACTCTGCAAACATAGATGACTTAGAGATGAGGTGTAGAAACTTGACAGTCATTTGTTTTAGGTGGAGTCACTGGCCAGCAGTTATCTTTGTTCGACTTTTCCAATATCCCAAAAAAAAAAAAAAAAAAAAACATATTTCAGGGACCAAAACATAATTTTGACTTAAGTCACTACTGAAAAAAAATTGCCATATAGTTTGTACCACACCTGCCGGATATGTAAAATGCTGCTGCACCTGGCTGCATTTTGTACACAAAATGTTTCCCAGGTCCTGTGGCCACAAACTAAGGCTAATGTTAAATCCTCCCTGGCCGGCTTGGTACCGTTCTTTCACACCCTCGGGTTTGCCAGTGTTGCTCCACTAAATTAAACTCAGTGGGCCTCCGTGCCAGGGGGCATATCAGTAACAGTCTAACTCACCACTGAAATACACAGGCCTTACATGAAGACAAAGAAACTCTAAAATATGCAGTTCTTTCTCAACCATGATATCACTGGCACCAGCACTCTAATCCATTACCCTAGACGCCTACACTGGAAGGGCTCTGTGGATGCCTGATAAACACAAACAGAAACAAAGCCTGAAGTCTCTCTGCCCACATTTACTGTATGTTTTTCCTGCCATTATCACTGTGGTTTGGTAGGAGGAGGTAAAATACATGCCATTGTGTACACTCTTTTTCTTGGAACAATTTGGGGGTTATACGACCCCAGAAAGCCATTTCACGGGCTGCTTCGGTGCAAGTTTTAGGACTTGCAGGTGGCTCCTGTGAGTGTGGCGCCCTCTTCTCTCCCCTGCACCGCTGGACCATTTCATCAAACTCATTCACTTCTGTCCCACCCCCACCCTTCTTTTCTGCTGTTTTGTTTCACTCGCCGGTTTTCTGACAAATAATTGCTCAAAGATGGCCTCGAGCGACAAACAATTGAGAGTATCCCCTCCTTCCCTTTCTCCGAGACGACCAATTTTCCAACCACTTTATAATTGGTCGAGAGCCATCACGGATAGCTAATAAAAAGTGGAAGTTGATAATTACTGTTCTGCCATGGAGTGTCTGGAAATGAGGGATAGTTGTGGTTTCGGAGCTGGAAAAAAGGGGGTTGAGGCGAAGGAGCGAAATAATTAGATGTGGTCTCCCACAGCTCCCGGTGACACGTCTGAGTGCCGCAGTCTTTTGGAATAAATGGAAACAGGTGTTGACTCAAGTACAGCAGAGTGTATTTTTGTGTTGTCCACTCCTCTGCCATCATCTCTCAATTTATTTTCATCAAACAAGTACAGTTGCAGTAAATATACGGATGCAACAGGGTCCAGGACAATTCCCATTTAAATGATACACACAACATGAATCAATATCACTTCATCACTTTCTTTTCTAGCTTGGTGCGAGAATACAATAGCAACATGTTTACTTCCTCCTCGCACTGTGTAGAAAAACATCAATCATGAAATACAACGATGTGCAACAACACACGAAAGGAAAGACTAATGACCAAAAGAATGATGAATTGACGCAGGTGATTCATGGTGGCACCTTCCATTGATGTCTGCGGTGTACGTTCAGTGTTGGATTCAACTGTGACCGTTACAGCACTTAGTGGATTTCTCATTTGTAATTAGAATGTGTTGTGCCTTGATTTTATTTTTCCAAGCACCTGTGTGATACATTGTGATTGTAGGTTGTGCATGTTCTGATGTTACATTGAATTAGATGCCTCCATATTTCATCTGGTTTGACTACTGAAGACAGTAAAGTACAATCACAGTAATGGTACATTCCTTCATTCACTTTGAGGTACAAGCTGCGCTGAGAAGGTTTGCCTTGTCACAGCTCCTTCCATGCAGTTGCCCTATTTACATTTTTGTTTTATTCAGTGATAGATGGCTCGGTTTGCAGTGCGCAGAATGGCTTTAATAGATGCCATGGAATCAAGAAAAATAGGAGCTAATGGCAGCACTTGCTAACGAGTTATTGATTGCATTTCCACCGGCTTTAATGCACTTTCAAGATGCGCATAAAAAAAACCACTAAATGGCCATGTGACTAAAATGGAAACAGACTCGGAGAATGAATCATAACGTACATGAAGCGTGTGACTTGAAGGTCCACTTGAAACTCACCCTCCACTGGAGAGACAAAAAACAGCAGCAGACAACAGTATGACCTCCTTCAATATAGTATATGATCAAACCTTGGTGCCCTATCACCGTTATGTTTTCTACATCGATTTCAGTATTGAGATGTAGAACTGGTTTGCTGCATATCCCCAATGTGTAACTAAATTTTTTTTGCGAGGCACAACTATGGTGTAACAACTGCTGCTATATACATGGTCTCCATAGCTTTGCTGTATCTACAGTGAACTTTGAATTTTATCTTTTTTATACAACTTTTTCAACTCACTGAAGAACCTCAACCCTATAATTTATTTTAATCTGCTCAGCATTTTTGAGATTCTGCGCAAACACATAAAAACTGTCTGGTTTCAACTACAGAGTAGTTGAAGAAAAATAACTTTCCCTTCAAGAGCAGGCGATTATTTTAAACTTAACCCTCAAAAGCAAAACTGGAGCTCACTTTCTGTAACAAGCGGTAGCTAACGGCTCGTAAGTAACTGAGGTAATCAATATTTTCTGACAGCCAGGCCTGTAAAGACATAATAACAAAAAGTCACCCATTTTACACATTTCTGTGTAATTTGCAGTCTTGATATCCATAAGATATTTGTGTGGTTTTCAGTACAAAAACCATCTTAGTATATTTTTGCATTTCATCTCGTAAGCTTATCTCCGGAGTTTTACCAAAAACAGGCTGTTTTGAGTATGTTTCTTTAAGGCACAATGATATTAGTGCCCCTCTCTTCTGATTGGCTGTCTCTTTTCTTAGTGAAGCACGTCAACTAGCCGACCGCTTGGTAGCTCTGTGACGGAATAACCTGTCGGTGTTTTCCCCAACATTAAAAGGTTGGACAGAGGGCCATGCTGAGGGTAGACGTTTGACATAAGCGTGAGTTTGTGACATCACAAACCTGCTTAAAGAACTGTTTTATGTTAAATAAAAGAAATGGAAGAAATCAGAATTTATTCTATGAGGGTCCTTTTTGTTATTTCTACATACTGTAAAGAACAGCTTCAAAACCGTCCAAAGTAGAGTAACACAGCCAAGTGTCTTCAGTTTCAAGAAATGTAATTCGATAATTTAGGCTACAGGAATAAATATTCATACATACATAAATTTGCGCCCTTCTGGACTGTTTTGTTTTGGACCTGGCATTTCCTCAGGGCTCTGACTGATCCTCTGTTGTCTATCATAAAGCTCTGGCATGTCATAGCATCCTTGCTGCACCTTTTCTTTTTTCTTTTTAAACAGTAACCGTGTCCATTGCTTGTAAACACATCTGTAATTCTGCAGCATTTAGCTTCCCTCTCCTCCAGGGCTTTACTGCCTTTAATGGGCTCCCTCTCAGGTCCACCTTTTCTCCTTCTCTCATTTTCTCTTTCTCCTACGCCGTCCATTTTCCCCTCACACTGCTCAGCCTCGTGCACTCCAAACACGAATTGACTTGTGTTGTGTTGTTGTTTATGTGTGTGCGACCACTTGTGTGGGATAACAGGCAGAGATCCTACCATCAAGTTAAAAGCAGGCGCGAGTGGCTGACGTTCTGCAGTTTACCCATTTCATTTGGCATTTTTTAACCCCGGCCTGACACGCCACACCAGTCTCCTCGGACCAGTAATAGCTGATGTTCGTCTTTGTTTGTTGTAAACATGAAGCACCTCAGCAGCGTTAATCAGCTCCTGCATGCTCCTCCTGCCATTTTCAGAAATCTGTCACATCCAGAGGAATCACTGCTATATGCCACCCTGTCATGACCTCGACAATATTCTCCGCCTCATTTTGAGGCAGATATACAGAGCCTAAGGCAGTGTACACATCCAACATGTTGTGTGGTGTGAGGACTGACAATAGGTTGCAACTTGGTGGACATTTTTTGGCAAACAACTTGCCTGTTTATCTCTAATTCAGTTCGTGATCACATATATTTCCCTGAAGGCATTGTGTGCCTTCAGCTGTAATTTTCCACCACTGAAGCAATGATTGCTTCATAATAAACAGTTGTTAACACATATTTAGTGGTGGCTTACTGATGGAGGAAATCACAATCGTAGAGTCACTTGAGTCAGTCCACTTTAAAATAACACCCGCATGTGTGACACATGTTCCTGGTTATTTAGATAAGACGAAGAAAAAAAATATACAATAAGACTGAAAAAAAAACCGGAACAATTACCACCATTATGTGAAATCTGTCTTCATTCCAGGAGCACAGTGGCTGCCAAACCCTGTTAGAATAAACTCCACTTTGAACATTATTTAAAGCAGCATCCACTGATGAGTCCTGGGGCCATCACGTTATTTGGTCTTACTTATTCTTGTCATTAGTGGGCCAAATGTGTCAGCGGATGGCTGCATTAGTCCTGAATGCAGTTAAGCCACAGGCGTGTTTTGTATGATGCAAGAGTCTCGCCTTCTCTGTCTGAACCGCGAACACTGTCCTCCTAAATGTTTAGAACAGGAATTAAAGTAACTTGATGTCTCTTTGTTTGTTTGTTTTTTTCATTATTTTTCTCCAACACATTAAAATTATTAGCTTGTGTCCCATTACAAAAATACATCTTAAATATTGATAAAACTACTTTTACCCAAGGTGGTCTATTATTTCTAACTTGGACAGATGAAAAGTTATGATTGAAGCACATCTGTTGTAATATTTTACATCTTGCTGTTGCTCGTTTGAATGTTGCCATGTAAACAGTCCTGTCAGTGCAAAGGAGACAGACAAACCCACAACACTGCTGAATAATTCAAAGAACCCTGCCATCCATTCATCCTGCCAGCTTTTAAAGCTTCTGACTGCACTATTGATCTGTGTGCTTTGGCTGTTCCCTGTTGGATGTGTATCGAATGACCAACATCACAATGGGATTGTTGGGGTGGGAAAAAAAAAACATTTTAAGCTTTTCAACAATATTATAAAAAACTTGAAGTATATTCCACATCCAACTCAAAGTTATGTAGACCATGTGTTGTCATTCAGGAACTCTAAACTGAATCTAGGGTAGGTTTTATCTGTCCTCTTAATATTATGGGATTTGAGTCCCCTCTGAATATCCCTAAAGTAGTTGAAGGCAACTGATTAGTACCACTTAATTATCTATTACAAAGCTATTAAGAACCTATTCCCAAATAATAAAAGAAAAAGTTTTAATAGGGTTATTATTTCTATCTTTTCTGAGACAGACCAGAAACTGTTACACTGTGCAATAAAGCAAACAATTATTTTAATTTTAACAAGTGTCTGTATCAGATCTTTAATAAATAAAATAGAGCACTTGTACAATCGACTTAATAAAACAGTGAAGAAGTCCAGTATATCTGTAAATGTTTAAATCCGTGATGCAATGCTTTGAGGATTAAAAACGCTGTGTCTGGGGGGTGGCCTTATCTCCCATGTTCCACAGCATTTTAATTGTCAACAACTAACTGTGCTGAACTGCACAAAAGGTAATGCAAATTATATTTCATTTGCATAGATTGCTTAATCAAATTAGGACTCATCCCACAGAGACTAGTTCAATAGAATCTTCTGGCAGCTACGTCTCAACAGTTGCAACACTGATGTAAACAAGTGGGTGACAGCCCACTCTCATTGGCTCAACTCGTATTACCTGAACCAACAGACGCCATCTAAATCTCAATGCAATCAGAGTGCGATTCTGTATCATGGATTACATCCAGCTGAAGGTCAGCATTCACCGTACACGTACGACTTCCCCGGTACTCCGAGGGAGAAGGAAACGCACTCCACGACAAACCCCAATAGTTGGATTTTAAATATTTCATAACCCCCTTTTCCAGCTTAACTTGCAGAAAAGAGAAGTGGGGCGGCGAAAAGCCTTGATAGCGCATGCAGTGTGCAGCAGTTATGAGACAACAAGGTGGGTTGAGTGAGTGTGCCTGCAGTCTCTCCTGCTCAAAATCAAGCTCTGCCTGGTTAATGTCTGTAAGCAGTGCAGGCTGATTGCCTGAGTGTTTCAATCTAGTCATTCTTGTGTGTGCTTTGACACTGATGCCAACAGACAGCTAACTTCTCCATGTGTAAGCAAACCAGGCTTTTCACCTGAGGCACATCTTTGAAGTTTGGGACCTGCAAATGGAAATAAAAAGAAACATGGGTGTAATAGTCGTGTTGTGGCTTTTACAAAGACCTGATGGCTGCATCAAATATTTAGAACTGCAGGTAAATTTGCTGAAAATCCTAAAACTCCACACACTTTTGGCGAATTGTTTCAGGGTTACAACTGAGGAATTATTTTAACAAGTCACGGCGAGCTCCTAACTGACATTACTGCTTTTGTTAGTAATAGTTTGTAGTGGTTATGCTTTTAGCTGACTGCTAAATACACCAAGAATATTTGCTGACTTGACACTGCACTTCCTCTTGAGTTGTTGAAGGCCTCATGCAATGCTAATATTTATTAAAGGTACAGATGACGAACATCCCCTTAACTCTGATTTGCTCATTTATAGCTACAACCAACAGTGATGTCACCCGCTGGTTTGTGAACGGACGTTATGAAGCCTCGAGTTCGCAATTTTGGCTGCCGCCATCTTGCTAGTTCGGAGCAGTTTGTGAGCCGGTAGTGACCATATTTGGGCGAGCTGGGGGGGGGGGGGGGAGCGAGCAGTGGACCTGACTCGATCTGATTGGAAACCTGGCGATACTCCGTCCCGCCCACCGATAGCTGTAACCTGACTGCACCACAGGCCTGTCAATCAAATAGACACGCCCACAAAAAAAACTGTATTTTTGAAGTGGGACTAATTTCAGATGGACGGCCAGAAAACTAATAAGAAGGAGTGACTTTAGCTAGAAAAATCAAGATAACTCGTGGAGAAATTGTATTGACTGAGAATTTTGTGAGACTGGTTGAATGGGGCTCTTTTTGGAGACAACCTCTAGTGGCACTCGGTGGTACTGCAGCTGCAGGCACTTCCGCATCGGCCTCATTTTTCAGACCCGGAAGCCACGTCCACTTTTATATACAGTCTATGGCTACAAGACAAAACTGGCTATAATGTTGAGCCATATCAAATACATTCCCTTTAGAAACTTATAGTGCATCATATAATAACCAATATTATAAATTATAATTGTTTTTTGTTTGTAGGGCTCACAGCACAAAAAAAAAAATACTTAGGCATGTCTAAGCACAACAAATGAAATTCCATGTAACATCGTGTTGCTGCTATCGCATTAAGAATGTAAGGAAATGTTACAATAGGCCTTGACAGGTAATTCATAAGGTTTATTTTGGAACATTAAAGTATCATGTCGTTGCAGTCAATTAGTCTGCCACGGCTTGTTGTTTACCAATTGAAAATGTTGCTTTAGGTCCGCTTTAGGAACTATTTTCCCATTAACTCCTTTATGAATATGCTGCCATTGGACAATCACTGAAGGCGTCTATGTCAGGATTTGATGTGTCCATTAACACAGACTAGGTGATTACCTGTGAGAACAGTACACGGGCAAGTAATGTATTCTCAGAGTCGATGGTAATGGCTTTTAACAGGAGAGCGTCAGTCTGCTCAGGTAATCTGTTTCAGAGAAGACGCATGCTGAGTGAGCGGCCGGATGTGTTTGCTTTTATAATGTTCGGACTGCCTTTGCTATTAAACGGATTTCTCTCCTTAAATGACTGACATTGCAGCTAATATCCTAAATCATTTCATAGCTTCACACTAAATTAGATAATTGAAATAAGCCATGTTATCCTCCTCATCCAGCCATGACCTTTATCCCGAGTATCTGATCCAACCGTAAGAAACCTTTCTGATTAAACCTAGTGTTTCCTCAGGGTTTATCTAGAACACTCTGAGCACTGAGGCTAATTTCTATTTGTATAAAAGTTAGTTTCACACTCACTTTGGGCATAATTACCTGCTTTCTCTAATGCAATATAATTATCTGAATCTTTTTTTTTTTTCCCCTGGCTGCTTAATTGTTTATTGAGAGGAATATTTTTAATTTATTCTGTGAGCGCTATTACTCTCATTTACAAGAAATATATTCTAAAGAAAATGAGTCTAATTTTCTTTTTGTATTTTGCATGGACCAAAAGTCATATTGTTGATGCAGTACTGCATAAAACAGATTTTATCTTTTATGCGGAAACAGTTAAAAAAGTCAATGCAAGACTGAGATTGAGAAAATTAAGACTGAGTACTCTATCATCTTATGTTCTGCATTCAAACATAAAGAATAAATCTTTTATGAGTTTCTCCTGACACACTTAACAGATTGTTTGACGCAATGGAACCTCGACAATCAATTTGTATTCTGAACAAACAAGTGACAGAATTAATAGAAGGTTTCATTTGTAATGCTCATTCACACATATTGATTTCTCTCACACAAACTGCACTATCATCTATCTATTGCACAATATCTTTGGATGACTTTGGACCAAGTCCATCTGCTCTATTCATTCCATTCATGTCGATACCGCTCCGGTTTAAAGTAATGGTCACGCTCCGGTAGGGGTCAATGGGATCTTGTGGGTTTACCATCTGCACTGGTGACTTTGCGGCGTCATTGAGACGTATAAGACAGTAAATCTGGGGTCAAACAAAAGACAGCAGGTTGTAATATTAAGAGCAGTAAATCCTCTTCCAGATTTAGAAAGGCATGCATGACATAACAAGGGATGTGACATTGTTAATGGGATGAAACTGCCGCTCTGTTGACATTTCATTTACTACGAATCAGCAGTCGTGGGAGCTGCCAGTGGCTCACAACAGAGGCTCGGGGCCTCGATTTACATCTTGAATTTTATTGAGGAGTTTAGCAGGGTAGAGATCTCCACCCTGAGATGATATCATGGTATATGAAGGCACTAAAATGAGCTAGAAAGGGCATGTTGTTAGGCAGGAAGATTAAAAAGAAAACAAAAAAATGATGTAGCTGCAAAGAACAGTGACTTAAAATCACTCTAATTAATGCAACTTTCACTTATAAAAAACAGTTTTATATCTATGTATGTGGATATATTTAATTTACTAGTTATGCTGTGAATATTTATGAATGTTTTATGAGTCTGTGGAGGCCAGTGTCATTTTTCTACGCTGTGGTCTGATAAGGCAAAAATCCTGAGGGTGGACGACACCGACAGACCCGACAAACGGCTCTCTCTTGGGGGGGGTGGAGCTGGACAATCTGCATGCAGTCGCGGCGAGGCGGATGTTGTCAAAATATCTCTCCATCATGGGCCTCGTCTCCCACTCTCCTCGCGGTGCTCTGATTAGCCAGAGGAGCACATTCAGCCAGAGACTAAAAATTACAAAATGCTCCACTGAACACCACAGGAGGTCTTTCCTTCTTGTGGCCATCCAGTTATACAATTTCTTCTGTTTCTGCCAATGTTCAAAAATTTTACATCTTCACAATCTAGAGCAAGTGTTACAAAACAATTTCCCTGAGGGGATTAATGAAGATTTTCTGATTCGGCTTCTGTTTTACTAGAGAGTTTTCTAATTTGGGCTCGTAGCTGTCCTCAGTCATATCTTAATATTTTTTACAGAGCCGGGACAATGTCCAGTCTCATAACTATAACTGAGAATAATGGTACAAAAATGATACCCTTTTACTCAAATGATAAATCCCACTAGCTAGTGAGGTGAAACAGTGTTTCATGACTTGACAACACCTTAATTATGGTTTGGTTAAGTTTAGGCAAAAATGACTTGGTTGAATTTACGGCAATACTATGGTGAATTATTTTTTAGGTTCAAATTATGGGAACTTCATCATTATGGTTACAATAATTACATAGTTAGGGTATCGGGGAAATTGTGTTCATGATTTAAAAAGAAAACAGAAATTTTAGATTAAAAAATTAAGGGGAGTCTTTCATGTTGAAGTTTGATGTTTTGTTGACCCTTCCCTCCACCTTCAAGCTCTTTAAAAATGTACCTGTTACTGAACATCCGAAATAATTTTTATTTAGCCCTTTCCATTCTCACAAACTTTGATCAAGTATTTTTCAGTGCGTTTCGGTGCTCTGCTGCCTTGCGTCACGTGATGTAACGCCGTGTTGTCATTTTAAGGGAGAAAGTAGGAGCGTTTGTTTTGGTGCACCTGATGTCCCTCATGAAAATGCTGCACAATCGTTGTCATTTGGAAATTATATTACATTTCATTTCGCTGATGCTTCTATCCAAAGCGACTTACAACACACCATCAGGAGCAATTTTAGGGTTCAGTGTCTTGCTCAAGGACACTTAGGCGTGTGGACAGGAGGAGCTGGGATTGAACCACCAACCTTCCGATTAGTGTGCAACCCACTCTACCAACTGAGCTGCAGCCTCCCTGAAATAAGATCGCAAAGAGATATCAATCGAGATTGCGTTAAATACACGATGTAATACACAAGTAATTGTGCATACCTACTAAGTATTACAATCACCAATGATGTCCAGTTACAGAAGTTATTGTCCAACTTCATTAATTAGACTCATGATAAAGTTCCACATTCACACATAAAGTACTTAAGGGTTAGCACTGGGTGCGTTGCTGACATCTATAATGTAGTGCTGCTAAGATTAGATAAGATGACCTACAAGATATGTTACATCACAGGGCAGACTGCATGTTTAACTGGAACAAATAGTATTATATGAGACAGATCAGCAGTGACTAATACAAAGCACCTTAAAATACAAAACAGCGCTTCAACATGAAATAGAAAATGCTGGTTCCTAAGAACAAGAAATATTCTTTCTGAATTTGAGAATCTGAGAATTTGTGGCTCAAAAGCCTCATGAGAGATTATTATTTTTTATTACCATCCTAATTACTGTTGTTGTCAGAGCTGCTAAACAAAGCGACATGGGACAAAACTGTTGGCGTCATGGGTAGAAAGATTATAAAGAATTTTGAACATTCAATCTCCCATAGTGTTACAGAATAAATTATTATTGACACAACATTAGATAACAAAACAGAAGTTAAGAAGAGATACAGAGATGTTTGAAGCTTGCTATTATTATTAAAGGGAGGCAAAAGGCGTGAAGCTGTTGTCATCCAGACTGTAAATATCAGTTGTACAAACTGAAGCTATAGATTAGAAACTGAGACATAAGTTGAGATACTTCTCTAAAGTTTAATGTTAACATTTCCCCCTTCTGAAAAATCAACAGCATTGTGTTCCAATTTTGCACTGTGTAAGTCTAAACACAAACTTTGAGCCACAATAAGAAAAGCTAAACATGTCAGGAAATGAGGCGTGTTGCCACACCAGCTTAACTGTAGTAGGTCAATATCCAGGTGTTTGTTTGTAATGGGAGGTCTTCAAATCTTGATAGCTTAATGATTACAGGTTAAAGAAACAGGGTGATAGGGTGGTGACAAACAGACAGCTAGTCTGTAAGGATTTATTGTGGTTTTACCGGGCGAAGAAGCTCTCGAGGCGATAATTAGCCCGTAAATGAAAATTGATCCTCCGGTGCCAGCTGGTAAGGTGAATGTGTTCAAATACATGGAGAGCATGCATGACTGGCTCCTGGCGTCTCTATTTGCAGCCTGTCTGGAACAACAAGTCCTCCAACCCAGACGACCATATATAGGTCAATTGTTCCCATACAAGACCCACAGAAGCATTTCATAATTAGTGCTTCCAGCTAGATTTAGGCTCAAAAACCACTTGGTTACGGGTCAGGCAAAGACAACAGTTGAATTTTGTCGTGTGTTAACGTTATTCAACTTTTGTCATCACGGCAACAGTAGTTGTGGTTTGAAAAAAAACTTCCAAACTCGCTGTTGGAAACGGGAAGCAAACAGCGGTGTCCTGCACCCATCTTATTGTCATGGCAACAGTAAACATTGTTTTAAAAAAAAAACTGTTTCAACGTGTAGATGGAAATGGAAATCAAACAACAGTCTCCTGCATTTTGCCTTATGCAACTATTGTTGTCATGGCAACAGCAAATGTGGTTTTAAAAAACTGTCCCGACTCATTGTTGGAAACAGGAAGCAAACGGCAGAATCCTGCGACTGTCATTGTCATGGCAACAGTAAATACGGTTTTAAAAATGCCGTCTAGATCAGGGGTGTCAAACATACGGCCCGCGGGCCGGATCCGGCCCGCCAGGGGGTCCAGCTCAGCCCGCCAGATGACTTTGCTAAATGTGAAAATTACAGAAAGATATAAATTGCATTTCTATGAGAATATGGAGGTTTATGAGTACAAACGTTTTGTAATTTTTTTTTTAATCGATCCAGTAATTGCTTTAAAAACAGCGTAAATGCGACGTCTGCTCCGGAGGAAGAAGCGCTCGCTGCTCGCTTTGTGACGCGTTTGACGTCAAACGCGTCACAAAGCGAGGGAATCTGCAGAGGAGAGCCGGGGCAGATAAACAGTGGGCTGATGTCTGAGTTTTGCTCTTTATGTTTCTAGTTTATTGTAGAAAGACCTTAAAATAGGGTTTATCATCCAAAAACTATCACCAATGATTTAAACATAGAGAAATATTGTCATTATGTATGCGTTATTATGCTATGATTTTACTGGTCTGGCCCACTTGAGATCAAAGTGGGCAGTATGTGGCCCCTTAACTAAAATGAGTTTGACACCCCTGGTCCAGATGCTCCCATTTCCAATGTTGTATCAAACCATCCACCCAACCCACCTACTTCCAACCAGGAAAAGCTTGGATTCTACAGACGACCAGGTTGTCGTTGTGTATATGCCTCGTAGATGTCGCTTAACCTAAAAACTTGAACGTGGGACTTAATGAACTACGCAAGACCTATTTGGTCGTTTGTTGGAGGAGGGCAGTCTCGTCTAGACGTCAGCTGAGAATCATTGCAAAGTGCAAACAGTGTCTTTCTTGACAGAGAGTTTTCCATCTTTGTGCCGGTGATGAACGACAAAACTAAATGTGCTCTAGGGTATCACAATGGAAGAAATATCATCAAAATCTTGAGACTGGTGGGACCATCTGGTGTAAGAACATTAAATATATACTGGAGCTTCAGAAATCGAGACCCAAGAAGTATGAATGTTTTTAAACAGCATGAAAAACCGGAATAAATAAATAGTGTACTTTAACCATATTTTTCACTATATTTGACTTATTTTTCCCCATCTTGTGTTTGCTTGTTAGCGTACATAAATATCAGCTGTCACAAGCGTTGAAAGTATTTAATTCATGCACGTCAGCTCATTTCAGCCATCAATATTTTGAGAGCAAAACAGCGTTGTAATTATCTTCTGGCAAAAAAAACAAGACCTTTCCATCCCAAAGAAAATAACCTGAAGCTAATCAATGCCCTACTGATCACATGGGTCCACAGTTACACTTTTTTTTTTTTTTTCTTTTAAATTATGTTTCTTTAACATATTTAAAACACATTTTGAGGCATTAGCTGAATTAGGTCTATCTCGTATCAATGATTTCGCTGCAGAAGATCAATGGAATTAATGTTAAAATGTTTGACAACAGTAGTCTCCCCATTAGAGATTTCTGCTGAAAGACCTTGTGAGATGCTCTCCTTTGATCAATATAATTGTGGGAATTACAGCTTTAAGGCTGCTGCCTTTTAGTTTAATTAAAAGATGTATGGTGTTGCAACTAAACATCATTAAAAGCTAATTTTGCTAGCTAATTTTATGAAGCTGATAAGCTTCATTTATGTGGTATATTTAATAGAAAGCATGGATATCAGTACAAAAACCTTCATATCCAGTGTTATTATCTGTGTATGGCTATTACCATTTGCCTGTCGTGGTGAGTTTTAAGTAAAAAAAATTTAGCCACCAGCACGTTAAAACCCTGTTTAACCGACAAGTGCAAAGTTTTAGTTTCAGGCACTCGGACTGTGTGGGCGTCTAAAAGCGACCTGCTACTTTTGGTTTGTGTATTTGTGGCAGTGCAACATGCCAAAGGGCTGGCAGAGGGTGTGGTGATGAATGTATTCTTCACCCGTTACATCCCGGGTCTCATGAGAACAACAAACTGGGGAAGGAGGGGGGGGGGGGGGGGGTTTCTCTGCACAACACTGAACACACAGCACCTCAAATCTGCAGCCAGAAGCAGATGAATGTAGGTTTTTGTTTAACTAACAATCACATGCAGCGATGATAGAAAAAAGAAATGATAAAACATGTTGACGAAGACGTTTATATGACTGCATCAATCTGAGACGTTTCCCTTTTTACTTCTGGAGTATTGCGTGTCATAAATTTTTTTTTTTTTTAAATCACTTCATAGCATATAGTGTGACAGAGTAGATCTGCGCTGTCATGCATTTATAGATGAAATATGAAATGCGAATGTTACTGAAAAGAAAGTTGGGGATGAGGCAGTGTCCAAAGGGGATGAATTAATGGCTGTGGACAGATGTGTCCCACATATAGTAAACGACATTTTGCTGAGTCATAACAGACCGGTCTTATGTTTGTTGTATTGAATGGAGTTACTGCGTAGCAGCTTGGTGTCATTTGCATGTGATGTTATAAAGGTAAACACAGTGGATGGTCAGGATAATGGCACCGTGCTCATGCTCAATGCAGCTGTGGACAGGTACTGTAACAATCACTTATACTAATTTATAGATCAATGCAGACTGCTTCACCAACGTTCCTGCTTCAAACACAATAAGCATTACATTTTCAAGTGTCAACGTAAACACGTCCAGTGACTTGAAAGAGATTTATTAAAAGGGTGTCTTTACATTTGATCTATTATTGCGTCATTGCTCAGAATGTTTTCCGGGTTTATTTGCGCTTGTGAACAAAATCAGCAAAGTGGCAGCTGACTGAATTTGTGGCAGAAACAGACGTGGTTTTGAGATGTGTATTCTCAGCGCAGAGTCCAAGCCACAGTTCTGCTGCACTGCTTCATCTAAAGCCTTCAGACTGTCAGCCCGAATCTGGGTTTTGTCGTACACAGATCGTACCAAATTGATTTGTCAAAGTCTGGACAGCAAAAAAATCCCATGAAATGTGATTTTTTGCAAACTGGATTCAAACCACATGTGATGCGTGTCAGTCAGGACGATCAGGTGGATCTGATCAGAATTCTTTTGTCACTCGCAAACTAAGTGACGACATCATTTTTGGAGTGACACAGTAAGGACGATCTATGCTACCGCTAGCAGAGCGCTATCAACGACGTCTTCAGCGTAGCTGCGCATATAGCGTACCACAGCAACCAATGCAGATAGGTTAGTGATGTTTGGACACACCAAATCTGGTCCGCTCCGCTCGACTGCAAATAACAGCACAGACAGTCTGTCCTAAAGATCTGATTTAAGAAAAGAAAAATCCGATTTTCCCGCAGTTAAAAAAAAAAGACTTGAACCTCCCACCTTCTTGCTCTGATCAGTGCACGACACATGAATCCGAACCCTTGGTTTTGTTGTTTCTGTTGTACAAAATTCAATGTATGCATGATCAAGCCCACTGAAATCACAGACGAGACAAATCTCAAAACAACCCTTTTCGTGTCTCTTATAGAAGAGGATTTATTCCAATTTGGGGCATGAAAATTCATAATGCTTGACACAAAAAACAAAATCACATCTCTCCCCGGTCCTTTTTATTTCCAAATTATAGCTCGAATTGTGAGTTTTCATGGTAAATCCCAGATGCCTTTGACCAGAAAGCGAGGCCCTGTGTGTGACACAGCGGTGACTCACGGGAGGCTCCATGTTGTCTCATGTTCGAGAACGCTGGATGATGTCCAAGCTGCTTAGCCTGAAGGCGACCAAACTTTCTCTCTCTGTCCCTGCTGCAGGGTAGTCTGAGGATATCGCCTGCCATGAGGCTGACAGAACAATTCTTTTAAGATCTCAGACAACTTTACAGTGGTCCTATGAAAATGTTATTTCATTGACCTTTCCTTTCTCGTATGTTTTATATTTATTAGGAGGGAAAAGTACACAGAAGCTGCCGTGTTTAAATTTTAAAAAATATCTGAACTCTCTTTTCACAATTCTTCTTCTGTCACTTTGACTGCTCGCTTATATACAAAAAAATAAATAATAATAATATACGTGGCATACATTTGCCAGTAATCAATAAGGAAGCTGTCAGGGCAACATTGATTACGTTTCATTTAAAGCAGTTTGAGCTACTGAAGGATTTCTGTTTTGTCATCTTTCTGGCTTCAGACCTTTGTCTGAGTAAATTTGAAGCAGTGCAACCGTACACAGCAGGACAGTGATAGATTGGTGGGTTGATGGTGAGATTATGCAGGTGAGACAGCTGCAAGCCTTTTATCCCATGCACTTTTCAGAAGAAGAAAAACATCTGATGGCTGTGCTCTATTTGTTGGCTTCCACTGTGAACATTTGAAGTTTTGTAAACTTTTATAGAAAAGTCAGAGCAGGGCACCAGAGGGTACCTCTAAATGTTAGAAATTGGGAGATTGCAACCACTGAGGTACTGGGACAGCTCAAACACAGAGAACATAAGCGAACCCTCTTGGTATTTTTGTTTTACTTTTCATTGTCCTTCCTTCTCAGCACTGCTCAGCAGAATGAAATCATACATTTAAAAAAGAAAAAGGCATTTTCCCCTCCTGCCAGCATTTCCTCAGTGGGCCTGCTAGCGCGCACTAATTAAATGCCAGTAATTAATTTGAGTGAAACCTAACATATCGAGAAAAAGAATGCACAGGATGAAATGGGCACAAAGTAGCTTTTTCTCACGGTGCTTGGTGATTACCGGCGGTGGTTCGGATTGCCTGCAGAGGGATTTGCAAACAGCAGAAGAAAGAGAATAAAAATACTGCCAACAATACAAAGCAAAGGTTCAGGGCAGCTTTCATTCATGACTGTCCTGGGAATTGACCACTCGGGCTTGGTTGGGCAAAGTTAGTTGAGTCGGAACTAATCCTGAACTAAAGGACCTGCTCCTCTGTTGCTAGAGCACGGTCGATGGGGGACGTCTGCAATCTGGGGTCGAGAAAGACAGCTTCATGGATTTGGTCTGTTCGGTTACAAAAGTCAAGTTGAGGGGCAGAAATAAAACCTTAGAAAGCCCACTGGTCTGTGAACACATTGAAAACAATCGCTCGCCGCTTGTTTTTGAGGCATTTATTTGATTCTCTTCCCTGTTTGGTTGGTTTTTCTGGACGCAGCGAGTTCCACAGGTGAGATTTGTTGGGCGTGGGTGGGTGGGTCTCATTGTGTGGGCCGCGTGAATGAAGTAATGTAGCGTAGTGTGCACTAAATTACACTTGGAACAGAAAGGGAGTGAGCTCAGTCAGAGCCATTTCTCTCTATTACCTCGATTACCACACAGTTCCATGGGTATTGAGGCTCTGTGAAGGTGACAGCGCACACCTTGCGACTGTCCATGTGTCATAAAGCACTAGCAGGTCACAGGGTAGCATGTAGCTGAACTCCTATTAGTATTTGTTTTTAACTCAGTGGCTATAAAAACCAGGCGATTTAACCTCTATAGGACCCGACGGACGCAGAGTTCGTTCAAATTCCCACCCCTTCTTCTCGGTTGAATTGTGCGGGAGTGTGTATTAGCGCATATCCTGTGAAACTGCACGACTTCAGATTTCCCAAAATGGCTGTGATTGGTCTGTGTGATAAAGTGTCACAGACAGAAGTTGCATCAAATTTAATCGTTGTTGCACTCTGCATGTAGCTCTGCGTCCGTCTCGACACCCACTGCACACCAAGCACATATCTTTTCAAACTGATAATTCATACGGTGTCCCACGAACATGGTTCATCTATTGACAGATTCTACACAATCTCCTCCACACAATTATGGAAAGATATCTCGACTGCCAGCATTCTATGGTGAGATACATAACAATTGCATGAGACAACATTTTTTAAATCTTGATATAAAGGCTATTATAACAAATCTGTAAGTATTATCAAATCAAATGGTCAAAGATTTGGATAAATACTGTTCTGAAAGAAACACAAGATACAGCATGAATGGTTAGCCCCTGTAATAACCAAGATATGAGCTTAAAAGTAAAGGCAGTGAAATTGCCCTGAAAGTATCCCAGGGTTCATAGGATTAAACTTCTTTATTATAAAATTCTTCTGGAGGCTTCTGGAGTCAACATGTCCATTTAGTCAGAAAACATCATACAGAGTTAAATGTGCTCATCGTTATCCTTTGACTTATTTAAACAATGTGTCAAAGGACTTTGGGTAAAGTGAAAGCGGTCACTTGTTGTGACAAACTCCTCAAAGCAAAACAGCAGATTTAGCAACTAGATGGAGAGTTCAGTGGAGCATTTAGCATCTAAAGAGCCAAATATTTCCCTCAGGTGTTGGTGGAAAACCAAACTGAGCTGAAAGGAGAGTGACTGTTGGACGTCGGGTCGCCTGTAAAAGTGGCACGAAAGGAATTATATTGTTTCTGTGTGTCTATGGGGTGTATAAATATGAACTGTTTGCTGACATATTAGCCATAACAACTTGTGTGTTTTGGTTATTGGTTAACAGGCAGTTAAAGCCGTGACATGACTGATTAATGCAGGTTTCACATACAATACAACACTATTCAAAGCTTAATGCGGCCGTTTTTATTCAGAGCTGACAGTAGCAGAAAGAGATATTTCCGTTTATGGTTACATGACTAGGTGGACCATTAACAAGTGAAAGTAAAAAAAAAGCGTATGTGTGCATATTTTTGAGTGCCTCAAAGCTTTCAGCATATCTTCACTGTAGGCTGATCGGGTAATCCAATAAAAGCCCTGTCTCAACACAGTGAGATGCTGAGGGGGAGTGAGGCACTGTGCCTGAGGGCCTCTGCCTCTGTCTCTAATGAGGGAAGAGAGAGGCGGATGCAAGGTCTTTGCTTCACAGACACCACAACAGGCAACTAGTAAACCTTCTTCTATCTGCTCAGAGTTTACCCACCTTCCACCTCTGCTCTCTTCTTTCCGTCCGTTTCTGCACTTCCACGCTCACTTCCACTCAGAGGAAAGACTGGAAGTCCTGCAGACCGATTGTGCCTGCTTGTATCTAATTTGAAGAGCTGCTGTGCGGAAGTTGCCCAAGCCGCCCCCCCCCCCTCCTCCCCACACCTCCCATTGTCTGAAAGCTTATGATTGTCTCAGCAAGTCAGCTTCCACATCTGAAACACGGTGCAGTTTCTGACTGCTGCAGCAATATCCCGCACGCCAGTCACTGCGGTCGTTTTCAGTGATGTATCAGAGATACAATCGAAAGCCCGAGGCTTTAATTACACTCAGTTTGTCTTGAGTATCATAAGTAATCAATCACTAATTACCGCAAGTGTTGGTGCACTTTGCTCCTGCTTATGTAGCAGTCTAAACACCCAACTGATGAAAACAGACCAAGAGCTGGACCCAGTGATGAGGGGATGCAGAGGGGGGGAGCTTTCAACCCCAATCCCAGGACCTAAATTACGTAACAATGTTGTAAAATATTCATGACACACCATGGGGACGGAATCCTGGCTGCTCTGCAGTGCTGAGCAAACACTTCGCCCTCAGCTACTCGAAGACTGAGGAGGATAAAGAAAAGCCCATAAGTAAGGAGCTGAAAAACAATTGCTGTATGGAGATGGCAAACAGCGCTGGTTCCGATATTATTTGAGTTGTTGTGTTGAGGTTGCGCTCTATTATTTGTGTGCTCATCGTGTGCATTAAATCATCAAGTAAACAGGGACAACTTGACGAGGCAGCTCCTTATGAAATACTGCACGGATAAAGAAAAAAAAGGAAGACAACATACCCGCAGACACAGAGCCAACAGCAGCTTCTGATTAGCCCATTACAGCTCGTACATCAATGTAGAAGGTGCACTATGAGCCAAAAACACTCATCATCATCAGTTTAGCTTCAAACCAACAGCTCAGGTGAGTAAAAAAGAAATACGCCGAGAAGCTGGAAGAACCTACTCCCAGCTTTTTGAAGTCATCAGAAGCGGTGAGCAGTGAAATTGTCGTTGCTACTCGGGGGAGTCCTACGCATGGTTTTATGTGACTTTAATGATGGAGAAAGAAGCCGGAACCTGCTGAGCCACGCTGCGTGAAAGTACAACCTTAGCTTTACTTATTAGTCAATATCCATCTGGGGACCGTCAAGGATTTTAATTGCAACAGAGCAGCTTCTGATGGGTCTTACTGACTTCTATGCTGTCATGTTCCACAGCATGAAATTCAAATAGTATTAATTGAAAAGGCCCGCAGTGAAAATCTATAGACACGTATTTAAAGGAATACTTCACCGTATGACATTCGGACTTATCGTGTGCTATCACTGTATATAAATCACCAATCGGTTTTCTGCATCTTGTCTTTGTATCTTTCTACTCTCCCTCAACCCGACTCATCCTCTTCTTCCTCAGCCAGTGATTACCTGCATCATATCTGTGGACAACTGCCAGAGAATGAGCATAATTTTGTTCCCTAGTCACCAGAAATATATGCATTTCCACCGCCACTGAGAGAAAATGAAAACTTGGCCAACTTAATGACCAATATTCGATGACATCCCTCCTGTGCATTTTAACAGAGGTAGAGGCTCTACATATATTGTGGGTTCTTTTCTTTCTTTTTTTATGCAAAGCAATGCAGCATTGTCACCTTTACAGTTATGTTTTTATTTTTGATAAGATGCAGCTAAGATATTGATTGATTTTACCTCAAAAGCTACTAAGAATCATCTTATCTCAAAAATGAAATATCAGTGTAATTATTCCAAACAGCAGTGCAAACAATGCAATCAGGTAAATTAAAATTTAATGCTGGGTAGTGACGGCGGACGAAGCAGAATTAATCACAGTGGGGAAATTTTGTTTACATAATTAAATTTAGTCGCACAAAGATTAAATCCTGAAGAGGAAATTATAGAAACAAGGACACAACAAGGAATCACATGCATCTGTTGCTCTATGGCTCTTTGAAATGTGAGCAAAGCATCTACCTCATGCATATGCAATATCATCTTGTGACCCGCTGTAGTGCTGATATTATTCAAAATATTAAATCCTGTATTATTCGTTTCACCTGGGGCCACTTCCGGGCGCCATACAAATCACATTTCCATGGCTTCTTGTTTTCCTATCATAGTGATTCATGAAAATGTTTTCCGCCTGTCGAGTTCAAAGCAGATGATAAGTTGATTAAAGGCTTTTAAGGCTTCCCAGTTCTCCGCAATGTTCATTTGAAATACTACAGACATAAGTGTAAACGGCCCGTGCTTTAAGAAGCGTTGCCGCCATTGTTGTGACTGACTTTTCTTTTTGTTTGCAATTACTGTAATGCTGTCTCCTCGGTATTTGGTGTAACATTAGGAAAACAATCATCAAAAAGAAAGACAAGCCAGGGAGAAGCCATGTTTACGTGTTATGTCTGTTATAGACATTATTTTCCCTTCACTCTCACTCAGAGGTGACCGTTTTTCAGACATGTTGCCATACGAACACTCTCCATCTAAATGATCAGAAATAATCCGAGGTGTGATTTCCAAAAAATAAAAAGGGTTGCAAACTTCTTGATGTTGGACATTTTAGTCCTGCAGTTTGTTCTCTTTTCTACGAAGTAGCACTATGACCAACCGTACTGTTTACCATCTTTGTTTTTTCATATGTACTGCCAAGCCATGATTTTGTTTCCAGAAAAAAAAAGAAAAAAAAACTGACGTGTCAGACATTTTTTCATCCCCTGCCAAAACACGACTTTCGGATACTTTTTAGATCTGAAATGATGTGAGGGGACCGTGTGGAGTTAGGTCATCCCGTGTTTTTTGCCCACTATTGGAGGTGGATGCATTTGCACGTACTCCAGTACCTAAAAGCCTTTTCTCTCCTTCCATCTGATCCTGCTGCTGGTGCAGAGATTCAGACAGGAGCGGCACATGGACATAGTGCAACGGCGCTGTGATATGCATAACATGCTCTTCTAATGGCTTCCTCCCAATACCTCTCAGCACATGTATCTTGTCGAGGACAGACGGGTAATTCTAGGATTGTACCCAGCGATGCGACAGCCCATTCGGTGCCCGTCCAAGATAACTTCCTACTAAAGGTTAAGAAATGACGTACGTTCTGCAGGACATTCGATGCGTCGCTTCCTGAGACTCCTGCTTTTTTGTCAGATCCAAATAACAAAGTGTATGCGTCTGTATGCGGTTTGGAGAGTGGTAATTTTTAGCAACCATCTTCTTGAAATATTGTGTTACTGCTCAGAGTGAAGTGGCAGCATCCTGAAGTGTTCTCCGCTGGCACTCAGTGGGATTTGGCAAGGCATACTCAAAGCTCTGTCGAGGAGACTGTTCAAACCCACTGGGCAGATACCTTTAAGGCCTTTGTCCATCAGAAAGTATTGCTGCTTCCTCCGAGTTGAGCCTAGAGGGGGAATAATTTGTCCACCCGTTGGGTTCATCTCAGATTGTGAGTTGCTCCATAATCACACAAAACTCACCCTTTGCCCAAGAACACAGAGTCTTGGATGGTGCAGCCCCCTGCCCTTCAGAGCAGAGCAAAATAAAAAGCTAAATAATTTGTTCCCACTGCAGGATTTGGCATGCAATTTGGAACACACAACAACTCGCTGGAAAAATCCTGCCCAAGCAGAGGCTTGCCAATTAACTGTGTGAAGACGTCTCAAAGGCCAGTAAGTGGACAGGACCCTCCTCTGGCGGTTCATGTGCCCTCCACAAGGAGTCCTGGCAGCTTCAACAGCCTTGTTTGGTGGGATATTTGCTGTTGGAGAGTTGTGGAGTAGCATGAGGTGTAGTAGTCTTCCCAGTGTTTTGGGCTTCCCTGGCTTAGCAGTGTATTTAGAGCTGTGTGTGGGCTCTCTCTGCTGTGACTCTTGCCCTCCACATAAAGTTAAAGGTGGCACCGATGCTGCAGCTAAAAAAGTTTTTTTACTTTTTAGTTATCGTTCTTTGTGCTAACAAGAGCCTTGTAGGTGTCGTGACTTTACTTGCGGAGAAAGACTGATTGTGCACTGCTGTGCGAACATCTCCCACCGCCTCAGTGCATGTATTAAACAGAGTCATGTGTAGGCTGAGAGGATGTTGATAGTGTCATAGTGTGTATTAACCAACCTGTGTTTCTTGACAGAGTGCTTTCCTCCGCAGTGGCGTGCAATGAGACAGTTCCCGTGTGAGATATGTCAACAACTCCCTTTTTGCTCAGTGGTAAGGATAATTAGACTGCATTCCCATGATGGCGAAGTTTGCGTGACAGGTCTGAGCGTGGCATGAGAAAAAAGCCTAAAATAAATAGTTGATCCACAACTTTCTGAAAAAGCAGCGAGGATGTGGGAGTGCAGCTTTTATTCTGGCCGACTTGCGACATATCAATCAGGCGTCCGTATATTGCATATTGTACCATTTACCTTGTCTCTGTTGAGTAGTTAGTTTGCCGTAGAACGGCGGCAGACAGCTGAGACATTGTTGATTCAATGTCACAGCAAGTGATTCAGGTTTCTTCCACTGTATATCCCTTATAAAAGATGAAGCCTGTGCAGATTAAACAAAATTTACATTCTGTATTATGTGATTTGAACACCAATGAAAGCTCCACTGCGTTCTTTGCACTTCACTAGTCTTTGGTGTCTAGTGGGTGGAGAAAATAAGCCCATTATAGTGTTTACTGTATGTTTAGTCCTCAGAGGGATAAAATAGATTCAGTGTCAGTGAGTTAATGAAGAACGGATTAAAGGTAGTCACCCATGTTCATAGAACAAAGGTTACAATACGTGAACATTGTCTTTTGTCTGTCGCCTCGTCTGAAAAAGTCCCGACCGGTTTTGACTCCGTCCTGAGTTTGGATGTGGTCTGCAGTTTTGTTTGGCAGCGTTGACCAGGTATTACAAACGCCCAGTCCTATATTGTTCATGTATCGCTCTCATTTGCACATTACATCTGTTGACCGAACACAATGCAAATGCTCATTTTACACATTATAGTCAACAGTAGTGCAACGAGCTCACGGTTCCATGCATGGGTTCACTGAATTAATTAGAAGAAGGCAAGACTGAGGTCTCGGTAAATGAATGTCATTAGCGAGCAGAATTATGGTGTAATGATCAGCGCCTTGTTTTCTGGACAGTGGGGGAAAATGTCTGAAACTAAATTAATTTAAGCTTGTGAGGGAAATAAAAAGGTCCAAAAACAAAAAGCACATCGTAGAAGACCGCCAGAAATGTGATGTATAAGAAAAGTCGTGTCACGTACTCACACCAGGCATCACACTCAGCATACAAACATTTGACCCATGAGATGGAGCCTTGGATATATGTGTCATTCCATCAATATTCGCTTTAATTGGTTGCGTATTCATGTGTATTTTGTTCAATAATAGAAATAATTCATTACATTTCTGTTAGCAGTGTATTAATTAAAGCAGTGAAGTGTAGGAACTATATATCTAATATGCAAACTTTGAGATTGGTTTATTCATGGAAAGACATATCATCCTTACATTATTGAACAAAGTTATTATATGTCTCAGATTTATCTCGTAGTTTGAGATCCAAATCCGAACGTGATATTGATATCACATCAGATTAATATTCAACGTTTGCCTTTTTGCTTATATTGTTTTGAACTGAAGGTCTGATTGATCAAATGTATGACAATTTTGTCAGGAATTCTATGAAATAACAACACTGCAGTCACAATTAGAAAATACTGAAGAAAAAGTAAAGTAAAGAAGTGAATGTGTCATGAACAGACTGACCTTGAAGAGACGTAAAATGTTGGCCACCATGATTGACACGGAGCTGGCAGACGCACCAATCACTCCGACCACTCTCTCGGGCTTGGTGATGATGGGCGGCCCTCCGCTGAGACACTTGACATCAGTTGAGTCTTTCTCAATCAATGCCTGAACAAATGTCAACGACTGTTCCAGAGCGTGGGTGTCCCGCGAGCAGGTGTCCAGGATGCGTGCCCCCAGAGTGATGTTAGGCAGCAGCTCATTGTCGTTGTTGATACGATCCAGGGCGAACAGCATGGCCTCCAGCCTGTGGATCCCTTTCTCCTTCTTCAGCTCTCCACAGGCTTTGCCGTCGTTCCCCCTCGCATGCACTGGGAACAGCCCACCCAGCGATATGTCCCCGTCGATGCGTATCGAGTTGAGGTGCGTGTGGCCTGGCATTTTGGGTTTGGCTGCCGAGGCGATGAAGAAATAAGGAGCGAGCAGCAACACCCAGCAGCAGATACCTCTGTGGCAGCCAGTCCGTGCTCTCTCAAAGCCTCCTTGTTGAGTCATAATGATGGGCTAAATCCACATCCAAATACAAATTCAAGTCCTTTGAAAATGAAAGAAGTGGGCACACATAAACACACACACACATACAAATGTCCTGAAGGTTAGTCGCAATATTCTTCAGAGCACCGTCGTCTTCAGAAGTCACGTCTCATGGTTTCTAGCTCCAACGCAAACTCGGTCATACTAATTATGCAGCCTGGCTCTCTTTATCTCTTCGCCTTTATTCTTTCCTTTTTCGTTTTTCACTCTTTTCCTACACCTGACAGTGGTGGATACACACAGCAACTAAACAGTACAGAGGATGCTGAGGCAGAGTCCACGGAGAGCGTTCTCATAAGGCAAGAACAAAGGTGGGAAGCTTGCCTCTCTTCTCCGGATCTTCAGAGTCACTCGGCTGCATTTAGCTTTCCTCTTGGTCTGTCAACCAGGCAGAACGTCACAAGACGAGCCGGTTGTCTCCACGGTGGGCTCCTGCAAAGAGGGAGGAGAGGTGTGAGAGACACTGAAGAAACAGCGGAAAGAAAAACTTCTGCAATTGAAAGGAAACGACATCAAATGGAATCACATTCATTTTAATTCCAATAAAGATGCAGGGTTTTTCCTTATATTTGTCTCAATAAAAGTCAAATATGTAGTATGAAACTTTTGTCTGCCCCTTCTGCCAGTGAGAGGAATTACAAAAACCATGTTGACACATGCTTACGTCGTAGCCTCCACCGTGGCCTACTCCGATGCTACTGTAACACGCTAGAGAAATTTGATCGATTTAGTCCGATAACGTTAAAAGTCTAAAATGGCCGCCTGATTGAATTATTTTATCCCCTTTCAAGTTAACATGGGGGCAAACTGGAAGTCTCTATTGCTCATTCGCCACCCATAGAGCATGACCAATGCGTGGATGTCACACCTAACAGCAAATGTAAAAACCCTTTACATTTTGAACTGGAGAGAAATGTATCTGAGAAATAGTTTCTTCAGAACCGTGTGAACTTGTTTTGCAAGAACTTGAACATGACGGACCTTCTAATATCTGCAAAAGTCCCGATCTATAGCCTTAAGGGTTTGTCTCCTTTGTTGCATCTCCTACAAAGTCCTACTTAAGTCAGTGGGTGTGACGCAAGATATAATGTAAGTCACATCGTATGCATTCTGTTTTAACTGAGATCATATTCAGGAGTGCGCAGCACATTTGCATTGGATGGTCAAAGCGCCGGTCCAGTTTGTGGATCTTTGAATCCAAGCAGCAATAATACGTTGGGCCCAGCAGTCTGCAGAGGGAAATCTGTTCTCTGTTGCACCCATGCCGCTACTGCTTTCAGAGCACTGCCATGAATTATTTCTATGTGCCTTGAGCATAACTGATTTGCTGCTGCTTGGCACCATTCCACAAGCTTCATAACTGCACACTGCTCCCTTCATGTAGATCGTCCCCTGAGTGCTTTACCAAAAGGTTATGAAATACGGTGCTAAATTAAGAGCAGAGGATTCTGATAATCAAAGAAACAATGTTTTTTGAGTTATGAACATATGCGCTCTTTGCACAGCCCGAATCCCTCCCAGTCTCACACAACCCCTTTTATCCACAGCGGCTACTCTCTCTCTTTCTCTGTATGTCTCTCTCTCTCTCTCTCTCTCTCTCTCTCTCTCTGTGTGTGTGTGTGTGTGTGTGTGTGTGTGTGTGTGTGTGTGTGTGTGTACGTTTGCACGTTCGCTCAACAGTGGGCTGGCTTCCTCCACATCTCTGGACTAATAGAGCGATGGATCTGGACACAGTGGGAGAAACCTGCAGCTCTCTCTCTCTCTCTCTCTCTCTCTCTCTCTCTCCCTTTCTCCCTGTCCCCTTGTCCCCCTGTCCCCCTCTCTCTCACACCATCACACACACACACACACACACACACATCTCTGTCAGGTTTTACTTCATGCTGCTTTTGTATGCTAACACACAGACCCCTGCTGTGGTGCAGCCTGTAACAGAGGACACAAAGGGCAAAAAAAAATCTTCCAAGATCACAAAGTTGCGTTTCATTGCAGCAGCTGTCCAATCTTTCCCTTTGAAGCTTTGATATTCTTTATTTATCTTAATGAAGATCGAGGTTATGGCTCCTTAGTTGTTGTTTTTTTCATATATCACATTTTGTCTCTAATTCTGTGCACATATTTGTATTATTATCTCAGTGTAGTGGAAGTGTCAAGCGATTTACCATAAATCAGGAAATAAAGACAACTTCACCGTCTGCTTGTCACGTGTGCGTCTTTGCTGACATTAACTTTGGACATCAAATCAAATAGTAGAGACGCCCTGTTCTAATACTACACAATGGCCTGTCTGGAGCTGCTGCTTCTCCCATCCTGCTGGGGACCAAAAGGAGATATTTATATCATTCTGCAGAGATCATCCTCCTAAAACCTAACATCCATAATAGATGAAAGCCTACCAGTCGCTGCAAAACATCTCGTTCTGTGGAAAAGCCTGGACGAGGAGAGAGCGGAAATGATCGCTACGCAGGCTTGAGTTTTGTGAGAATTGAAAATAGACAAACGTAAGGGGAGTCTACCCGAGGATGATGGAGCAGTGCTGGCTTTTTAACCAATATTAACAGATGCTTTTGAATAAAGCACCATGTAGAGGTCAAACAGTCTAATCCGTAAGACCCATAATGAAGACTCATGAAGACTCTGCAATGTTTATTTTGAAAGAATTTGCAGTATGGGTGGCCATAATAATAGCTTTTAATTCAGCAATTTCACTTCTCTTATAATGTAAGATCATTTTCACTGACATCAAAATATGAGCCTGAAAATTAAGGACAAAAGCCGTAGGCAGGGAACTTCTTTTTTCAAACCAGCCCATCCTTCTTCATTGTGATGACAAACTAATAAAGCCACAATCATGGTAATTACAGAGCACCGCTGAACAAAACAACCAGATCTTGAGCTCTTGACAATACCCTGATAATTGAATCAGGTTTTAAGACCGAGCCATCGACATCTGAGATATGAAGTCCTCCCGGCGACTCAAGATCTTCGTGGACGGGGTGGATAGCAGTGCTTCTTCGCTGTCATCACTCTGTGAAACACTGCGTACGCAGTGGCAGCTTTTACCAGATGTTTAGTCGCACGGCCCAGATGGGCAGAGCAGATAAACATCAGCTGTCTGCAGAGAGGAAGAGTTAGGGGGGGAAAATTGCAGAATCCACACAGCAACCGTTTCCCCTCCCCGTGATGAGGAGGAGCTCCAGTTTTCTCTGCACTCAATCAGAGTCTCCTGCTGCTGCGTGCGCCGCCACACTGACAGCTGACACAGCGAAGGCTTTACTCCAGTAAAGGTTCCACTGAAATGGAAATGCACGTTGCTGTGGACTCATTTGTAGACACATTATTTACTGCGCTGTTTAGAATTTAGGAGATGAAGGTGGTTTTTTTTTTTGTTACTGAGTGAGATCCATTCTATTAAAGTTAAATTAATCACTATTAAATTCTGTTTGTTTACATTGTAGAGAAAATTAATCACATTTTCAGCAGTAAATAGCTGATTAAGCCTTCTCCCCTGTTAGGATCTCTCAAATGGTAAATTCGCTTTGCACTCTGAATTTGCTCGAAGGCTAGTCAAGATAAACGTGATGGTGAGCATTTTTTTTTCTCGTCGCAGCATCGTGTTTGATGGCTGCCATCATCGTGGAGAGAGAGCTTTAAAATTAGAATTTTGGAGATTGGGCAAAATCTTCCTCGCTAATTATTTCTAAAATGTTTCGCTTGATATTTTTGGAATAAAGGCATTTTTTTCAGCAGCGCCGCAGACTCTGTCCTGACATTTTAATTGAGGGCCGTTTAGTTAAATTTGCGAGGAGAAGTTTGGTGCCCACCGGGGAAGAGAGTCGCTCCTGAGCATTCAACTAAGTATTGGAAAGCAGCAAAGAGATGAAATGCTAAAACGGAGGGAAACATAAGACCTACCTCTGAAATAGTTCAAAAAATTACAAATCTTTTCTCTGCCAAATGATCAGAGATTGCCGACAGCATTTCTAAATTTTGAATCGACTGTTGGCTACTCACCAGCTATTACTAAGCCAGGATGACAAGCGAACTCCCACTAAGCCAGACTGTTTCTGAGGAAACAAGGCCAATAATTAGCAATTGCCTTGCTATAAAACAGTTTTTGTTTTGTCACAAGTTTGAAACCAAGTCTGCCTTCAGCCTTATTTTAAGATTCACTTCACACTGTATCAGAAAAATACATCACGGTTAGCTGCACACGACAATATCCTCCCACCCTTCACATCACATTACACACATCTCAGCTGTTGTTTCGACCATCTTCATAGTGGCACTTTACACGAGCCGTTCGGTTAGTGTCTCCGACAACAAGGAGTTTTATTGAACAAGAATCTTTTTGACGATTATTAGAAAACTTTTACACACTTAAACCAAGCAAATATGAAGCAGTTGATATCTGCATCCTCAATAATCTTCCATTGTGTAAATCAATGTAACCAAAACAAGCCATGTTTTTTTTTTTTATCTCAGATATCCTAAATAATCAGTCCAGAAGATCCTGCTGTAAGTGCTCTGCTTTCTTCATCTTAGATAATGTCATGTTTTGCCGTTTTATTCATTCACTCTCAGCATCTTGTAAAGCGCCAAAGAAATGCAGCGACACACTCCGCTTAATTTTCCATCCTTTCGTCGCTGCAAAGCTTCACAGTGACATGCGTCCTGCTAATAGGTCCGTCAAAGTGGAGCTGGGCTCTGTCTGACAGTGATGTCCTAATACAGCGGGGAGCAGCTGTTTTGGCCGATATGCTTCAGCAGAGGAGATACTTAGGCCCAAAAGGCCAATATGATAATATGATCACGGCGGAGAATGGAGATAAAGTCTTCAGTACAGAGAGCGTTACCCTGTCTTCATGCCTGCATGTCTGCGGCTGGTCTGCTCCAATCACACAGGTTGCTTTTCTAGCTTCAGATTTGTTGTTCATTCCTGTTTACATCATGTATACTGAGTGTATTTTCACCCTAATGTGTTTTTTGCATGATAAATTCAGCTTCTTCTGAGGAAAACAATCCTCTGGAGATTCTTTCCCGATTTTTATTGGTGAAAAACATAACGAAAATCTGTATTATTTTCAGAGGCATTTAGACTGAAGAAAGTGCTACGATTCCCATTCAAAAATGGCAGAGAGTTGGTCAGGATGGACAGTAGACATATGAAATGCAAAACTTGCAGCTGTGCTTTAGATTTAAACATTTAATTTTTGATCCCAGACAAAACATAACCAAACATTTCAATATTGCTGTTGTCACAAGACTGAATCATTCGGCTGAGAATATTTTACTAAACCATTCAGTATAAACATGTTTGCAACTTCCCAGATACAATAATTAACAGCATTTGCTTTTTATGTCAATAGAAAATATAGTGCAGTCAACATTATGTTTCCTTCAAAACATTTGCTGCTGCAGATTAGTTGAATATAGGCACACTTCCTAAGGACAGCCATAGAGAAAAAAAACAAACAGCTAAAGAAAGTTCTGTTGCAGAAACTGTTTAAAAGTAATTGTCTTTTTGACATTATTTTCTCATTTTAAGCGTCCTGGAGTCCATCAGAGGAGAAAATTGCAGTGCTCAGTTCTCTTGGTGTCATTTTTCTTTGACCCTGACATTTTCTGTGTCAGTTTCTGCTGAAATACAAAAGAATGGGGAGCTTAATTATTATTAACGTCAAACGGATGACTGTGGCCATTGTTCTTAGACAATACAGGCGGTGGTAAAATATAAGCTTGTCCTCACTGCCAAGACGAGTAGTGACAGATCCTCTAAAAGCAGTGACTCACTCGTTATGGCATTTGAGAAGAAAACAGTTTATTTACATCTCGGTATATAGTAGGAGGAGAGGCTGTAATGCAGTTAAAAGCATGTTAGAAATGTCATGTTTCTATATTTGTGTTTGTGTAATTGAATTTATTTGGATTTAGTTCACTTGCAAATAAGAAATTACATGGATAGAATTACATATTACATTAGGAAGTGTAATGTTTCCGTGGAATGAGTTAATTAGCTGGTGGCTACAACTAGAGCAATAGTGTTTTGGTTTTTAGCATATATCTATTTATAGACAACTATCACTTGGACATTCAAGAAAATTTGATGCCTCTCTGACATGTTTTGCAATTAAGAGGCATCTTTTTTTCCTCAAGAGTTATTTAGGGATTTTTATTTTGATGTGATATTTCAGCTGCTTATCAGTCCATATTTGATTTAATTCTTCTAATACTGTAAGCATGAAGATGTTGTTTTGTTTTTTGTTTATATTTCTTTGTCATAACACCATTTACTGATCACTCAATCTTAAGATCTGACACATCATACCACTCACAAAATGACATGTAGGAGTATTTTCAGCGCCCTCTATAGGGTCAACTCATCCTGATACCTAAATGACAAAATAGCACATTTGCGACAGGCATAACGGACATTTGTTGTCATGGAAACAACAATAAACACATGATAAGCAATATTAAGCAATCACAGTTTGGTTAGGGTCAGCAAAAAGGTTCAAATAGTACTATTGTTACACAAGTTGCATTACGTACATTAGAATAAATACATTACGTAACTTAAATTACATGCGTCAGTTAAAAAGAGTCAGCGTTGACTTTTGATGTCACACGGGACCTCGACTTCCTCCAGGCGTGGATTTTGTCACTCTTTAATCTCCGTAAATTGACTCCTCTCTTTTGCTCCCATTATAATTACTACAGCCACAAGAGGTCGCATTAAATGTAAATATGGCTCGTATTAAGCTGCTGGAACACAGGAACGACAGTGCCACGCATTATTGGAGAATGGTCTGACAGATCTGTGTATTAAGACTGTGTGTTCAGGATTTAGGGATCTATGAGTCTACCAAGGAGTACGCACATTGACAGAAAGTGGGACCATCAGGCCTTTCAGGCTTTTGATATCATTAATTGCCTTTCATGTCGCGCAGTATCGCTGCTTGACTCCCCACTGGCTCAAAGTTTGAAACCCTCGCTGCCCGACAGCGTGACGGATAGAACACAGTTTTCTAGTAAGAATACAGAGTCACCTTTGTGGCAAATGTTACACAAATCTTCTCAGATGCGTCATAATTTGAGTGAGTGTCAGATTAATTCTGTGTGAAATGCTCCTGCTATGACGAGTCAGATTCAAGGTAGAAGACAAAAACAAGAGTGCAAGAGTGCAGGGGCAGCGAGAGCGCTTGAGAGAAAGAGAAAGCAGAGGGGAGTGTGCTCAAAGCTTCATTAAATGCATTGTAACTCTATAGAAGAAGCTATCTGTATTCATCCCATCTCTGTAACAGACACCCACCTCCCAGATAATTCCCCTTTTCTCCATTACCCTCATCCCCCTCTCCAGGACACTGTCCATTAGCTCGCTCCACCAGAGCTGGAGATATTGGGGCCGATTCATATTCGCTCATTAACACTTACTTCATGCAAAATGCAGATGCCATTAACAAACAGTCTGTGCTGCTGCCCTGGGCTAACGGGAAAGATGTGGAGATCAGTGGAGAATATCTAGCTGTGAAAATGCAGAGCAGGACAAAACAACTCTTTTAAAGAGGTCGTAGTGGCGTAATAATGAGATTACAGATTCATGAACCCATTTCTTCCGTGTTTGTATTGTACATCTGCAACCCTATGGCGTCATACTTACTGAAAATTATCCCAAATGTGACTCATTTATTTACAAATGTACATATCAACACAGATTACGTGCAGACCGAAGACAAAAAAAACTGCGTATAAAGAGTAGTGTACACTTTTTGAATAACATCCTCCTTTCAGCGAGAGCTCCTTTGTTGCCTTATATCTAAAAAAATAAATAAATAAATAATCCCAGAATTACACTGTTGTCAGATGTGCTGTTGCCGTAGTTAAATGTAATTTTATACTGATTCTGGCCTTCAATATGTTACTTCCACTAAATGCAGCTTTAACTCATGTCTACTAATCGCTGCATGTATGTAAAACATACATTTTTCATGGCCAAATCCTTCAAGCCTCTGCCAACACGTGCAATTTAATGGAAGGCGGGTTGTAGAGGTGGAGAGATGATACGACTTTGTCCTGCTGTTTCTTTCATTTCCAAGTGAATGATATAAAATATGGACATGAGAGGGAGTGAAGCACTGAACAAAAAGCCACTGGCTGAGCGTTGGTGTGCGTGTCCCACTTTGCTTGAACTTATTTTTCATGTCGCACCACAGTTTAGAACGTCAACACACAGAAAGCACCCTCTGAGTGTTTTGTCTTATATGTGGCAAATGAGACAGACATAAGTGTACAGTATGGAGATTTAACTAAAGTAGAATGCTTTTTTTATATATATATTCACAACCAGACAGCAGACACCCTCAAATAGTAACTCACCAAGAAATCACATCATATCACTGTGCCACATTGTGTTAATTTAAATACGGCTAATTATCTACTTTGTGACTTATTAATCGCTGCTAGTTTGCTTTATGATGAACCGCGTATCACAGCGAAATCCTAACATTTACCAGTCTGAACTGCATTAACTCGCCAATAATGTAGATGTTAAACATCCCAGTTGCTCCACAAATGATTTGCCAGGTTTGCCAACCAAAGTGAGAATGAATCGAATTGATTGAACGTATTGACAGATGAAGCTGTGACTCTCGTCCTGCAGATCGATGCACTGGTGCGGCGCATGGGAAGATGTGTGATAAAAGAAAAGACAACTGAAATAAAAAGAAGGGCTACAATTTGTTTGGTAGGCGTTCCCTTTCATCTTTGTAGTACATTTCAGCCTACACAAACTACAAATCAGATCCCTATTCATCTGACGAACACAACAACACAGCTCATGGCAAAGCTAGCAGACCAATTTCTTTCAAGCTAGAAGACAGAAATGAAACATTTCTTGTGTCTGCAGAGCAGAAATCAAATGAAGGAAGACGGTGGCAGCTGCCATGTAAAGCACTCTGTCAATCCAATAAATCTCTCCCCAAGAGCAGCGCCCTAATAGTCAAGTAATAGCCGGCTAACAGAGCTGAGCACATTTCAGTGTGTGCAGGGAGATAGTTTTGTCACAGAAAGCAAATGCTCCAAAGACACCTCCCTCGGTGGGGACAATAGGGGGGCAAAGACGTATTTGTTAGGAATCACATATTTCAAATCACACATTGAGCTTCTAAGTATAGCCTGGGTTTATCTGCGCTCCTGGAGACAAGCTATGAATACTGCATCCCTCTGGTTGCTGCCACCCTGTCAAAGAGGGTTTCAATGTTGAGGCATGCTTGAATGGATAAAGTGGATTTTTTATTTATTTTTTTATCATGAGAACAGCAACCATTCACTTCTCGTGCATTCCTTTACATACGGGCGTGGGATGCAAAGTGGAGTTGGCTGTCCCTGAGGGACTCAAAGGTAACATTATATTTGAAAAAGGTAAAGGAAATCCAAGAGTATTAGAAGCTCCCGAATCTCTCCTGAAAACTCGATACATTAGAAAGTGACGTGTGATCGTCTCCACCATCCAAAGTTTAAAAGGATTGTTTCCGTTTCAGCCGACAGGACTCGGTCATTTCTGCTTTGTTTGCCTGGTAAAGCAGGCAAACTGAGCTCTGTCGCTTCAACACCGCATAGCTCTCCACCCCTGCCACGATTCCACTGTTGAACACCTGGACCTCATTTTCACTGGCGCAGCAATTGGTGGAGATAATCATGCATCACTTTCTAATGTATGATATTTTCAGGAAGCGTAGGGGGAGCTCCAAACCCGACAGGCACGCCGCTGTTTGTGCCAAATGGGCGTGGTTCCCACACCATTTATGTTTGGCTCACAAAATGGCACGTGATGGCTTGAAACAACGGCAACAATGGTTTTGAAGCATGAGCCGTTCCATTTAAAACAATGAGGAGTAGTAGACACATTTATTCTCTCATTAAATTAGAGGTTATCGTCTTCGCCACCATTTGCAAACTTACAGACAGCTCAGTAACATTTTTCATTTTAATATTGATTGCCACCTGATAGTTAATGCAATTTGTTCTCATAGCTTTCCCTACGCTACCTGAACTTGTGTGGCAATTTAGTTTGATTGTCAGCTGGTGGAGAGTCGGTGTAATACCTGGCACTTGTTTTCCATTTAAGTAGCTCTTCCCACCGCTGTCACTGCACAGCATGTGGCCCACTGGCGAGGCCAAGCAGGGTACACCCTCAGTGATTTGAATTAGTGTCAAGAGGTCGCAGCAGCATGGCCTTAATAGCACATTGCTCTCCCAGAGCACAGAGCAAAGCAGTGAACCTCTTGTTTCGTTCATCCTCTGTGGAAGAGCTCTGCTGTTCTCAGGAATTTTGATATGTGGTTTTCTGCCCAGTCGTATTAATTTCTTTTCATCTCCGTTTAAGGGTTATGTCTTTTGGGGATTTTCCTGATTTTTAAAGCTCCTTCATATCCATGTTATCAGCTGTGTTTTGTGACGTAAGCAGTGATGCAAACCTAATTGCTCTCTCGGGGATGATAAAGAATTTAGAGATGAGGTTGACAAACACACTTCAAATATGGTTTTACTAGACAGCTGGATTGGAGCAAAGGGTGCAAAAATAGCTAAAATATTATTGTTTCCTAATGCCCAAGGGGACGTCTTCAGTTGTTTTGTTCATCAACAGTCACTTAAAACAAAGAGGAGTAGCAAACGTTCACAAATGAGAAGCTAAATCCAATGAAAGGTTTGGCATGTTTCAAAGAAAAAATTGAGATGATCAATCAATTATCAATAACTTTTTCTGTGGTTATGTTAGCTCAGAGCACTCAATGGAGGCTAAGGAATGATCATCATCTTGTTTAGGGCATAAAAAAAGTCAGCTGATCCTAAATGTTTAACAGGATCAAATTTTTCCACTTTTTCCAGTCCCTTCCAGGAGTCTCCTCTGGTTGCCAGGCAACTAATAGCAAAGGAATAGTCCGGCTTCTAACCTGTAAAACATTAATTTGTAATTTTTTTTGGGGGGGGGGGGGATTTAATGAAATACCATATAATGTCATATAGTGGGTTTTAGAGGGGCTGCATGGCAGATTTTATTACCTTTGGACAGAGCAGGGCTTGCTGTCCCCTGTACTTCCCAGTCTTAATGCTAAGCTTCATATTCAGCATACAGAACACGTGAATGGCATTATTCTTCTTGTTCCTCTCAGCAGCAAAAAAAGCAAGTAAAAATGTTGAGCTTTTTCTTCAACCAAGCCACAATCCGTCCCTAACTCTATCCAATTGGTTTTCTATCCTAAATTAACTACTGGAAGGATTACAAAAACATATAGGCAAGCAATTTAATAGTATATGTATGTAATAGTTGATGAAACAGGGCTACAATAAAGAAGCTGTGGTTGTACGTACCATCTCAAAAAACAGAGTATCCCTTCACAATCATTTCCTTTTTCTCAGGCTTTTGTGGACATGATGTTCTCGTGTCATTGTCATTGCTACAGTAACTCCATTGTGCACAACGTTGGGCACTTGTTGATTGATACTGAGCTGTTAGAGCATCAGGCTATATTGATGTTGACAGTCCCGAGCTTGTATCAAAGGTCCCTGTCATCACCACAACCAGCACCCACACAGGCACTCTCACTTCCTCATACTATCATCTTTACTTTTTAATGCTATCATTACTAAAAAAAGTAAGAAAGAAAGAAACTAGAGAGCAGAACCCAGCTTGCTTAATGTTATCTGCCAATATTGAAATCTCTCCTCTATTTTGCCATTCATCTCTTATTAGCGGGATCTATCCAGCTTCAAAGGGTATCCAGTCTGCCTTTGGTCTGATGACACGGATTTAATCCCCAGACTAAAGATTTTGTAAAAGTGATTTTATTTTTTTTTTTTTTTTTTTTTTTTTTTCTTGTCAAATGTGCATGCTGGGCAGCTGGAGTGTGGCTGAAAGCACATGTTTGGAGGCTGCCAAGAGGAGTGGAACTGATCATTAAATACAGGAATACAAACAGATAATCAAAGGGTATTAGGTTGTAAGCTCTGCATCATTGCTAATTGGGTTGCCAGTTAAATTTATTAGAATCTGACACTTTTTTTTTCTCCTGTTCCAAGCTTTATTCTTAGATTCTTGGCAGGAGGTGTCTTGCAAACCGTTATAGAGAGGTACAGTTGAGCTCTGCAGGAAAAATAGTGCATGATAATTGTTGCAGTCAAATTAATATTTTAGTAGCTTGGAAACCGTATTTGTGTATTATCCAACTGAGTATCGAAAAACCACAAATGTTCCAAGAGCAAGTTGAAGATTTAGTCAGCGTTTATGTGCTGGTATACCCATGGCAGTTTCCTTTTCCCCAACAATTTATTTTTTTTTGTATCCTAATTGATGTTTTCCAAGAGTTACTCCCTCGGCTGGTGCGGAGGGGTTCTCCTTTTCATTTACTGTTTTATGATCCTGCCACTGTGAAGCCTTTCAAGGCCGTAACTCTGATTAACGGCTATTCAAATCCACTACACTGGACTTTGTGAACACAAAACCTAAAATTGGACCCGACAACAGCCTTTCAATTCAGGAAGCACTGAAGTCGGTCGTAATGCATTCATACATTTCTAAGAGCAGATCCAGCGCATTGGCTTTGTGACAGTTGCCTCGAGCTTCGCTACAGGCCATGTCCGCTGTGATCCGGCTGCCTTCAGAAAGCATCTGAGCCGGTCAAGGCTGTTTGAGGACTGAGCGGTAACGAGCCTCTGACTTTACTGGAGCTTCTTTCAAGGACTTGAATCAGGGACAATGAGCCGCATTGATTAGAAGTGTTAATGGACAAGTAAGACGAGATGGTGACCTGTCCAGCTATCCCACCACAGCTCAGTCTAAATGCTGCATGCTCAATCTTAGTGTGACCTAATGCAAGTTTACACTCTGTTTACCATGAAAAAAAGCATTACAAGTAGCTAAAGCATGACTTGTCTGATTACCGGATATAGTGTGTTTTTATAAATCTGCCATCGGCAGACTATTTCAATCGACATTTGCTTTCCCTTCTACTACACGTCTGTTACCGTAGCAATAGGAAACAACAACAGCGGCCTACACAATGACAATGGAAAGTTTTGACAAAGATTTGGATCATGAAATAATTCAAGACTGCTTAATTTCTCGTTGTTTTTTGCAGGGATTTAGTCATTTTAATGCCAGAGTTTGCTGTTCCACCTCATCAAGTTCCCCGTGACACTATTTTGCAAAGGCACCGTCATTGCATCCTGGGCACAGCACTGCCTAAAATGATTATGATTCATTTGAAGGAATACAAGAAGCCAGAGTGTGTTATTCCCCCTATACCAGAATGATAGTGTATACAAGTGCAGCTCGACTATTCCTGCAATGCGAGACTACAACATATTTACTTTCATTTATATTGACACATGAATCTATGTTTTGTGCTGTACCTATTTAACTATTTAGCTATCAATCGATTAGTTGAATTAGAAAATAATTCTGAAATTAATTTGATAATCTGTAAATCGTTTAAGACATTTTTAAAGCAAACATGCCAACAATCAATTGTTCAAGCTTATTAAATGTGAATATTTACTTTGGGGCTACTTAAAGGCATTTTTGGGGATTCGAATGTTAAAACAGATCTTTCAGATTTGGACAGATTTAATGATGTCATACACAAAACATTCAACAGATAAACTGATAATGCAAATGATCATTAGTGGCAACCCTTCATGTATTTACATCTTAGTTTGATTTATTTTAGTTTGCCTAAGTGAGAGAGATTAACTCTACTTTATTAATATCCCAAAGAATATTGGGTTATCAGCCAGTAATTAAACTCACTGATAAGAAAGCACCATTTACTGAATCCAATGATAACATATGGCCACCGACAACAGAACAATGTAAAATTTACAAATATAAGAATATGAAAAATATTAGCAGGAGGTTGCAAACTTTTTGAGATGTTCTTAATGTGACCTCAGTACATAGTCAGATTCATTAATGCTGCAAACAAAACTTATTGTAATATAGAAGTGAGATGACTCATTGTTCTCCCCTGCCAACTGCAATAAAATAGAAAGCATGTCTTCCATGTCAATACACAGCACCAGCAAATACTCGGGGCACGGCATTGTGCCTCCTCTGCGGCTTTCAGCAGGAAACATATTTGATTCCAGGGTTCTTCCTGAAAAGTCTCGTTGCTGTTCAATCCTTGTGTCTGAACTTCAAGGTCTCTGTCTCACAAACATCATTTTCGCAGGGATAAAAGAAGTCACCTCAAATTCAGGGTCCTTTGACGTGCTTCAATTTTTTAAACGCTATGATTTCTCTCTCTCTCTCTCTCTCTCTCTCTCTCTCTCTCTCTCTCTGTGCAGTATTTACAGTCTTGTTGTGTGCATCCTGGGTTTTTACAATTGAATACAAGCCATTAATTATTCACCCCTCCCTGCTCTATCACAGCCTCCTTAGTCCTCTTTATCTCTCCCTTCAGTCTCTCTCGTTGATTTCTCCTCAGCAGATAGTGTGAGAATGCAAACCTCGCTTCGTTGCCAAGCTTAGCATAAACCAAGCTAACTTTGTGTATGGCGGGCCTTTAAGTGAAGCCCGGCACCTGATAATTGTTCCTTTCATCTGTCTCGTTAATTCTTGGATCAAAGGAGACGAGGCAGAGCATAAATGGGACATTGATTGCGAATCACAGCTAAGAGTTGGACGGGTTAGCAGCCTCACAACACTGTCATCTGTGTGTGGAGATCAAGGCAAAACATTTTGGTGTTTTGTCCGTCACTGGCGTTCCAAAAAAATGACCATTTCATCAACTGCTGCACAAGTTTCCAGGCCTTGTGTGTGCCTCTGCAATCATCTTACATAGCTGAATTAAAAAAAAAATTGTTCTAGTAATTGTGCTTAAAAATTAATGCAGGTTTTGAGAGCCGATCTACTGCTAGCATTCATCATGTTCTGACAGCTTCCCCTGAAGATTAAGCATTCACCCTCAACGCCAGAGGAAAATAAGGAGGATCCCAGATGAGAAACAGGGTCATTAACTTTAGGCTCCTCAGCGGAAATAGGTGTCTGATTGAGCAATTGGGATTTTGTGAGAAGAAAGCTTTGAGACAGACTTTGATCCAGAAAGGAATCATGTAAAAGATTTGTTTGAGTATTTTTGTAAAATATAGGACAACCGGCTGCTGGGTGATACTGTGGTGAAGATTAGTACTGGAGCATTATTTGTCTTTCTGTGATACACTGATCTTTTGGTTGTGGATGAGAGAAGAAAAGCTGATTGCTAAACCCGTCAGGTGCTGTCTGTGGTGCTAATCTAAGGTGCATTTTGAAATGGATTCATTGCACAGCTGCTTATTGGTTTAGATTTTCACAAAAGTCAACGCATTCAGCAGATTAGCTGCTCAAGAGTGAAATGATGACACTTGAAACAAGTACTTCCATTTTCCCACTTTGCAGGAGATGAGTATTCAAATTATTACAGGATTTCAGAAGCACTATCCCAAATTTGCTCTCGAACATTTCTGTTATTCCCTCTTTTTCTAAATTGTGTGGGTGTGCCTGAAACTTTATAGTCCGGGTGACTCACCGAGCAACACTTAAAGTGTTCTTGAGAATAAAAAAGATCTAAAGGAGGCAAAAACAATTCGTTTTAAACATTCTCAAAGTCATTTGTTCCAACAGTTCAATGAATTGTACTTCTCGTAGTTATTTACCCCAAGTGAGTGTACCTGGTACAGGTGTTCTTACGAAGTAGAATAAAGTTACTGCTAATTGTCACTTTTGGTCTTAGGAGCTGGCTCAGGCAGAAGAGGGATCACAGAGAGTGTTTCCATGCACATGAGTATTCAGGTTTTGGCTCCTATCCAAGTGGCAACCAACAGTGATGTCACCTGTTGGGTTTGCAGCGGCCATTATGCAGCCTGGAGTTCAGATTCGCCATCTTACTAGTTCAGAGCGTTTTGGAGCTGGAACTGACCATATTTGGACATATGATAGGACATATATGTCCCGCCCACCGATAGCGGAAACCTGACCGTACCACAGGCCTGTCAATCAAATAGACACGCAACCAAAAATGCAGCTATTTTAAGGCCTATTTTCTGATTAATGGCAGGATTATTTTTAGATGAACCACCAAAAAATTAATAAGAAAGAGGAACTTTAGCTAAAAACACCATGATAACTTCTGGAAAAAATTTATTGACTTTGTGTTTCATGAGAGAAGTTGAATGGGAGTCTATAGAGCAGGAGTTTTTTTGTAAACTGATCCCTAGTGGCCCTCGATGGAATTGCAGTTTATGGCACTTCCACATTGGCGTCATTTTTCAGAACTGAAAACTACGTCCACTTTTATTTACAGTTAATGGTCTTATCCTGGTTTTGATCATATTCCGGATATGGCATTTACATGGATCATGAGCAACGTGGTTGATTGTGTCCGTGTATATGTGATCTTAACAGTATTTAGGTTTATGATCACCTGTATGAAGTTGATCCGTGCAACATATAACCAGGATACTCCAAAAATCTAATCATAACCAGGATATCAATGCACATGTTTACACACAATAGTTTCCAGGTCATGATCCCTCACTGGCTTCCCACTCAGGAGCGTGGCCAGTTGTGTAAAACCGGATTAAGTCCAGAAGTACAGCTGCCAGAAACGAAACCATGGTCTCACACTGCACTCAGGTCTCTCTTAACTTTACACCATAAAGACACACATTTAAGAGTTTATTTATATATCTGAGTCCATAATGTGCTTGTTGTGCTCCATCAGTGTGAAAAAGTTCCAGTATTAAAATGCACTGCTCATGTACTTCTGTTTTTGAGTGTGTGTGTAGGTTAGCTGAGCGTGAATGCTCTTTTTCAGCCGTGCCCTGCTGCACACCCTCACAGTTACACCCAGTCACAGCTGGAGGCTGCACAGTACTCACAGTTTTATCTTTTGGTCACTGAGCAGCCCGACTGGAGCTGTCGCCCTTGACTTACTGCTCTTACGACATCTGATAGAGAAACCTGGAAAAACACTGGAACTTAACATCGGAATTTGAGTGAAACTTCTTCCACAGGTTGTCACGCCTCAAATTATTGTTGTAAAATATTCTATAGTGTGTGTCTAAAACGGAGAGAAATCAAACACATACAGGCCTCGAACTGCCTAAATGTAAAGCTGCCATTTCAATGAGTGTAGTGCATTCCAGCATGCAGTGGACAGATTGTTAGTCCTTACAGACACATTGACAAAAGCATTCATAGCAAAAATCAAACCCGCGGCAGTTTTGAGTTTCCTGTTCATGTAATATGCATGTTTTTGCCATCTTGACACCTAGAGGTAGTTTCATCAGCAGCACTTCACCTCCAGAGTTATTGGAAAGTAAAGACACCCTCTGGGAAAATTGATCACTAGTAACTGGAGCCATCTGAGTTTTGCTTTCTTGTGTTTTGTGCAATACGCACACACACGTGATGGAGCAAATCTATGTGCAAGCGTGCTGTTAAAGTAACACATTTTATTTTGCCTACAACAGGCAGTAACTCTAATGTGCAGTTAATACAAGCTCGGTCTCATAATATTACTCAAATCAACAGTTGTCGCAAAATTCAGCCCTGCATTCTCAGAGGGTGATGAAGCAGAACGTTGCTGTCGACGTTAGCATGGATGCAAACAAGGCAAAACCACTTTGCAAATATTTTATGAATATAAAATGCATTCAACATATTTGTAAGGCCTCAATGATCTCTACAGTATAATGTCATACAATGCATTTAAACAGGGTACCATTAAAATATGGTTGACAGTAAACTGAATACATGTACTGTATGTGATTCAGCAATTTTTGGCACACATGAGTTCACATTTTGAAAAATACATTTGTGAACACTGCAAACCAGTCACGTTGTGTTGAAATAACCGGCTGCACTGTGGCTTTAATGTACTGTACTGCATGTCTTGTTGCTAATAAAGGCCCTGTCAAGCTCCGTCTATGTTTACCACAGGGTTGCTTTGCTCTGCCAGTGCATAATTGTACAGGTCTCCCTTGTCAGCTCTCCAAAGCTCCCTGGGCTCAACATGAGGCAACACAGCAAGAGAAGAAGGGTCACAACCACTCGACATGTCATTAATCACAGAATCTGGGGGTTTTAGCCTGGGATTATCCATCCCTAGGGGGGCTGAGTCAGTTATGGAGTCCCCCGTAGGTGCTGCAGCTAGAGGGAAATGTCAGTCTGGTGGTGCCTGATAGTCTCTTCCATGGTTGAGGCAATCTGCAAAGAAGATGAAAGGGGCTGGAACATTGATTTCAGTTCAAGAAGCAGGTGGGAGGAAAAGGGAATAGGGGTAAATCAGAGAAGCCTCCAAACTAGCAGTCTATCCCCAGTTGAGGGAAATGTAGTTAGATAAAGTGTGGCATTGCTTGTGGGGGTGCCGAGAGAGAAAGAAAAAAAAGAAACCCGGCCTGTTGTTGAGAGGATGCAGGTCACTTTCGCGTGTCTTATGATTACTTCTACTACTTCCACTCTTCCATGACTTCTTTCGTCCATTCACGTTACATTTTGAAATCAGAGAAAGCAGCAGCCAGACCCTTTTTAGTTTTTTAATATCTCAGCAGAAATCCAAGAACCATGATAAGGGTTATACAGGTAAACATATTCAGGAAGAATCACCAACTAAATAATAAGCTACTTTCATTCACACACTGCTCTTTTTAATGCATGTGGCTCCCTGCTGGTAGGTAAAAGTTAAAAATGGAAATAATGTGCCACTGACATACAGAGCGTAGTCAGAAATACTGCACAGGACGGGGGGGGAAAGTGTCATATTTGGACATATATCTGTTATCTGAAGGCGGTTTACCTTTCTGGGGTCTTCTAGGTGGATTCGGTGAGTGTCTGGGACAAGAGGTCCAAGTGACCAGATTTCTGACCCCATCTCCTAAAGAGAGGGGAGGGTCAGCTGCCCCCGAGGCTGTTGTCTTAACCTGCGTGATTAATGGTGCGTTAACGAGATGGCAGGTCTTTGAGCACATCACGGCGCTCACATTGCCTCTGCATTATTAATGCCGGCACAAAGAGCCTGTTTAATGAGCCAGAACTCTCAGTGGATGCTGATTAGGCATGCAGTCGGTGTAAAGGCTCACCCTTCAGAGTGTATCTACATTTAAGGGGGGATGAGGGTGTTGGTTGGTTTTTGTGTGTGAAGGGAGGGAGTGGGGGTGGAGGGAGGGGGGGCAGTAGTAGTTATGTACAGTACATATAATTTACCATTTTCGTCTTCATTAAAAATGCAGAGGCACAAGATAGCTGATGAGAGAGACAGGGTTTAACATGAGATAAAGGCCCTGGTCAGATTAGCATTAAGATCACAGAGTTCCCCATTAACCCCTCTCACCCCTGAGGTTCCTGTACCAAGACCAGGCATTATCTCTTATAAAAGTGCAACCCACTGACATTTTCCCGCTCGGCACATTTTTCTGTTAATGTGTCGCACTCGGCACAGCCGCCTCGCACCGCTTTAAGTAAAATGGACGGAGCATTTTGTTGTGCTCCATTTCTGTTTCAACAAATTTGGTTTGAAATTTTTAGAAGAGGATCAATAACATCAGCTTGAACTGAATCCATGTTTATAAGCCTGTTTTTACTCTCTAATTGGGTAAAAAGGATATTTTTTGTTGGGAGTTGTTTTTTTTTTTTAAATCTCACTCAATACTCGTAGGATAACGAGACTTCCTGTATTTCAAATTTTTTCCGAGTTTTCTTTTATTCAAAGAAGCCCAAGGTTGTTCATTTCTGCCTGACAGTTTTGCAGCTGTTACTGACTAAATTTGGAGATTTTCTTTTTTAGGAGAAAACTTCCCAAAATGGCCTCAGCCTGAAGGGGGTCAGCCTAATTTGTTTTATGTAACTGTAACAGTATTTCTAGTGTTAAACTAATTACAGGTAAATCTGACTTTATAATGCTGTGAAAGACACATTTTCAGGTTATAGTTAATTTCGATAACGTGCTTATTGACTTTTTGGTAAATATGGAGTTCCAGCCAGCAGACGATTACTTAGCTGAGTATAAATGGTGTGTTTGTCCAAAGGTTATAAAATCTGACTATCAGAACCTCTCAAGCTTTCTAATTTGTCCATTCCTCATACCAAGTTAACTTTTTATCTCCCTGCTCCAGCTCTTGTAATTGGTGCTTTGTCTTTAGACTTGGTGTGTAAATGCTGTGGATATCGCTCTCATTAAAGTGACATTAAGTTTCTTCTTTTGACATTCATTATATTAATTTTATGTAAGGAAAGCCAAATAATGAGAGAGAACTGGTCAAATTAAAATGGCAGTTTAAAGCTATTGAGCTGCTCGTATTTACTACTAGATTGTTGACAGAATTTACACCGGCTGTCATTAATGTCATTTTTGTTGAGAAAAGATTCTGGATTTTGCTAAAAAACAAGATCGGTAAAAGAAAAAGTCTTTAGATTTAAGTATAAAAGTACATATAATGTGATTCGTGAGGTGATTCACTTATTTAGCTTAGAAATAGTTAAATCTGTGAACTTTGAGTATCAATTTAATGTGTTATATTTTTAGACAACATCATACACAACAAAAGCTGAAACAATTTTTTTACTTTTACATTTTTGGCAATTTACTTTGATATTCTGGAAATACTGAGGTGCACAAGGACATAAAAAATATATCTTTGTCCATTAACACATCTATTGAAAAAAATCTGGCACCTTGTATTTTCCTTACTATTCTAACGTTCATTTTCAGAGAAAAGTACCTGTGGACTGTTTTTAAGAAGACTGATGGGAAATTGAGAATATTGTCCAGGAATAAATTTGCATATTCATTCATTTGTTGCTGTTAATAGAGAGCGTCCATGTGTAGCTCTTGTGTGTGTGTGCTCCTGCATTTGCACCTTTTACTGTGCAGTTCCCCAATCTGCTACAATCCATTTTCCACTGATTAAAACAAGATAGATTTTTTTTTTCCCTCTGCTGTCACCGCGTCTTTATATGATGATGTATCTGTTGTCATATACCGCATGGCCTACACCAGCGCAGTTTGTTTATCAGAGTTTTCTGGTGGCGCAGGATGATTGAATACAACTAGGTTATTTTTTGCTTCTGCGTGGTTGGTAAAACATGATCACAGCACGGACAAATAATGAGTGCCGTCTCATTATCTCTGAGCTCTGACAGGAAAGGCGCTGGAGGGACAACCGCGGGAATGGTGATCACTGTCACTGACCAGCATATCAGTTTCAGAGGCCATGAAGCAGGTCTGCACTTGCCTTTCACAAAGAACCTTAAAGGTACTCGTAAACATCGCTGCATTGTGCAGTTATTTATGTTTAATTTCACTTATTCACACACATGACCAGGACTATTTTCCACTTTCTGAAACCCAAATACAAATTATTTCACTCCAGAAGATCAGATTTCTTGCTGGAGCATATTGGCAGATATATATATAATCTTTTTTTTGCCATGCAACATAATTTAGCAGCATCTGTGCAACGTTGCGACAGCCTTGAGTGCAGAACAATAACCAGTTTCTAGGGAAAAACTCTCCCACTCAATTCAACAAATGAATTCATAAGGTAACAATTACTTTGATCGGCTGTTATTATCATTTCAAACAGCAGCAATGCTGCGACAAAGGTAGCAATTAAGAAACATTCTCCTTAAAGACTAGGCTACATTTCTGAACAGCTCTAATTACTACAGAGAATAAACCTATCTGTGGTGCTCGGCTGCTGCTGTGAGGGCTAGAAAGGTTTCCATATTACAGTAATCTCTTTAATTTCCTTACATAATCAGCATAATCAGAGCTCACTTTAGTTTCTGTGTAACAAGGTTTGGGAAGGAGAGGACTTCTCCCTGTGTCGAGCCATTCTTTTTTTAATGACATGGTAATGATGCCAAGCCGTCATAGTAACTTTATTTGATGAATACTACAAAAACTCTCATGTGCGTGTGCGAGCTGGATTCTGTAAAATATTCTCATTCTGCATTGTTCTCCGGCTCTTTATTAATGGTCTACTGATAGTGCTGAAAGTCTGAGTCAAAACGAGCACAGTGACAGCAGAGAAAACGCTCTAAGCATCATTCTTCATCTCTTTGAAGTGAGGTTGCTTAGTAATTCTCAGCTCTTAATGGTTTCTCTTGTCCTCAAGCATATGGGCGTTATTTTTTTTCCACTTTTGACACTTTCCACTGGACACAGGAATCTCGCCGACAGTTTCAGCATTGGCAGATGGATCGACCATCCTGTGGCAGACACCAAGACAACACAAAAAGCTTTCCCAGTCAACAGGCAGATCGGGTAGAACTGGCGATTTAGAAAAACTGTGTGTATGTGTCACTAAAAATTTGTTTGCTTTGCGTATCTTATCTGCAGATAAATCAATAGACACATAATTTTAAAATACATGATCTGATACAACAACAGATACATTTAATACTTGGATCAGTACGCTGCAATTTGGTGCTAATTCAACTCAGCACAGACACAATTAGCATTTGATATTTTTTTATTTTATTTTATAAAAAAATAAATAAAGTCTAACTCAAATGAATGAATCAGAAAACTAATGATGTGTGAATCTTATAACACACAAATGAGAGTAAACAAACGCTATGATACACCAAATGACTGTTTAGCCTGAAGCAGTGAAGAGAGCCCAACTACACAATAACTGTACTTAAATACAGTTTGGTACATCTACCTCACTGCTAATCTGAGGCAAATATTTTACTTTTAATACATTACATTTATTTGACAGCTTTGGTTACAACTGGTTCACTAGGTTTTTCATTGTTTTGCTGATTCAATAAAGTAAAAAAAACCAAAAAAAAAACCTAAATTATGATGGTATCACAGATTAATCTGTCCAGCAGTGTATACAGTAGGTGTACACTCAGCCCTTCTTTCATCAGCTCCAACATTAGAAGTACGCTATATATATATATATATATATATATATGTATACACTTGTAGTTTTATCTAATACTTTTTTATGCAAGTAGACGATTTGTGTACTTCTGCCACCACCATAAGAAGTATGCTGATTGGACATTGTTCACCTCAGTTCCTGGGTCAGTGTCCTCAGTATGGATTTGGTGTTTTCAGTAATACCCTGAACATGTCCCTTAAAATCACTGCTTCAGTAACAGTTTTGCCTTAAGGCAGGGAGAAGGTAGAGCAAGGGCCACATGCGCACACACATACACACACACACACACACACACACACACACACACACACACACACACACACACACACACACACACACACACACACGCATGTTAGAAGCACCGAGGTGTGGTGATAGAGTTACTTGGAAAAATGTTTTTTCCGAGTAACTTGGAAAATAATGTTTCTGGCAACCATATTGATTTTTTTCCAAATTTTAAGTGTAAGTTGGGTTCAGTCTGTTGTTCTGTATCGATGAAGCTGAATCTCTGAATCGTGTGGCATTTTCTGTGCTCTGTAGTGCACACTGCCTTGACTTCATCTTCACACCCCCACTATATACAGAGGAATAGTTCTTCACACTTGGCAGATCATGTGACTCATTTTGCCCGGTTAGAGCTTTACTGTGCCTTCATGGTACAAAACAGCATTTTGGATGAAAGTTTGCAGTATAAAGGCAAACACTGTAATCCACCTTCAGGGTTCACACACTGACTCACGCATACAGTCGTGACTGTAAATCCCTCATTTGTGATTGGGAATGTGTGCGTACTGCTGTGTTTAAGTAGTTAACCGTCTCTGAGGCGATCTTGGTAGTTTTGGCAATTTTTGCTTGACATGCAGTCAGGATATCAAAATGAACTCTGGTTATTGAATCAACACGGCTAAGAATTATATAAACACGGTCAAGATTTCACACTGGGACACAAGAGCCCATGTTGTATTAAGAAATAACTATATCCATGAGGCAATGCAGTAAAAGTGGGCAATAAATATTGGTAAAGCAATACTATGTGACAAGTATTGGAGCCATCCACCGAGGAACTGCATCTCGCCCATGCTTCTATTTTCACAAATCACACACTTGCCCAAAGGGTTTGGAAATGTGATTAAAACCATGGAACATACATTAAGCATTTGCTCCCTGTGCCCTGAGACAACAAATCCTCTCTAAAACGTAGATTTTTTTTCCTCAGATTCGATCTGCCTTAGCATGTAGTGGGAGAGACCACACGCTCGCGGGGATACTACCGACAGATGCTCTGTTAAAACGCTGCCGAAGTACCAGCGGCCTAGTTTGGCATGCTATACCACAGAGAACATTATTGACATGGATTCATGGTTATTAGCATACTGACATTTGACAGTGGAAGTGAGAAGAGCAGAGAGCTAATGTGCTCACAGTGACATTTCCCCATAGACCTGTCAGATGAACTCTTCTGACCCCTTTAGCTTTTCTCATCTCAGAGAGTGCTGCTGGAGTGAGGGTCAGGTCACTGTCCGTATCTGTCTCAGAGACAAGGGATGATGGAAATTGCCAAACAAGAAAATTATTCTCTGGGTCTTTGCTGTAAATTGTTATGAATCTACCGTGCTGTTTTGTAGGACAGCTTTCAAAGACAAAAATGCAGCTTGAGATGCACAAAAAAACTGCCTCAACAGCAACAAACTACATCATTTGATGAAATTACTTTTTCTAGAACTTTTTCTGTTGCCAACACACAATGTATTATTTTCTTTTCTTTTTTGTTTCACAACGTTTCAGAGAGGCCAACAGCTTTGACCCAGAAAACAAGATATCCACAACCCTGTGAAAGCTCTGTCACTGTCTTTGGGTGACATCACACTTTCCAACAAGCGTGTCAAATCATGTGCTCTTGCACACCAAGATTGTTCTGATTTCATGTTAACCATCACTGCTCCGGGCTCTGTATTCTCAAAAATGTTTAAATACTTTATAAGAGTAGTCAGCAATGAAATTCTGGCAAAAAAAAAAATCCCTCTAAATTAAGATAAGATCCGACTAAATGTGAAGGTATTATTAAGTTAGTTGAGTCCTAACCCTTAAGTCAACAATGATCATGAGAGGGTCAGAGGACTTTTAATGTTCTTTAGATATTTTAAAAAACAGGAGAGAAATGACTGCTGCAACGACAAAAATGATCAAAGAAAAGTGCATGAAACTCTCAGTAAAGAGATCACATTGTACAAAGACGACATTTGTGTCAGAAATTCATCTCATTGGAGAGGAGTTTGTATTTTTCACTTAATAAATCAATGCTACTACACCAATAACGCTGATCTACAGCTCATATTAATTCAATTATTTATCCACCGTGTGAGTCACTGGACCGGTGTTAATGGACAAAACAGGCTTCTCCAGAGTTGTTAAAATTACTGATGAGACACACGTCTGCGTCATCAGACAATGAATAATCATGAACGTATTTATAGAGCTGCCACTTTCACAGAGGTGGAAAATCAAGCCAACTGGCAAAGTTGTGACTTACTATTCCCACCGCCTAACATGAAACTGATAGATCTGTGAAGATGCATTCATCATTTCCACACAGACAGTCATCTCATTGCACTGCCAAAACTATTAGAGGTTCAAAAGTTTTTTACTCTGACAGTATAAGATGAAGTTATGGAGTGTGGTTTACACAGTGCAGAAAATATCCTTGAATCACCTGTGACAGCTTGATCAGTCCTGTATATGTTAGAACAACTCTTGAACTGAATTGACATCACTGAATCAGCAGCTTTTTGAACTGAAGCTCTCCTCACTGCCAGCTGAGGCCATGGGACATATTACTTCTTAATTAAAAGCTTATCAGAATCTGATCACTTTGGTGTAAATAACAGGCTGGTGAGCTATTAACCTAATGTTCAAAACTTGCATAGGATAGTATTGTACTGAATTGGACATAACATAATAATTTGTACTAGTAAATTGTGTTTTATTGGCCCTATTTGCACATAAAGTACACCAAGTGTCTTTGTCCAGATATAGATCTACTTGCTGTTGGCTTAATCCCAAATCTTGAGATCCGACTCGGTTTTCTCAGACAACAATCATATCAGGAGCAGATACCTCTCAAAATCATCCAAGAAAGGGGAACTTCAGCAGTTTACACCCACATTTACAGTAACGGTTAAACTATCTGGCTTATATCTTACCCCGAACAGAAACACAGAAGATTTTAATTATAGAGCTAATTTCCTCTCCTGTCAAAACTTTACAAACAAACAATTGGTCATACAAATGTCCTACGATGGCCGTACGATCCAAAAACAATATGTACCTATCAAACAAATACACAACCTGTTTCTATTACATCATGCTTCATTTCTTGCAAGTTCCAAAAAATATATATCCGATAAAAATGAAAAAAATGTCGCGTGACTTTTGGCCCCAACCTTCCGACTGAGTCACAAATGACTCACAGCGCCATCTGTTGTTGTGGAGGGTGAATTAGTCTGGTATTTGTGAGGAAACCTGGATGGCGGAGAGATTGTGCCGAAATTCCAATGATATTTTGTTTTTGTTTTTGTAGGATATAAATATATTTTTTGTACATGTAAGACATGTTTCTGTTTCTGAACCATGATGTAGCCCATTAATAATATGTTGTGTGTTTTTTGATGGGTACAAAGCAATTTGTGTTAGTTTGTCAATAGTATTTTGTATTTGAAGACCACACTTTGTTTGTTAGCAAATCACAGGGTATTTGTAAGACTCCATATAAGACAAAAGTTTGACCTCCTTCAGAGCTCTCATTCAGAGCACTTTCTGACCCACACAGATCAGCGAAGTTTGAAGTGATCCAGGATCAGATATACGCCGCCTTTCCAGCTCGGTGTGCTTCCTATTTGGCCAAATGTTGTTTCAAAACGATTGGCGCTGCTTTTTCCTGGACTTGTAATGAGGTAGGAAGAGGGATGGATAATTTCAGAGTCACTTGAGCTGCCATGATCGCAGGTGTTGGACCCCAACAGACCATTTACTGATGTACACTTAGAGGAGGAGCAAACAGAAGGTATCTTGTAGGGACGATGCAATTACGTCTGTTTGTTTTTACTTCTAACAACCAGATATCAATGTGTCCTGAAAACCTTTTGGACACTTGTGATATATCTGATCTACTCCAAATGCATAAAGGAATCTATTGTGTTCATTGTAAGGTAGAGCCTCCCCCACACACCTGGGAATGATTGCCTATTCTCTATGAATAAAAGAAGATACTCCGGTGCTCTGATGAAGGCTTGTTTGCTGTAACGCACCCACGCAAACGCTGGAACCTACGAATATTTACTGCATAGAAAGAACAAAATGTGCAGGTTTTTTTGGGGGGGGGAAGTTAGGTTGTTGCTGTTTCTGTTATATTTTGACAGATTTTCAGTTTTGCGTTTGCGTATTTTTTTTATTTCACCTTTTAGCACGATACACAAATTAGCTCACTCGGGGCTCCGGTCTGGGTGACCTTTTTGTTGTAACCCAGGAAAGACCCGCAAAATTGTTTTAGATGCATCTTTTGAGATTCAGAAAAATAAAATAATGAACTGAGGTTATGTAGTTGAAGTTTTTGGTTGGATCATAAGTCAATGAGGTAGGTAGGTATTTACTTTATTAATCCCCGAGGGGAATTTTTTTTTTTTTTAGATGAAAGTTGCTTTCATTGCTCAGAGTCACCCTCAGAATTTTTCTAAATCACCTCTAAGCTCACACAACTTGGTCAAATTCTCTGAATGTTTTTGAATACCTCCCCAACTGAGTAGACTAATTACTTCCTCCTCATCTCCTCATCCCATCCAGTAAAATCAGCAGGTATAAACTGAAAACTCCCTGCTCTCCATGGCACATGATTTGACATGCCTGGATTAGATTCTTTGTCATCCCGTTTCTAGCTGAGGCAATGTTCAAAGAATTGCAAAGAGGATCCCCTGATAACTGCATTGGAAAGTCTGTAACACCGCTGCTTTGCATTTCCACATCACGGTATACATTCTCATGGAATACCGTGTCTCAAAGTGTGCGCTCCGGAGAAGCTCTGTAGCTTTAATATTTGATATTTCCTATGGGGTCCACTGTGTAACGATCAAAGATGAAGATAACCTTGAGATACCTTCCTCAGTTTACACAAAGAGGGTATCAATGAGAGAAAGTAGGCTGAAATAGGGGGGCACAAAGAGATTATGGTGTTTGACAGCCTGCATTAAAACTAAGAGAGAGGAGGGGCAGAAAGTGGATGAGTTGTGTCTAAGTAGTGGGAGGAGAATTCACAACCTCAGACTCCATACTGACAACTAATTAAAGTCTTTAGGCCTTTGTTTATCGCTCATGAGTTCTGGTGTATGTGGCTGGGAAGCATGTCATGTTTTTGATCCAGTTTAAAAGGCTCATCTGTCCGTTTCCTTAAAACAAAAACATACTTCAAGACATGTTTTACATCCTTGAGCCATTAACTCAAAGGTCCAATTTGGAAATTCTTTTATATGAGAGTTAATTTGCACATATTGATGGCATTTCAATTATGGTCCTTTCATCCTGTTTCGCTTCATAATAGCCTCACCGTAATAGAGCTTTATGACTCCTCTGTTCAATGAAGAAAATGTGAAAATTTGTGGCAATCAGACTTTGCTGTACATACAGGAAGAGGAATGTGAATGCGATGAAAACATATCAGTTCAATCTGCAAAAAATTGTTTATCTTTTACCTTTGAGAGAGTCTGGTTTTGCCATCAGAGAACTTTAAAGTGACTCATTGTCTGACGGCATCTTTCAAACCATTTGAGCACTTTTCAGACGTGGAATATGTAACATTGCATATCTGTTAAAGTAAACCATGTGTTATGTTCAAACAGACATGGGCTGGATACTGAACCTCGACATTTCTATCAACCAACTTACTTCAATACTATGTACTGTCATAAAAAAAGCATTGTCATTCAGCACCAAATTTTCATACCCAGGCGTCACTGAGCCATAAACATCTACCACACATGGGCTCTACTTGAGTGGCCCACCCATGTACATGAAGTCAATAGGTTAGTAAGTAAATCTTACATTGGGACGCCTTATTGCAATCTTTTCAAACACATTTTTGGCCACATACCTGTCTGAGTTTTATGCGCTGCAGTGACTGAAGGCACTTTGTGTGCAGCCAGCATGTGAGGCGTTCAGGGGACATCAGTAAATTGTAGCATTTTATAAAATTGGTATGGAAAAAAGTGTTGTTCAGAAAACTGTATCAAAGTCAAAGTATCGGGACTGAAATCAGTACACGCTATCATTTGAATATGGGAATGGCACTAAGTAGATATCAAAAATGCTTCAAACCCTGGCCCCTTCCTGACCTCGTCACAGCTGATCAACCATTGTAAAGTGGGTGTGACAGTCTGATTATTGGTTTTGGAAAATTGCAGAAGTAGTCTGACTGTAAGAGGAGGTTCTGGTGCTACCCACACATCCAACAAGCAGTTCTGAAGAAGAATAAAGACAGCTTAAAGGGCTTTTTTCATCCTTCTTTTGCATTTACCAAAGAAAGAACCACATGCTCACAGCAGGAAGTTAAGAATTAGAATATTATTTCCAGGTCTCACACAGGTTGATTTAAAATTACCGTCCTGAGGATTAGGCCCACTTGCCCACTTCTCGCTATGAATCCTATCATGCATTTTCTCATCAATTTCATCATTTAATAGAGATTTCTGCTGCCTATTTTATGAGGTCCAGCAGTGCCCCAGCATGGACTGCTAAGATGTTCATCCCCTTTTGCGCGCATGCTATATGTAAAGCATTTTGCTGGATATTGAGTTATTAGATATTCAGCTGGTATGAATGAAGAGTGTAAAAATATGCTGGGAGACTATGGTGGCCCTGAGAGGTCAACCCACTGCAACTAAAGAGAATGTAATTAAGGGCTACATAATTTCTGCCCTTGTCTGTGCTACTTAGTGCATGTCAGTATTTGGTATTGGTATTCAGATGGCATTCAGTTGTGTAATTGGTGCATGTCTAAAAGGGGATTTCTTCAACATTAAGCCATCGAGTGATGTTTGGCTTTTAATAATTGTAGTATTGTTGCTCTGTCTGTGTCTGTGTCACTTATCTGTGCAGCTTTGGCCGATTCACTAATTTCCCCATTTTCGGAATATTTGTCATTGCTTTAAAATTACAACCAAATATAGTAAAACACCGAACTTCATGAATTTCAGTTATCTAGTAAAGAGCTGAACTGACATTTTATTTGAGAGCAGCTTCAGTCCTCTGAAAGCCGGGTCGCCACTGCAGAACTGTGTGTACCATGTGTAGTGGAATGTTTGACCTTCCTTCAAGAAAGAAAGCCTCCAGCTGTTGGCGGGATGAAGTAGGTGGATTTCTGCTTTACACTCTGCACTCAAGAACATCTCATAAAGGTTTCATGTGGTTGTGGTTGTGGAGTTCACAGGAGCGGTTGAACTACATCTTGGTGTTTGTGAAGGCACAGCTGAATTTGCCTTGAAGTGTGTATGGTGACATTATCGTGTTAGATTATTATTATTCCCTTTTATGAGGGAAGAATGTGTACAGCAGTCCTCCTATAAAAAAAGAAAGAAAAAAGACCACTTCATAATCTTTGGCTGTTATGCCACAGAGCTGAACAGACAGTCTGACTACATTGGTTTAGCAAGTATGTTACATAAGCTACACTACTTGGTGAACATTAAACATATTACGTAACGTAAATTAACCTACAAACGTTAAAAAAAAAAAAAAAAAAAAAAAAAAAAGGTCGACTTCTTTACACACGGGACAAAAACAGTGAAAGTGGGTGAAATTCTCTAGTCATAATTAGTACGGCCATTTGAGGTCACAATAAATGTATATATGGGACATATTAATCTGCTTAAACACGTAACCGATACAAGTGTTTTAGGGAAGGATGTTTTGCATAATGTCAGATTTTTGTTCATACTGTAACACAGAGAGGTCCTGTTTAAACTATTATTTAGGCCTCAGTTTTATGAGCTTCTTTTTTGAAACTCCTCTTTAGGTTATAACCTGATATTTGGTCATCTTGATCAGCTTCTGTCCATTCCACAATACTAGTTTTGACCGCTGTGCCTATGTTGTTGGAAATTCAGACTATTGTTTAAATGTGAATTAAGTTAAATGTTTGATTTGTGATGATCTGGAAGTCTAAATCCTTGTAGTGTAAACAGCTGCACCCTGTACTGGAGCTCAGTTCCTCTGACCCACTGCATCCAGAGGAAAAGATAAATTATAATAAAACCATAATACAACAGCTTTAGAAGTAGTGAGGACACATTCTGGTTTCAATGCAGTTTGACCTTAGATAGAAAAGTGAATGAAGCAGTTGGTTGAAGTGACACTACTTTCCACAAAAGTTACTTTTCCTTTAAGTGAGCCTGCAGAGTCACAGCGAATGAACAGAAAACCTTTTTCTACAACGTAATTAACGTACCTGGGTGGCATTATCGAAACTTTATTTGAGGATGACAGCTCTAATCTACAGTTTATAATATGAACCATATTACCTCTGTGCACATTTTTTCCTCATGTTGCTTTGATATTATGTCGTATATTAATGACTCCCAGACTCACTTTTTCAGGCTGACACTCTTTTATCTCCCAGTCACCTTATTTTGACTCATCTGTGTAGCACTTTGTGAGCTTCTGATTAATTTACTTCAAAAGTAAAACCTTTTCTCATCTGTTGCATCAATTACTTTGCCCTCCCTGGCGTCGACTACAGAGTAAAAGGAGTGCAATTACATGCTTATATCCCAAAACTTTGGTAGATCAATATTTTATACTTTAACTCCTTATTTGACGGTGCTTTGAAACGGTGGATATCTTGAGCTGAAACTATATTATATTGGAGATAGTGTTTGAAAAGACTTAATACTAATATAAATGCAGGTTATATGTGCTAATCTATGCAGTACTGACTTCACGCTCAGTTAGATGGACTAACTAATAATGAAAGGCAGGTACAGTATTTCCAAACTCCTCTTTTGCTTGCTCGGTTCCACTGTAAATAAATGAATTCATCCGTCGGCTGTAAATGGAGCAAACGGATAACACGAGAGTAAAAGTGCATGTGGAAAGTCGGAAACTCTCCCTCTTGTCTCTGTGGCACCTCTGAAAAGCCGGACTCAATCCATTAAACTGGCGGTTTGGTGAACTCTGTGCAGCCCTCAGAGCTTCAAAGCAAAATATATATCTTGATGTTCCCTCGAGGCTCTGATCCCACGCCTGAAGTGGAGAGCTGCTGCTTATCCTGCAAGACTTGAAGCAAGAAGAAGATGCTAGATGTCCCAAATACAAATAATACAAGACTGACAATTAGCATAAGCAGGGGATCACAAATCGAATTTAATTAGAATGTAAAACAGAAAAGACTGCAAAGCATCAGTCCACAGAGGAACTCTGTTATTTCATAATAACTGGAAAGGAATAATCACTTTGTTAATGACACGTCTCTCAATGTAAATTTGCAACGCACACTGGTGTAAAGAGCGTGAGGAAAAAGAAGCAGCAGCATCATGTTTTTTTGAAGGTTTTTTTACGTGCAACATCAGGAGTTTGCCTAAAAGTGAACAAGACATGACACCCTGAAGTGCGCCTGTCGTTGGGGGTTTAACTGCCCTGCCATTTTTAATCACTGTAGGCAGCCGGGCGGAGACAGGCGACAGAGTAGCCTGGGCTCACGTTGCCCTGTCACCACTCCCAGCCAACCACTCAAGATGACAAGTGTCACGGTACCATCCCGATATTTCTCCCAGAAACCACAGTCTGACCGCCTACAGGAATCTCCTGAGGCCCAGTCATTTCTGCAGGCTCTTTATTGTAAAGGTCAATAAAGATTCAGAATAAACACACACTCCATGTCAGCCCTTAAGTATGTCTTAGACCTGGGGTGCTGTAGATTGTAGCTCTTTATCCAAATAAAAGTCCTTCAGCTGCAGTATCTCTCGCCGTTGTTCGAACGCTGTATTCACACCTGATCGTTCAATCTTGTGTAAAGCTTTTGGGATTTAGAGATCAGTTATTTTCACTCCGTGCCTCTTCGTTGTAACTCCAGGTTCTCTTTCTTGGCACTTACTCAGAGAAGAGAGCAGGTTCCCTTGTGTTTGCCCAACCCCTGGTGACAAGCCTCATTACATAACCACTGGCAAAAAGTAAAATATGCAGCCAATCTGCAACAGCAAAGAAGCACATACTGTGTGCAGCAAGGAGATAGAGACTTTGATATGCCGGAATTACAACATTCAGTGAGCTATGACTTAAAGCTACAGTCATATTGCATTTTGTAGATGTAACATCGTTTTTTTCTTTTAATTTATGCTGCATCCTGTCCACTTTGATATTGTTTCTCTGCTTTTAGTCTTGTGTGCTCAACATCAACCTGCACATCAGAATTAACTTTTTTGCTAAATTTAGTACACTTACATCTCATTTATTTGAACCTTTACAGGAGCAGATTCATACTACAAATTTCATTGTATTTTTGCTTTTACTAATAACCTATATATCCTACATGTGTGCAGCTACATATTCTCATTTCTCTGCTGTGTTTTGTGGCTCTGTGATGCTGCTGATGTAGCTTTAATCCACATCATGTACATTCTCCACCTTGACCTGTTCATCTTTTTTCATTAATCCATTTTTTGTCTTTTTTTTTTTTTTTTTTTTTTTTTTTTTTGCAATGAAATTTAATATTCATTGAGACCCAATCAAACAATCTAAAAGTTAAATCATAACGAAATCAGTATTTTGATCTCTTGGCTTAACCATCAAATGACGGTGAGCACGATCCATGTTAGGTTAGGTTAGGTTAGGTTAGGTTAGGTTAGGTTAGGTTAGGTGAGGTTAGGTAGTTACTTTATTAATCCCCGAGGGGACATTTTTTGTTGTAACCACGAGCTCACGAGTTCCATTTTAACACGGCACAAGTTTGGAGAATTCTGCTGCTAGGCAACAGCAACATGGACGGCATCTCGAAACCAGAGAGGCTAACAATTTAGCAAGGTAGTAGATGCATGATATGGTTGCTGGGAACATCAACGGTGTTCTTACATTATTGCACAACCAAGAGAAACTCTGTACGACTAAAATTACAATTAAAAAAAACTCGCCATCCAACAAAAAATGAATTCGACCTTATATCATGTCCATAAACGTCAGCAAACACATCGCAACTCATGAACTCAAAGCCTGTTTGAATGCAGCAGATGACTGAACTGCCGGTAGTCAGGTTGCATTATGGGTAATGTAGATGTAGAATACAGAAAATATCTCTGGATCTCCTTTTTTGATTTTGATCATCTTTAAATCGATTCCATTATGAGTCTGACAAAGTTATAGTTGTGCAATGCTAAATCACTGGAGTAGCACCGTTGCTGGTAAATTGAAAATTTTATCCCAATTGCATGAAATACAAAGAGTGGGTATAACCATTGGTGCAGGACACAGACAACAGTCTGAGCTTCAGGCTCTGATTTGATCAATTACCACCCTTTTCATTTTATAGCAAGATGGAAATATTGGCTCCTTGTTTGTTAATTAGCACAGTCGCCTCAGTGGAGCAGGGCTATTAAATCAAGTTCATTATCAGTCAGCGCCCCACGATGGAGAACAATGACATGAGTAGCCTTGGCAATGGATGAAGCCACAGCCAAGTGTGGTCAAGAGGTGGGTAAACTGTTCTGGTAAAACCACGAGACATAAAGGAAAGCTCAGCAGCAGCTCAAAAACACATGTTGTGTAATTTAACTCTGACTAAGAAGGTCAGGCAAAAATATTGACCCTTTCTCTCCTTTCCAAAATCCATTTCCTCTCTATCGAGCCCTTTTTTTAGCTGCAGCAGACGAGTCACAAACTGTTTATCGAGCACCCTGTGATAATGGCCTTTGACTAATTTAAGAACGCTATAGGAATATCTGAAAAGTGCTAAATTGAACAGAAGATAGTTTTTTAAAAGCACTGCAGACTAGCACATTCACAAGAGCGAAAATAACAGAAGAAAAACATAAGGAGAGTTATTATTTAGAAGGATCGTGATCAGATATTTTGAACCCGTCCTTTCCACTATAACTGTGATTTATTGTCCAACCGTGTTGGCAAGATATGCATATGCTTCTCGTGGGGCTCGCTCTGCCGCTGTTATCTTTCAAAGAAAACTAAGTGTTATTACCATTGCAGATGAGAGAGAAAATAATGACCCAGATCTGGGAGAGACCTTTGATAGTAAAAAACAAAGCAAGGAAGGGGAAAGGAGACGAGACGAAGCGCGGCATTCTTGCCTCTTTTCAGCCAGGAACTCACAGAGGAAGTGTCAATCTGTCGGAGGCTGGATATAATCTTCTACATTGTGACGCATAGGGCGATCATGGTGCCCTGTCACCGGTAGTCCTTGTCGTTGATTAAGGCTTTTTATCCTCCACTGGGCTTAGCTCAGGGCCGCCTGCACTTTGTCTTGTGACATGCGTAATTTCCTCCTCACAGTCTCCCCATCTTGATAGTGAGCTAATAGAAACTCTCTCCAGATCCGCTCCTAATGAAGACAGATCCTCAGATGGCCAAGCAGTCTCATTTATATTACCAGTCTATCAACTTGTTTTAAGTAGATTAGGCATGTTCTGTGTGACAAGCCAAGAGGAGGGGGGAGGCACTGCAAGTGTATGAAAATAATTTATAAAGAGATTTTACACTGCATCATTTCCATTTAAGGCACATCATAGCACAGATACAAGTTTGCTTGCTCTCAGACAATGACGAGATGAGACGACTGTCAGCAGAGATTGAAAATGTAATCAGACAGTTGTCGATGTTCACACAGCAGATTAGTTTAGGCTGGATAGTTTAGAATGGTAGGGTTGAACCTAACGATTATTTTCATGATTGTTGAAGCGGTTATTTTCTTGTTTAGTTTGAAGCACAACCCAGATCTAAAAATCTCATATTGAAATGTTTTGTTTTTACCAACCAACAGTCTAAAACCCCGATATAGTGCCGACTATATAAAACTGGAAAAAGTATTTCAGAAGTTGGGGTCTGAAAATGACTTAAATGATTAATCAGTTATCAAACCGGACAATACGTTTTCTGATAATCAATTAGCTAACTAAATATAGCGGCAATGATTAGTCCATAAATCGATCAGGTGATCGTCAGAAAATGTATCTCCAACTATTTTGATTAATTCACTGTTTTTACGTCATTTTTTATGAAAAAATGCAAACAATCTTTGATTCCCTCCCTTTGAAAGGTCAAAGTTTTCCGGTTTCTTTAGTTCTCGATAACAATAAACTAAATATCTTTTGGTTGTGGATGGTTGGCCAACACAAAACAAAGCATTTTTTTTCTGCACCTTGAGCTTTGGGAAACACCAATTAAAATTGTTCAAAATTTTGGGACATTTTAATGACCAAAGAGATAATTAATGGAGATCAATGATGAAAATAGGCATCATTTGCAGCCCTGCAGCCGAACCTTTCCGCTCCGTTGGATAGATAGGTATAAGAAACACGGAGGATATAACTAGGAATTTTGATTCCAAACCAAATGCGAAGAAGAGCATTTTAGCGCTTTCCTTTGGTTTAATTTTCTTTAGTCTGAAACTCCGTTTCCTGCAAAATCCCAGAAATATTTTCCTATATAGCAGGATGGTAAAAAAAAAAACCGAAATCACTCTTCTAGCAGCAGCAGTGGCTACAGACTGTAAGATGTAGGTGATTGATGTAACAACATATTGCACCCAATACAGAGATACCATCTCACAAGGCTTACCTCTATAAGCTTGGCATGTTGTGCTTTGAGGTTGTATGTTGTCATTACGACAGCAGCTGACCTCAGCCAGAGTTACATTAGCCTCTAATGATCCTGTGAATCCCACTCAATAAACTCAGGGGAACAGACAACTCTCTGTAGCAGAGTCTCTGGTTTTATGAGGTTTGTTAACCAACATTATCATTAATAATTCAGCCCAGTAATTTAGTAGATCATTATTTGTGTAAAAAGTGTTTCTTCACTGTTATTTTTATCATCATAGTTGTTTTGTGAAGAATGGGCCTGATGTTTGTGAGGAGCTCACACAGACCTGCTGTTGTAACGAACTAGACCACACTGTGTTTTATTGATCATGGTACTTTGTTTGCTAAAGTTTAAAGTGATTGTAACTGGAAAACATCATGTTTCAATCTTATCTGTATTTGTTTCATTTACCAAGATTTTTTTTTTGTTGGCTTGGGACTAAGAGTTATAATATTTATATTATCTTTTTTTTTTTTTAGGTTATTTTCTTGATTGATCTATTAATTGTTTAGACTATGATTGCTCATCATGATGTCTTTTATTTCTTGTTTTACCCAATCAACCAATTCAACCAAAATCCAAAGGAACAATTACAGAATATAAAATAGAGAAAAGCATCAAATCCTTAATTTTTTATTTTTAATTTAAAATAACGATTAATCAACTCACATACAGCTCCTGACTTCCAATGGACTATTGGATTACTTAGTTAACCATTTCAGGTCTATATCTTTTACTATATAATCCAAACATAAATGAATGATGATTCTTAATAAAACATAAGGCCTCTCTGCTTTAATCTTCCTGATTGCTGTCGAACTGTGCTGAACTGTGTGCAGTGGCATATTGGACTGTTCTTTTAAAGGAAAGCCTCCAGCTCTTTTCCATGAACTGCTCAATGATTTATGACTTGGGAGGATACGGAAAGTGTTTAACCTCATTTAGACATTGATGAAAACACTGTTTAATTTGTTTAGCTACTGTAGGTGGATTTGGCCGTATTATCTGGTAATATTGGAAGATTGTGATATCAGCAATCTCATTACTCTCATAGTCTCAAACAAAATAGTCCCATGAGGTGCCTACCCATATTATAGTGCTACACATCACTACATATATCATTAAAAAAAGAGATATCATGAGCTCATTATTTGACTTTTTCAAAATGTAAGCCTATAAATTCAAAGCTATCAGAAGTAATAACTTCCAAACGATATAAATCTTAGATTGCTCACAAGTTTGTGTTTTCTGCTTTTTATCAACTTTGTATTAAAAAGGCTCACAACATTGCATAAAGTCTGTCATTCAACAAAAACGTACAGAATGTTAGAAACATGCAGAAAAATGCCCCAGAAAATGTCCCCTTTTACTAATATAGTGTCATATATTACATGAATAGGATTATTGATGATTCAGTTCATATGTAGCATTTTGAGGTCCCAAACAGAAACTGATTTTGGAAGGCTTAAACCACTGGTTTGAGCCTCAACATGCATTGTATTTGATGAGTCTATCAATGTAAAACCTTATTCTGGAAAGTAACCTGTAATTACAGCTTGTCAGATGAATGTAAATGTTCATTTAAAATGCAGTGGACTTAAAGTATAAAACATCATTAACTGAAAATACTCAAGCACCACAAATACAACCTTAAATACAGTACTTGAGTAAATGTACTTTTCACCTCTGCATGTACACAACTCTTTCTATATCCTTCACATAGTGGAGACAGACCCTCATTAACACCCAATAGTTATTACATCCCATGTTGAGTCTTGCTATCTTTTATGTTTAGTTCCCCAAGTTTTCACATCGGGTGATCCAAGAAGCTGGAAATTTGTAATTTATTTTGTCCCTCGTGGGCAAAAACTGGGGACTAAATTCCAATAAACATCTAAGCTATGCCATTACATGCAGCCCCACTACTCTGCTGCTGGAGATTATCCCAGAATTCAACCCTGTGGTCATTTATGTGGAGTGCAACTTTGGAGGAAATGTGTTGTGTGTTGGACTTGGTGGATGCTAAACCCTGCAAATACATTAACATCAAAGAAGACTAAGCAAGACACATGCATTAAACATCAGTCACTGATCTTCAGTTATCATTGCTGCCTCAGTTTGAACCGAGGACAGGCCACCACACAAGGGGGGGAAATTACACAGGAAGTAACGCTAAACTCCACAGAAAAAAAAAAAAAAATCCATAAAATCGAAAATAATGATATGACCTCCGGATGAAGCTTCAGCAACAGCTCTCCTCCTCCTCGTAATTGAAACAATGCAGCAGGATAGCAGATGTCAATGGCACATAATGCATAACAGAGCAGTGAATGTATGAGGTGTAATAGATTGTGGAAATGGCAGTCTGATGACAGAGATGGAGCATTTCATTAGAAACCCGAGCCGAGTCGAATCTGTATGTGTGGTTTGCTGGTGCAATACGGCGTGATGAAAGACTGGCAGTTAAAGAGTGCCCACACAGTACACCTGCAAGATGGCCTTTTGTTCACTCGATAACCTTAATTAGAGGTTCTGAGAGCCAGCACCAGTCTGGATACAGTTTTATGTTGGTAAAATACCCGGAAAGTCTTGAGCTTCAAGTGTAAATGGAATCTTTTATTCTCTTAATTGTTTTACTGTAGTGAGAAATATATCAATAAAATGGTCATTCATCCAAATACTTAAATGCCAGTTCAGGTTAAGGCAACTAGCAGTGGACTCAAACTGAAACACTAAGGAAAAGAGTTTGAGTTAGAGGCCCTATAGAAACACTGGTTGGAAAAAAAAAAAAAAAAAAAAAGGCTTATGGTTGGCAGCAATAAGATAGTCCGAGCAGGCACAGGTCTGACAAAGAACAAGCAGGAGGTAAGCAGTTCACTGACTGGCAGCAGGTAGCACGGAACAGACAGATTTAAAGAAGCAGAGAAGCAATGGAAAAAAAAATCACCTGGATTACAGAAGATGATGATTATTGATCAGATCTGAGCGCATTATCTGTTCATATGTTCATATCCTATTAGGATATTCACGTCCCTTACTTCTTTGCTGTATGTGCAAGTTTTAGAAAGTGTTTTAACATTTTAATTAAAAAAAAATTAAAAAATAATGTAGATTCAGTTTTAGATTCAGGTTTGACGAAAACATACTAAACCTCAAATATATATGTCATCGAAAACCAGATTGAAGTAGCTTGTAAAGAATGTCAAATATGTGCCTTTCATTTTTTTTTTTTTTTAAAGAGGATATATACTCTTTTCCTCGCAGCCTACAGTACCAGTGGACTAAATCTAGTGGAACACCCCAATATATCAAATGCATTCCATGCCATGTACTAATATTTCTCTGCATGGATAAGACATCCAGAGAAGAACAGCCTAGGGCATTGTAACAGAACCACTGAATGTGTGTGTATGTGTTTGTGTGTGTGTGTGTGTGTGTGTGTGTGTGTGTGTGTGTGTGTGTGTGTGTGTGTGTGTGTGTGTGTGTGTGTGTGTGTGTGTGTGTGTGTGTGTGTGTGTGTTGTATGCTTTGGCTTCACGCTGCCAAGTTACGAAGCAGCCAGGGTCTGGAATAGTGTTTGTATTGACTGAGGAAAGTCTACAGAGCCCCCATTACAGCCATGTTGTAAATAAAGGCAGGACACAGTGTTGAAGTCGGACGAGTCTCGGGTATCTTGAATCATGCAACAAATACAGTTCACAGCAGCCCGCTGAACATGCTGTTCATGCCTGTCTCTGTGCTCACAGCAAATCTGAAGGAAACAACAACAGTCAGTAATGGGCTCACGGAGGCAAACTCCATATTTGCTTGTTGGTTTTTAAACTCCGAAGCATTATTGTAACTACAGTATGTGAATTCTGTCTTTCTTTGCATTTCATGTAATTAGCACAAATTCCTTTAGTTCTTTCTACCGCTGTTTAGAAAAGAATATAAATGAGCAGAAACTTAATTTAAATGTACTCAAGAATGTTCAAACTAAACAAACAGTAGTCCTGGTAAATGATGGACCCTGTCTAAAAGAAAATACATTTACTAATTTGTAACGGCAAAATATTATATTGCTGCAAATGAAATGGCAAAATATGTTGTTTTCTGATATTGTATTAGAAGGACAACGTCATTTGACTGTGTCATGACAAACTACTGTTTACAAATCAGTTAATGTGGCAGCACAACCCGTTCTCATGCAGGATGTCAAATACTGTCATTCTGTCAAAGCCCGCTGGCGTCTCAGGGATACACACAAGGTGTCCACTGGCACTTCATACATGCGTACACGGTGTGTAATGTTTAGTCACCAAAAAACATTCGGTTTGTCACCGTTTCTACTCCATCACATGACCTCCGTCTTTAACCCGGGTCATCACTGTGCCAACATCAAAGGGTACTTTGTGCTTATCTCCCAACAGCTTTGACAAAATGGCATTTGATAAGGTGGGAATGAGAACAGGCTGGATAGCACTATAGTTAAGGACTGGTTAGGGTTAGGAATACAAATAACTTGAAAGATCATAGGTTTGGTTTAAATAAGTACCTTGTTAAGACCTTTGTATCTTCTGGTTGGCTGAATCTTTTCGGAGTGACACACACCCTGGACAACCACATGTTTTCCAAAGTCTTTTAGCTTACTCGCTCTGCGAGTGAAAGACCGCTCTGTGTTTACAAGAGTTTGTGACATCACAAATGGCACAGTTGCTAAATACAGGCTGTGTGCATTTTTTTCACGGACTCAGTGTTTTGACCCTTTCTCAGTATTTATAAAGCCCCTATACCTGCTTTATAATAAAGCAAAAATAATAATAATAAAAAAAATAAAAAAAAATTAAATTTAAAAGTCTGAATTTAAGTCACTATGAGGAAAGAAACATTTACTTCAGTCTTTAAAAAAAAAACATAATCTTGACCTCTGAGCAGTCAAGCAACAAGGGAGCGTAAAGCTAAAACTACTCATGAGCTGCTTGTCATGATTGTTTTCAACATGAGTAACCGGTGAATAATCCCCCACTTACAGGTGTCAGATATGATGGTAGACATGGTGTCCCTTATTGCTGCCTCTGCATTAGTAATCAGGACTTGGGTGTAAATACAGACATCTCATTACCAGCGAGCTGAAGTGTGGTATTGAGGAAGGGCAAGGGCAATGACAAGGATTCTCTGAGTAATGGGCTTCAAAAGATCAGTGTACCATTAAGTGGACCTGCAGTGCTCATTGTAGCCCTACAGGCCCATTATGAAGCAAAATACAACCAAGTGAGATAACTAAAGCCTCTAATGGCGGTCTCCTTTTCCAATTTAATGTTGTTAAACACAGCTTTGTGAATGTTGTTGCGGAGTGCAGTATGATTGCCAGGCTGAACTATTGACAGAGTGCTGGAGATGCTGAATAAAACATTATCCTGCATATTTCTTTTAATTGCTTGCATGTTTTACTTGAGCTAATTTGCACCAGCCAATCAACATTGACCCGAGGTAACTTGCACGCACTCTCACAAAGTCAATATGTTAATGCCTTCTGCTCAAAAACAATGACACTGTGCTTCCTCGTATTTATCCCGAGCTTCTTGTCCTGCTTCGTTTATATTCGATTGTGGAGTCTACGCTTAGGCAGAGCAAACAGAGCATGAGATTGCAATTAATCATGTCCAGTGTCTGTCATCGGTGATACCTATATTGGTCTTTGAACCAGCGGAGAATAGAGGGTGAACGCTTTTAGCATCTGCCTTCCTTTAAGACATTTGCAGGCTAATTAGGAAATCTGATCTGAATGGTGGATCTGTAAGCATTCACTGTAGAGGAGAACAGGAGCCAAGTACGATGACCTCACAGTTCACACACAGGATTTGCAATGACTTGCTTTGGTGTCACCAAGTGTCAAATATTTTGAAAAAAAACCTTTAATAACTTTACATTTCTTTAGTTTTTACTAAATCACTGCAACAAGATTGCCCGTCACACCCAACTGCACACATAACTGAATACTTCCATGTGGCTCTTTATGTGGAGCCAGTCACTGTGGCACACAAATTGTAATCAAGGCCAGGAATAGCGCACAGAGAGATGGGTGGCTGTTGACTGCAGGATTTAGGAACTCAGCTGAGCCTTCCCACTGCTGCTGCCGAAAGATTTCTGCCAGGCGCTGGTGTGCAGAACAAGAACTAATCTGGAGTGGTCTGTCACTGCTAAAAGGAACTGGCCCCGAAGTCATGTATTATGGGGAAAGTGGGGATAATTTTGTCCCCCTCATTTCTACAATTTTATGCTGTAGACCTCTGTAGAACATTTCTCCTGAACACTGAGGCGTATCAAGTGTGGGGTCTTTCATCACTTTCTGCTGCTCGCTGCTCATTCAGTCTGAATCTAATCAGTTAATATCATTTCATCAGTCCAGTCCAGCTTCATAAAAAAAAAGTCAGAAATGTTCTTGTTAAAATAAGCTGTGAAATTGTTTCTATGTTTAATAAAAATGTTCTTCCCATGACTGTAATCAAAATCAAAAGCAGTTTTTTGGTTTGCGCTTCATGCAGGGTAAGATCAGTTGGATTGCACAAAGATGTTGTTTTGAAGGCACTTTGGGGTGAGTTCATGGGTTTTGATGTAGTAAGTCCGAAGATATGTTCATACATATTCATGAGTAGTGGGCAGGCCTTAACTTTGACAAAGAAAGTGAGAGAGTGGCTGAACTCACACATTGGGAATATCAATGAAAAATGCAGAAGTGGGCCCCTTTGGTAAACACAAGCCTCGTAATTCTTTCTTTTTTTACAACATAAAAATGGGGGATGACTGACAGTAAATGCCTCTAAGACAGCAATGATTATGAGTCCATATGTGGTAAATACATTAATTACCCTCCACGAAGCATCACAGCCTCCAGCCCAGCATGACACTTTACAAAATGCAGGAACACGTTACGGTCAGGCTAAATGAATTATCATGAATTCATACATGATAGTTCATGAATCATCAGGATTAACATGAGTTCAAAGTCTTTTATTCATTAGTTATTGCATGGACAACACATTCATTTAAGCATTAACTAATGTGAGCGCATCATCACTGATTATGATTTATTAAGCATAAACACTATGAATTCTTTGCAAAAAATGTTGGGCCAATTTTGGGGTCTGTCCATTTACCTGCAGGTTCCAATGAAATAAGACATGAACATAATAACTCGGACATCATAATGAATAAAAACATTTGTTCTCACATTATTGTTCTAGCTCTTACTGCAGTTTCACCCAACATGGATGGTAAAGATCACAACTTCACTTTAAGGATTATTCTTAATAAATCATGATCATTGATGATATACTCACCTATAGTTAATGTTTTAATTATTGTGTTGTTCATGCAGGAGATAATGAATGAAAGAGTTTAAAGTCATGTAACTTCCTGATGATTTTATGAGGTATTAATGCATGAAATAATGCTGAAGTGATGCAGGAATTCCTGCATGAATCCTTGATAATTCATTCACCCTAAAGTGAAGTGTTACCCAAAATTTGAGTAGCTGTATCATATATGTTCTTTATGCATGCAATATATAGGACAGGAGATGTATGAAAATATAGTAGCGGTATATGTGCATGTATACTATATGACCAGAAGCAGAAGAACCCTTTACATTGATCTCGTTGGTACAAAAAAAAAGTCAGGATTAAAATACCATTATAGTTGGGATATTTCTGTTACATGCAAATGGGACGAAGAATGCTGTGTAGTTTATCGGAATGATCTAAAGACGTCTGACAACATGATTCAGGCTGCTACAACAATAGATTATGCACCGAGTACAGCTGTTAAAGATAAAAGGAAAATATACACAAAAAATAGCCATGAGTTCTGTGATTGAACCGGAGGAGCTTTAACAACCTGAAATTGACAGCGGAAGTCTCACAACATCCAAAGCAACAAGGAACCAAATTAAAAGTTTGTTTGATTTATGTTGACTGCTTGCAGGGTACGAATACAAGAGGGAAATAGTCCCTGATTTATATTTGCTGCTGACACCTGAAACAACACAAAACAATTACTGAGACTGTCCTTCCCAGAAAAACAACAGTGGCAGTCGTTTCAGCAAATCCTCCCCAAAAAAAAAACATTTGTTTACATTGAAGTGACAAATCCTCCCAGTGGCTGTAATCTGAGGCAGAGGAGGTGATACTGGGATGTTATGATAAAGCCACATAGGATAAACAGGACAACACAACTTTGGACTTCAACACTAGAGATTACAGTGATTTTATTTTTTACTGACATTTGTTTGTTATTTTTCATCTTCCCAAACCTTAACCAAGTGGTTATTACTGTAACCATGACGACAAAGGTCCCCAACCCTGAAAGTTGAAGTGTTTTTTTGACCTAAACTATTTTTTTTTTCTAAGTCATCTTTTTGCCTAAACCAAACCTTAAGCAGATGTCAGATACTAAAACAGATTGACTTGTTCACAGTGATGGACCTGTTCTTTAGCTGTGATTTGTAAAGGTTCTAAAAGGCAGTGACAAACAATGTCACGCTGAGAGAGATGTCCCAACAGTTGTTCTAGAAGGCATGAACAAGATGAACAAGACCTTTATTTTTCTTTAGTTTTGTGTGTGTGTGTGTGTGTGTGTGTGTGTGTGTGTGTGTGTGTGTGTGTGTGTGTGTGTGTGTGTGTGTGTGTGTGTGTGTGTGATGCTGAAGAGAGGCAGATGGACACATTCATTTCATGATGTCAACAGCCTATTTAATATTAATGTCCACCCAAAGCTGCAGCCATGACAGCAAAATATGGGTGATGTTCTCGTTACCTAATTCAGTTCAGACAGAAAACTGCATCTTTACTAAATCCTGTTCAGCTTGTTGGGTACCGGCTGAAATGCAGGACACATACGGATATCCTTCACTGTTGTAATTTATAATTAGTTGTTTGGAATTTTTGTTGTGAAAACACTGAACCAAATCACCAGCTTTCCCTGTGAAATTACACTTCAGTCCAACACTCATCAACAAATCTGTCAATTATGCACCAAAGCTGAAGCCCAAGGAGGAGCATCATCATGTCCTACTTGGAAACCGTGTGTGATAAAAACCATTTACAGATGTTCAAGAACTGAGCCACTAAATCAGGAATTAATGATCTAAAGATTAGTTTTGTTTTTTGGGAGGAGACCTGTTCAGAACCTGAGTAGACCATCTCAGGGTTTAAGTAGCCCGTCATTCAGACTAAAAGTTTTAATCTCTTAATGCAATAACATATTCAAACAGAAGATTTCCAATAGAAGTTCAGCACAGCCTTTAAACAAAGATGTCCTGTGCTAAGCTAGGTTAGCAGGTTTGCCATTCTGCTTCCAGCCTTTGTGCTAAGCTAGGTTAGCATTTACCTCGTGAATAGTTTGACAGCCAAACCACCATCCTTTTTTTTCTACAATGTAATTAAGACGAGGAATCCTGAGCAAGTCTTTACCTCATTACTTGACTGAAAGGTAAAACCAGAATATTCTAATGAGTTATGGCAGGTTTGTTTGTGGTATGGATATATTAAGCTCTTGAGTCATTTGGATGAATTCTTCCTGTCAAGAGGGACACATTAAAACATCTGTTTAAAATCTTAATTGTTGCAGGTTTTGCTGAGGACAGCATGTGGCATAATAACATTTGATAAGAAGAAAGATTATTTCGACACCTTGTCAAATGTGTCTTCTTTATGAGAAACTCTCTGCTTGGGACGGAATGATTATTTGCTTCATTGTTTGTGTTGTAAATCTTGTAAATTAACCAGCGTGCCAGTGGTGTCGTCTCTGATTAGTGTCAACAGTCCTCTAATGAAGACGGTCGACCTGTAGGCATGGTGCTGCTCACATGCGCTGACTCTGTGATAAGAGAGTTTACTTCACAGCATGACAGTTTTACCCAAGAGCATCTGGACTTTAAAACAAATCATCGAAAAAATAATTTAAGGATCAAAACTTTGTGTCTTAAGCCTGCAGCAAAACTCTTCTCGCCGAAGAAACGTATGAAAGAAGAAACGACTAAGCTCTTATAAAAGGAAAGCTTGTTAAAGGATCACAGAGGAGAAGAATCAGCAGTTTAGAAAATAGGATTGTGTTGAGAGCATGAGAAATGGATCTGCTGTTGTTTTGGAGATCACCAGACTGTGGTCAGCGCAGCAAGGCCACACAGACGCCGCGCTGAAGAACAGATGGACAGCCAGGAGGAGGAGGATGGAGGCGATGCAGAATGTGGACGCTCCACCATCACGCAGCAGTGATAAGGAACAACAGAGGAACTGATATCTAAAACTCCTCCAATGCACCGAGGAAGCTGCTGTCTGCCTGTCTGCCTCTGGTCTGTCGGTCTCTCTCCACTGCTCGACGCTCTTGAATTCCAGCGCTGACGTATGCTCTCGCTTTCAGCTCGGTGTGAAAGGAAGAGGAAGAGGAGCTGACGAGGAGAATAATTTATCCTGCCCTGTTCCTATAATGTCACACTAACTCACAGCAGCATGGAAAATGAATTGCAAAAGATGGAGGAAATGACAGTAAACATATCCTGGATGATTTTCTGGGTAGAAGGGGAACATTATCACGTCTGGGACACATTACAGTACAAGGAAACTCGTTATGATGTAAAGGTTAAAAGTAACAGGCTTTATGCTGCCAGTTAGTCTCTTCCTCTGTTTATTGGAGCCTCTCCAAGCTTTGCATCTTAATGAGATGGGTTTTTTGGGGGGGGGTTTCTGTGAGAAAGTTGTTAATGAGGAGAAATACTGAACACCAATTTATCCACCTTACATCAGTATATTCACCTTGTTGACTGCCGTCGGTTCATCAGCAAATAAGATGGCAATAAGTAATAGCAGCAGCCAGGGTTCATCTGTATCGTATCAATTTTGCGCTGGCTAAATGTTGTGCTGGTTCTTTGCAGTCTGATGTCTGAATACTCGGAGGAGGAGGCCCACTGTATGGGAAGGCTTTTCCTAAGTTTTGTAAAGAAGCCCATGTTCTCGCCATACAGACAGTTTGCCCGTGTTACGATTGAAAGATTCTTCTCATTAAGTAGGTAGTTGTATAGCAGTTTAAAAAGGCCTTTGAAGTGCTTTTTGAAAGAACTTTTGTTTTGTGAAAAAAGCTATACTATAAGGTTTTTCATAAATTTGTATGATTGAATTTGTGCTCATTCAAAGGTAATGGGATTGAGGGCTGAAAAACCATAAAGGTCCCAAATTTTAAACTTTTCTTGTGTTTTTTTTTTTTTTGCAGTCTTGATCTCTATAAGAAAATTGTTTTGTTGTTTTAGATATTAAAAACCATCTCGGCATAGTTTTACATCTTCTTTCTTAAGTGTTTTGTGTCTGTGTCTTTACAACACATTGATTTAAAGGACTCTCTTCTAATTGGCTGGTTTTCTTCAGACTTGTAACGGAATGACGGCTCCACGTTTTCTTCCACAAAGAATGTTGAACAGCGTAAAAAGTAGACATTTTTGGGTTTTTCTGATTCATGCAGCTCCTTTCCCACCACCGGTTGGCAGCTCCTAACTTAAACAATGGCCCCAAGCCTCACTTCAATTACCCAAACCAAACGCAGACCTTTAATTGGTCGATCTTGTTAAGGATGGTGCTCTGCCTCAGATAGGGGGCTCAGTTTAGGGTCAGTAAAAGGTCAACTCCGAGAATTTGCACTTCGTGTCTTCACCTTATGTGAAGGTTTTGAGGCTCAAATGGAGTGAAAGAGGACAAGTGTGGATTTAAAATACACTAATATAGTCTTTAAAAGCAGCATGGGAAAGTAGTAGCAGCAGAATAGTGGAAAATACAGGATGAACATTTACAAAAGCAGGGTAATAAGGAATGAATGTATTCTGATAAAAGTCAAAGACCCAAAGAGTTTTGGATCACAATGAGCTGAGTGTGATTCATCATGACTTTGGATTACCAGTAAAACTGCTATTTGACTCTTAAGCTGCTCTGAAACACTGTGCTACCAATAAACTGCATCATTTTCATTTTTGCTAATATTACAATATATGTACGATCCACCTGACTTTATAGCAGTATTCATTTGTCCACAGTGGCGCATAATAAAGTACCGTGAAGGTTGGGGAAACTATTTTTTTTTCCTCCTGGATAATCACTACTGCACACGTACTGTGACTGCTGATGGAGATTTACACTCCAGACAGTATAATATTACTCACAGGATACAGACTGGGAGGAGAATTAGTGCTGCAAAGATTCAGTAAGTCTGTTTCTCACTGTGAGAATGAATGTATGAATAAAGGAAGGGAAGTGTTATTGCAGCGAAGGGTTCTGGTGGGTATTTCAAAGTGCTTCTTTTGGGGCTTCAAAAGACCCATTTGCCTGTTTTTCCAAAAGGAAAATTAAATGGTTCAGTTTAGATTTTGGTGGCTTGATAAAAATATTCCTGTGAGCTTACAGCTGTTGTTAAGAAGTGTTTAGGGAGATTCTGATGGCTCTTTAAAGACCAACAGAGAAAAATACCTTTTTAGGTTGTTCTCATTTTCATATTGCTTTTACTTTTTGTGCGAATTTGAAGAGTATCACGTCATATTAAATCAGTCTCATGATGAAATCCAGTGTGGCATTTGAAGTAGATGTTTGACTCAGGAGGGATTTAGAGTACAAACTAGCAAACCTGCAGCAAAACACAGACTGCCATAAAGATGAAATTAAAAGTAGAAAAAGAGAAAATCCTTTAAACTTCTGTCTGCACAAAAATCTTAAAATAATATGCTTCATGTCTGAACAAATAGTACGAACAGATGTTTTCTGTCTTTCCTACATCCAGAGGTAAAAACACATCACATCAGCTGAAATATTCCCCAAGAACAAAATGTATTATTTGAATCTTTCAACATATTCAAACAAGCATCATGTATTACTGCCTGCAAGCAGAAGAAATGAGATAAGATTTGACTTTATTAATCCCACAGTGGGGAAATTCGGTAATGCGAGCAGCAATGAATGTATTCTCTGATGCATAATCATGTGAGGCGTCACCAAACTGTATAACCCACCAGGGCGTCATGTCTCACTTCAAAAATGATTAAGTACAAAGATGGATTGCCGCCTATTCACACAGACAAACCCGGTAAAAGCGCGCAGGTGCAGTGCGCCATGAGAATGGCACCTTTCTATCCGGTATCCACCGTCTTAATAGAATCACGTTAATTTAAAACAACCGTCTGTGTTCATGTGTGCATTGATTGGACCTATAGACTCCTATAGGATTTGCTTGTGTGAGGAAAAACAGCAAGCCAAGTGGAGCGGAAAAGGGAGAGCGGGGTTTGCAGTGGGGGGCTCCCAAAGATCCAGCTGATGAAGGGACTCATTGTATTGTCAAGTTCCCCCCATCAGCTCCTCGTGAAATGTCAGCCTCATTCTTCCTCAAAAAGCTTTCACGCAAAGATGATTCATCTGTTGAGTATGTGACCAGAGAGCTGTGGTGCACAGCCCCCCGGAACAGGGCTAAACCTTGCAACCCACACACACGCACACCAATATTCACAAGGAAATGGGTTTGTAAAGTCACTATTTGCTTCTCGGCTCAGTAAAAAAAAAAAATAATAAAAAAAAAATAAAAAAAAAAAAATGCCACGAGAGGACCAAGATAACCTTAATTGTTTGCACTTTTTCACCACCATGCCCCCCAAGTAGCCTAATGGGCAGTCAGACTGTGTATTTGTGCAGCATACGCTCACGGGCAGAAGCAACAACACAGCTGCGTAACTCTGTGATGCATGACTGTCATTCCGCTCGTAAACCCCGCTGCTGCTAATGTAACAGTGTAAAAGAAAAGAGCACCCTTACCTGTAAATCCTCCCCGATTCAAGTCAGCCTAAAGTATAGAAGAACTTCTTCGATCTCTGATGCCGTCCAGTTTAGTTTCTTTTTCTTCCTGCGTCTTTGTTTGGCAGCGCCAGCTCCTGTCAGCTGTGGACTCCCCTGCTGTTTGAACGCTGCTTTCCAAACGCGCCACACAGATTAAAAAAAAAAAAAAAAATCAAAAGATAACGACAGGTGTGGGAGGTGAAAATGCCATTGTAAATGGTTATTTGTGGGGAAAAGCAGATGCAGTGTTACTCCCAGAGAAATCTCCTGTTTCTCGACCAACTCCGCCGCTCAGATGCTGTCCAGTAGCGTGTGGTGCTCAATGAGTGTCCAGAGGTTGCAGAGATTTCCTACTTTTCCTCCTCTTCTTCCTCTCCTGCTTCTTCTCTTTGACTGCACAAATCTTCCCTCCCACCGCGCAAGATTAGAAAGGGTCTCTCCTCTTTCCTTTTTTTTTTTTTTTTTTTTACGCTCTACAAATTAGATCCCCACCAAAGGCGAGCTTTGTCTGTCTTGCACTGAAACTACTAGCAACGCCGTAATACTAACAAACAAACAACAAAAAACGGGGCTGTGAGTGAATATGTAAAATCGTTGCTTGATGAATTGCATTGACATCAGCTGCATTTTAAAAACAGATCAATAAGTTAACTCTGAGGACCGAGTCTAATGAATCTTTCATTTGAATTAGACAAAAGAGAGAAGGGGTTTACAGTTAAGAACAATCCTCGTTTGGTTGAAACGGGTTTCAGGAGTTTTGTCATTTCGTGCAGCACAACGATGTGAAAGAATTGGCTGCTTCCTGATCGCTGGAGATGTGGCTCAGCTTGCATCCTGTGGTTGTTCAGATTTGGGTGTAAAACTACTCTCGTGAATTTGACAAACCTTCTTCACTGGAAACCCCGCTGGTTCCAACTGCTGCTGATATCTGCATCTTGAATCAATTATACAGTGATGCAGGGACACGTGGGTCTATAGAAATGATATACAGTAACATGTCTCCGCCTCACGGATCGGTCAGAAAGTGTGTGTGTGTGTGTGTGTGTGTGTGTGTGTGTGTGCGTGTGTGTGTGTGTGCGTGTGTGTGTGTGTGTGTGTGTGCGTGTGTGTGTGTGTGTGCGTTCGTTCCTTGCAGCAGTGATACCGTCTGTGTGTGTGTTGTATCTAACCATTTATGGGTGTGTGTGCTGTCAGTCGAGGTTTGGGGATTCACCGGGTGAAGCACACCGTGCAGAGAGGGCTCCTCCGGGTTTAGGTCACTCCGTCTTCCTCTGAGTGCAGTGGTGGTCTGAATTCACAGTACAACATACAAGTGTTGAATTTCATTCATAAAGCGCCGACTAGCGCATCTTCTGCTCCATTGCCGCCGCCGCCGCCGCCGCCGGTCCTCCAGCTCCTGTGTTTAAATACTTGTCTCTGAAGTTCAGAAGCAGAAGCCGCATCAAAGAGCTGCTCTCCGCGCGCAGGCGCGCAGTTACGCAGGCGTTTCAATCACACGTCTCACTGTGGACGTTTATGTACTGTTCACTGTTCAATGATTACCTCGGATCATCCCTCGGGTAATTTCGACTTGTTCATTGGAATCGCTTTTCTTTATATGTTTATCATTACCGCGCTGATTGCAGTTATTGATTCATCAGTCTAATCAGCGGCACCGCACTCTGCCAGTAATGAATGAACAGAGCCGATCAGCTGCCTCCATCTCGAGCTGGAGTCTTCAACGCCAGAAACAATGCTACAGCAGCACTGGGTGGATTTCTGTGTGCATCTTTACACTGAAACATATCTGCATCACTTTCCACGAGTCTCCCCTCAACAGGTTTATCTTTAAATAATGCCTTAGCTAAACCTTCAACGTTGTTGTTGCGGAATTGATCAGAATTGATTATTTGTTTTTGTTTGTAAATTACTTTTATAAGTGTGAACTGGCTGGCTGATTGTTTTCATTCATTTTATTGACTGTTCAGTCATGAATACCAACAAAAAAAAAATCGATTTATTAACACCTTACTAATATTCACAGCTGCAGACTTGATGGATGACTATGAGAGTCCTACCAGCCCAATAATTTAATTAAGTCTCTAACTGAAGAGGAATGAAAGGGAGAACATTGTGAGACTCTTATTAACGACTTGCTTAACTCCTCAACATCATCATATAATGAAACAACTATTAATATAAATATTTCACACATCCGCTGTGTTCACATTTTTAGTATTTTTAGAAGTGTTGAACATGTCGGCAACTCCTGATAAACAGCAAATGAATTTATATTTTTAGACAAAATGCCAAACACTCTCAGATGTGAGGATTTTCTGTCTCAAGTGTTTTTGAGTTTTCCACTTTTAGTCGCACAAAACAATTTGAAGACATCACTTTGTCGGCTCTATGAAAACGTGAGGGACATTTTTTCGGATTTTCTAGTATTGACTAATTGATTAATGGATTAGTTGAGAACATACCTGATTAATCAATCCTGAAGTTGCAGGCCTACAAACTCTGTGCATTAGTTATGACAAGAGTGTAAACAATGGGACAATAAAAGCACCCAGTCTTGAATTTTACAGTTTAATAAGTCCTTCAGTAACCAAAATAAGACATTTATGGAATAAGGTGATTTTAACCCTCAGTTGTGATGTTACAGATGTTAATGAAATCATTAAAGGGTCAGAGTTCTCTTATTTTCAGTTATGTGTTGATACATGATGAAGGAAATAAAACCTTTCTTACTTTAATCCATCAAATTAGCAGCTGTAAACATGAATAAATTCAAATTTAGGCTCAGATGTCCAGCAGACCGGATCAAGAAGCATTTAAGCGATTTGTTTGATGCATGGAAGAGCTAGCTGAAAAGAAAAAGCAAGTGTCAGACGGGAGGAAGATTTTCTACAACCTGGCAACTCAAATAAGGTTTACGTTAATGAAAAAGTCTGATAACTGATGTTTAAATAATGATTTGTTAACCATCAATAAAGCCGCAGCATAAGAGCTACTCATAAAGTGTGCCTTATTAGACGCTGGTCCCAAGCTTATCAAAAGTCATTTGCAGTGGTTTGTTGGATGCCTCTTCATTGTTTTTTTGGGGGCTTTTTTAAGAATAGAGTTTTATCTTGCAGACCAGCACTGAGACTGTGATGCAGATGTTTGACAGTAAAATCGAAAGGTGTGAAAGAATAAGTCATTTCAGGTGGCTGCAGTCACTGTTTTACATCTTACATGCACTGCATGTGTTTTGGGGTCCCAGTCTACAAACACTCTTAGCATACACTGCACTCATTTTATATGAATTTTATCCAAATTTTATGACTTTGGGGTTTGTTTGTGCTTAATGTACAAGGTGGAAATAGTGTGTTTTTCATGAAGAATTTAGATGTGACTCTTAGTTTTCATTTGACTTTCTCTCTCAGGGATGTTTTATAAATTATGCAAAAGCACACCCTGTAAACTATTTGAAAAAGTACTTGGATAGAACAAGTAAAGACAGATTGCAGTTCCGCATGTATAGTCAGTTCCTGAAAAGCTATTATGGCAACAAACATCCCATCATTTAGAATCTCTAGTTACAATATGTTTTGGCATTTCTGTGGCCACAGTGTGAAAACACGGTGATAAACAACTTTGGATAAGCTTGTGCTTGATTTTTTTTTTTCTCTGCTTGTTTGCAAAATTCATAAGAAACTGTCAAGTATGAAAAGCTTGTCAGCAACTGTTTCCCTCAATCATTAAAATATATTTTCCTGTGTTGTACACAAGGTAGCACTATGACATGCTATGATAGTGTTATTTCATTTTAATGTTTCCTGTTCACAGCGTTGATTGAAACTCAGGAGCACATGTTTACCAAATGCTGCTTGAAGAAATGCAGTTTTTTTTTTATTATTATTATTATGTAAACCGTTGCATTCAACTTTAAGTTTGAAAAATTTTCTCACCTCTTGACTTGAACAACTATAGGATAAATGTGTTTTTCGCTGAGTGTTCTCACTTTGAAAAATAATGAATAACGCAACTGAGACTGAAAGGCTTAATGGTGTTTATTAGAAGTTTCATAAATTTCAAAATGTAAAACTAACCATAATGCTCCGCAGTCTTAATAATTGAATTGATGACAGCCGAGGCAGGATTAATAAATAATCTCGGTTGTAATAAAAGTCTACCCATTTTCACCTTGGCCAGTCACATGAGCTGGGGGGTCCATGAATTATTCTGTTCTCCCTATACCGTGATCCATCTCAATTGGGCGGGCAGCAGGATTTGATTAGCTCTCCTTTCCAACTGCAGTGACAGACTCAGGATGTGATTCAGTCTCAGTAAATGCACAGTCACACCCTGGTTTAAAAGCTGAATAACAAATAAGTCAAAATGAAGTGTATGCCTTTGGAATATAACCGGTAATTACAGGGCCGGGTGTAATGCTGCTCACAGCGGGGAAGCAGTCTTACAGAGCAGATGAGACGTGCTGATATTTGTAGATGTTCACTATTTCTGCTCATATTTATGGCTATCTGCGTCCTGCCGGGGTGGTGATGCAGTGCACGCTGAGGGAGCTAACAAGGCTTCTAATGAAAGGACAGAGAAAGCTGCATCTCAGCACAATTCAACCAACATGACTTCAACGAAAGGATCCTCTGCTTTGTGCAAAAGTTCTGACATTTTGTGGTGCTCAGAAGGAGAGTTTCTGATGTTCTTCATCTTACATTTAAAAAAACAGACCGAAGATTTAAAAGTTAACCAACTGATGAAATCCTGTAAGAGGTCCCACATCGTGTTCTTTGTAATTAATGCAATTCCTCACTTTTTAATGTGTAGTTGTGAATGTGGGCTTTTGTGATACACACTACTGTAAGTCAAACTGTACAGTTGCAGACAAATGATCAAATATTACCAGCTCCCTGAATTCATTTAACCAGTTTTTACCTTCACTATCATTGGGTATGTTTTCACACATAGAAGGTGACACATTTTAGTCTGGAAACAAAAAACAACCCTTACATCCAATAACTCACTGTGAACAAACCTGGTGGTCAGGCAACGCTGTGCTAACAGCAGAGGAAAGTATCCATCCGTGATTGCACCTCAGTGTAGTCACAGATGGATCAGTAATGTGCTGCACATTACAAAACCCAAACATCAGCGAGAGATCAATGAGATGCCAGAGTAGTGAAACATTACGGAAGTTGACTGCCTGTGTTGTCTGTCTGTCTGTCTGTAAATCTATCTATCTATCTATCTATCTATCTATCTATCTGTCTGTCTGTCTGTCTGTCTGTCTGTCTGTCTGTCTGTCTGTCTGTCTGTCTGTCTGTCTGTCTGTCCGTCCGTCCGTCCGTCCGTCCGTCCGTCCGTCCTTCCATCCATCCATCCATCCATCCATCCATCCATCCATCCATCCATCCATCTATCTATCTATCTATCTATCTATCTGTCTGTCTGTCTGTCTGTCTGTCTGTCTGTCTGTCTGTCTGTCTGTCTGTCTGTCTGTCTGTCTGTCTGTCTGTCTATCTTTCTGTCTGTCTGTCTGTCCGTCCGTCCGTCCGTCCGTCCTTCCATCCATCCATCCATCCATCCATCCATCCATCCATCCATCTATCTATCTATCTATCTATCTATCTATCTATCTATCTATCTATCTATCTATCTATCTATCTATCTAACTAACTAACTAACCAACTAACTAACTAACTAACTAACTAACTCACCAACTCCATCGTCCATACTTCAGGAGGTTGTGATAGAGGTTACATCAGCAGCTTGGTCGGGACAGGCAGTTTGAGCTGTGGGACTCTGGGCAGCAGAGTTCTGGGCGTTGGGCCATGATTCTGTCTGGCCTACTGTCCTGCCTGGCAGCGCCGCAGCTTCCCACAGATGTAAATGTAACTGTAGGTGGCCTCCACTGCATTGAGCATTGCTTAACGGGATGGCAACCTCTCCGGTCTCAGAGATGCCGAGTTTTATTAGTGTTGATGTGTGTGTTTGCCAGTTTCTGCTGTTTGTTTTTGATGTTTATTGTTTCAGCCTGAACTCGTGACATTTTCTATTATCGCTCAGTGTTTGTGCATACCTACTGACAAAATTCAGTTGAATAATTTAAGATTGAAAAGCCATTTAACTTTTCAGAGTAATGCATAGTCTCAGCCTGACAACTGATTTCATGTGTGGTATTCAACATGATTGTCTAACCTTTGGAAGTGGCAGCAAATAGAGCTTAAAGAACAGGTTTTCAAGTGTCTTAGAACATATGAACATTGAAACCGAAACGGTTTCTGATTAACCCGAGGAATGATTACAGTAAACAAAATAAGCTATAGTCTACAGATAAGCAGCGACTAACTTCTTTTTTTAAATGCAGACTTAAAACTCGTCTGTCAGATGTCCCACATGATTCAAGAGATGGGCGTTTTGAAATCGTTGGTACATCAGTTACAGACCATCAGGGATCTGATGGCATTAATGGTGTAGAGCAATATCCACATTACTATTTCACATTTACAAGTTGTCAGTACAGCAGCAGCAGACACCTCCATTGCACACCATTGGCTCAGACTATCAATGGCAACTTCTGCCTTGCAGTCAGCTCACTCTGCCACCTGCTGGTGATAAGAATAACTGTGTAACTCTAACTAATTGAAATACACAATACTGCAGATTACCACCACACGCTTCACACTCTTCTCCTTTTCCTGTGCTTATATGTGCTTGTTTGTGATCTTATTGTTGTTTGTTGTTACATTATAGCACATAGCATTCACCACACATTCATCATGCCATCTAGCAATTTTCAAAATGAAAATAATCCAGCCTGACGCAGACAGTAATCAAGACTTTGACTCATCTCACTCAGTATGAAATGAAACTGCAACTGTTTTGCCTTTGAACACTTGCATCAGTATGTTGAGAAATATCTCATCATTATACAGTAAATACTAGGTTGTGGTTAAATGTTGGTTTATATATGGTTTATTTATTCAAGCACGTGATGTTTATTTGATAATTCACTTCTCTAACTCAGCTTACAATGAGGAATGTGAAGTCAGGTTTCCTTCAACACATGTTTTGAAGGACTTTATAGACAATCACACAATAGCAGGGTGTAAAACAGTAAAAATGAAGGAAGCTAAAACACAACCAGTACAAAGAACAGGGCACAAAAGACATGTACAAATGAAAAGTCTTAAAAGGCAAAAATGCACATCCATTCATAAATCTACAGTACATTCTGTAACAGGCTACATGTTGGCAGAGTTGGATGATGTATTTCAGTTTGGGCAAATGGTGGCCATGCTTTCACTATTGATAGTCAAATATCTCCCAAAGTACAGCTGATGTTGAGTTGATTTGTTGTACAGTTTTACTGAAAACTATGACAGAGATATCCTAACTCCTTAAATATAACTAGATGCTGCATTTCTGTCAAAGATCATTGGAAATGTTTGTTTCATATTGTCACACAAACTCGGCAAACTGAACATGTGACGATGGGATCTGGGAGCAAAGTATTTCTCATATTTTTGTGACATCTTATTAACAAACTTGTTTCTTATAGAAAAATACAGTATTGAAGAGATATAAACTGTACAGTTTTATCATATCAGGTTGCAACAGTGTGAAAATCATGATGATTAACAGGCTGTGGATTCGTACTTTTACTTGTAAATGTGTAAAATAGCAGCAAATTTGCAACAAAAAGAACAAAATGAAACCATGAAAAAACTAAGTTATGGCCATCATGGGGAAAATATATATCGACACTTAAAATATTAATTATTTTGTCATGTAACACGTTTGATTGTGTTCCTGCAAAAGTGTTTTTCTGTCACGTTATTATTCTCCGTCTCTCACTTTACATAAATCTGTTGATGCACACCTACATATGCAGCACATTAAACACACTTCCAAAGTATAAAGGCTGGAGAAAATAGTTTGAGAGGCGACTGCGAAACTGTGGAAATTCTTAATAAAACACTTTTCAGTGGTCCTTTAACTTTTCAGTGCTGTGGAAGCAAATCAGAAAAAGATGAGGAATTGTTAAATGAAAAATAAAAAGTAGTACAATATCAAAGTATAGGCGTCAAATACGCCTTGTGTGAATAGGGGGGGGGGGGGGAACAACCCGAAGGGTATATCGCAAATATGACAGAAAATTAATAAAGCTATTAATTAACATGCAGATAAAGTTCCCAAGAGTGAAGATAAAAAGAGTTGCTTCGAACACATTAGCCTCAGGCAGCTTGTGTAAAGGCGAGCTCAGTTAGATGGCCAAAATAAAAAAGACAATCTGCAGCGAATGCTCCCAACGGCCATGAGGGACTAAACTGCAACTGCCATGTAACAGTTCTGCTACTGCACGGGCAAAAGACTTAAGACTTATTTGTCACATACACAAGTTATAACTAGCACTGAAATGTGAACATGGTCCAGCTACTGGGATTGTGAAAAATAGAAGAGAAAGAATAAATCAATAGAAAATAGATTGTGAAATAAATGAATAAGGAAATTGAACACCCAACTCAAACCAACGGCTGGTGGCAGACAAATTAATGCGGATACGTGCAGACCGCATACAAGTGATGAGGCTCAAATAAGATGTTATATCACTTAACTGGCCAAATAAGAAACCGAAGTACATTAATGAAAGGATAGAAAGCTTTAAGATGGAGCAGTGGTTTCACTTTAAACCACATATTGAGGTAATTTGGGGATCTGAGGTGTAAGCTTTGCTCCTTCCTCACACATGCAGCCCTTCACTTATGCAAAGAGGCTGACGCCAACTGTTTCAATGAATTTTAATGTATTAAAACAGCCACTTGCCCTCCCAAGAAAGTAAATAAGAAAAGGATTACCCTTGGCGGAAATTATTAATTTATTACCTTCAGGTTTGGCATGTGCATCATCTAAAACCCAGCGAGGATTCTGGTGAAACACTGACAAGCAGCCCAGCAGCTTAAAAAGTACATTTAGTAGCAGTTCACGAAAGAAAAAGTTTGTTTGATTATTTTCAAAGTGGCAGACCTCTGACTTTTGGGATTGAATTGTATATTTTGTGGGGTTCGATACCATTTTTATGTTCAAGGGACAGTTTGACATTTTGGGATGAACACTTAAATGAGAAGATTGATTTCACTCGTATGTTTCTGTTAGGGAGAGTTAGCTTAGCTTAGCATAAAAGACTGGAAATAGGGGGAAACTGATAATCCAACTGTGTGTTAAGGCATCAAAATCTATCCACCAGCATCTCTAAAGCTTAAAATCTTGTTTGTTTAATCCACACGATAGCTAAATGTTCAAGTTTTCCGTCTTTATGGTAAGTTATGCTCACTGGCTACTGGCTGTATAGCTTCAAAGAAAGAAAGCAAACATCGAAATGAGCACATTCGCCAAAACATTAAACTGGGCCTTTGATGAATTAATTCAATACTCGGTACAGATTTCACTCTTTAAAAACAGTGAGCTTGCAAACTTTCCATTTTCTTCTAAAATGATTTTCTACATCTGCCCTCAGAGATGTGCTTTTTCCATCCTCTCCTTCATTCACTGCCACAGTTTATCTAGGATGAGAATGTTGCCTACCATACATTGTGTGAATGTAATCCAATTCAGCAGAATGTTCACAGCTGCAGCCAAGAGTCATTGTTATACATTGAGACACCTTATCTGAAAAAAGCCACCAAAAAAAAAAAAAAAACGCCTTTTACAATCACAGCGTGCAAGATAAGTCATGTTTGGTTTTAATCCTCAGGAGCAGCTGCAGTCGGAGCACAACTACAATGCAGTTTATAGCAGATGAACCTGCACCGTGTGGGAGAGAAGCCTGCCTAAGATGAAGCCACAAAAATATTTACACATGAAAATTATGTTTATTCAACAGGATTATCAATGGCCAGTCACAGAAAAAAAAAAAAAAAAAAAAAAAGCCTTTGAGGTTATATTAGCAAAATATACAAAGGTTTAGCTACTGTCAGAATGTAAATGTGAGTGTGGTAGCATTTGCATGCAGTACAGCATTTAATTGTGCACAGATGTACCCTCATGGTCACAAAGAAGAATTTTAAATAGAGTTATGGCTTTTTCTGAAAATGCAAAAAAGTACATTGAGCATTTGCAGCTTATCTTAATTGCTTCTGCTGGTGATATTACTCACCAGTCCATCAAAGCTAAACCGCCTTTACTTTTAAAGGGTTGAGGATAACTCAGTTTGTGTTCTTACCGTAGATGCTTCCCTGAGGATTATAAATGCTTAACTGAGCCTGTGTACTCCAAATAAACCCGCAAACTGTGTGAGACCAAAGAGGTAAGATATCTACTGAGGAAAATATTTGTTCATCTGGATCAAAAGTGCTCAATCTTGTCAGACTATGTACCAAAATAAATTCCCAAAGTGCAACTTCCCCCTGCAGATACCAGCAAACTTTTTCTCAAGATAAAATTCACTGATTTAGCAATGCAATTGGTTTCAAAGAACAAAATCAGAGAATACATTTACAACCTACAGAAGAAAGCTCCTGACTCCTCCTCAGCATTGAAAGGTTTCTCTGATCTGTCAGGTTCAGCGTAGTCACTTTCCTCTCGACTGTCTTTGGCCCTTTTAGTCAGTGCTTCCAAGTTTCACTCCATCCGCTGTCTGCCTGTCAAGCTACGGTCAGCGTTCGGCTGTGTCATACTTGACATCACATCACCCTCCTACATGCCAGGAGATTTTGTTTATCAACAGCTATTTTTTTTTTTTTACATTGTAAATACAGCGTATTCGATGGTCTCACATGTACAAGCAAAACGAGTTGATTTGAACTCGGAGAGAGTTTCTTCCAAAGATGTGAATTTCCAATAAAATATCCAGCAGTGAATGGCTGTGTAAGACTTTCTCAGATCACTATAAGCCTTGATATTTCGATATTTAGAGTGCTGGGTTTATTATGCGTATGTGTTTTGTTTGTTTGTGTGTGTGTTTCCAGCCTCCAATTAGCGGAGCTGTTCTTTTGTCGGGTAGAAACAGGAGCTGTGTTACGTTGCTTCATTCTCCAGCTTGTTTTCTGCCATAAGCACAAATGCTAAAGATAAATCCAGCTTTAACAGCATCCAGTTATTATGCGTTCATGACCGATTCTACGCATACAGTCATGAAACGTTTTCATCATTGCTGCTGATTTCCATTCAATTGTGGCATTAGACAAGATTGTCCAATATCTCTATAGTGAGTGTGCTTTTATCAAATCGCTCTGCTGGTGACACAAATAAAAAGGGAACTCTCAGTTTTTAATGTTTGTCTAAAACCTCAGTGAAATACTTTTATCCACGTCTATAATATATAAGCTCATTATTTGTCACAGCTAGTAGTTTTATTATTGAAAAATACAATTCTCTCATATTTGGTAAATATTAATCAAAGTATAGCTGGAACTGTTAAAGGAATAGTTTGTCATAAAGACTGGAAACAGAAGGAAAGAGCTCTCTTTGCTATTGAACAACAACTTGAAAAACAAGATATAACATGTTAATTAATTAGTGTTATGTGTGCAGGTTAGCAGATTATGTTTGCTTCTATCAGAGCCTGTTACTGTTTGCTCTTGCTGAGCTAAGATAACCAGCTGCTGGCCGTAGCTTCGTTTTCTGTACAGACACGAGAAAGGGATTGATCTTTTCATGGAAGGCTCAGCAAGGGAAACGTATTTCCCCGAATGTCAAACTGCTCCTTTAAACTGAAATTGCCTGCAACATGCTGCAAACACAAAATGGACAAATTATCCCACTATAAAGTTGTCGTGGCCAACTGGCAGGAGACAGCTGCTTATTTACAGAGCAACATTACTTTGTGTTCTGTCCACATGTTTGACGTATTTGAGTTCAGCTCTGGTTTTGATCTCTTTCAAGACCTGAGGAAAATATCTGCTGAACGCTCCACTTTGTTCACCAGTTTGCCGCTAACTTACTTTGTCTGCTTTGGTTTACAGCAGGTTGCATACCATGGTTGTTGTTGGAAGCAGACACATGTTGCTGTTGGAAATTACCTCAATTAGGGTGAGGAGACAAAAAATATATAAAACCAAAAAATGAGCTGAAAGAAGCTAAAATACTGTAGAGCTGAAGCGTCAGTTCTTTATGTCAACAACATCTTTCACATAAGACATTTATTCCATTGTTAATATAGAATATTGAGTAGCTTATATATATAGATATATCTATATATCTATATATAGATATATAGATATATCTATATATATATACGCTTCAGCTCTCCAGTATTTTAGCTTCTTTCAGCTAATTTTTTGGTTTTATATATTTTTTGTCTCCTCACCCTAATTGAGGTAATTTCCAACAGCAACATGTGTCTGCTTCCAACAACAACCATGGTATGCAACCTGCTGTAAACCAAAGCAGACAAAGTAAGTTAGGGGCAAACTGGTGAACAAAGTGGAGCGTTCAGCAGATATATATAGATATATATCTATATATCTATATATATATATAAACTTGCTTCAAACCTTTTAGAGGTCACATACAAACTCTGAAATACAAAAACATGCAGAAAACAGGGATCTTTGCATAAGTTTTAACTTTGAAACTGAAGGTAACCTTTAAACTGAAATGTCACGTCCATGTTGACCGTCTTTCTGTTGCTCTACCGAAACAAGCCGCACATGCTGGAAATAGAAAGAGCACGATGATGATCTTCTGTGCTGCAGCATCTTGAATGAAGACGGTCCAGGAGGACGAGGAGTAAACAGTGGCTGACTAGTCTTCCTCCCATTGACCAAACCCTCCTGCAATTACTCCCTTTTCTCCCCTTTCCTCTGTTCTCGTTTGTTACATCATCTTTGACCTTTCTATTTGATATGGCGGCAGTCAAACGTCAGTTTGTGAACATATCATTGATAGAAGGATGGAGGTCATTACCAGCAGTTGTCTTGGAGAAGGCTTTAATCCCCCCAGAAAGCTAAGGCCAGGGCCCGGCCACTGGAGTTGGCTTAATTACTGACCAGACCTAATTGGCTCCTTGTATGGGCTGTAATGCAAGCAGGATGTGACACTTAAAGCTAGACTTTCTCTGCTGTCTGCCCTTTGTGTCAGTCCCATTAACCTTTCCCTTCCACCTTCTTCTCTGCCTTTTTATGTTCAATTAAAGGCACTACTCAGATGAGCTGGAGAAGTAAGAATTAGAGCTTTGTCATGGGCTATGTAAAAGGAAATAATGGCCCCTTAAATTGTTATTCCAGGCAGATTTAATGTCTAAGAAGTGACTATTTTTGCCTGTTAGATATTTAGCCTTGCACAAGTTTAAGTATTGTGTGTGTGTGTGTGTGTGTGTGTGTGTGTGTGTGTGTGTGTGTGTGTGTGTGTGTGTGTGTGTGTGTGTGTGTGTGTGAACATGTACATGCGTTTGTTTGTTAGTGTGCAAAATGTTCGACCACTTTGAATGTGGACCAGGCATTTGATATGGACATAATTAGTTACTGTCTGTCAGCAAAATGGTGAACTTCCAATAATAATATTGTATGTTCAAAGGGAACAATACTTCATAAGGAAGCTAAAATGTGCAAAGTAGAGCTGTGCTCTGTGTTTGGCCTTTGGGATGCTGTGAGCTATGGTGTGTATTGTCACTACTGTGTAATTAATCAAACCACCTCACTACATTCACAGGTTCCCCTTTGGTTAATTGGACTGCAGCTGCAGAATGGACTAAGCTATGATTTATTCAGCGGGCAGGTGGAACGACAACCCCCCCCCACATCCCCCCACCTCCCCACCCTCCTCCGGATACCAAGGATGGATGGCTCACTCTGGCTCCCGGTGCTCCTCCATCCCTCAGGCCAATCGACTCTGAGGGAACATTTACAAGACGGACCTCAGAGTGACAAAATGAGAGGAGGAAAGGTACAGTGGAATCAATTCTGCCTCTTTTCTCTGCATTCAAGCTTCTTACCAGTAAGAGCAGGGGAACAGATAAAGATATTGACCATCTGTTGAAAGTTTAACAAGTGAACTTCCTCCAAGTGCGGATTTACAAGTAAAAACAAACACCAGAGCCAGCCAGAGGTGAAGTCATCTGCCCTCTCCACTTTACGGGGCTTTGTTTCATTTACTGGCCGTGCTGTGAGCCGGGCCACTGGTAACTATAACATTTCAGGCCTGTTGGGATGCCGAGCCACTGTGCCAAGCTTTTTCGCACTGTTTGATCTGTGGTTGGGATCAATGTGCGTGGTTGAGACAAAGTCGTCTTTGCAGGTGGAGTAACCATGTGTGAAGAGGCTTGATTGAACCATTCAGTGAAGAGCAACAGCCAGTTGCACTTAACATTAAGGTTTAAATACTCAAACCAAAAATCCAATTTATAGTTTAAAGGTTTTGCTTCCTCTCAGATGAATGTAGAGTTTGTGATTAGCATTCTTGTGATGTCAAGCATCCATTATGTTGTCCATACATTAATTTAACCTGAACACTTTTCATACATGTCCCTGTTAAACCATCTGTGACATTTCACAGATAATCAGTCAGATTGGAGAATGGGCCATATAATCTAAAGAAGCAGGGCCCATACATCAACATTAGGTCTACACCTTCTCTTGCTGTAGTTTGTTTCAGTGCTGCTGGCGTACCATTACCCTGAGATAACCACACTTAAATAGTTAATGCAGCTGTGGGGCCCCCTCTACATTACAAATGGACCCATCCGTCTCGCCTCGAACCCCCGCGGGTGGCAACGCCGCAGTCCGTCCTCAGCAACTCAAATCATTCATCAATAGGCAGCTATCTGACACCCGCTTACACAGGATACTGAACACTGTGATGTGGTCAAGGCCAGAGACGGACATCCTGGTGTCAGAGAGAGGGCCTGTCAACTGATATTACTCCAGACACCACTTTGGGACTTCCCAGATACAACAGCTGGATTGCAGGCTCCAAGAACAGGCTGCTTATCTGAAGGCCGCCCCTCTTTTCTGACCTGTCTAGACACACATCAAGGACCCAAAGTGATGTGTTATTTATCAGATGAATGAATCATAGGGTTTAAAGGGGATTTTTGACATCAAAGTCTATTTACAGCTCTTGAAGAGTATCACTGCATATGTGAAAAATAGTGATTCCACAGGGAGCTGCAAGAAGTCTGATAAACTGGAACTTCAGTCAGCATAGGTTACGACTGAAATCCATCAGTTTCAAAATGAAAAAGAAAAATCTGTGTCGAGTTACAAAGATGTGTTTACCAGACCTCTTCATATTTATGCTTGAGGCTAGCAGCTCGAGGCTGTCCATGTCGCTACGAGGACGACACATGGGAGTTAGTGACCACCTGCGGGTAATGTAGGCATCAGGTTTTGGCAAGACTTTCTGTAAAATAAATGTCCAAAACAGAGTCCTAAACTGCCACAGGAGAGTTATTTTAAAGGACAACACCTGTTTTACACCCAACATTTAGTGTACTCATCATGAGGAGTATCAGTCAGCCTTTAAAAGCAGTTGCAGAGTGTCTTCTGTAGCTCTGAATAGATAACCATAACTATAATGATTTTATCAGTGAAATATGCAGCTACTCTTTCTGAAACCTGGAAATCAATTTATCTCTAATTTTTTTTTTTTTTTACATTTCTTAATTGTCACCTGTGAGTCCCCTAAAATGTATGGAAGTGAATTACTAAATTGCTGCACTGACCCTTTAAATGTAAATATAGTGTGTAGGTTTTAGAAGAAACAAGGAAAGTTAAACATCTCCCTTGCCGCTACATTTTGTGGTGATATTCTTGAAATGTCACTGTGTTTGTACATATTAATTCTGTTTCCTCTGTTTGAGAGGCGGGAGTACCGTCTTTCCAATTTGCCAGTCGGGGGGGAATGCCAGTAAAAATGCAATCAATGAGGAGAATGTTAAAGTGACTCAACTCTGCAGCTGAGCCCGGCACCTTTTTGTGTGGAGGAGTTTGTAAACCTTTTATCCCCAACTGTAAAGCCGGGTTGTTCTGGTCATCACACCAGCACTCTACCAAGAAAATCTGCCTTCAATTCCACATGGAAATAAAACACACTGATAAAACCCAGCGCAGATCGCTTCAATAAGTAACCATCCCAGATGCAGTCCGAGCCAGACGCTTTCTCCAGGGACTGCAGCTGCCACGCGGGGATGTGACAGGCCCGAAATGGGCAGGCGGGCTCCTTCCCTTTTGATCAATCAGGTGAGACAGAGAGGGGTGGCGTGAATTCTAAAAGTCCAGATGCACCGTCACCAAGGTGACTCTCATCTATTACTCCTCCCAACCGCTCTGAACATATGCTCATCCGTCAGAGTGACACACCTGCTTTGCTTTCTCTGCTCTAGCTGGCTGTAGACCTGAAGAGGGGTCGGTTGAATTAAGTCGTAACTTAATTCAGCTGCGTCCGATTGGCATTTCTAGAGGACAGGCTTTAAACCAAAACACCAGAGTTTGGCCGGCTGCGCTCTAATTTTATGAGAATTATTGAGGAAACGATGGCTTAGTATTCACAGCAAAATTCTATAGCTCCTAATGTAGATGATGGATTATCTAGGAAACATATTACCGCGACAATTTCTAGAGTGATGGATGTTTGCTGCATTTTACTTTACCTCCTCTGTGACAACACAGCTGTTATACATCAGACTCGGGTGAGGAATCAGTGCTGAATCACTTTCCTAAGTGTAACACTACCCTCTGCTGGCCGTGATCACTGCTGTGCTCGGCTGCCAGGAAACATCCTCGTCAACGAGAGCGGAGATGCGTTTTATCACCGAGACACGAGGAGGGTATCATCACACCACAACACATCTGTTCATAGTGGGTGGTGGTAGAACGAGGACGAGGAGGTGCTACTTGTCCTTTTTTTTTTTTTTTCTCTCTCTCTCTGTCTAACATGTAAATAAGCAGCAAGAAACGTTTTGAAATAGAGGAAAGGAATATTTAAAGTGCTGCTTATGTGCATGTATCACCACAAGATGGTGGCATTTCTCAAAGATGTCACACGGTGTTGGCCTTCAAATCTAAACTCGGTCTGCCACCTATTGGTCGATACAGCAGAGTACCTTTTACTCACCATGATTGTATTAACTCAACATTTATATGCACCTATTTTTCTTATTTTGATGAGGGCACACGGTGACAGAATATATCTGGGTTGTCTATGGTCGAGATTTCAAAATATACATAATGATATATATAATATTTAATTTGTATCTGTCATTATTGCTGTCGGCTTAAGTGATGCTGCACTGTAGCTGAGTGTCCTCTGCCAAAGGCACAAAGCAATGACAGTTCGCCTTAAGAGATGAATAGATATTACATAGTATATAAATAATAATAAAGCCAATGTGATGAGTGCTTTGACTATTCTTTAATGCAGAAAGTCAAGTCGATGTATAATTCTTCGCTGTAATATACTATGATTGAGTGAACTGGATGCGATTGTAGTGATTTCCAACCGCAAATTTTATCCGAGCCGCAACAAATAATCAAAAAAATAAACATTTAATAAAGAGATCTATTAGTACGTTGATGCTGTTGTTGCCAAAAGCACGTTTCAAATTTGGCAGTTTTCTCCCCTAAAAAATGTTCACAAGCTTGAGTCACAGGATGACTGATGCAGCCGCTGGATCTCCGTCCAAAAAAAAAAAAATCTCCGGATGTGGAAATGAAACTATTTGAAAGGGAGAGCGGAGCGTTGACTCACTTTCCGATTTAAGGAGGCGAAAGATAGAAGTGTAAAAAAAAAAAAAAAAAAAAAAAAAAAGTCCCAAATATTCCCTGCATATAGGGAGTATCACATAAATACAGCGCCGCGTTCACTAAACAGGCAGCACGCGCTACTTCCTGTGTTTGTGTGAGTCAGATAGGCTACTACTCATGAGCAGGCGGAATAAGCCGGGCCCCATCCCCCGCCCACTAACCTCCATCCGCCCCCTCAGCAGAAGTATAAAACACACCCACACACACGGATTCCTGTCTCCGCCCACCTCGCCTTTCATTTCAACTGATCCCACACTTTTCCTCTCCCCTCCCGACGGATTTTTTTTTTTTTTTTTTTTTTCTCTCTCCTCGCTGCTCTCTCATCTCTTCTTTCGGGGGGGATGAGAGGGAGGATGTGAGAGGCGTGCGTGTGCGTGCGTGCGTGCGTGTGTGGGTGTGTGTGTGTGGGTGTGTGTGTGGGGGGGTATATGTGTATATGTGTTAGTCATGTTCAGGCTCATCCAGGGCCAGCAGCAGCAGCAGCGGCAGCAGCGGCAGCAGCACAGGCAGGGGGAAACCCAGGCACAGGAATAGGATGTTTTGTCCACATCTGTTAGTTGGTTTGGCTGCAGCACTCTTGCGGTTTACACAGCGCCTAAAAATGGATTGCTAGAATGAGCTGGAGAGAGAGAGAGAGTGCCGGAGGGGAAGACGGATGAGCATGTATAGGGGGAGGTGGAGGGGGTGGGGGAGGAGGAGTGGGGGTAAAGGGGGGGGGGGTAGAGAAAGGGCAGGAGGACGGAGATGGGGGGAGGGGGAAGCATGCCAAAGTGGGCCAAGACCCCCACCCCACCCACCCCCACACCCCCACCCCAACCCCGATGGTTAATAGGATTCTGTCTGCCCGAAGCTGCTGCAGAGTTCACGAGCCAGGAGACGGCTCTGATCTGCTTCGTCCCTCGGAAGATTTGATTAGTATTTAAATTTTAAACCAAATTTGCCTTGTGGACTCCTTCAGCTCGGGGGGGGGGGTTCAGATCTGGTCATTCTGGTGTTTAAGGTCATCACATGTACGGTTTTAGTCTCCTAATGCATTTAATGAAATGCAAAGAGATGTTTTCAGAATAAATTTAATTCCATAACATCCCCGAATGGGGAGAAAAAAACAAAAAAAGGTTGTGAAGGAAATTTCATTAAAGTGTTGAATTTATTTTACTAAGATTTGCACCTGATTACAAATTTGTTTGCCCATTTTTTAAGAATTAATGTGTGAAATTATTATATCCTTGAAAGTAATATGGACTTTTGTGTTTTGTGTTTGAAGTTATGATGCAACAGTGTCCTACAGTAGATCTCTACTGTGGTAATATTTACTTCTTAGGAGCATTTCTTTTTTTATATCTGGTTGGGTAAATCGAACTTGAGCAAATAAAATATATCAAATTCAACTTGATGATGCTTTTAGAGACCGTTTGTATTGCTGAGCTGCATTCCATTATATCGACAGGTATTTCTGTTCTTTTGCCCACCTTGTTGAATCGGAGAGATTTGGTTAAATAACAGCAACACATCTCTTTATGAAATAATTCAGTTTAACAGCACCACGAACCATAAACATCAAGCTGAATCAACGCCTTAATATAATAGTTTCAACTAAAAGTGAACATTATATCCTGAGGATGCTGAATTCATGAGATTAGACTGCATTTGTTTTAGGTTGGTGTGCCTAAAAAAAAAAAAAAGAAAAGAAACTCACAATTGAGTGTGTATACCTAGATAAAATGTACTTCTGGTCAGTTTCCAATATTTGCAATAATTTTTTTTTTTTTTTTTTTTTATAGCCAACCATGTTTGCAGTTCACTGCAGTGAACTGCAAACATTTGTTTTTGGACTATTACATTAACCAGTCCCTTCCTTGGTCTCCAGGTGGTGCCAGTGGTTGATGACATTCTTCACAGACAAACTCACTCACAATCACACACACACACACACACACACACACACACACACACACACACACACACACACACACACACAGAGTAGTCCTATTTCCCTCTGTCTCCATCCACCGAGGGGCTTGGTATGGCGGGGATGTGTGGAGGGTGTGGGGGATGGGGCTGGAGTAGTTGTAGAAGATAGAGGGAGGAAGTGAATAGAGTGAGAAATTGGGAGGGAAAGAGGTGGCATGCAAGGCAAGCACATGCTGAGCAGAACATTGGTCTCATTGAGAAAAGCGCTCTTTCCATTCATGCCCTACCCAATCCCCTTTTCACCAAACTCCTACTCTTCTCGTCGACTATGTACAGTGTATTGACATCTGCCCGCTTTCTGCGCATGACAAAGCTTCGGGGGTGTCAGTAATTTGATGTTTTTGTTTGCGTCCAGTTCTTTGAGACTCGGACCTGACAAAACAAGCTATGAGGTGGAATACACACCGACGAAGGCCCCCCCCGTTTCAACCACTTTCAGGTCCTTCTACGTTCTCAGTATCTGTTTTCAATTGGAGAGCAGAGGACCCATCAACTCCAGATGGGTTGGTCATTTACATGCTTTGATTAGACCACAGTTTGGCATTTCACCTTGATTCTGTACTGCATCCGTGCAATCAACATCACAAGTTTGTCTACTTTAAATGTAAAATGGTCACAACAACACCTGATGGAAACAACATGACAGATCCACCTATATGTCTCTACGAATGAAAGAGGTCTATGACTCGGGTGGATAAATGAGTAATAAATGAGTCATTTTTTTTACTGTTTTTATAGAATTTTAGTCAACATGAAGCTCTTTGTGACTTTGGCTATGTGAAAGACTTTACTCACTTCTTAAACAACATATTCCAAAGTTTAGGAACACCATGTCCTTTTGGAAATAAATCTGCAGTGATGTGCTGTTCGCACAAGTTAGCTGAGTGACCTTTCTGTGAACACAAATTAACTTTTACTAAAGTACCACTGCAGCTGGAATCTCCCCAATTATAGACTGTTTTTTGTTTTTTTTTAAATTCATCAGATATTAAACAACAGAGAAGGACAGAAGAGTTAAATGTCAGATGGAGTGTTTTTATTTTGTTATTTCATTTTTTTTTTTTTTCCCTAAAACTGCACAAACTCTGCCTTCTGAGTTCTGAACATTTCCAAATGTTTTCCTTTCTGAATTCAGTAACTGCCAATGAAGACCCTTAAAATTATTCATTAGCCTGATTGGACTTTCAAAATGTTTTTAAAAATACCCTAGCCAAGGCGCACCATGTTACATCGCTATTTTTGTACAGTATTATAAAAAAAAAAAAACTTGGGGGAATATAATATATGACTTGTTTTCTGCAGTAATAATTGGAAATCGCAAAAGTTTCCAGTCAGAGAAAGCGGCAAATACAATAAGAACTCTTCTGCCCAGTTCAGCACGGACTTTGGAAATTTTTATAAAAAAATTATTTGGCTATTGAATTTACAAACATAAACGTACAACTCAATAGATAGAAACTTTTTTTTAAATTTTTTTTACTCTCTTTTTTCAACATACCAGTAAAAATCTTACTCGCATAAGACATTGTAGCAGCCTCTCCAGCTGTACTTGTTTTACGTCCAGTGTTATTTGCTCCCGAGTTTGATCTATTTAGCTTGGCATGAATTCAGATGAATTTATGACATGTATTAAAAAATCATATAAATAACCATGAAACAAAACCCTTTGGTTATAGAAGGTCGATTGATTTTTCTGACAATTTATTTTGAAGTTACATTACAAATTAATTGTGATCAGTTTGTTGAACATTAAACCACTCAAAAACTTATCAAGTAAATTCAAATTAGCTCCAGTTTCTTACACATTAGAATAGCAGCAAAATATGGAGCACTTTTATTTCTGACACCTCAAGTAGCAATTATGAATTAAAAAAAAAAAAAAAAAAAAATACAGATTATTTTTTTTACCCTTAATTGCACTTTTTTTTTTTATGTCGTTTTGCTGTTTTAACTTGAGTTAAGGATCCTGAATCCTTTCTGAGCTTCAGGTGGCTGGTGTTTACATTGGGGGAGGTCATAGTTCATTCACCATTACTGCGGAGACTGTGGCATGTGCTGTCGAGCAAACGCATACAAAACACCATTTATTCTAATATGAAGTATTTTATGAACTTTTTACATCTTTGTTTTTGGGTTGTTTTTATGATCAAACCTGGAGAATTAAAAGTATCCAGGAGGTGAGGGAGGGGGCTCCTAGTACTGTTGGTGGCCCATTTTATCATATCTCCGCCCTCCAGTGTTTCTGCTCCCATGAGGGCGGCTCTATAAATTACCCCAAAACTCCTCCTGGCTGGCGCCTTTTTCCTTTATCTGCTGGAGACAAGACGCACGTGTTATTTACAGGACGTCGTCGGGATAAACTTCTCATCCTGCTGGTAAAAATGTTAAATCTTATTTTTATTTTATTTTTTTTCTCCTTTTTTTTTTTAATATCGATGCTGTTCCTTTTCTAATTCATAACAGTTTTTTTTTTAAAGCTCCGTGAGCTGGTCTTTTAAAGGGGCGGGATATGTGTTGTCTGACGAATAAAGGCTGTAGCCTATAGATCAGTGCAAGGCTTTTTAACCGGGTACAACCAGCCAGGCTTAGAGGAAACATTTCGTCTTGCATTTAGACCAGAGGTTATAACCGAGCGATAGAGGTGAGTGCAAGAAAGGCGACGGAGAGCGAGAGAAACTTTGCATGCTCGATAAGCCGCAGCCGGTTTAATGCATTTTTACAGAGCTGGACCTCCGGGTGAGAGGAGGCGGCAATGCTTTAAACATGAAGCCGTCTTTTGTTGCTCCGGCCGCCGCGGACGAACTCGGCCACCTCGCTCTCTTGCATTTTTTTTTTTCTTCTTCTTCTTCTTTTTTTTTTTTTTTTTTTTTTTTCCTTGTGCCATTTCAAAAATGCGAGCGCCCATGCAGGAAAATCCCACCGAGCACACACCGACCATTGTGTGTGTGTTTCGGCAGATATATCTCCGTGGCCCCGGCGTGCAGACATGCTGTGAGATAGTTCGGTGCGCAGGCCCGATGCTCGGCCACAACAACTACAGCACTCGGGCCTCTAAACATGGTTGGTACGGGAAGGGAGCGCTGGGTTCAGTAGTCCTCTGCAGGTTCCTGCTGAGTCCCAGCAATAACATACGAGCCGGTTTGGTGTCAATCCCTTGTTTGTGTGGCACCGTCGGCGGTGTAATGGAGCGCAGATGAGACCGAAATAGACCTGGAAATAAGCGTGGATTAATTGAGTTAGACGCGTTACCGGTGTGCGGTAAGGCCGGTCGTTTTCGGTCTGTTGTTGCGGTCACCGAGTTTAATAGCCCGAGTGTTTTCTATGCGTGTGTGTGTGTGTGTGTGTGTGTGTGTGTGTGTGTGTGTGTGTGAGAGAGAGAGAGAGAGAAAATATATACGTGTGTGTGTGTGTGTGTGTGTGTGAGAGAGAGAGAATATGTGTATGAGAGATCTCGACGCCTCCACTTGCAGCAACACCGAGCGGTGTGATTTATTTTACCCAGGTCGGAAAAGCTAAGCAAACATGAGCGACAAGGGGACAGTCTCACCGAAGGAGAAGGAGGCTACAGAGAAGAGAGGGCGTGGAAGACCCCGCAAGCAGCAGCCCCAGGTAAATAACCTCTGACGTAAGCAGCGTCAGGTTATTCTTACTTTTGATAGGGAAGCGTGCCACTATCAGGTTTTCTGTCATGACAACATCTCCCAAGCTTAAATACAACAATCTGTGTAAGGTAGGAGCAGATAAACAAAACAAACCTCCAGCTCACATCTGCTGCAGCTGATGCTCTGGCAGATATTATTGCAGGGAAAGGTGCTCATGCATATCCATATCCACGTCTACTCTACTGAGCCCTCAGTGAAATGAATCCAGATATGGCAGCAGCATGCCCCTCTGACCATTTGCTCACTCCTCGTTATCGGTGTAAGCGTAGAAGTCTACAACAAACTTCCTGCACCGGTTTGTAAGCAACCAGTAACCCAACACCTTTAAACCGGTTTTAACCCCCCTCACGACCCACCTCTGCTCCTCATGTAATGGATGACATAGCAGGGTCAAAGCGCAGAGTGGCTCATATATCTGTCACTCAGCCCGGTGTGTTTTACTATTGAATTGCTTGGTTGCTATGAGCTGCGGTTGTAAACATGTTAGAAATGCAACAGGAGATGAGTCGACCATGAACATAGCTCACAACCACAAGTTAACGCATGAATAAGAGAGCTCACCTCCGCGCTCGAGGAGAACTCTTCTTTTTGGAGATGATTACTATCCCTTAAATGTTAACTCGGGAGTATTTTTGTGCATATTTTACGCATCAGAGTGGCTGCTCAAAACATTTTAATTTGGGGTTTAAAAAAAAAAAAAAAAAAAGATTTCAGGCATGTCTGAACCAGTGTTTGTGTTGTGTCTTGAGTCAACCATGCGAGATTATGGCGACCTGTAGCTCTAACCACCCATCCGGTTTAAAAGGTATTCACTCTGAGCATTCAACTTTCTTGCATATAGAAATGTATCCATGTCCATATTTAGTTGTTTTTTTTTTTTTTTTTAAAGCCTCTGTCTTCCTGATATAATGCATCCAAATGAAATTCATCCCCTCAAGTGTTTATGTTACTGAAATATTCTCCAGATGTTTTGTAGTATCCTAACTTTGTCTTGATTGTGATTGCCAGGAACCAAGTGGGTCCCCTACTCCAAAGAGGCCCAGAGGACGGCCGAAGGGCAGCAAAAACAAGGCAACCGGCAAGGGCAAAGTAAGTCGGTGCAGACTGCAGACGTGTTTTCACATGGCCACGAAATTCAGATTTCTGCAGCAGCTAGCATCCTGAGTCTGAATAGCGGCGACGCCAAGACCGACAGCCTCATGATGACACAGCTCACGGCATTAGTCACCACATCTTCACTAGCAAGTGCTTCCTTTTTCGAAACCTCAACTCCTCTTGGTTGATAAGCATTTTAACGGTAGCTAACCTCATCCTTTTAAAAGGATGTCCTGCTGTTACTTGTGTTATATTTGCTGGCTGCTTCCTCCTCCTAGTGTCAGAAATAGCCTGGCTAGTGTTTCCTATTGTAAAGACCGTAGTTTACCGTCTTACTTTTTTTTTTTGTGTTGAGAGATGCTCATTCTGTACTTCCTGTCCTCCAGCTTCCTGCAGCTTGTCATGCACAGTGCGGTGCAGGTGCAGAGGCCGCAAGACTGTTTCCAAGCTGACACTAAGCACCCCTCCGCCCCCACCCAGCACACAGCCCTAGTTCTTCTCTGCCGGCCGTCTCCATAGCAACAACTGATTTTTCTCCCTCGCCCCAACCCTCCAGCTCCCCCGTGTGCTCCGTCTTCGCTGCTATGTATGGGAAAGGGAGCGAGAGAGATAGAGAGAGCGAGAGAGAGAGAGCGGAAGACGCACATACATGTATTGATATAGGTTTATCAGCGAAGGCTGAGCTGCAGAGGGTTTGTGTCTCCGCTCAGTTTCACCAGCTGTCTCTGAGCCTCAGACCAGGTGGCCAGCGAACTGGAGTGCCCTGTGTGCAGTTCCTGTCGGCCTTCCAGATAATAGCCAATGAACCCAATGCCCCCTTTCCTTCTGTCTCATTGCAGCGTTACTGCTGCCATCTGCAGGTAGCTACAAGCAAAGCTCTGTGGAAATATTGATTGTTTATACCATAGATTCATGTCCTTATCAACATCCCCTCCAAAAAAAAAAAAAAAAAAAAAAAAAACAAGTCTTGACTTTACCTGTGCAGGACACCGAGCGTGAAGATCACATAAAACGTATCGCAGCCCCACTGATCTTGTATTGTTTTCTTTCACAGAAGGCAACAGCAACCCCAGCAGTAGGAGGAAAACGCAGGGGAAGACCTAAGAAGGAGGTAAGAGCCCTTAGACGAACAGTGTAGCATCAGTGCTCACATTTGTTAAACCATTCCTCTCCTAATTGAATTACGATTGGTATGGCTGTCTGCAGGGTGAAATTGCATTTTCACTAATTCCCTTTCCTGCCATCTTCCTCTCAGACGAGTCATTTCCACTCATCGGTTATTTTGGTTCTCGTGTCCATTCAAAACGACTGCTTGGTCACGCCGCGTCCTTTCCTGGTTACGTTATGTATTAAAAGGCACATTTCTTCCTCAGGGGTGCTCTTAAACCAAACAATGACAGGAGGATGTTTTGTTTTTTTTCTTCTTCTTTCTTTTTGTCACTGCAAACTGACTTTCCAGACTATATGCACCCGGTCAGAAAAGCATGTGTTTAATCTAGGAAGAAGTTGCGGTCTTGTAGTAACATTCTGTCATGTGCATGAGTGGTTAGGGCGTACTCTGAAAGACGTCTGGATCGCATTAGTCACGGAGAGGAATGACCCAAAGTTACCCTCATAACTAGCCCTCTCATTTTTATGAATGAACATCTTGGGCAGTAGTGAGTGTGAGGAGGAAACGGGAAGGGAAGAACGAGCCGAATGCCTCATTGTGACTCACCACCGTTATGAATCACTTTTCACTACAGATGGCTCACCCTTCCCCTGGGTGTTCTTCATGCCACAGCGGTTTATCAAAGAGACATATGATATTTATTTTCTTCATGTTGGTGCCTGGGGTCATTAAAAGTAAAAACAGTTGTGTTGAGGCATGAATCCCAGGCAACTACTGTATCTAAACGGCGGCGGGCGCTTCAGAGGTGTTTTCCTTGTGGGCTTAGTAGTCGAGACCTGACTCATTTTTTTTTTTGTTGCTTTTTTTTTTTTGTTATTGCTTTTTTTTTTTTTTTTTTTTTTTTTTTTTTTTTTTTTTTTTTTGCTTTGCTTTGCTGTCACAGGAGAAGGAAGAAAAGGCATCCCAGGAATCATCTGAGGAGGAAGAGGAAGAGGACCAGTAATTCACAACGCATGCTACCTCACTCAATATACTGACTTACTGTTAACCAGAACTGGGCTGTATCTCCAACACCAGTGCCACCACATGACCACTGTTCACGACAAAAGCCCCCCTTTGCCAGAGGAGGTTTCACACAGTACATATATCATGCAACAGCACTGGATAGAACGATGGACTTGCTCAAGCATAGATCTAAGAATTACACGAAAGGTAAACAGCCCTTTTCTCTACATGTCATGTTATCACAAGTCTTTTATACTGGACAAAAAGTGTGCTCCGAGGAGCCCGGACGTTTCCGTTCCCCCCCCCTCCCCCTCCCCCTTAAAGATGGTTTGTAGGACATTTTCTCTGCTTAATGTTACTTATTTGTTGTACCTGCATCTGAGATGGTAGGACATATAGATTTTTCTCCATGTTTTGTACTGGACAAAGGTGAATTTTACCTATACTTGCTGTTTTTTTTGTTGGTTTTTTTTTGGGGGGGGGTTTTGTGTGTTCGTGTTTGCATCGTATTCTAGATGGAGTTGAGCTTCAGCATTTAGGATGAGAGTAGGTGACTGATGGTAGAAGTGTCTTTTCCATATCTAATCTGCAGAACTGTTTTTGCCCAGTGAGTAGAGCAGAACCATCTTTACCCTTCTTCTTCTTCCTCCTCCTCCTCCTCCTGTAGGACAGTTTAGATTTAGTGATGCTTCTCGAACTTCTCAGTCCTCGGCGTGTAGTGGAGAGATGTAAAGTTTCTCATTAGTCATCACTGACTGTTTTCGTTCCTTCGGGTTACATACCATTTAAGAAAAATAAAAATAAACATGAGTGTGCTGCTTTTCATGTCATAATACAACTCAAATCTTTTTTTTGGTATAATGTGTGTTTTTAAGGATAGGATTAGCAGAATTCCAGGCGGAAAGTCATCAGTGTCATTTCTTCAGGGAGCTTTTACAAATGCTGTTACATCGGCGTCTTCGTCTTCACATGGTCCTCAGTTTTCCAAGCGCTCGCTCAATCACTCGTTAAGGCAAGCTGTAACTGGTCAAACGAGGAGTTTGATTGTAATCGAGGATAGTTGGTGGCACTACTATCCAACAGGGCTGTACCTTTTTTTATTTTCCATTCCATCTAGCTCTCACTGCTTCACCTTAGCTTGGTCCTTCTGTCATCACTTAGTACCGTAATATACTTTTCTTAGTCTTTTTTTGAAGATGTGTGTCGTATGCGGTCTGCTACAGAGAATATAAATGTGTGTGTGTGTGTATTTCTAAGTGTCAGGGAACCCGCGGTGACAGTCCACTTAACTGGGTTTTTCCACACACCTAAGCTGCTACAACCTCAGTTACGAAACCCGGAAAACTGCAAACAGGCGAGACAAAGCCTGGAATTTCATACCTCACTCAACAGCTTACTTTACCATATAATTGCATTAAACTGGTTTTTATTTTTATTTTTTTTATTTTTTTAAATGTAACCTTTGGCATGAGTTGGAAGTTTGTGTTTGGTTTTTTTTTTTTACCTGACTGTAATAAGGTATCCAAGATGTCAAGTGATGTGATTGTGTACATTCGCAACACGTCTTGGCTCGTTCATAACCGCAGCTTGCAGACAGGTTGTTTTAAATGTGTGAAGCAAGTCAGGGAGACCTGTCAGCTTGACGACTGCGTTCGCTGACTGTGGTAGATTAGCAGGTGTGTTTTTATCCTTCTTAATAAAAAAATTAAAAAAAAGATTCTTCTGGTGCACTGAAATGTTGGCTCAGATTTTCATGGATAAATGTTTGTGTGTTTGTGATTAGACTGGCTGCTCTTTCCACTGTTCCGTTGGCCACCGTGTGTCTGGCACTACCACACACTCGCCATACTCATTGAACGGTCATTTCATGTCTTTCTCAACCTCCTCCAACTACCCTCGACAATATCATGTCATTTTACATACCGACATCATGCATACGTTGATTTATATACTGTAAACTCAATAGGATGGGATCATTCTTTTTCATGTACACCGTATATAAATGTACAATGTCTATATTTCTATGGTGCCCTACAACAATTTGTATCAGAAATGGTCAATAAAGAGAATTTTCTTTGTCACGTTTTCTTCACTCGTGCCTTTTTTTTTTTTTTTTTGCTACACATTTTTCTGATCAGGACGTCAACGCCAGTCGTGATGTTGCATGTAAACTTAGCTCGGCCAATGAAAATGAATTGCGGCACAAAGATGGACGTTTCATGACTTTATTTACATCCTCAGTGTTTCAATGAACAGCCTTAACAGGTTTCCTAAAGCAAACAGTAGTACAAGTCTGAAACCTTTTAACAGTGCTGCCAAAATTACATCAGTAGTTCTTTAAAAGTATCACCTGAAATCAGAGCCTTCAATGCAAAGTTCACCAATGAAAACCAGTCATCTTGTCAAACTTTTGTACAATTTAAAGTATTAATAGCCCACTTCTAAGGTTTCCTACATAAGATGCAACAAACATCTCAAGATAATGCATAGAAAATGAACATTGAGATGGAAAAAGGACTGAGGAGTTCATGTTGAGGCTCAAACTCTTAAGCACCCCTCGATGTCACACCTGATCGCGTCAACAGGTCCGTTGTTCTTAGTTTACATTCATAAATGCAAGGCAAATAAAGGTCGGGAGAAGTTATAATTCTTTGAGGGGAAAAAAAAAAAAAAAAGCAGTGTTTCCTGAGTGCTTGATACAGTCAGACCTATGGCATTCATCTGAACCCATTCTTCAAATAGAGGTAAATCTGCTGGTGCCATGCCTTGTAGACAGGACATACTTTGGGCACGAGTCACAACTCATTTGGAGAGGAGGTCGGCGTTATTTACTTCCAAATCTGGCTTTTCATGCCATTGATGGGAGTCATAGGATTTGGCTAAACCACAAAGAGATGTGAATGGCGGAGCAGCTAGTTACGTCCTGTGATCAAATTAAAACGGGTCAGTCATCCTTCTGACTCAACGTGAAAACTGAAAATAATTGTACCAAACCCAGCAAATTTGAACTTTATCTTCAAATTTAGTCTTTTGGAAGTATTTCACGTGATGATCACAAACCTTCTTGCAGCAGTTTAACTACAGCAGAACATTAATACTCGTATCACACTGAACAGGTTACAGTTGGTACGAATGCCTACTGGAAACCACAGGAACATTACTGCTCACCACATGTTGCCCACAACAGCACGATGAATGTAAACAACAGAGCAGCCTGCAGCAACCTGTATCCTCCACCCTCCTCGACTTTCAGTCACGCCACAGTAAAAACACGTCTGAATAAATAATTTTCAAATAAATAAGTCTAAGGTACCGCTTCTAGTAGGCACACAGGGTTGGCATCAGAACTTCACAAATGAACAGTCAGTTTGTACATAACACAGGAAACAGAGAAATGCTTGTTGTTGATGATGTACTCCGAAAACGGCAAACAGGAGCAGAAATAAACAAACAAAAGTATTGTGCATGATTTGAACAATGACTGATCTCTGTGGCTGAAGGTTGCCTCCACAGTGATGGGGTTTACTGCCATCATGCGTTGACGTCTTTGGTCAGAAGAGGGCGTCGCTGTTGATAACTTCTGGCCCAACCTTGTACAACCTGAACACGAGATACAGTGTGAGACCAGTCTTTAAAAAAAAATTTTTTTTTAAAAAAAGCACAACTAAACAGAAATATTTTTTCCAATGAAAACATGTAAAGCTGTTCAGAGATCAGATGTAAGACATTGTCAGTAACTATCATTATTGGGTACCAAGCCATGGGGATAGTTTCTGTTGTTTTGTGATAAGATTGTGACATTGATGCCTCTGAAACTTCTACTATCACCCAAATACACTGGTTTTGTGTAAAAAGAAAAAGCATGGCCTGAAATGTAATTCAATCTCTCTGTAGCCTTACAGATAAACAGCAAAAGCAAAAAAAAGATTCAACTGCGAACATTTGTATGGCTGCAAATCAGAGGGAGTGATGAAAAGGGTTTTTTTTGTGAGTTTGTGATTTAGGTATAATCTGACCTGTTATTCAAATCCACTATGCCACAGATCCAATCTGAACCTTGAGGAGGAAAACTCATTGAACAGAGCGAACATTGCCACCTAGTGTTTGTCCAGACTCTGCATGACTGTAGAGTAACTGGAAGGTTTGGTGTCTAAATTCTGAATATGGCACGTTGAATGTGGAAAATAACAGAAGTTTGGAACAAATAACACAGTTATCTGAATGTTTACGAAGAAATGTGGAAGCCATTCAGTCCATGTAATGGGAATCATGCTTCGATGTTAATGTAATAGTGTTACTTCACCCAATAAAGACTGAAATTTAGGCTCAGATATTTACTGAGTGTTCAGTGTTTTAATGATTTGTGTGTATGCAACAGACGACGCAGAGGATAAGAAAAACAGCGGGTAACGTAAAAAGGTGAAAAAAAAAAGAAGGATTTTTATAAGAACAACTGAATCGACGAGACTAATAATTAAATCTTTCTGCCGTGACTTACACATTCAAACCCTTCTTTAAGGCCAGATATCATTCAGATATTTAAGTGCCACCAGGTTTATTCTAGGTGCCTATTTTGTTTTAGTCTAAACACTGGGTTTAGAAAATGTTGAACAAATGGAAAGTTTCTAACATCTGATCACCTAAATGGAATTTGATTCTTGCTACTGAAATTTGTAATGCTACCGTTTTTACTACACTTCTGCAAATATTTCTGCTATACTTCCTGCAGCTATGTTTTTATGTAGAAGAGGAAGTACCCAACCGATAAGGAACTGCTGTGCTCCAATGGTAAATGTTGCAACCAAATTCAACCGCACAGTTAGGAAATACATTATGCGAGAACCAAAACCAGTGAACATGGATTCCCCCTGTCTTTTGTGGAAAATGTGGTCACTTATACTTGCATCTGGCGTGCTGCAAGAATACATGTGTTTCAATGTTTGGCATTACAGTAAGATTTTTTTTTTTTCATACTAACTTTACTTTGAAAAACGACATTTTTCTAACTGATGATCTTTCTCATTTTCATCTGATTTCACAATCACCGTCTCCCGGGGTGTTCTCAGACAACACAAAACGTCAGGAGCTTGAAAAACAGTGGTGCATCATACCCTTGTGTCCTCTTCTTTCCACAACATTTCCTGTTCAGCTTCATTGAGCTCCTCTGAAGGATCGTACGTGTAAACCGGTAACAGCTGATGACGAAGTCTGTCAATTCTGAAGGGCCAAAATAAAAAAAAGAGGCACAGAAGTGAAGCAATTAACGAGTTTATCGTAAGTGCCAAGAGGTCGATGCGTGTAGTTTTTGGTCTCACCTCCTTTTCCTACGAACGTACATAATCTGAAACAGACCAAATGAAAAGTGTTTCACATACGAGCAGATCTCTTAAATCACACTGCATTTAATTCTGCTGTAAATTCATGCTGCAATTTCCACTGAAGTGTCGAATTTCCTCATACGACAGCTCACTTCCTCATGTGACAGCTGTGTCTCTTTCAGCAGGTGAACTTTGTGTAGTTAATCCGATGTCATGCACTCCAGCTGACCACTCACCGCAGCTGCAGCTATTCCAATGATGGTTATAAGGAGAAATGGCACCAACACATAGCCCACTGCCACATCCCCATCTACAATGGGAGGGGGCTGAGTAGTACTGTTCATCCTAAATGTTCAGGGGAAAAGTGTGTGTGTGGTGGGTGAGAGGGTAGGGGGTGGGGGTGGGAGGAGGAGGAGGAGGAGGAAGAGGAGGAGGGCACAGGGGTCTTTACAGGCAGACCCTCTTCCTGGGACAGACCCGGTGCAGCGGCTCACTCCTGAAGCTGCCCCCGTGTTGTTTACGCCTCATCCTCGTCGTTCATGTGACTTCCACATGGTATCACTGCCCTCCCTAATCAGCGACAAAACCTGAGGAGAGAAACTGCACGAGTGTTACCAACCTACGAGGGGAGTTGTAACATCACACAGTTGCAGAGAAGTTGTTTGTTTTTTTTTGGGGGGGGGGGGGAGAGGAGGAGGAGGAGGAGGGCGGAAAGATGTCCAACCAACTAAGTCGCTTTAATAAATAGAGAAAAGGTTTAAACCTTCAGCGCAACACAACACTAACCGTCAGTGGATGGTCGCTTCTTTTTTCTTTTTTTTTTTTGCTGCGGTCAGTTGAATCGACAGTACGACAAAGACGACCGTTTCCACCAACCCACATTAAAATGTAACACGTCCCGACTATTGATTTTTCGTGCGTAAACGCTCCTCGCAGACCTGACGGCTGATAAACTACCGGTCAGTGGTATTAGCTGTATCAACGTAGCTACCGTTAGCCGCGTCGGGAGATGATAAGTTGTTTTACTGCACAATCAAGCCGAATCAAGTCCTCTGCATCGAAACGAGGCCGACTTCTAGTCGTCTACGTGAGACCTGTTGTTCGTTTCCGATAAATTCGAGTAAATTCCGACTCACTGTGCAATGTCCAATGCCCCTCTTCACGGGAACGTTATGTTGCAGTTTCGCAGCAGCGGCTTCACTTCCGCTTGCAGTGACAGCTAAACTTCCGGTCTGATCCTTCAGAATAAAAGCGCTAGATCGCACAAACTGTCTCAAATCGACTATAAAAAAATATATATATTGACATGTCAATCGTCTTAATACTATTATTATTATTATTATTATTATTATTATTATTATTATTATTATTATCATTTTAAAACGTGTTAGGTACCTTAACGTATTACAAGAAAACATTAACATCACAACATTTGTTTAAAATAATTGCTAATTGTAGGCTGATAGTGTTAATGAGTTTCGCGTGCTTCAGACTAATTAGATCAGCTTTTTGTGACCAGCTAAATTAGCTCGTCATCTAGCAATCTACCAAACTGATACCAATACCCATTTTCTTATTAGCAAAAGGATATTGGAATAGTAAATAGAGCATATTTACATCCTGATTTGCAGTTGTTGTCCACAAACATCCTAATAATATACGTGGACTGTAGATGGAAACGTGACCAGTTGGGGAAAAAAAAACACATGACGCTGTGGACACCCTTCCTTCCATCTTCCTCCTCGGAGGAAGAAGAGGCTAAGATCTAATTCAGGACCCCAAAGCTGTGTGGTGACATCACTTACTGAGCCACCATGCTGCCAGTAGAAATCGCTTTGAAGTAAATGAAGTAAAAATCCTGAGAACTTGAGGAAACAGTTTTGCCTGATTCAGCACAGCTGAAACTGATGAGGTGCAACTTAAAGCAGACAGATTGAGTTTTACAACAAAATCTTCACAGCCAACTTTATTCATTATAGTCCCTCAGGCAATTTGATGCAGGAGAAAATATTGTCTTTCCAGATGGAGCAGAATCCTCTCACCACTTTCTTCTTCTTCTTCTTCTTCTCCTTCTTCTTCTTGGAGTCACCAACCTCTGAAAATCAAAATTTGTCAGCGCTTTAAATTTAAAGGAGTGCAAACGGAGAGTGGATGGACACAATACTTTACACAAGTATATTTTCTACCAGATGTGTGCAAGGTTTTTTTGTCGTTGGAGGCCTGGATCAGAAAGCAGTCCGGTGCTTCAACGTGGCCATTTGGAGGAAGCAGTGGGACACTCACAACATCACAGTCCACAGCAGGACACCTTCTCACAGCATCGGTGATGGTCTCCAATTTGAGATTATTATCATAAAATGTGTCACCCTCACTGACAGTTTCCAATATGAGGTCTCGCTCATCCTTTGCCTTCGGACAGTTGGTCATTTTATTTTGAATATTCTGAGGACTAAACAATCACACACAGTTTTTCATACTAAATGTTAAAATGCTAAAACATGTCATAAAACAATATTTGACTTGGGTTTTGTTTCCTTGTGACGTATTCAGAGCCTTTATTTTCGTAAAATTAAGCCATATCACAATGTAAAAAAAAAAAACAGTACTCGGAGTAGAAAAATGCTCCCTGTCAGTGTGATTATATTATTGGATCATTCCTGCTGATGTATTAATGTAAAGTAATTTACTGTTTTCTTGGACTGAGGTTGAGCTAGTTTTAATGTCCCATTTAGTTGAGTAGTTTATTCTATTATAACATAAATAAATTATACATTTATAGACCACACCATTTATACGGGACACTTACTGAGAGATGTTGCTGGGGTTTACATAGATTCTTCTTATGAATAGATGGGCCAGGATTTTAGTTGGAGTAATCCTTTTCCTTGGATCCATATAAAGCATTTCCTTCATCAGCTCTACACAAGCACTCCTATCAGCAGCCTCTGCACTGCTTTCTTTGTGCAGACCAGACTAAATTTGGAAAAGAAAAAAAAGTGTTAAATTGAGGTGTACTAACGCCATATCTCACAAAAAGCAACTTCACTAGAAGTTCCTCTGCAAGCAGATTGTACTTCAAAACCTACTTTTTTCAGATCATTTAAAGAGGAAACCTGGCAAAGCCTAGTTTCTCTTGGTTCGATGCCTCTTTCCCTGTAAAACTCCTTTGGTGTCTAAAAGGAGACAAAAGCATACTTGAGGTATGTCTTCATCAGAAATAAATCTTTTATACGAACAATAAATCATCTGTCAAAGGGACATTGATGTTTGGTCGGTAAAGTACCTTGAACATCCATCGCTTGAAGAAAAGCTTTTGACCTGTGTGGTAATACCAATGTGTTTTAGTCCCACCACTCAGAAGTATCTTTGGAGGCTCACCAAGGACGTCTCTGATTAAACGTAGCTGGAGACAAAACACAGAATAGAAATATTGATTGCTCTGTATGTTTTTACTCATGTTAGCTGCGTGGTGTGAACAGTAATGCCGGTGAGCCTCCAGAGGGTTTTCCTTGAACTTTTCTGGTGCGTCTGCTCTTAGACAAACCAAAGTAATAAAAATGCCTGATCTTTTCTGATTAGAATGTCAAAGCTATATTTCTAGAATGATGTATAACTGAGCGAGCTATGGCTGACCACGTCATATTCTTGCCTCCCCGGGAAAAGTGGGAATCCAAGGAGGATCTCGGCCATCAACAGGCCAAGAGACCAAACATCAACGGCCTCTGTAAATGGCATCCCCAAAATAACTTCAGGGGACCTGAGCGTGGAAGAAGAGCAACACACAAAATGAAAAATATTGTTGTGTTTTAAAGCTATAAATAGAACTCGGGATATCTTTTACCTTAAGACAGAATGGATTACTGTAAATTCAGCAATTTCCCTTCCAGGTTGAGAAGGTTTAATGACTGCGCTTTTTCCACCGGTCCTTTTAAAACGCTGAACCATGATTCAGCGGGTGTCTCTACATTCTGCTGTGCTAAGCAGCAAAATTTGACCACTTCTCCATTTTATAAAAAAGTATGACAATTACTTTGTGCACCAAACAACCCAAGCTCTAAAGAGGTTGTTGTGGCGGCGAATCTAGCTAAACTCAGGATATTTGTACGTTTTTAAAAAGAGACATGATCTGTATAAAAATATGACACTGAAACGTAGTCAAACAGAAGGTAACCATATTCCAGCAGAACAGTGTTTGCCAATGTTATTTGATCACTTACGGGAAACTTAAACCTAAGCAGTTCTAATGAAACAAAAAAGATCTAAAGCTCGTACCTATACCAAAGGGGCTGCACTTTCATTCCTGGCTTGACTTCGGATGTGTGAAGAGTTAAGCCAAAATCAATGAGCTTCACCCTGAATGGCTGTTTCTGATGATCCACCAGCATGATGTTATCTGGTTTTAAATCTGTATGGATCAGTCCAACACCTTTCACGGCCTTCAATGCTGTGGCCAACTGCAAGTGAAGTCCGTCACCAAAAAAAAAAAAAAAAAAAAAAATGAAGGATGTGCAAGAGTTAAAAAAAAAACAACAGTTTGAAATGTTGCTTTCTGTCTGGTATCCTTACATCTCTGATGATGGTCTTTATGTTATTTAAAGGCAGAGGAACCCACTTTCTCTGGCACATGTAATCATGGATGCTCATATCTAGAAACTCAAACACAATACAAATCCGATCGAGGCTGTGGAACCATTCGTGGCATCTGACGATGTTAGCCTTATCAGGGTCCAAACATCTGAGCTTTTTCATTATCACCACCTGCAGATAAATGTTTGAAAAACCAAACATTACCTGAGTAAATTTGAGCTCTTATTGGTGATCATGGAAAAGTAGCTCACCTCCCGTATCTTACTGGACTTTGAAAGTCTTTGTTTTAGGACCTTCACAGCCACAGTCTCATTTGTGTCCCTTTTAATACATTTAACAACATATCCTTGGACCCCACATCCCAAAATGTTCTGCATCTTATAGTTGTCAGAGGTTTTCAGGGCTTTACTTGCCATTTCTGCAAAGAAAACTGAAAGAAAACTTTCATCAGCATACACAGACATTTATCTATTTACTGGATTTCTTTGTGTGTATTCGTAGCTAGTGCACTGCTACACACATTTACTTCAAATAAATCTTCAATAAGCACCGGTTTCATTGGTCTGGTTTACATTTTATATATCTCACTCACACACACGACAGATCATTCTAGGTATTTCCAACTAAATGAAAACCTTCAACATAATTTATTATTTGACCACAGCAACACCCCCCCCTCCACCCCCCCCCCCCCCCAAAAAAAAAAAAAAAAAAAAAAAAAGAAGCTAAAAGTGAGATAAACTAACGAGATTACTTCAAAGTAGCCAAATACTTTCCTTTCTTCCAGAAAGTCTGGCTGATTTTACACTCAAATAAAAAAATAAAAAAAGTTTTATATATTATTACTTTTCAACTTAAATGACAGATTTACTCAACCTCAGAAACTTTGCTTTAACTACCAGAAAACCCAAAAAGCAGCCATACCTGTATCGGCTACAGTGTCTTGCGTAGTTCAGATGTCAGTTCGACTTGCAGTTTGATTTACTTGGTTTCAGTCAACGTTTGTTGTCAGAAGTTGTAGAATGGAACATTTCCATGTTAAAGTAGAATAGATTGTAGAAGGTTGGTATGATGTCATGATGTCATGATGTCATGATGGCATAACTGAATGTGGTGGAACTGTTTGAATTCCAATCAGTGGGATTAAAATCAGTTTCACGTTGGAGCTACAGGATTTGTTTGTTTCTAAATCTTTTATAAAAAATGATATATATAAGTAGGCTTTTACTGTGGTGCCACATGTGCTTCATGACTCCTCATTCACGCAAAGGGTAAATTTAAGCACATTGTTTTTAAGGGGCAGTTTGGCACATTTTAAACTGCACTATATTCAGCGGGAAAAATAAGCACATTTAGTTGACATACATTGAATGTTGGGCGGATTTGCCACAAAGTATTGGGCCTCCATTACAGCCTGACGTGTGGAATATATACAATGTTGAAAATGTAGTTCATTGAAGTACTTAAGTTAGATAAAACAAAACCAAATTTTTAGGTTGTAGTCCTGTATTTTAGACATTACAGTAAGTAATATATACACAAAATGAGTAATGAGCTGACACATATGGTAATGGGGATGAAACAAGATTCCTCAATGGTAGATAATTTATGGTTTTGTCACCACATATGATCATGCGGAAAAGGTAAAGCCTACAGTTATCCACAACTCAGTTTTTATTATTCATTTTTTCTTCATCATGATGTGCCAGTGTGGATCATTTTAATCTAGTTGAATCTTTAATAACTAATAGTCAAAACATGACATGCAAATATAATCGCATATTTTAAAAGCATAACAATTAGTTTGAAAGTTTAAGTAGTATTTACGTATTTCAATATGGGAGCATGGACATACTATGTTTTTTTAATTTTATCTTTTTATTTGACAACATTTAATAATAACCACCTCAGACGGCAAACTGACAGGTGAAAATGTTGAAATATGGACATGTTTGTATACATATTGTGTCACATATAACATAACCTTTATCACAAAATTGGAAGAGGAAAGAAATACGTTCACATACATTCATTCATGTATACAGCTGGTTTCGTTACAATTATTGCACTGTGAGTCGATTGCCACTAGATGTCACTAAACATATGTGAGTTGAAGACAGCATTGTTTATGGTAAAATGTAATCTCCTCTGCCCATACACATTTTGGATATTCAGTTAAAGCGTATTTAAATGTTCGTTGAAATATCTGTCAGTTATGGTTGAGTTAGTTTGACAGTTTTTGTGTGAAGCCATGCCTCTGATAATGAAAAATGTGTGACTGGAGTGAATAAAAAAACAGCCTGCACTGAAACCAGTTTAATTATATCCTTAATAAAAAAAAAAAGTCAGTGCTCATTAGAGTCAGATCGAAACCAACATCCGGTCAATCAGCTTGAAGGCATTTGATTTCCCAGCTCCGTCATCTTCACAGAACAAACGCCTCGTCTCTTAACCCTGTTTGTGTTGGATGTTGAGTGGCTGTGGCAGGGCGCTGTGCTCCACTGAGGGTTGAGACGACCAGCACTGCAAAACAACAAGAACATACTTCTCCCTGATTTAACAGAGGTGTTTCCTGATATCTGACTTCAGTGTTGTCCTTTCCTTACCAGGAAACTGGTAGATTATTGCACTCTCGTCCATAAACGGTTGAAGGCAGATGGTGCTGTGTCACATGGTTTGCTTCCATGAATTCAGAGTGCATTAACAAGGGAATGATAATATGACACGTGTCTGTGGTATGCACATCATGTAGATGAACCAACCTAATGCCACTAGACCTCCACATTTCCTAACAAGTGTCCAGTCCTATCTCTGCGGTTGGTTGTCTCACCGTCCCTACAACCTGTACGACGGTTTTGGCCGATTTGTTGTGACACTGTGTCATTAAGAGAACGCAGAAATGTGTGCAGCCGTATCTATCAGCAGGTCAGGAGATCTTTCTTATGCACTTGAAACAGTGGATGATGAGTCAGTAGGTCTGTTAGGCAGCCAAAGGACAAAAACACCTACCCTCCCCCCTCCCCCTGCAGTGTAGGGCGATGTGGGCGTGGTTTACAAGCAAGGTGGTCACGCCTCCTCTTAACCACCTGCTCTCCTTCATTGGTTGGAAAGTGGAAGTCGCATTTGGGGCTCTCCCCGTTTTTGAAATTTTAGAATTTCACTATTATTTAAAATGGAAAACATTGTCTACGTATTTAGAAATAATCCAAACTAAAGTTTCATGCTGATTAAACCTTAAAAAAAACAAAAAAACAATAACCAGTTGCCACCTGCAGATTTTGTTACATCTGGTAAAGCTCCCCTAAGCTCGTGTGGCTAATGCCGGCTGGGGGTGGGTGGGGGGGTGGGGGCGAATTTAAAAAGTCGTGTTTCCAAGTAGAATTAGCTCACTCGTTTCGCTGCAGCCTCTTTCTGTCGTCCATTGAAAGGAAGCGCTGGGCCACCCCCCCCCCGACGCGCGCCTGTGCTTTGGAGCTCCCCCCTTGCTGCGTGCATCGTGATCTCGTGGATGCAGAGTCTTGCAGAGAACGCAGGGTCACCTTCTGTCACTGCAAGGGGAAATACTGAATAAGTTGCAGCAGAGGCTATTGGGTAGTGGTGCACCTCAGCAGCAGCAGCAGCAGCATCTCTGGTAAGTCAGTATATGTGCGTGTACGCTGTGTGGATGCCACATTGCTGCACTGAGGAGAGAGAAGCTGAGCATCCTTTTAGCAAAGGGCGACGCAGGGATAAAGGAATCTTACATCATTTCCCATCATTTGGATCATGTCTCATCTTCTCCCTGCTGCGAGATCTGCCAAGTACTACGGGTTCATAGCAATACGTTAGCTTTAGCCTTGTTTTTTTTTGTTTTTTTTACTTATGCAATGCTTCATTTTACATGTTGTACCGTTGTTTGCAAGGGTGAAGATGAGCATCTTGCATCACCTTGAATTACTATCACACGCTCGGCTCGCAAGCGAAACAATATTATTGACTCTTCTTTTGCACGGTCTACCTGATATGCTCGCTTCCGTTCAAACTATGGGATAATGCAGGGTGTTGTTTTCACTATGCAGCTCTTTCCGTTTCCCCTCGAGTCATCAGGATGAGCAAATTTGACCTCGGTGTCCAAATTGTACTCGCCGGGCGCACGTTCATCTGCTTATATATTCTCTGCGGAGAGGTCAGCCTCAAATTGCCACCACGGCCATCAGATGCTGCTGCCACGTTAAAGACACTACGGTCGATGGAGATGGTGGCCAAGGCAAAGAAAGGATTGCCATTTTATGTTGCTTTCCATGCGTCAAATGGGTAAACAGGAGGAACTACGGCGGTCAAAGAAGTCGTAATCGTCACTTGTTTTTCATGTGCACGATGGGTTTTTACGGGTTCTAATAGTTCTCAGAATTCGTCTTGTTGTGTATTTTAAGATTTCTCGGTGAAGTCGACGCGAATGTTGATGAATGCACTCCGCTCTGACGTTATGTAATTGGTTGTCACAGCACAGCGAGGAGCCATCCATAGCGTCATTGTTTTTCTCTGACAAACCAACAGTACCACAGAGGAGGAGCATCCCGCTTTCTACATGGGATTAGGTGCATGTGGTCTTTTAATCATTCATCAAATCTGCTCCCGAACCTGAAATGCATCCAGGCTTACATCTGACTGAAGTATCTCATAACCACATTAATGCGTTTGGCAGCAGACATGTTATCTTGTGCTGTGATGAGGATGATGATGATGATGATGATGTTGTTGTGTTTTGGGTCTAATGGCAGCTGAGGCGTCACATACCCAAAACCTGCAGCACCTATCTCCTACCAAAACATCCAGTCCTGCATTAAACCGCTACTGTAAGCATGAGAATGCGTGTCTGATTATGCGTTTTTTAAAATTATTTTTATTATTATTATTATTATCAACTCCTCGGGCGTTTGTTTCTGACGTTGACGTCAGATGACAGACAGGTCGCGTGCGTCCGCCTTTGGCTTGATTCGGAGCTGTCCCTGGTGCTGATTTCATTGTTTGCTGGAGTGCACATCTGTCAGCAGCCAAGGTGCCCCCAAGAGAGCCCGGCATGAGGCTGCAGAGAGGAGATGATGATGCTGTCAGGGGGGGGGGTAATTCAATTGTTTTCTGGAAAGGGGAGTTAAAGAGTACTTCCTATTTATTAGCAGGCTCCTTACACTTCACAGCGGAGACAAGTTAAAAGCGTCTCAGTCTGTTAGTCTATTGTTATGGTTCCCTCATGCCTTGTGACCCTGGCTGAATGGGTATTCCACTAATCACAAGGTTGGCAGTTCGAGCCCCGCTTCCTCTTGTCCACATGCCGAAGTGTCCTTGGGCAAGACACCGAACCCCAAGTTGCTCCTAATAGCAAGCGAGCACCTTGCATGGCGGCTCTGCTGGGATTGGTTTATGAATGTGTGGGTGAATTGGAGGCAAACTGTAAAGCCCTTTGAGACCGCTAACGTCATGAAGCTTTATCTTAAGTGCAGATCATTTACAATTTAAAATGAAGCAATATGGTTGTGACTTCACAGCACATGGTGCTTTTCCTTGAATTATTGTTTTGATCCACAAGTTCAATACCTCCTTGGCACAGACGGAAATGTATCCTTAGCTCCAAAAATCAAAAGCTGTCAGTACCAAAAGCTGGCATTGAATGTCTGAACAGATTTATATTCAAATAGTTCCTGATTCAAACCCATATTTTTCTCATTTGAGACTATTTTGTTTGCGCAAACGTCTTGTACAGTTACCTGCTACTAGACCTTAGAGAAGTTTGGTTTATTTTCTTTAATTAAATGTGCGTTTTGAAGGACGATACGTCTGACGGTGTCAGATGTAGGTGCTGACAAAAGTATTGTGACATGTTGATATTGTCATAAAAAAAAAAATTCAACCCTGGTAGAAAGTACAGTTTTAAAGCTGATTTCACTCTAAACCAAACAGTATCGCTTCCATATGAATGTGCATTTGAGTTCGGTTCATTTTGTGTTTTCATGCTTGACTTGTTTTGTTTTGGATTGTGGCGAGGCAGCATCGTCCTGATCAGGAAGTATCTTGTCAGAATTTAATTATGATTGCACTCGTGCGACCGCCAGCTTGATCTGTGGACATTTTTAACCGTTAGGCTTATAGAAATGTTTTTACGTGAACATTAACCACCATCAGGAACATCGCTGACAGCGTGCTTAACTCGGGAAGTGCAAATGCAATAAGAAGTTTTGTTTAAATGCTTTTAGGTTGTTTTTACTCTGAATCCTCTTCCATTTGGTTACTTTTTTCAGGCCCATAATAACTGACAAAGGATTAAAATGAGTGTGGGATTTATGTTACAGCTTTCTTTATTTGTCTGTTTGTTCTTCTGTTTCCTGTGAAATATCTAAAATATGTAACGCAACACACTTCGGACAAGTGAGGGTTGCTTTGGGGATTATGAATGAAAAATAAAGCTGAACGCATTACCTGACAATTAAAACTGGTTTTCCCTTGCACACATTCAGTATTTGGTTTCAGGTGAGATTTCTTTTGGTCACGTTTTTTTTTTTTTTTGTTAATTTTTTTTTTTTTACATCTTATCATAATGCATCTAAACATTTTAAGGGATAATAGAGGAATTGTTGCAGAGTACTGACACCAGTAAATCACATTTTTAGATGAAAACCTACATCCAAATACTCCGGAGGAGGTTTGGATTGGATCTCACGTGGAGGGAATGTGATGCTGGTGACCTTTTTGTTTGTTGTTGTTGTTGTTGTTCTTTGATGTTAGTGGAACATCATGTCTGTGGGAGAGAGGACAGTGTGTGAAATGGTGGGGATTTGTTTTCAACCTTCTATAATGTGTTCGCTGATGAAAGGGTTAAAGGCTGCTGTTCCTCTGTTAAGAGAGGAGATAGTGCTGTCTGACAAGGTGTGAAAAAGGAGGCAGCGTAAGAGCAGAGAGTCTGAAGGGCAGCCGGAGTGTCTCATTTCTCTCGGTGCAGAGGAGAACACACACGGGGAAGTCTCTATCCTTGGCGGAAGATTTATGACATTAGAGATTAGCAAAAGCATCTGCGGTGCCTTTCGCACCTCATCTTGGTTTCGTGAGTCTGTTTCCATGACGATGATTGTCATTTAAAATCAAACAACAAAAGTAAAACGGTAATAATATCTTTTCTTCAATGTTAATGGAATAATCAGTTCACTAAATGCGACACTAACACTAACAGTAGCTGTACATCAGTAGGTGATATTTCTCCAGTTCTATCATATGAGTGTATCTCTTTCGGTATGAATCAGATCCACGTCACCTGGTGGCTTTCATGCAGTGTCACCACAACATGCCAGTGTTTGCCTTCTCTGAATCATCATCAGGCAGAGCACAGACTCCTTGTGTGTCATGATCTCATGGGCTTTTCAAAATGGAGTCTGAGTGTGCACATTGAGGGTTTGAACCCTCAGAGTTTCGACCAATGGCGGTGTAAACGGTTAAACATCTACACATCAAAGGGTTTGTTGACGTGTGTATGCATGAGCCTGTGAATGCAGCAGTCACAGGTCACTGCTTTGAACACTAGAGGGTGTGTTCCTCATGGACATCTTCAGAGGGTGGGAGCAGCAAGATTTTCCATTGGTTACTTGACTGGACAGCATGTTTCTAGTGAGGCAGTTTACCACTGCATGTACTGTTTATGCTACAAACATTTTCAGCTATTTTTAATTTTTTTTTTTTATCATTGTTTTATCTTCAAAATGTCAGAACATCGTGAAAAGTTATAGTTTCCCAGAGCGACGTCTTCATTTGTGTTCTGGCACCAATAGTCAATTTAATTCATTGTCTTGTTAAATAAAGCGAGCAAATATTTGCGTTTCAGAAGCTGGAACCAGATGGTGCGCTTAAAAAAGTCAAATAAAACATTATTTAAATGAAGAATCAGTTATCAAAACAGTTTCGGAATAATTGTCTGTCAATCGACTAATTAATTAAATTGTAGCTGAAAATAGTGAAAAATGTCCATCTCCATTTCTAAGTTTCTAGGGTGATAAACAAACAGTTTCAAACCCCCAAATATTCAATTAATCCTCTTATGACACTAAAACAACAAGCAAATATTCATATTTACAAATCTACAATCTACAGTTTCTTTTTTTAGCTTGGGCCTTAGAAAAACTGATTATCAAAATCGTTGCTTATTAGCTTGCAGTGAGCTGTTAAGCAATCCTCCATCCTCGCTGAAATTTATTGTTTGAATGACTCTTTCCTTTAAAATAGTCATAGATGGAAAAACACCAGTGGCATAAAGTTGCAATGACTCGGCAATTTTACACAAACTTGTGCCAGAATCATTCGGATGCAGCCGCTGTCAGACATCACATATAGCTGTCGCATCTCCGGTTGCTTCGTGTGATGTGTGGGTTGCTTCATCACAGCTCTGCCTGGAAATTCTGTCAATTATCTGAACTGCTTTGTCGTGATCACAGAGTGCAGGAGCTCAGTCCAGGTTCGACACGGGGAACAACGAGAGAAAGATTCAGTCGCATCACGTGAATGAAAACGGTATTCAACAAGTTTAAAGACAAATTAGGCTGAATTGAACTCATCTGGGCTTCATTAAGATTCTGCACTGAATGTCAAGGTATTAAAGACAGGACAAGATGGCCGTATGATGATATGAGCGTCGTGTTGAAGCGAAGCTAATTATACGTTTCATTGCTGATTAATCTTCTAATTATTTATTGGATTTTGTGAATTAAATTGAAAAAAACAAAAACTCATCACATATGTAACCAGGGGGTGAAGTGACATCTTCAGACTCCATGTTATTTCCTACCAACAGTCTGAAACCAATATATATTCAGTTACAGTATCAGAGAGTTGCAGGCTGGATTTGAACACTGTAGCCTGAACTATATTATGTTTTAACTTGTGCAGACAGCTTTAGCTAAAACAGTGTGATGTTTCACAAAACAGACACGGAGCGATAACTGCATTTTCACACCATTTTTCAGCTTTAAACCCAGATACAGTTAGGAGTTTATTGGTGATCATATATTGGACAATAGTACAGAGTGACACAGTTTTATCTTCAGCAAATTCACCTCAAATGAAAAAAAGTTTTCAAATTTTGATGAGATTTCGTGCTTGTAGTGTTGTTGGTGTTCCCCAACACAGCTACACAATATTGCTGTTTCAAAGTGTATTTCTTTGTGACCTGTGTCAGCAGTGTGTGTTGAATTTTGTGCTCATGTTTTGTCTGGACCTTGAAAATGTGGTTTGCGTTGGTGACAGCAGAAAGGTTTCGATTCTTAAAACATCTGACTGTATACGTTATCAATTGCATGAGCAGATTACAGGCTTCTCCTCTTGAATTTGTGTTATCTGCTGACACATATTGTTAAAAAAAATAAAATAATCAAAAACACATTGCAGAATTCACACTGAAATCTTTGTCATTTCACACCGTTCAGACCACAGTTTATAGTCCCCTTTTACTCTTTGAACAACACGTGTAAACAAGTTCATTACTTCGAATCTGTTGTTGTTTTTAACATGGGCTGGTTAATAACTTTGCCGGCCTTAATTATGTACAACAGCTGCTGTGTTAGCGTAAAATCATGAAGATAAAACTGAGGAAGCTGATATTGTTAGATATTCCACTTCCCACTGTGTCAAAGTTTACTAATCTCCTTAAGATTCTAATAGTTCAAAAATGAAATTCTACTAATCTCTTCATATCTTGGCCCGGTAAAGATAATTGTTTTGACACGTGCTGGTTTGATTGCCATTTATATTCCTATCCAGAGCAATTAGCAGCATTTGAACCTGCTGTTTAAAGCACTGATCCCAACATCTCGTGTTTTTCTTTCAGGTGATCTCCCGCAGGGGACCAACAGCTCTCTGTGAGGTTTATGGAAACCTGACCTCCCATTGGTTGAGAAGGTGAGTTGTCCCTGTTCGTGCTGTCTGTTCTTCCTCATCGTCCTGTTTGCTGGAGACCCTGTTTAATGTGAAGATGCAGAGGTCTATCCGAGGGACAACGTCAGGTTTCAGCGCAGACCCCCAGAACCATAATGTTAAAAATGCTAAATGCCCCACTTGAGGTAATTAATAGCTCTTTGTCGTTGGCGTTAATACTTCATGAGGTGGCCCAGGCTGTCCTCATGTCGTCTTTGGCCCTGTTTTTTGAGTTTTATATTTTAAAGTTCTTTATGTGCTCAATACTGCGCATGCGTGTGTAACATTACATACAAGATTACAGTCCTACTGGAGGGTTTTTATTTCAGCTTCCTGGTGACTCCAGTAGATCGCATCTGCTTATTTGTAGTCTCTCGGGTGGGAATACCATTTTTGACTCTCAATATTTTCATATTTGTTTTGATTTCGGAAGCGCCTGCCTCAGATTATATTTTTATTTTTTCTCACCACGAGATGCTCACACCGTCTCACAGGGAAGAATGATACTGCAACTCAGCTGCAGCTAGTTATTGATTTTCCTTGTTTGATCTCTTTGTTTTGTGGGCATTGTGACAGAATTTCGCTGCTGCAGGGAGGTTAAGCGGCTGTTTGATGAGCCCAGACTGTTGTTTGTATATGTAAGACAGCTCATCAGTACACGATGGCCCAGTTCAGAAAGGCTTCTCCAGGGATCCCGGGCAGTTTGGACCGGGAGAGGAATTTGGGTCAGAAGAAGATAAGAGAGTTTTTATTGATAAACAAAGTGTGCTTAAAGGTTTAGCAGGAACTGCAGGTCCAAATTATACTGGAAATTTGCTGAAATAAATTGAAATTCTTTATATTTATATTAAGCTTATGAACTCGGCTGCACCCTTGTTGCATTGCCGATAAAATTTGAGAAAAAGTGGCAGTAATCTAATTTCAGATGTAGAGTTGATCACTTCTTCCTCCTGGTGCCATATCGAAGACGTCTCCTCAGTTTGATGGCTTGTTGATGCCTTCTGGCTACTTGGACATTTTTTTCCACGGAAACATTTTCACCACAGACTCAACTTATTTTTCTTCCTTCCTTATATAGCAACCACCAGCATTAGTTTGGCTCATAATTAGGCATTAGCATCCATCACTCAGCAAGCCCAATTGGCAACGTGTCAAGACTGCTCCTAATAAACACGACAGGAAGGCAGCCGCATGTGCCAAGTTGAAGAATTTTATAGAAAAAAACTCAAAGATACCCTGATTTTTTTTTTTTTTTTTTTTTTTTTTTTTTTTTTTTTTAAATAAGCGACCGCTTGTTTTTTGATTTTTACATCGTTGGGCGTTTCAATGTTACATTTTTGCTCTCAAGTGCCGGGTCGATAACCTGACTCCGCCTGACTGTTGCTCATAGCTTCAGTCTTCGCTGTAATTATTGTCTGGAAATGCTGTTCGCATTAAGGTTTGCTTACCCTCCTCCAATCAGCGACCAGTGGGGGTGTGGCTAGTACCATGACATCGAAGTCAAGCGTTTTTATGTCAAGCACTTACGGTGGTCAGTTCCAATCGGTCAAAGCTGCTCCAATAGTTTCCGAATTAACCTGAGGTCTGCGCCCAGTGGGACGCAATCACTGTATACGACTCCCCATGGAGCGTTGCCAGGTAATACCAGGCTACCGAGTCACACCTTCATGCAGTCAAATAGCAGACAAACCCAGCTGCAAGTCCAAACCCTTCATTTTCATTGCTCAGGTCTGACTTCAGTATTTGATCTTCAGTTTCACTGAGCACGGGTTAGAATCAGTCAGTGACTCTGCCTCTGCGTGTTAGAGGTGGGTATAAATAGGTATGTAAGGTGATTATAGTCTGGACACTCAGCTGACATTTCGCTTGGCAAACCGGTGTTGTTGCTTGTTTTTTTTTTTTCCTCCTATAAGGTTCCTGTTACAGTCATCCTATTTAACTGTCGAAGGCAGATGTTAATTGCGACGACACGTGATTTTACTTTTTCAAAATGTGAACTTGTTAGCTTCATTTTAAGGGAGATGCTGCTGCTCTGAGATTTTCCATTCACAAAAGTTTTAAGCCAGATGTAGCTGCTGGGATGGCAATGTTGGAGGTTCATGACATTTCGTACAGACATTCATGACCTTCAAATCATGACTTTGACATCCCCTAACTTTCCACCACCAAAACCCTGAAATTTATGTTTGTGGTTTCATTAAGAATTTTCGATGATCTTTGGATGGATTACCATTGAGTTTGGTACAAACGTTCATGACCCCCCCCCCACCCCCCCACTCAGGATGAATTGCAATAATTTAGATAATCCACAAATAAGCATGCTGACATGTCAAACCAGATGGTGAACACAGTGTGCACCTGCTCGGCATCAGCATGTTGACGTTGTGAGAATGGTAACACGCTCACGTTAGCACTTAGCTTCAGCACAGCTTCACAGTCACAGATTTTCCTTGTTGCAAAATACAAAGTGAATGCAGCCGATTGGGAGAAACTCCTCACCTCCCTGTCTTGTACAAACAAAAGCAAAGACACATTTTTGTCATTGTAATGTGTTTTTTTGTTTTTTTTGTTTTGTTTTTTTAAAGACGCCATTAAAAGCTTTGGGTTTAGCTGTTAGATGTGCTACCATTAGAAAGTGAACCACAGGATGTTAGTTTCCCTTTTTGTAGAGGCAGTATCATTAAAAAAGATGCTATTTATTCTTAAACTATTAGTTGTTGTTAATTTTGAGAAATGCAATATTTATCCTTTTTTTAGTTGAAATAAATCTCTAGCACACTCACCCTCTCTGTAACTCCACATCCCACTCCCTCCACTTCTCAAAATTACACACGCACACGCACACACACACACACACACACACACACACACACACACACACACACACGCACACGCACACGCACACACACACAAATGCACAGGCGTTGCTTTTTAAGGCAGTTCATCAGTATTCAGAGCAGCATCTGTCAGCTAAACGATAAGAAGGCAGAACGCTGGTGTGTTTGAAGAGCTTCCTTCCCAGATTGACTGCTGCCTCGCTCATTTGCTCCTCTCCTCTCCTCTCCTCTCCTCTCCTCTCCTCTCCTCTCCTCTCCTCTCCTCTCCTCTCCTCTGGAGTTCATTCCTTCATCACCACCCATCACAATATGTCTGTCTCCCCCCCCTTCTCTGCTCCGCTCTGCCTCTCCTGTCCGTCTCTCTCACCCCCCCCCCCCCCACCCCTTCCCCCTGTCTTCACCACACAGTCACCAGGAGGCTTGTGGCAAGAGGCTTGATAGTTGCATAACCACTGCAGCAGCGCTCGGGACACCGTGTTAAATCCGAGCGCAGTTGCAAAGTGTGGGTTTTTATGAGCTGCCAATTGTGAATTTGATGTTTCAGTGTTACAGTTTTGTTTGGGGATGGATCTTGGAGGCCTTCATTCAATAGTTTACTTCCGGTCTGTCCGTCTGACATCTTTCTTCTCTCACTGTCTGTTTTTTCTGAAAAAAAAAAACTTGGCATATGTCTTCACAAAGTGTCTGGCACGGATGGCTCGATAGATTATTTGAATGTATCCAAACCAGATACTCCGGCAGCTTCAGCGGGCTGAACTTCGGCACAGTGGTACTTTGAGCTGAGAGCTCATGCCAACATGCTAACATTGAGACAGACACCTGCCGGTGACACCAAATCAATAGTCCTTATTGTCTGGATACAATGAATGTGTTAACCAAAATCTGTTGAATTATTTAAGTCAGTACCAAAGTATTGTGCTCACTCAATATAGAACGATTATATATTCACACTGAACTCTGTCCTGCTGATTTACTTTTGGCACTCCACCATCATTTGGTCCAAATTTCCATGTGACTAATACTCACTTATGGCCAAATACTTGATGTGTTTGTGTTTGTGTTTGTGCTACTTTACAAACTGAGATGGTGAACATGGCAAACATGATACCCTCTAAACCTCAGCACGCTGATGCTAACACTTCACTCAAAGCACCACCGTGCTAAAGCGATAAGTCCTGAATGAATGGAGTATAAAGGTGGACTCTTTTATTTCAATACTTCATATTTTTAAGTGTTTTAACTCGACCCCCGTTTTCCACCAAAGTTGGGACGCTGTGTAAAATGTAAATTAAAAACAGGAAGCAATGATCTGCAAATCATGTAAACCTGTATTTAGTTGAAAATAGACCAAAGACAACATATTAAATGTTGAAACTGAGAAATGTTATAGTTTTATGAGAAATATGTGCTCATTTTGTATTTGATGCCAGCAAAACGTCTCAAAAAAGTATTATTTTGTCCCGTCAACTATTAGAACCTCAGACGTCCTGGTTCGCACCTGATTTGTCATCTTTCTTGTTTTTTTTCTGTTATTTATTTATTGATTTGGATCGTTCACTTTCAGAAACATTGTTATTATACCATATTATTATTAGTTTTTTACTTTCATTTAAACATTGTTCATAGATTTTTTTTTTTCCTTTTTTTTTTACATTCACTTCTTACGCGATAAATCAGTTTGATAGTGAAAGGCCATTACCACCCGTCGATGGTGACATTGGATAGTCCTTATATCCACGTACCAGAGATTGAACCGCAGTACGAACTGTTTTATGGGCTGTCAGCTGTCAGGCACCACGATGTGTCAAGCATCCACAAGCTCCATATGACCTGTAGCTGACCGTGACCTCTGACCTCCCAGTGGGTGGAGGGAGAGAAAGAGAACCTTTCCCTGCAGAAATCAATGAAGTAAAATATTAATGATCCTGCGGTCTTTGTTTTTACTGTTCACATCCCACTGCTGAGGACTTGCTGTGCTGTCTGCTGTTCTGGGAGCTAAACAATAACACACCTGGATGACTCACACTTTCGCACAAAATAGATATCGACTAGAAATGGGAAACAAAAAAAATCAAATCCACCCCAAAAGGGGAAGGATGACGCAGAAACTGGATTTTTGTGCAGCGACCCGGAGCAGCACTGGGGACACTCGTGATCGGATAGCTGAGTCATCCTGTGCTTGTTTGCTTAAGGTGACTCCCCGCACCGCCAGCCTGCACAGGCAAAGACCAACACACACACTGAGATGTTACCTCACAAACCTTCACAGCTGGGATCAAATCAAGACCGTAGAAATCCGAATGCAATGCGTGTTTGATCAGCGGCTGCTCGGCGGTTATGAAGGCAAATTCATCTGCAGAATATCTGATGAGTTTAATGTTGGAGACAGATTGAAAGTGACACTTTGGTGCTACAGGTTACAAGAGTCCAACCCTCATCAGGCTGTGTGTAACAGCTGGTTTGTCCCCTTACGGATATGTGATGGTTTCTATTCGGATTCACTAATTTCTCATTAAACTAGAATGTCTTCATTATAGTTTTAACAGCTTCGGATGATCCGCCTCTTTGTTCCAGACTGACATTTTTTTTTCTTTCGTGCTTCTCGGAAGATTGATTGTGATTGTGTGTCAACCTGAGGTGGACATTTTTGTATTTTAGAGAAATATCTTGACAACTATAAAAAAAAATGGGTTGCTTTGAAATTTGGTTCAGACATTGAAACCCAATGAAGATTACTCAACCCCCCCCCCCCCCCCCAGCAAGTCAAAGTCTTTATCCAGCACTTTGGTTTCTGATTGAAATACCTGCAGAAGCAAAGCCGTTCCCATCAGGCTCAGCTGTGTTTACTAAATGTTTGATTTGATTTCCCTATGTCAGATTTCGCTGACGTTTTCTCTAACAATCCCAACGTTAGTGGTTACATGTGTCCAAATACATTTGACAGAGATGCTAGCGCTGGCGTAGCTGTAGTTTACATAATGATAAGCATTTACTGACAATAGAAAAGCACTTTTTTTCTTTCTGACTCGATTCATTTTCTTCTTCCGTGCCAGATTGAAAAGAAAAGAACATTCTGTCTTTACAGCCTTTAAGCGATTTTTCCTCTGATGGCCATAGGCTACCAGTTAGCTTAAAAAAAAAAAAAAAAATGGAGATAGAGAAGAAGAGGGCTGTGTTTTTCCCCTAAATACTGTTTCCCCATCTGGATCGACATGTCAGTTCGCATTTGACTCTCCTTCTCTGCCCCAGCGAGCAGTGCTGACGGCTCACGGCATTCCACGTTCGGATGATAAATACAACACAGGACCATCCTCACTGCTCTACCTCTTTTTTTTTTTTATTTGGCTCCGGTTACTGCATCTTTTTTTTTTTTTTTTTGAAACGATGAGTCTCTCCTCTAACGCTTTTCCCTTGTCTCTTTCGGTTCACGGTGTTGTTGCAGTCCACCAGTTCCCCTCATGTGTATGCTGGTGCATGCGCACACTCGAAGGACCTCCCGCAACCCGCCTGTGGGATGGACCGCTGACACTGCGTCACCGAAACCGGCCTTCCTTGCTCTTGTTTAAAGCGTCGGTCACATGACTCGGCTTAATGACGGCCTCGCTTGTTACGGCGCGTGTGAAGTCTGCGCAAGGCAGCTCTGTCTCCTGGCAACATGCACCGGCCTGCTTACTCCGTGCTGCACCGTGACATGAATCACATCTCTGTGCTGATGTGTTCAGCTGCCGTTCTGGCCCGGTGGCAGCCCGGCTGTCTTGTCCGGAGTCACAACATGTCCTGAGCTTACTGTACCTTCTCCCGACCTCTTCCTTACCCGTCACGTCCCTCCCTGCCTCCATCTCAATCTCCAGCTCGCCTCCTCTCCTCTTCTTCTCACTCTGTGTCTCTCCGTCTCTCTCTCTCTCTCTCTCTCTCTGCCATGTCTCAATGAAAGACCTCCCAACGTTTTTCTCCTCGTGGTTCCTCTTTTACTCAGTCAGTAGAAGAGGAGGGCATGCTGCGTTTATCAAATACGATCAATAGACAACCAGAATTCATCATAAGCCAACTGTATATCCACACGTCAGCTGGTGCTTTTAATAGTTCCGTCACATAATGTTTGACCTTCCACATTAGCTGCAAGCCCAGCCATAATTATTATTATTTTTTTAATTATTATTATTGGAGAAAAAAAAAAAAAGACTTTATCAGGTTTTGATTAACAGCTTTGTATTTATAAACCGCTGTTGTCTCAATCAGAGTGGAGATAGTGAATTTTGTAATGTGCCGGAGTAAAGTTAGTTCATCTCCCTGAAAGCTTCTTACTGTAACAAGCTTGCGTGTTTGTTGTGGTTCCCATTCAGTGCTCCGAAAGATTTGTCAACACAGCTTCCTCTGACTGAATTAGGAACAGTTGTCTCACCTGGATCAGCGGTTCTCTTTAACTCTCTTAAAAGCGTTCATGTTCACCAGGCTACTGCAGTATTTACTTGTGTTATGTTGCTCTGAGTGCTGAGCCATATGTGTGCCAACAGTTCATTTGTATTGTTTACAATTTTTTTTTTTTTTTTTTTTAAACTCCCATAAAATAAACTTTGTAGTTGGTTCTGTCTGTATATGTCGTCATATATTAAAGTTGAATGTGAATATCACTTTCCTCTTGTGCTTGTGTCTCTGCCGTCCTATCTGCTCCTTCGTTCTTCTTCCTGGTGAGCTCCCTCCCCCCTCTAAAGCTATTCAAATGGCACACTGCAGGATAATCCCTCAGCCTCTGAGACGTGCTGGTTTGGTCAGACATATCGTCCTCTCTTGGTTCACTTTGGCCACAGAGGTCAACGCTTCAAAAATATAATTTGGCAACACATCTTTTATCAAACTGAAAAGGACATACTTGGACTTTAAATCCGTTCATTTTTCAAAAACGTCGTTTGTTTTAAGGAATTGTGTTTGATTTAAACTTTTCAGGGTTTGTTTTTCTTTTTTTACTTTGCAATGATGGAGCCAACTGTGGTAAGTGAATGTGCAGAATAATGGTAACTAACAAATGTGCAAGAGTTTGGATCGTAATAGTAGTTTGGTATGTCAGTCTGAGGGACCAACACTTCCTCTGCAATCACAACAGGCTCCTAAAAGATTTAAGATTACAAAAGAGATTGCTTTGACAGGGAGTGTTTTGCACAGTGAGTGGGTTGTAAGTGGTTTCAAATTGAAAGATGAATCCAAATGAATAAGTGGTTCTTGCACAGACCAGCTGTTATTTTAACATTTGTTTCTGCATGTGATATTTTGAGTGTTACCCTTGATTATGTGCAGGCCTGTTTCATTGTTCCCTACCGTCTATGCCAAACTTATTGTACTACTCGCCAACTAAAGTCAGAAACAGTATTCTGTCTTTACTGTGACTTTCTCACCACATAATACCCAGGGGAATGGGAGGTGTGTTCACAGTCATTGAAGTGGATTGACCTCAATAACTGTGGTGTAAGCCCCTCTCCAGAATGCTGATGACTCCCACCCCCAAACTTTATCTATGTCGTGGGACACACAACACACTCCCACTGTGGAACTAAAACTGTGAAATTTTCTATGATGCATTCTCTCTCTGATGACCCGGTTAGCTCGGGCTGATGACATTTATGGCCACATTGTCCTTAGAAAGAAGAAGCTGTGTGTCAATAAGGAGGTCAGACCTTTTCTTTAATTAGATTATCTGTCTAAGAAAATGTTGGACACGCTCTCAAGGAATTACTTGTCCAATCCAAATGCTTCCTAACCATCAACATTGTGTTATATTGGTCCAAGTGTGGGAGTTTTGACTAAACTGGGCTTATGGCCTGCATTAGTTTTGTTATGAGATGGGATTCTGGCATTGTGCCACAGCTTAAATGGCTTTGATGCCACTAGGTATTGTGGTCATGGACACTGGAGCTTATTGGATGATTTGACTGATGAACAGATTACTGGACCAATGGCGTTTGTGGGTTGCTGGGATTAAGAAATGCTACTTTAGGGCTGCTTAGCTTCCTTGCTTGATGGGGCTGTCTTGCATCATATAGTTGACTATTTACATTGCATGGATTGCACTGTTTTAAAAAAAAAAGGGGAAAAAAAGCATGTTTCGATAAGCATGTCAGAGATTGAGAGGCCAGTGGTTTTTAAGTGGGGCTTCAGTTTTCTTATTTGCAAAATATTTGCATGACATGGACACGAGTCCCTACAAAAGAGTAAAATAAGTCATCTGCGTCTTCAACTTGATTCCAACTTCACACATGCACGTACACGTAAACAGATACAGCCAAGTATTAAATTAGGATTTTCAATTACTCATACAAAAAGTACACATTAGATGCGCACCACTTGAACCATCATGCTCAGAGTTAAACGAGAAGACCACCAGATATGAAGCTAAAAACCAGCAGCATGTTAGATTTGCTTCGTACAAAAGCGAGACGACCACAGATTGTCATTTCTACACTTGGGATTTGGGACAGTTTAAACAAGTTAAAAGGTGTTGAAGTTACCATCTCTCAGATCTGTTTTGTTCTCTTTGTGGCACTATTTTGTCCATAAGCTTTCCCAGAAAATGTTATCACCCAACTAGTTCAGGTTGTAATACTGCAAATGGAAGGGCCTTCATTAGTGGGTCACCGTCTCAGTCACCAATGTGTTACCTTATTCATAGATAAAGACTCAACAGACATTTATATATATGAAAAGATTATTACTTTAAGTAACAAGCTTTAGATGTGCTGGTAGTTGGATTTTCTTTTTTTTTTTTCTTTTTTTCCCCCCAGCCTAGGCCACATTCAGTTTATGCTAAACTAAGCTGATTTTAGGCCATGAGCTGTAGCTTCATGTTTAAGATATAGATTGGGAGTATTATCAATCTACTACTTTAGAAAATCTTCTATTTTCTAAAGACACCCTCTGAAAGCGAGGAAAAGTCAGGGGATTATGAAGGATTGCATTCATTTCCTCAGCAGAGGTCAGTGAGGCAATGTGAGCCTCTTCGTTGTCATGAATTGTGTTCAGTGACACCGGATACTGTTGACATCCATTCTAAAATACTGAATGGTTCTTTAAGTTGTGCGGCAGGTAGTGAGCGTGGCTGACACGGCTTCTCAGTGTCACATGGATGGGCAGAAAGAGGTCGTGTGCCCATTTCCAAGAAGAGAGTAAATGAGGGTGTTTTCCTGCTGATGTGGAGTCTCGCATTGTGTGGATGATGCTGCAAGGTGTGCATGGTCAAAGTGGGCTTTTAAATCACCAAAAAATGTCAGTCAAAATGTAATAGATGATGCAAAATATTGGTTGCAGTATGTATGATTAGTAATGATACACTTTAGATCTGGTGTTCTGCATTAGGACATAATTCGTCTTTGATTCAGTAAAAGCTCCAGTGTTCTACTGTCCCGGCATAAAATGCTGTTTTTCCTCACAGGACTTGCAGTACATGCGGTTGTCAGTTGGATCAAACCGTGTAGCTCAGACAGCAAATATAGCATCTTTTTTTCTCTGAGCCTTGAAGCTTTCTCTTGAGAAAAAAAAAAGATGAATAATGTGAAAAATATTTTGCAGCTGATCTCAAGTGGCTCAAGTTGTCTCTTATTCAGTCTCTGAGAGTAAAATGTTTAACTCATGAAACAGGTCTTTTGTATTTTGCACCAGCAGAGTGTACTCTCATTAACAGTCTGTGAATAAAAGCCATGTTAAGAGACAGCGGGTGATACTAACCGAGGGCTTTGGTAGAATACAGCTTGGTTGAATTAGTCTATGTTCTGTAGAGACACTGGACTAGATTGCCTGCTCTCCAGCTGCAACCACAACCAATCACAAAGAGGTACAAATGTTCTCTTGATGATGTTTTGATGAGTAGACCCCCTGTTAAAACATCAAGCATGTTGCAGGACTAAAAATACGTTCCCTGTCTGAGCTGACCTTGTAGTTCCAACGCTCTCATTTTTCTCACAAGGACAATTAGGCTGTTATGTTGTGTATAAAGAAAGTGAGGTCGGGCCGGTTCAAGTTGAGACTGATGCAGAAAGCTACTTTTCATGAGTCATTCCAGGGATGAAGGATGTTGCAGGAATTAATTTGTACTTGACTGCAGAAGGAGGTTGAAGGATGAGGCATGAAGGGCCGCAGCATTATTTGCACAAAATACTCCCTGCGATACAGACGGCTACAGAGTGCTGACTCAGTTTATAATCTGAAATGGCCACGAGTCATCCTTCATATGCGCTGACCTCTATCTAGCACGCTTAAGCAACTCTTAATTTAGTCTGTGCATACTAAGAATCATTGAATTACACGCTTTTCTTAAGAACAATTTGCACCTTATCATTTTAATTAAAAACATCAATAGTGTTAAACGTTGCATTTGCAGTGGTGGACTGTGTTCAGTGCTACATAATAACAACAATCCCCTGGAATTATAAAGAACAAGAAGCCATGTCCAGCCAGCCTCATTATTATTACACACTATGCTATGAATTTTATTGTCATACTGTCTGTTGCTGTGGGATGAAGAGCTCTCCGTCAAAGGGAAGGCATTAGTCATGAGCGCAAAATGGATTAAGCTTCAAACGGGAGTTCAATACCAATATCGCGGCTCGCAGTCTCTTCTGTTTTCACCCTGGTGGTATGATATCGAACACGTCAAACAAATAAATATAAATCACTTTAAACGCTTGAGGAAACCCAGAAGGGACTGAGTCCTGCAGGCTGTACCAGGTAACTGGCGAACTAAGCTTGTTTATCTGGTTTCAATGTGTTTGTTTTCTGTGCTATTTGGAGGCAGCAATTACACGACTGTGTTTACACTCAAGGTGCATTTCTGGGCAGCTGAGCGTTGTAACTATGCACGTGTGCTGTGTGTGTTGTTCAAATATCTCTTAGCTGTAATATGTCAGAAGAATGAGAGTTTTCACTGTGCAAAGATTTCGGGTCAGAGCTGTGTGATGCTCCACTCTCTCTGGTGCCTTTTCTAGGACACACCAATATAAGATGCCCCCTCTCATTCCTCGGGGCACGGCGATATGTGCATGTCGGAGGAGACTATTTTTATCTCATTATTATAAATGTCTCAAATAGAAACCCTCACACTGAAAGGTTCCCTCCAGTTACACAGAGGCCAGCTCGGCCATCTTTCTCCACTAACGTCTGCTCATGCTCACTGTACTGCTTTGTTTGTGTAATTATGTGATGTTACTGTCTCACATTGTTATTGTGTTCGTGTCTTTCAGTGCATGAGGAACCCAGCTCTGCTGCAGAGGACAGGTTTAGTCTTTAGCGTTCTTTGCCACATCCAGGAAAATGTCTGGCTCCTACGATGAATTTGCAGGTGCTGACGACACCATGGACAGCTTCTGGGAGGTAAAGAGACACCGTCACGTCTGTTCTGACGGGCTTTCAGCCTGCAACACAACCACTCACCCTCTCCTGGTTTTCTATTGATTCGGCACCAGGAAATCAAGTCACCACTGAAACCATGAAATTGAGATCATGGTTATTCTTAGAAGTCCTAAAAACTAAATTTGGCTCAAAAGTCGCAATGAAGCTGCTTGATAACCCAAGTTTCAAGGCACATGGTTACTTCTGTTGATAGTTTGAAAGCGTAGCTTCATACTTTCATACTTTAAAAGAGGATTTGATGCTTGCTGTTGTCTTGTGAAGAGTTAGTTGCGAATATATAGATAACACTCACACATCTGTCCATTAGATATCTTTTCATTTTTTTATTTTCTCTTTAGTTTTTGCACATATTTAACTTGTTCCTTCGTGAGCTTTAGAGGTGCTGGTAGACAGATTTTGTTGGGGTTAGGGTTACCGGACCAATTTTTGTTATAACAGTAACAGTATTTTTAATCACAGTGCTAAAAATATAGGTACATTTAATGAAAGTAAACAAAGTATAAGGCAAAGCAAGTTAAGTTCATTCATATAGCAACTGTTAAACAACAAGGCAATTCAAAGTATCGTACATAAAGTAGAAGGGAACTCATCAAGACAAGCTGTAAAAGAAACAAAATCAAGATTTATAAAATACATAAATATGACTTGAAATTTTTTTTTAAATAGAAAATGAAAATAAGTTTAATACAACAGATAAAGCAGGTGAATAAAAGTAACTGTGCAGATAACGCAGTGCAAGTCATAAACTGATAGTCCCATAATAAAAGTATAAACATTTATATTTTATTATTACATATTGGACACTTAGTTTTTGAATGGAATAGTGGTTTGACACATGTCACAAAAAACGTAACAAAAAAAAGTGAGGCTATTAATATATATCATTATTCTTAAAAAGTACATGCATGTTTACATAACAAAAAGGGAAAAGGATTTCTGAGACTGAGTTTCCATTTTTATCTGAAACTCTTTGCTATAAACAAAATACGATGTACTGTGCATATGTTTAGGAAATTATCAGTTTTTCTTTGGTGCCACTTCCTTAATAAATGCTGTATTTTACTTTGTTAAAGATAGAACCAAACGTTAACCAGCGGCAAATACTTCAACAATCCTTTCTTATTTAATTGGAGGTCACGTTTGTTTTTATCAGTGTACGTATTGTAAATCCTATTTGTGTCTTCATCACAACAAATATAAACATTATTATACAAGCTTTGTCCATCTTCACTTGTTGAATACAATGTGTGTCTGTTCTCACGTCATGGGGGCATAAATCCGTCACACAGCCACATTGTGGATATCAGACCTTCTTTTAGGGACTAAAAAACAATTAAGTTTTCGTGTTAACTGTTTATTTAAGTTTGGTGAAACATTCAGGTGAAGGTAAGTCTGCAGAAAATGAATGTAAGGAAATGTCCTTTGAAGTGACACAACTGTGTGTGTGTGTGTGTGCGCGTGCGTGCGTGTGAATGCGTGCGTGTGTGTGTTTACACATTTTAAACCCAACAAATTAGTGATAATGAATTCCCTCAGTACAGAGTCTTCTTTGTATCGTGGCTGTTATCCACGGACACTCAGACAAAGAGCCTCAGTCATCAGCCGCTCTGAGGCAGCCTTTCACCACATGCACCTGCCTATAGCATCTGTAACACTAGCAACACAGCTGAGGTCAGCTCATGGTTTATTAATGCCAGAAAAATGCTTTATTTTCAGGTTTGGTCATCAGAAAGGCTTGCAATTTATAAGCAAAGCGATATTTAGAGCTACTGTGCAGACACAACAGCTCAGGTGTGTTTTCATGCGTACAGCCAGTCCACCTACGTGTTGTTGTTGGTGTGACTTGGCAATCTGTTACACAGGACAAAACTCATACCGTTAAACACCTGTCTCGCAGCCTCCCTGCAGCTTCCATCTCAAACAGTAACCACACATGCATGCTCTCGTGTCAGGACCAATCACAGCGCAGCTCTGCAGCCTGCAGCCTGCAAACATGCCATACGGGCTCTCCGTGAGATGTGTCTGTATGATGCCGTATACGACGATATGTATTTGCAGCCTATATGCACACACAGTCTGTGGTATTTCTGTCTCTTCCTCATCATCTTTCCCTGAGAATCTGTCTGACTGCATTACACCACTCAAGAGGATTAAAGCAGCCTCAGTTTGTGCATGTACACACTTACACACACACACACAGACATTCGTGTACACACACAAATACAAGCCCATGTCATTGCATAACTACACATGCACAGGCACGAGTAAACCCCCCCTCACTACCCTCCCTTCATCATGCACCATGAGCTCACGCCCCCTGCAGGCACCAAAGAGGCGGAGCCACACCGCCTGACACTGCTGTTTTAAGGAAGTCTCACTTAAGGTGGCGAGATATAAAAAACAAATGCAGTAAAATGATTCTGACAGAAAAAAAATCAATACCACAACGTTTACTTGAGTAGGATAATAAAAATGTAGCCTTGATATCTTTATTCTCAAAATGAGGTTGACTGGAGCTGGTTAGATTTCAAATGTGCATATATAGATGCAAATAGCATGTTTTAAATTGCAGATAATTGAGAAAGCAGTAACAGGATTGTTTAACAATACCACAGTTGCAATAAATCTTTCTTTCATGAAAGTTATCATGTTTAGTCTTTGTTGGAACTGTTTCAAAGAGGCATTGATTCAACTTTATGGTCTTTGTGGAGGATGTAGTTTGTGGTGCTGCTGAGCTGTACTGCTTCTATGCCTACTCTCATTGGTATAAAACGTGTACCAACAGTTATAAACTTACATTTTACTCCCTTCTGTATTGGATCTATTTTAACTATGTCCTTGTTAGTTTCAAATGATCTCTCCCTTATACAAATGCAGACACAGAGACATTTTTTTTTTTTTAAATCAATAATGATTTTTGATGAACCACTCACTAGTTTGAAATAAAACATGTTCCCACATGAAAGAGCAGGAAATCAGCTCATACCTTGATTGTACCAGCTTCAAACTTCTAACTGCAAGTAGCATTCAGATTTAAAAACTGATAGAGAAGAATAAACCATAATTTAATTTAGCCCTCTATTTATAATGTAGAAATTGTGTTAAAATAGAAATATTACTGTAATTTGGTTTCCTCTGAGGACGATTTTCTAATCAATGCTGGCCCCACAGCTTAAGATAAATGGGTCTATTTTGGGCAACAACAACAATCCGTCTCCATGTTGGTTTTGTTCTGGAGTTACACATGATCAGAAATCCTTTGAATTCTACTCTGAAATAATAATTTAATATAAAGTGTGAGGTCCTGTGTGCATTGTTGTGATTAAAATATTTGTTTTAAAAACTGTTAAATTTGTCATTACGCTTGTTGTCTCCCATGTTTTAAAATTGGTTAAGATTTGAAAATCCTGTAGTGTGTGCCGGGCATAACCTCCATAAAGTAGCCTATTATTTAAATCGGCCTATTTTACTGAAAATATTTTACTCCTTATGTATTATTATGGGACTCCTAAAATCATTCTTGTAATTGCTGTAGCTATTACACTCAATACATTACCATTAAAACTGCAGGTGATTATTCAGTCAAACTGACATTACATTCAAACTGCTTGTATTTTCGCAGTAAATAGAAAGTGCTCTTTAGGGGCCATCCTCTTACCGTACACATCCCAAAGCATACAGCATACAATGTTTTATTTTTCCTCTGTGATATGTGTACAGGCCGATAAGTTGCGAGTCTTTTCATTGGCCTCTCTCTATCCTCAGGTGGGGAACTACAAACGTGCGGTCAAGAGATTTGATGACGGCCATCGGCTCTGCAATGATCTCATGGGCTGCCTGCAGGAACGTGCCAAGATAGAAAAAGCCTACGGTGATCAGCTAACTGCCTGGTCCAAGAGATGGAGACAGCTCATTGAGAAAGGTCAGCATTTTAAGAAGGGTCAATAACAACAAACAGCTTAACAAATGAATGTATCTAACACTGACTTTCAAGTTGCCAAATCTCCATTTGCACAGTTTGATGTTTGTTGTATGGTAATAACTGAATCGAGCAATATTGCCTTGAATTATTTATTAGGAATGAATCACTTTGTCTGACTCGCAGGCCCACAGTACGGCTCCGTGGAGAGAGCCTGGCTGGGCGTGATGACCGAGGCAGAGAAAGTTAGCGAGCTGCACCAAGACGTGAAGAACAACCTGATGAACGAAGACGTCGAGAAAGTGAAGAACTGGCAGAAGGAGGCGTATCATAAGCAAATTATTGGAGGCTTCAAAGAGGCCAAAGAGGCAGAAGAAGGCTTCAAGAAGGCTCAGAAACCATGGGCCAAAAAACTGAAGGAGGTGAGGGGAATAAGCACAAATTTAGTCGTCCTGTTTGTCCTTGGAGGACAGCTTTATTCAGTAGGGAAAATGAAATGAGCTGTTTACTGGCTCTTTCTGTTTCAGTCACATCGATATTATAATCACTCCTCACTCATCTCACACTATTTTAAACCTTGAACTTCAATTCCTGATAAGAATAGAGTACGGAAAGAAAAATGCAACACAAGAAATAACATCCTTGCTGTCCTTAGATGTAGTTTTAGTCACAGTTTAATAGGAGAGGACCCAAATCCACAATACAGAGGCAGGAGGTAAACAACGAACTGTACTTACCAGGGCTTGAGTAGTAGAACACAGAGAAGAGCAGAGGCTCAAGAACAAACACAGACTAATAAGAGTTATCCATGAGGGTGTTGACTTAATAATCCAGCAACTAAGAGTGACTGAAGGGGAGTTTATACACTGACCGGGTGATTACTGAGTGACTGCGGCTCAAACAGAGACACAGGACCACATGTGACACGGGAAGCAAGTCAAAAAACAAAGCTAGACCAAAACAAGAACCATTTTAATGCTTTTTCCAATCACTTTTTAACATTTAAGATGAAATTCACCATGTGTCTATAATACTGGACACAGTTAAAGCGGAAATAATGAATATTTTCGCAAAACTCATAAATAACAACGTGGCAACAATGTGAAAGGGGTTGCTCATCGTGATGGATCATCAGGGAGTTGTCACCTGAATTACTAGCGTCCCTTGCTTTACAGAGCTTTATAGCGAGTTTTAACTCGTTTTTTATCCATCCATCCAACAGCTTTACTGTTCTGGGTCACTGTCTTTACTCTCATGGTGTCATTTTTTTTTTTTATTGCAGCAGGGAGCTACTATCAGGGAAAAAGCCCTAAAATCCCACTGTACACCGCCTGCTCAGCACCAAACAGCAGACAGCCACAGTTTGTGACTAGCTGGTGAACACAGCGGACCGTTTTGCAGCTAAATAGTCTGGTATTACAGAGATAAAAGGGAGTAAATATTGGACTTGTGAACAGCAGTGTGGTCGGCTGTTCCAATGATTTAATCTATGGAGTAATCGTGGAGTTGCTTCATGAGATTGTGTTTCGTTGGTGGTTATAGTTGCACATTTCCTGATTCAAATCTATAACTGAATTTGATTGCCGTCCATTTCCATGTAATATTTAAAGCAGAAACTTTTTGAGACAACAGTTTGTCTCTAATTAAGTCCTGATGCCCAACTTAGGAAGACACTTTAGTGATATTACTGCCTGAACGTCAATAAAAAAGCACCGTGTTCAAAGTTCACTTTTCACATTAATTGACCCTTTAGAAGATCTATTTATGATCCATACTATTATGAAGGTGAGCTCTCTACTGAAGAACTGAGGTTCCAGTAGATACAGGTGTGACTGGCTTTTCTGGACTCTCCACAAACGAAGATGAATTCCTTCCCTGTGCATTGATACTGAAAAACAAAGATATTCGGTCACAAATCCGATCATCCACCAGTGATTTGGAGCATCACTCAGTTTGATCTTTTAAAAATTTGTCTCTCTTCCTGGATGTAAGTGCACGACATTATAAAGTGATTGCATTAAAATAAGGTCATTCCTATTTTGAGATGAGTAATTGAGACTTCATTGTGTTCCGTTTGTCAAATTAGATCATGTGATATCTGATACTGACAGCGCCTGTGTTTGGACATGCAGATGGAGACAGCTAAGAAAGGATACCACATGGCCTGCAAGGAGGAGAAGCTGGCTGCGGCCCGAGAGGCCAACGGCAAGACCGAGGCTTCTGTCACACCCGACCAGCAGAAGAAACTCCACGAGAAAGTGGACAAATGCAAACAGGACATGCAGAAGGTGAAAAGCTTAAAGTCTTTAAGTTTGTTTAGTTTGAGGCGAGAAGAAAAACAACGAGGTTTTCTGTTCAGGCATGTCTGATGAAGAACAGATCAACACCCGCAAACATACTTCCACACCGATATGCACCCACAACACATTCTAATACTTGCTTTTGGACAAATGCGTTTGTACATTTGTCAATAGAGGTAAGACATGTTTGTATTCAAACAGTCCACATAGTACCTTATCTCCCTACTCCAGGCTCTTTCTCACAGCTACTGCATATTGGCAGGGTTTTAAATAGCTATTGATCAGACTAATTGATCAGGCTTTGACAAATTCTTATCTAAAAGAACAGTATAATATGTAATGTTACGATAGACGCCTGCAGTGTGAAGGAAAATGTGGGTTTTTGTATTTTAGATGAGATATTTATGTTTATGTGAAAAGATTTTTGCTTTTACAACATAATCATGATACAGTATGTTGTCCCACCTTTCAGAGAGCTTATTTAATGTTGCTGGAGAATAAAAAAAATCTGCAATCAAGTTTTATACCGCGATACATATGAAAGTTAAAATTTAAATAATAAAGAACTGGTTTATTTTCCATCAATACTTCAGGTATAAATGTGTTTTCTCAAATGTGTTTCAGGCTAAAGAAAAGTATGAGAAGTCTCTGGAGGAGCTGAACAAATGCACTCCGCAGTACATGGAGAGCATGGAGCAGGTGTTTGACCAGTGCCAGCAGCACGAAGTCAAGAGGCTGACCTTCCTCAAGGAGGCCTTGCTGGACATCAAACGCCATCTTAACCTCACCGAGAACCCAAGGTTGGTGTGGGGGAGGGAGGGAGGGAAGGAGAGGAGAGGAGTTTTATTTAGGTTTGATAGATCGTCTCTTCTTCTTCCACAAATCTTACCTCTGTGGTTTGGTTTATTTAGACTTTTTAGTTTTCCTCTCGTGCATGTAAAATTTCAGTCTGTGAAATGATATAGAACGTAATATCCTTTGCTCAGTGGGTACATGAAACATAGGTAATGTCTTACTTGAGCAGGATTGCATGCTTTTAATCTAAAATAGTCACACTCCAAACAAATCTATGACAGATTAGTTTGATTTGTCTCGTGTCGCATTCAGCACAGTTCACTTCGAATAGAACGATCTCAGTAAACGTCTCCACCAGGCATGTATTTCTCATTAGTGTTGAGACTCACAGCACTAATTAATTGAAGATTCAGTGAGTGGCGTTTCTGCCAAACTGAATTTTGTTCACAGTGACTGTTCTGTATATTCTGGGCTGTTTTTAACCTGCATATAACAAACAAAACCACGGCAAAGTGATTTTCAGGCTCTGTAAACAAGCCTGTCAACTTCAGTTGTCATCAATTACTGAGGCTTCTCTATGTTTTAGAGGATCGCGCTGTAGTTCATCCTGACTGGTTTGATCACTCACCTTTGATTTATTCAATCCTTTTCACACTTCGCCTTTACTAAGCGTGTCGCACATTTGTGTTTTCTTAAATGACTGGGAAATATTGTTTGTTAATTCCTGCAACTATAATGACTATTAATGCTAAAACCAAAATTCATACTCTGAAACCTGCTTTAGTTTCATGAGCTAAAGTCAAAGTCTAAGAATGTGACTCACAATAAAGTCGGCAAGAATTAGTTTCTCTTGTTAAATATAGTAACATCAATTGAATTTAAATATGGACTAATTAAATTGGCTTTTATATTCTTCCAGCACCACTAGACAAAACTACAGAGAGGGTGCCCTGTTAAACATTACAGTAAAATGGTTGGCCAAAATCAATTTATGAAACATTTAAATTATTCAATTGAATTTTCCGATTTTAAAAATGTGCTGTAGCTCGCCACTTTAATCAAACACAGCATCCATCAGGTTACTGCTTTGGACTAAATCTATGAATGATTTTGTACTCCTTCTTAGTTTTATTAGGGCCCGAGCACCGATGGTGCGAAAGCCCTATTGTTCTTCAAGGAATTATTATTCCGTGTTATTATTCTCCATAAGCATTTTTGGAGGCTTTATCATAATCAAAAACTCATGAAAGTTGGTACGCGGGTCTCTCCTGCCAAAGAATTTTCGTATTTTAGTGGAGTCGTGAATGGGGGTGGCCAAATGGCTCGCTAGCGCCCCCTAAACAGATACCCCGGCGGCTACATTTACCATATGGTACCATATGTCATGGTTCACTGTGAGCGAATCCCTCTAAGAGTAAGCCACACGGTTTCGGGTTTGCGTTGTAAATGCAGTCATACTAATACCAAACCAAAGGTCAACAACAATACAAAACAAAAACCTAATACAAAAACTCAAATAGAAATCAATAACAAAAAATAAAGGGTGTCTAAATCTTCTTGGATTTCTGTCCAAACTACCACAAATTTTATCCCCCAAAATCCCATTAATAAATTTGAATGCAATAGTATGAACTTTTTTTTTTTTTATCATATTTCAGACGACATGCTATAGTGTGACGCAGTGGTTAGAGCAGTTGCCTCAGTGAGAAGTAACTGGGTTCGATCCCCACTTGAGGCATGCATGTCAGTTCAGAAAAAGGTCATACTGCAAAAAGTGATAAAAAAAAAAAAAAGAAGTCATACTATAGCATGTTGTCCAAAAAGTGACCCAAAATTTATTTTTGTATATAGTATATAGTATATAGCATAGCTGGGGCGATGCGGCTAAGTTTGATGTTTCGCCGTGACACAAGAAGTTGATGTTTAAGGTCAAACGATGCTCCAAATCTCAAAAAACTTTGCACACGCGTCAGGCACCAACTTTCATGAGTTTTTGAAGATGTTAAAGCCACCAAAAAAAGGTAATTTTTTTTTTAAGAAGAATAAGGAACGAGATAGAGAAAAAAAAATTAAAACTGCAAGCGAGAATATGCGGGCCCTCGCACGCTGCACGTCGGGGATCCCTGACGAGGGCCCGCATATCACTGCTTGCAGTTTTAATTTACTGTGTTGTTTTATATGTATATATAAACGTTTCCAGACGTTTCCAGATGTGTTCTTTTTTGTTTGTTTTTTTGTCTCATTAGTTGAATTGTTAAAGGGAACTCCCTGTGTACAGTTTGTTTTATGCCTGGAGCATTTTGTATGCTATATGTGGCCTATATACACATAGGGTTTACCCTGCATGTAGGGGATTTAAACTACAAGGTGAATCTGCAAACTGCAGTGATTTTGGAAAATTGTGGCAACTTAAACACTAACATCCCAATAAAAGACTGGACCATTCAGGCCAAATACTTCAGCAGCTTAGAGCTCCAGCTTCAGCAAAAAATTCAGGGCGACACTTCAGCCTAGTCATGACCCAACATCGGATCTCTCACAACCCAGAATTTGAACGACACTCTAGGATCTGTTGCCAAATTGGCAGCGTCGCCCAGGTCCCTTCTGGCACTTTCATTGTCACTATTTGTTCCATTTTGCTCTCCTCAGCTATGCCACAATATACAGAGAACTGGAGCGCACGATCCTGGCTGCAAATACACAAGAGGACCTGAAGTGGTTCAGCAACAACCACGGCCCAGAGATGCACATGAACTGGCCTGCATTTGAGGTACAACATCAAACCTACACACAACAATATGTGTGTGAAACCTCTCTTTTGCTTTATCTACTTTTCTTCATTCTGTTTTCATGTTTTTTGGTTGTTGTTTTTTCACTCTGCGGAACAGGAGTACAACCCAGACGCAGCCGCTGCTCCTCCAAAGAAGAAGAAGCCAGACGGAGCCCCACCCACTCCAAGCACCGACCATGTGGCTCCACCTGGTGACCGTAGCAGGTCAGTTCAGGGAGTCTGTTTACAATCACGACAATCACATCAATCACATGAAAACGCACACAGCGTAATTATGAAATTGAATAAAATCGAACAATACAAATTTAAGGTGTGACTTAAATTTCTTTAGATTTAATGTTAAGTTTACTTAATTATATATTTTGGTTGCTGTCAACAAATATCATTTAAAGACCAAAACCGTCGGTGTATTAATCTGTCTTTAAGTGTTTTCAGACTTTTTTAGCACTTAACCTCAAGCTAAGACACAACATTTTAACAACAAGATTAAACAGAGCATGTGTCAACTATTTTAAGCTTCAGACTTGGTGCTTTAGTGACTATTTATGGCAGCAGGATGTAGCACGCCAGAGGAACTGAAAACAAACTGATGCCCATGTGCATCGAGATAAAAGTCAGTGGAACAGCGTGGCTCATTTACATGTTACTAGTAGTTTCTGGACAGATTTGAACTTCTGCGGAAAAGACAAACATGCTTCAAAGATACTTTATTTACGATAACTGACCTCCTCATGAGATTTGTTATTCATGTTAAACTAAAATGTCTGTGCTCATCTGTTTTGGGGTCATTTAACGTCAACGCTCCCCCTGCGTTCTCTCTCTCCTCCAGTGTAAGCAGCTATGAGAAGAACCAAGCTTATTCGACTGAGTGGTCTGATGATGAGCAGCCCGCTGCGAGCTCCGGCAACGAGAACGGTGGGAACGGGAATTCATTCGAAGAGGATTCCAGCATTGGGAAAGCCGTCCGAGTGCGCGCTCTGTATGATTATGATGGCCAGGAACAAGATGAGCTCTCCTTTAAAGCAGGTAATTATCCTCAATCAGACAACACTGGTTATACGCTTTTGTTGTCATGTGACTTAAGCATTTGTTATGGAGCCAGGACATTTAAGAGGAAATGCTGCAGCATATGATGCGGGTGGTCAAAAAGCAGCAACTCTGTCCTTATTTCTATAGTAAAGCTCTCTTCCCCTACAGAGGATAGCAGTGATTAGTCAATAATTACCACATGGACAGCAAATTACAGGCACTTGCTATCAATTAACACAAACTCTTTGGGAGATGGTCAGAAAAGCAGCTTCAGAGCCTCACACAGGGACATGACTAACCATTTAAAGACAAGCTCCACACACACAAAAAAAAGCAATGAAAGAAGGGACAGCTGTTTATCGTCATCTCGTTTCCACATCTGTAACCATACATTTGGACATTAGACGTTTTTAAATAATCTTAGAGATACCTGGCAACGACCGGAGGCAGTTTTTAAACTCTTCTCACACCCGCGTGCAAACAAGAGTTTGAGAGGTTTTTTTGTTCTGTTTGAAAAAAGTCAAAGGTTCTCCGTGGAGGTTTCTTTTAAGCAAACGGAAGTTGTGTTGACATTTAAGTGCTACTCACCAAAATGCATTGTGGGTAATAATGAAGCCTAACAAACCTGCATTGTTTACATTAGTGTCATGTTGTCTGTATTTTGGGTAGTAGATTTGTAGTTGTAGTTACCTCATGGAGTTTACAAATGTTTTACAGGCTGATTATATTTTATTCTTAACTTCATAGCTGTACTGTAAATTTGACTTCTTTGGACATCAGGAATAAGAAAAGAAGGTGCTCCTGTATTTTCCAAGTAAAAAAAAAGTGAAGAACACTTTGAAACCGTATTTAAACGTACAGGATTTGAGCAGTTAAAGGAACAGTTTGTCCTTTTTGGGAAGTAAAAACTAAAACTCACTAATTAACATGTTGTGACTTGTTTCTGTACAAAATGCAAAGTGTAAAACAACAAGTTAAAGTTTTATGACCCAGATTATGTACTGAACTAGTTTTCCTGGCAACCTAATGGTTACAACAAGTTACACTGTTAGCATCCATGATGTTTAGCAATGCTGCTTGCTTACTTTTTCCTGTGGTCTTTATGCTAAGCTAAGCTAACCAGTTGCTGGCCTGTTATTATGCAAAATTGAGAGACATATCTTATATCAGCCTCAAAGCAAATGAAACTATATACCCAGATAATTAATTATTTCTTAAATTAAATGAATTAGGTATGAAAATACAGATGATTTCAATTCAAATTTCACTGGAGTGGGGGACACTATGATCTCAGTACTTTCAAATACTACAAAGAGATCACATCAGTAAATCTAGAGAGTATCCCATATAAATCAGCAGAAGCAGTTCTTCCAAATATCTCCTCTTAAGATTCAGATTTACATTCACTCTATGAAACATAATACTGTGTTGATATCAATCAATATATTAATGAGTGATATTTCCTCTGCAGGGGACGAACTGACCAAGACTGAGGATGAAGATGAGCAAGGCTGGTGTAGAGGTCGTTTGGACAGCGGCCGAGAGGGACTGTACCCGGCCAATTATGTCGAGGCAATCTAGTGACGTTACTGGACAAGGACATGCCATTGGAGGCAGCTTGAACTGTCCCGTCCAATTGCACCGCACATAGCCAGAGACTTAAGAGCAACACATCCCTTGCCCAACAGATGCGCCAAGCAGTCTTGCCTAAATAAAACTTAGTAACCTAAAAGACAATATATCAGTATAATATATTTTATCCAGCATTTGGGGTGGGTGGATTTACACATTTAAAACAGGAGCAGCAGTTATTCCAGTATATACACACTCAACTATAACATCGACACAGTGCAGGAACACATTGCTTCTCTGTGTGGCTGTGTTTAACATGTGATGCAGCTTATTTAAATTTGCAGTATGCTGCAGTCAGCTCTCTTGTGAAAATGGGAGGAGAATATAATCAGTTATACCCATTCAACAAAGATGAGCTTCTCTAATCTGCATTGTGTATATACAGTGTGATGCCATTTCGTGTAGCATTTTTAATGCTGTGTATGGTCAGTCATCAGTCTTACATCAGGAATGCTGTGTATTGTTAAAAGTACCACAGACACTATCCCCTCTCTTTTTTTTTTTCTTTTCTTTTTTTCTTTTTTTTTTGGTGTGATTTGGTCCAACCTCTTTTCCAGTGTGTGCAGTGCTCCGTGTTTTTAACTGTTTCTGAACTTGCATAGCAGCATGTGCTATGCAACAACTTGCATTCCCTGAATCCTGTAGCCTCGTTTAGGCTACGACTTGATGCAACACTTCAACTACAAATGCAGAGTTCACTTCTTTGCATCACATGCTTCCTTCTGGACATGCACGTGCTTCTGACTTCACGAGAGAAAGCTTGTTGATGAACTGATTTTACGTTTGTTTGTTTGTTTGTGTGTTTGTTTTGTTTTATTATGTTTTTCTTTGCATCACAAATCCTTTGACAATATCATCTTCATGCAAACCATGGAAAAGGATTTACAGTTTCTGCAGAAGCTTTCATTCTTGGTTCAGTAGCTAACAAGAAATACGAGTGATACATTCCCTCAGAGCGAAGTTGGATCAAGTCATCTTGGGGTTGCCACTGCAATATAAGAGGAGGGTTTTGAACAATGCCTGTGCCAGGGACTTTTCTTCCAGAGCGAAGGGCCAGTGGAGGCATATCGATGCGTTACTGTGCTACAGACTGTTGTCTGAAGACCGAATCATCTCCAACAGGACATGAATGTACTAGTGATTGGGCTTGAAAGAGGGCATGGTGTCTAAACACTGTTCTCCGCTGTCATTTAAAGCTCTACCTAGAAAACAGCACTAGTCATGTGGCCCGTTTCCCTGCTGAGCCAAAGAATGACCGAATACCATCAACTCTGTTTTCTCTCCATGCAATAATTTCACATGTCTCATGTGAAACAGCTTCAGAGAAGATCAACTTGTATTTGCTTCCCAGTCCACCCAAACTGTATTTGTCTGCTCACTGACACAGGAACTACATGTCACCGGTAGTGCATGTAAGATGACCCTTACACGATGCATTACATGGTTGTTTTCTTTAACTTGCTCCATAGAAACTAAATTTACAGCCGAAGTTGCGTTCGTCAAACGGTGATTAGTGAGTTATCTTGCTACGAGTTGCACCTAAATCTCTGATTAAACGGCAGAAATGCTTTTTATAACTTAGTTGTCCTGATGTTTTTAAATGTCACCAGACCAACAGCAGTCAGATGTGTTTAGCTCTGTGTCTGGAACAGGATTCGACAGGTTTGGGTCTCACACATGAGGAGAAACACATTACCAGCTCACAAGTTGTGTCTTAGAGTAAAGCTGTCCAGCATAGCAAAAAGGACTCCTGTCCTCAAACTGTCCCACATCCTCGATGCACGAATGCACACACATCCACACACATGCAAACACACATGCATTAGACACACGACATACACAGTACACGCAAGTTCAAACACATAATCCACATAACCAGGTTAATATTTTGGGGAAAAAAACATCTTCATCATCCAGTGTGTATGAGTTGTGTAAATGTAACAGAAAAAATGTTAAAAAAAAAAAAAAATGCAAGTGATTGACTATTAAGACAAAATGTAGTGTTATACATGTAAATGTGTTTCATTAAATAACAGCAATGGAAAGCATATTAAGTAATAGGTACCATATCGTATGAATTTTATTGCAATGGAATTGTCAGTGTATCATAAAAGCGTGACGTTATCCCACGCTGTCAGATTTGTATATGATGATGTAATTTAAAGATTATATTCTATTGTAACTGTACAACTGTGTTGAGTTGAAAATAAGACCTAACCATGTTGAGGCAGTAAAAAGGTGTAAATGTAAATGCTTTTTTATGTTGATCTCTTCCTTATGCACACAGGGGACAGCAGCTTATGTTGTGGAAACCCTATATTAGCGGTCTAGAAGATGTATGTTCATAGTTAGTGATGTACTTTTATCTCCTAACTGGTGTAGTGCCTGTTCATCTTGATGTAACAAGAAGTTCATTTAAATATGCATAAAGATGATTATGATCACAGATAATAATGAAGATAGTGATGAAAAACCCAAATCCAATTTGTTGTGATGGTGTCAATATTGCGATATTGGTTTGAGGGAAACAAGTTTGTTGAAAAAAAAACACAAAAAAAAAACAGGTAGTCTCTGTGTGTTTTTTGTGTTTGGACTGCACATGATTTTCACTGATTTATGAGACTATTACTTGTATTGCTTTATTATAGATTCTCGACATAAACCCAAAGATGGGCACATAAAAATACGTTTGTTTTTTTTATCAAGGACAATTTAATAAAATAGTCAATTACTTTAGCATTGCTCTGCAACTTCTAAATATTCTCGACATTTGGAAATGGGAATAACAGAAAACTTCATAATTAAAAAGCAATTTTAAAGAAGTAGTTTTACATTTTTGGAGGTAATGCTTATTCACTTTCTTTCCTCTAGTTAAAGGAGAGGATTGACACCACTCTTGTGCCTGAAGTATACAGTGCTGGAAAAAGTCAAGAGACCACTTCAAAATGATCAGTTTCTCTGGTTTTACTATTTATTGGTATGTGTTTGAGTAAAATGATTTTTTTTGGTTTGTTTTATTTTATAAACTACTGACAACATTTCTCCCAAATTTGAAATAAAAATATTGTTATTTAGAGCATTTATTTGCAGAAAAATGACAACTGGTCAAAATAATAATAAAAAAAGATGCAGTGTTTTCAGATCTCGAATAATGCAAAGAAAACAAGTTAATGTTCATTTTTAAACAACACAATACTAATGTTTTAACTTAGAATGAGTTCAGAAATCAATATTTGGTGGAATAACCTTTATTTACAATCACAGCTTTCATGCATCTTGGCATGCTCTTTCACATTGCTGTTGGGTGACTTTATGACACTCCTGGCGCAAAAAATTCAAGCAGCTCGGCTTTGTTTGATGGCTTGTCCATCTTCCTCCTGATCACATTCCAGAGGTTTTCAATAGGATTCAGGTCTGGAGATTGGGCTGGCCATGACAGGGTCCTGATCTGGTGGTCCTTCATCCACACCTTCACTGACCTGGCTGTGTGGCATGGAGCATCGTCCTGATGGAAAAAACACTCCTTAAGAGTTGGGGAACGTTGTCAGAGCAGAAAGAAGCAAGTTTTCTTCCAGGACAACTTTGTACTTGGCTTGATTCATGCGTCCTTCACAGACAAATGAAATGTAATGTAATGTAACAAACCTGCCCGATTCCAGCCTTGCTGAAGCCCCCAGATCATCACCGACCCTCCACCAAATTTCACAGTAGGTGCGAGACACTGTGGCTTGTAGGCCTCTCCAGGTCTCCGTCTAACCATGAGACGACCAGGTGTTGGGCAAAGCTGAAAATTGGACTCATCAGAGAAGATGACCTTACTCCTGTCCTCCATGGTCCAATCCTCATGGTCTTTTGCAAACCTCAGCCTGGCTCTTCTTTGGACTTCAGCCGCCCCTAGGAGCCTGTTTCTAACCGTCCTCGCCGTGCACTTCACCCCAGCTGCCGTTTGCCATTCTTTTTGAAGGTCACTTGATGTCATCCTACGGTTGTTGAGTGACATTCGAATGAGTTGGCGGTCTTCCCGGTGAGTGGAGAGTCGTTTTCGTCCTCTGCCGGTCTGTAGCTTCGTTGTCCCTGACGTCTGCTGCTTGACCTCGTTCTTATGAACCGCCGTCTTCGAAATTTTAAGGATGGAAGCAACCTGACGCTCACTGTGTCCCTGTGCCAGTAAAACCAGAATTGAACCCTTCTTTTCCTCACTCAAAACATTTCTTTTTTAACTCTTTTGGCATGGTCAATAGTCACTTCTTTTTTTTTTTTTTATTTATTTTATTCTAATTACTTTTGAGGTACTGCCATCCAGCTAGTCCTGTTGCAAAAGGATAGTGCTGACCACAGCACTGTTTTTTTTTTGTTTTTTTTATACTTTTCTTAATTAAATAAGATTTGGTTCAGGTGATCACCTAATCAGTACCTCATTAAGTAGAATCAGGTGTGCCTGTATTGGAATTCAACAGACACTGGAGTGGAATGGCTGCCATACACGTAGAGATGCTGATTTAAGAAAAATTTGTAGTGGTCATTTTTTTTTTTTCCCCCCAGAGCTGTATATATAGCTAGTGGCCAAGCGCCAGTTAGCCCAAACACTGGAAACCGCTGGCCTGGCTCTGCCCAAAGGTAACAACACCCACCTGCCAGCACCTCTAAAGTCACTAAAAGTCATTTTGTCAAATTTAATTGCAAAAACGATCATTTCCTATTTTCCAAGGAGTTGTTTCCATGGTTTCCAGCATAGCTAAGAAAAGCTAACCAGCTTGCAAAGTGTTCTCCTCATTTCTCAGAAATAATGAGGTTAAGCATCCCTCCTAAAGTTTGAAAATATTTTCCAGTTAGAAAACAAGTATATATCTTTTCGAAAGACCAAACATCACACCGAAAAGCGATGTCAAACATTAGTGCGAAAGCCAAACAGTTGGAGGAAATTGTGATCGGCAGGAGTGCATGTTAGGCAGTCTTTACAGTTGAAAAGAAACATCTTGTACGATCAGTGGGATGAGCTTTAGAGTTCTTGGCTTTTCTAGTGTATGTCCAGCATATCTTTCATTCCTCCTCAGTTAATTCTCCTCTGGCTGATCCTCTTCATCATACGGGGTTGACAAACTGGTAAACCAGTCTGCGGGATACTTCAGGTTTTCGGATAATGCCCTTCTTGTAGTACTGCCGTATCGAGCGGCTCAGTTTGTCATAGTTCATTGCCGGGCGGTTCTTCCTGATGCCCCATAATCTGGCCACGTGGGCTGTGTCTTCAATTTTGAAAATTCCTTTTAACAGAAGAAAGAAAATGTCGTCGGTGTGAGTTCTGATGTCCGTACCAAAAACATGTGATTTCAGTAGGAGTATTGTTACTGAAATTGTACTTAAGTGGAATTACAGGTGCAAAAACCAATGCCTGAACATTTTGGGTAAAAATCCTTTACCGATTACATTTAAACGGTTCCTTGACTCCTCACCTTTCTCTTTGTTGAGCCAGCGGATGCATCGGCTGTAGTTATGGGGCTTGAGGAGCAGGTCTCTGAGGAACTGCCACAGGTGGATGGGCTGGTTGGAATAATTACACATCACATCTGACCAGGAATCCTCATCAGTTTCTAACATACGAGAAAGACACATAATCCGCACATCACATTTGTAATTACATTATGCGTCTTTACTCTTCACTTTGCTTCACCTGAGCATTTGATTTAGTGAAGTTAGTTATTATGGAGTTATATTATTACATCGCAAAACTAACGTCATTTTTCACAGCTGAAAACTCAAGAATATTTTCTCTGTGAAATCTGAGAAAGACTCAAACATTACAATTTAAAGATTGTTTACTGGCGTTGAAAATGTTGTCAACGTCGAAATGCTCGAATGTTAAACCTGAGGAACCATCTGCAGGCAACAGGTAAATTCATGTACAGCAGTAAAATGAAGTACCTCCTCCCCTAACATCTTATTTACGCGTTCAAGATGTGACACAAATAATCAAATGCATCAAGTTGTATTACTTTGATAAAGTAATTGCAATAGCCACAAGACTTTCAATACTTTTAACAGTTTATTAGCTCAAGTTAAAGGCAGATAAAAAGCTTTACTATATATTTGTTTGTGTGTGTGTACAAATCCGGGGTAAATTTACCAGATTTGCTGTCTTCAGTTGGGCAGTTCTCCTTCATTGTTGCAGCTAAACGGAAAAGAAAAACAAACAATCATGTAGCAGATTTGACCACACAAAATACCTTCGTATTGTAACTTAAAACCAAGTCTTTAAATTTACTCTGCAGCCCTGCATTTGAAATCAGCTATTCCTACTTTGTTATTAACAGAGTTGACGTTTCTTTTTCGTGTTTCTGTTGTTGTTACCTGATCTCCAGATGTCCAGATGGGCGTACAGGATGTCTCCAAACTGTGAAGAGCGTTGTCTGAAGTCTGCCTCGGTCATGGAGCACAGATCTTTTCCACTCAGCTGCTGAAACATAACGCTGACCTTTGGCAGCCTGTGCAGGTGCTCAGTCCACAGCAGCCACTTCTGAACATGCATACAGCTCCAACCCAAAGGATCTAAAGAAGAAAACATCATGAGACAAGGTACATTATTTGCTGATGATACTTGGTATTAAAACGATATTCCCACATTTCCCTCTAACTAAACGTACCACCTCTTAAATAGTCATTCTGTAAATGCATATGGGAGGTTAGATTATGACCTTTTGTTTTAGGACTGAAACTTTACTGTACAAAGCTTGTTTCGTAAAGCTAGGCGCGTAGAGCTTGAAAGAAGTCATGGAGGGAAGGTCAAACTACTGATTGCACTGGTTGCATTGTGGACATTAGTGTTTTTGGAATTTCATTCCTGGTAGGGACTAAAAATCTGGAAATCTCAGCTTCTGTTGCTCTAATTTGAATCATTCTTTTGTAATTATGTCATGTCAGTTTTCCATAATTATGTAAATAAAATACTAAAAGCTATTATTAGAACTAAACCTAAGAGGAATTATTTTGCAGTTTATGTCAGACTGACATAAATTATTTGACCGAGTAAACTGTTGTTAACTGTCATTAAACTGAAACGGGTTAAAAGGTATGTCATTTGTGGAAAAAAAAAAAAGTGACTTTGCAACCTATTAAGGTTAACAGATTGTCTCTCAAAAGATTTGATTTAGTGTTTACTGCAAGATTTTCCTTATCTAAGTTAATCACTATTCAGCTTTAGGAAACAGTTTGTAAAATGATTCTTCTGTGGCTGTAAGGATTGTATGTGAGTGATGTCCTGTTGTGCTTTGAAACAGACACTTTTAAACATTAAACCTTGTTTTCAGACTGTGGGTGTAGAGTTTGAAATTTGCAGGCATCTGCCAGGCAGTTTGGCTCCAACTGCACTGTGGGAAGTAGAGGCATTTCATTGAGCTTTATCCATTAAAGGAACAAAATGAATGTATATCTCAGTCTATGCTGTTTTTTTGTTTTTTTTTAAATGAATTACATTTTTTTCCCCCCATGTCTCTGCTTGTTGTGCAACTCAGTGCATAATGCATCACTAAACTGCTTACTCTTTTAAGTCATGACTATGATACTGCTTATGAACCTCCAGCATGTGTGTGTTCATTTAAGTGGAAGGTTGGTGGTAACAGAAAGCAAATAATCATGCACACAGCGAGTGATTTTTAAAGCTCTAGTCTAGATAAAGCCTCTGTTCATAAGAAGTGATGATAATCTTCTGTCAACAGAAAAGTTTGCACAAGGTGGGCAGTGGCTCAGAGGCTCACAAGATGTTACTGTGGATGTTGTCGTGAGGACTGACAAACAATTGGTGGCTTTTAATGGATTATTTTTATTAGACTACAACTTCTGCCAACACTATCTAAATATTTCCCTGTGATTAATTAGTTATTATCTGTCCTACCCGGTGCAATGTTGAGCAGCTTGCAGGCGGTGTCTACGTCTTTCAGCACCTCTTCCACTACCATAGTGTGGACCTGCTCCAGACAATGCTCCTCCACCGGACCCCCCATCTCAGAGGGTGGATGCTGGGCTTGGCTGAAAGCAGGTGGTCTCTCCGGTGTCCTGGAGGGAGGAGCAGCAGGAGCGCGGGCCTCTGTCATTCTCAGCACCCAGGGGTTCTCCTCAATTGCTATTCGGTCGTTGCAGGGGATGTAGACCCCTGGCCAGGTGAGCTCAGAGAGCCCCAACAAACTGCGCGGCGGTTTGGTGTCCTGTGCCTCGTCCAACCAGGCCACCCTGGTGTGAGTGTGGGGTTGACTGACGTAGAGAGGCGAGTGTGTGCTGCAGCCTGTGTGCTCGCAGGCTGGACTCCCCATACTCAGGTTCTTTTAACACGGGAAGAAAGAGAACACACTGTTTTTACAAAGTGCTGTATGTCATTCAGTGTCATAACAAATTTACACCCTACGTGACATTTCACGATAACATAGTCTTGTGAGACAGCACGGCATTGATGCGGCACTGACACCATACCCAAATGCTCAATATTTAAACAGTAATAATCCTAAAGTAAACTTGACGGTATTTTGAAAAAAGGAATCATTCATTCAAGTTTTGCTGACTGGAGCCTTTGTCTTTCCAACTGTTTGTGAATGTAATGGAGAACTCCAATGTGGTTTTAATCCAGAAAGAACTATTTAAAGATAATCAGGTCAAAAGGTGAAAGTCTGACCTTTCTTCAAATTGTTTTTAATTTCATTCAACATATCAGAATCCATTATATTCCACCTGTTGGATCATAAATACAGATAAGAGAAAGTAAGATCAAACTCTTGTTTGAATCTCGAACTCTCAGTCAAATGAACGTGTTTGTTAATTGTACTGTTATAAGAGTTGTTTGGCTTCTGCCATAAAGTACAGCTGCCATTGCGTTCTGAAAATATGAAGTACATCAGGTTGTCAGGATGGGCCAAAGATGGGATACATATGCTGTGTGTGCTATTACCTCTCTCAGAGGTATTTATCTATCGTATCTAAAAAAAAAAAAATACCATTTTGCTACTCCAAAAAAATGTATTTAGTTTTTTTTCATTAAAACGTAGGAAAATGTACCTCACACTTAATACTGTAAACCAGCACTTACTTTTTTTTTTGACACCAGGAACATAAGATTTCACAGATGTGTGCATGTAGCCCTCATAGTGTTAAAACTTTGGTGATAGAACTTACAGGTTTTGACTTACGAGTAGAAGTTTGAGAAGTGCGCCAAATGAAGCTGGTGCCGTCACCATGGCAACCCTGACTGGCGCTAGCAACACCCAGCTGATGGACATTTGACAGCTTCTCTGCTTTCTGTGCTGTTTACGTACATTTTACTGGCATCTCTGTCACACTACATACTACACACATGTACTTGCACACAGTTCAACAATTTTCTCTGGAAATACTGGTTTAGTGCAATTTTAGTCAAAAGTCACGTTCTAACTGACTTGACACACACACATTTGAGCAGCTGTCCCTTTTTTTTTTTAGGACATTGCATTGACTTCCATTCATTGTGGACAACCCAACTTATACTGAAACCCCCACCTTAACCACAACCAATACATGCCAAGCTCTCACCTTAACCTCCATTCACAACTTTGGTCCTGATGAGGACTACTGGTCCTGGCAATGTTGGGTTTTTTTTAAACCAGAGAAACTCCCAATTAGGTAACAAAGACACATGCGCATGCGTTTACACCCAGATCATTCTGATTGGCTTATTTTTAAGTAACCTACAGGGCTTCTATCTCTGATTGGTGGGTTACTGTTGCGTTATATTTGGCAGTCAGGAGTTGGTTTGGATGCTTAGATCATCTGCTCATATTTTGAGCAACTAGTTGTAAAGTGGGATTGCTGTGATATTCATAGTGAATTTCTATGGTTGATTCTGCATATTCATTATAAAGTGGACTGTACATACGGATTTACAGTACCAGGCAAAGGTGACCTCAAATTTAATATATTTTGTCCCTATGTGTTTGTTATGACTGCCAATACATTACATGCTTCAACTATTTCAGGTTTAAATGAATACTACTTCTTTGTGTGTATATCTCAGACTCACAATTACTGATGAACACAAACATGTAGTCTCCAGCTTGTGAAGCAGCAGTGAAGTTTTATTTTACGAAGCCGAAACAGCAAACAGAAGTATATTTTTTAATTTAGGCTATATTTTACGATGATTATTGCCAATAAATGTCTCTTCTTCTTAATGAGGTGCATTATTAACTACTTATTCTATTATATAGTGGCAACAAATCAACAGAAAACAAATCAAAACACAATTTTCCAATATTAATGAAATTAATCATCAACTAAAATGTCATGATTGTGATAGCCTTATTCTTGCTAAGGAATTCAATTAGGTTCAAATTGGTATTTATATATTTGTACTTTTTTTTTTTTTTTAATATTGTGTGCACCTTTTTTGTGTTTCTTTGCTGCTGTGACAACTAAATTTCTCCACTGTGGGATTAATAAAGTCCAAGTCTAATACTCCAATAATATAATATATCATTATGATATATTGATATGATTAGTTTTCCTGTTGCTCATCATGCATACTGGTTCTTTTGTTGTAGGATGTTCTTCACATGAAATATTTGATTTGTCTGAGTAGGTAAAGCACAGGTGTTCCTAATAACATAAACAACATGTGTTTATTGTGTTGCACTACAGTAAGTGGCAGTGAGTCAGCATGCACAATAACACCCAGAAACATAAGCAGCCCAATGGGTCTTAGAAAGTGATTGTCTTAGTAAGAAAAGAGCAGAATCACAGATGGTGAGTTTTATACCAAAAAGACCAAGTGGAAGATATCTACTTGCCTTGTCTAACTTCAATAACTAAAGCTGCGTACTAACACTGGATACAATTCTGAATGGGTTTTTATTTGGAAGAAGGGCTATAGATTTCATCCCCCATCATGTATGCTTATTCAGAAGGTATCTTTTATAGGCCAGTATGAACTGAGGGAATGATCACAGCAAGGTAATATATGTTTCAGTGTTCATGTGTGCACCTGACTATTGTTTTAAAAGCTGACTTGACAAATATTTAACTCGTTCTTTGAGCTAACTTGCGATGCCCAATCTAGTGTGGTAAAAGTTTAGTACTTGTAGTAGTTATTTAAGCCTTATTGTGAACTGCAGTCTTACCTTGTCAGTGCTGTGAATGTCAGTGTAGTCTCCACTGCTGAGGCTTCTTCTCAGCTCTGTCTGGTTCTTCTCTGTGGATGTCCGTCAACGTCCTCGGGAGGCTGTAGCTCTGCTACCCTCAGGTGAGGATGTGCTGTATGTAGTTTTTATCCCCTGCCTGGCACTCTGTATCCCTTATATCCGCTCCGACGCCTCGTCTTCCGACTCCTGTTCTGAGTAACAACTCTTAGACCTATTTGGGACACAGTGCTTTTGTGACATATCATTTCTGATACATTGAAAGAAGGTGTGTCCCAATGAGGGAGGTTGCTCCAAGTGCCTTCTCAATAATGACTCGGGGCAGTATCCACATGGAGAGCTCCTTCAGTAAATAAACCTGGTGACAGCCTGGGGAGATCCTCCGAACGCACCTGTAGAGAATGACGGTTTTTAAGGATAATAGTCCAATTTTTGTGAGCAGTACACACAATACTAACTTTATCTGATCTAACGCACCAAGGTGATCGTGTCAAAATTCACCAGTCCGTGTGTGAGCGGTGGCAAATAATTCTGGGGAAACTTAAATTACACCTGACTAACACTCACTGTCAACTTATTCCACTGTTTGCTATAGTAGCTGGTTTTCATGGTCTGAGACATCTTTCGTCATCAAGCATCCACAGGGCATTTTGAAGACCAATGGCTAAGTTCGGTTAAAATTCATTTTGAGAGGTCGATAAGTATTACTGAAAAAGCTGAATAACTGGTACAAAGAGAGTTTGAGTTATGGAGAAGAGCAAGTGAGAGTGTGTAAATGTTTGTTTAAACTAAACTAATGTTTGTGCGCTTGTGCTGCGATGTTCCGAGGAACTGCTTGCTTGTGTATCCACCCAATTCTCTTCAAAGGCCTACCGCGAAATTGTATAATTACAGTGCTCACAACCTATGCAATAAGTTTGGGTGAAGTTGAAAATGTGCCTCAGAGTCTACATCAAAATACTGAAGCTTTTGAAGGTTGAACCGTCTCAGTGAATCATTCAGCAGCATCAACTGCGCTACCTTCAATGTTTTTACATTCAACCCGAGCAAATGACAAATGAGAGTTTGTCCCTCAGGCAGTTGGTTGTGCAGGCTGCTGCTGGACAGCCGTTGACGGACACGGCAGACGGGACGGGGCATCATCGAGGGGCTGCATGCGTTTGTCCAGTAAAGCTCTAGGCCAACGTGCAACATGACACCTCCCTGAAGTGTAAAAAGAGAAAAACTTCATCTGATGAGTCGGCTGCGAATCAACTGGCCCGAGTGTTTACTCCTCATATTATCTAAAGAGCTGTTCTTATCGTTTATTTTGAGGCCGACACTCGTGACCTTGTAGCTCCCTTTTCAACGTGTCAAGGTTTTATAAAAACGAATGTTAAGTGTAAAAAAAACACACAAAAAACACAAGATCTGGTAAAAAAAAAAATAATAATAATCTGAGCAAAATCATGATTTAAAATCTGGTACCAGTTTCAGACCTGAAATCTGCGAGTGAAAGCTGCTGCAAAAACACAACGTCCAAGATCTTAGTTTTCAGTGATAATTTAATCATACAAACATTCATCAAACATACAGGAAATAAGCTTTCATCTGTTTGCACTTTCTCACTCACATGAAATGTTTCTGTTGTATGAGTCTAATGCCAACTGATTCATTCTGCAATCTGGCCAGTGGAAACTTCGGAGATATTACACGAAGATCAGAGCACATGACGCGCTTGATGAACTGACATTGACAGGAACTACCTCTGACGACAGGGAGAAACATTTATCATTCAGGTTATTGACAGACGATGAACAGTTCTATGAAAGAGCAAGAGCCCAGGGATCCTTGTGACAAGGTGTGTTTTCGGCTGGTATCGTCATGTTGTTGAGGCTCAGCACCCCTGGGGCTAACAGTTAGTGCCTTTAATGAAAAGGTGTGTTTACCTGACGATGGGGTCGAACACTGGCTGTGGATGACAGATAAAAATCACAGAGCTGATGACCCCTTTAGGACCTAACTGAGAAGAAAAGTACAAACAGGCCTTGTCAAGGAGGTTACATTACTCAGTGCATAGATAAGCCAACTAGTAAATAAATATGCAGTGACAATTCTTCAGGATATGATTCTGTCATTTCATTGGAAATCATGTTTTTTGTTTTTGTTTTTTTTTAAACATGATTAAATGTTAAATGGGAACATTTGTAGATTTGAATATTGAACTTCCCAAGCACGATTTTAACAAGAGATAGCACAATGCAGAACAATAATTACACCGATAAAACTGCCATTTCAAAGCAAATATATAATGTATATAATTTGGGTAAATTAATATATTTCCAAAAACATTATCGTCTTCTACATTCAGCAAATACATTCAACTTAATATGTTGAAAACAAATTCAATTCTGCTTTAAATTGAAAAAAAAAAAAAAAAAAAAAAAGTGAAGTCAGGTCTTTACTGCTGTTTATATGGCTTAAATTTAGTGCAAGCAACTAAAACTCAATCTTAAATCCAGACAATGATGGGAGACAATTTACCAATGATGAATATTCTGGTCGTATTACTTCTATATTTCACATATGTGTATTCGTGACATCTTATTAATGTATGAGAAGTGACCTTCACTGTCTCGGAGGACTCTTTGATCTCTCGTGCCAATGACTTGGTTTCAGAAACCTCTTGCTTGCTTCCATTTACAGTATGTAGCTCTGATGTATGTATGTAGGTAGCATCCAGAAAGCAGAGGTAATTTGTTCTGTGGAAGAAAGGATGACCAATACTAACACAAATCCTAGGAGATGCAGCGTACTCAAGACTTCTGTTTCTCAGATCTCATCTTCCTCTCGTTATTGACGGCTGACTCCCTCCAGTGGAACAAAGTTGCACAGCTTCTAAAATTGCAGGTACTATGAAAGCATAGAAAGTATTGCCTGTATTGCGTGAACCATGTGGAAAAACACAGGTAAAGCCTTTTAAAGAGCTCTGGAAAATGTTGCTTCTTTCAGATTTAAAAAGTCAAAAATGGTGTTTCAGGGCTGCCCACATTATTAGACTTAGTAATAGAGAGAACCATAGGGTCCACGAACCCAATCGATATACCAAGACTTTGAGAGAAACTGGAGAATCAGTTGGCAAAATAAATGGCTTTTCCTCCAAAGTCTCTTGTTAGGTTTTCACACACACATCTACACAAAAAGTTCACAAACACACACTCCTGTCATCGCTATTTCCTGTGCACTCTGACAACTAAAAAAAAAAAAGAAAAGAAATCTGAAAAATGAAAGAAAAAAAGTTATCACTCAAAAGACTCAGCACTCATTTTTTTAACTTAGCATTCACACGTGCATACAGTGGGTGCGGGATGTTGGTTGAGCTGCACGTCAGGAGCGTTGGCCTCTGGTTTCTCAAAGTGTATCTGGACTTTGCATAAAGTGTTTTTGAATCTCCACACTTTTCACCAGCTACCGATAAAGCCTCGTTTTTTTTTTTTGTTTTTTTTTTTCTTATGGGTGTGACAGACTCCAGAGGTACGGTTCAGTGCTGCATCACTGTGACAAGTCCCATCATTTAAGAGTGCCCAAAAGGATAGGGCTCCTGTATACCCTGTAGAAAAGAAAAAAGAAAATCACAGTGAGGCTGCAAGACGCGAAGGACATTCATGAAAAACAAATCTAGATAAAGAGAGGAAACGTGTACATTTTCACTGTGTTCAGACCTTTCATGTAGAGCCACAATGTTGGCTGTAGAGCTAAAGCAATTAGCTAATTCGTTGATTAGTCAATTGAGGCTACTGAACAACTATTTTGATATATATATTTACATAAAATTCGAAGCAAAAATGCCCGTTCAATAATTCTACGGTCCAGCTTCTCCAATGTGAAGATTTGCTGCTTTCTTTGTCCCAAGTAAAAGCAATCCTGATACTTTTGGGGTTTACACTGTTGCCTGCATAAAACAAGCAATCTGAGGATGCCACCTTGGGTTTTTGGGTAAATTTATCTGCCAAACAATTGATCAATTAATCAAGAAAATAACTTTTAGGTAACACTGGCTAGTTGTTTGATCCAATACAAATGTTTTGTTCTTATTTTTTTTCCTTTAAAATCAGACAACAAAAACCTGTAGGAAAACATAAACATAGACTTAGACCATCTAATATTGACCAATGAGTTAGCATTGCTGATAAACTGCATCTTGTTTCATAATAAAAGCTGCCAGGTGCCCAACGACTGTAAGTCATTTCCTGCATCGGAACATCCGATGTGTTTAAATTAGTTGAGAATGCTAACTTAGTTGCTAAATTATAGCTTAGCTTTGTACATTTGAGGTGTTTTTTTTTTATTTTATTTTTTTTAGCCATGCTGTCAGCATAGCTCTTGTCAGTATGATTACTACCGCCAACTGGGATATTACTGTTTGATGGACTCGTATGAAATATTGTGTGGACCGGGCAAACATTGCACCTGCTTAACGTCGTCATTTTAGCATGCTAACTTTTTTTTATATCTACTGGAGCTCCAACGACTGCTCTCAGAACAGCCTCGCGGAGCTTGCTGATGTTTCTGTAGACTTTGGGTTTGTTTGCAGGAGGATCAGCGTGATGAGCTTTAACCCCAATTCAGGGGTACGGAAAAATCTCTTTGCGGTTTGACATATCTTACCTGGTTATAAGAGACTACTGATAGATTGCTTTGTAGACTGTTTGCTACTAGATCCATAGAGTTGTGTGAAAGTCCATTCTGATCTTGCTGCAGCTGGTTTGGGTTTCCCTGCCAATGTTCCTCTGCCATTCTGTGGCCGCTGTCATCGCAGAGGCTGTTGTTGTTGCTGTTGGGGCACTTGCTCTTCTCTGGCGAGGCGAAGGGGTTGTAGTCTCCTTCCAGGCTGCGGTGAGGTTGGGTGTTGAACTCGGCTTGGAAAGAGGAGAGCTGCTGCGTGACGCCGAGGAGGCCTCCGACCTCCACACTCAGGATCACCCAAATTACATCTGACGAGACAAAACAAACATTCAAATATAGAGCCACGAACACTATCGTACAGAGTGAGAGCTGATATTATATAACCATCTAAAACAGGGGATGATACCTAATACCCACAAATGAAATATGGACCATACATTGATGGTATACCGAAAAGATCGAACGGGCTCCCGATCCGCAGCTCTCCTCTTGCTCTGAACGTTACGATGAAACTAACGGTGTCAGGTGACGAGTTATCGCTAATATTCCTAAATGAAATATTTAAGCCAAGTATGAGTTTTAATTGAGTATCCCTCTGCTGCTTAATCTATAAGTGTGCATGTCTTGAGGGACTTTCTTTTGGGACATAAATCAATGAAATGAATGACTCTTAATTTAATTTTCATGTTTTAATTGAATGACCCTTCACTGTTAAAATGGTCTGACTGCAGTAAATGCATAAAAAAAAAAAATGATCCAGCACTTTATCTTCATTAGTGACTGTTGCCCTCTACTGATAAATTCTGTATTTTGCTCTACCAGCAGCTTAGTTTGAAACAAATGATCATCTACGAGGAAAAAAAATGGGAGAGACAAGAATCATTACATGATTATCAGTGCGTATGAAAAGATGGAAGGTTTTGCAGCCGCCTAGGCGCTGACCAAACAAGTGGTATTACATAGCATATACAGCATAGACAAGCAATTTTTGAGGACCTTTTTTTTTTTTTTTTTCATACAAATCAAGGTAACATAGACTGCAAAACACCTTGAGGCAAATTTTCCATTTGTGACATAAGAGTAGATAAAGAAAATTGACTTGAATTGTGTTGGAAAAATTACTCAAGAGGCTTGGTTCAAAATCAAACATATCGGACATTTATTCTTGCAAGAAGGAGCAACTACACGCGCCCTCAAAGAGAGGTGTCCAGCAGAGCTCTCAGATCTCCTCCGTAGGGCAGCTTTTATACAGTGTGACAAACAGTTGACAGTCACCCCCCATTCCCTTTGTATCTGCTTTCGTATGGTGATACTGAGTTGGTTGTAGGTCACAAGATAAGGACACAGGGGAGTCGTCAATTAGATGCGGAAAGTAAAACGATAAAGGAATCACTTGCAAATAAGAGAGAAAACACAAGAGACTTTTCGGAGCCTGCTGGACAAATCTTTTTTTTTTTTTTCCATCAAATTGATTCTTTTCTTTTTTTCTTTTTTTTAAAAAAAACAACCTCAGTGACATCTTCAAATAGCTTCACTTGTCAGCCCAAAAGTCCAAAGCCCAAAGATATTCCATTAATAATGTTTTAAAACAGCAGCGGAAAAGCAAATCTAAACCAATTTGAAAAGCTGGAACTTGCAAATGTTTTTTGTTTTTTTTGTTGTTGTTGTGAAAAAAGTCACTGTAATAAATAAATGCTTTTTTCTGCCAATCTACCAGATTTATCGACTTATCATAGCAGTCTCCTCTTTAGCTTATCTATTGAAAAGCAACAATTCCCATTCGTTTTTGCTGTGAAATTTCGGTCCTCACCTCCATAGTAAAGTCCCGTAGCGGTGCACATTCTCCACTGGCCCTGGTACATGCCGGGAGCCACAGGGCTCTGCATCTGCACACTAACGTCAGTCATTTCCTGGGGGTCTAGCGAACGCACAATCACCATGTTTACGTGGCCAAACTGATCTCCTCCAACATACTTCAGACAAACCCCAGGAGGCCACAACTCTGCACCTGGAAGACACACAAGACAACTATGCTGACCTCACGTGACATGTGATTATTTTTCATCACGAGGTGTGGTGTCAGCTCTGTAAGCTTTCAGTTATTACTATTCCAGCTGACTTACCCGTGTTCTGTATCCTCCAGGTCTTTGTGAAAGGCGTGTCAGGTGGAACTGATTCTCCTTCACCGATTGTTACATCCTTGACAAGAGACATGCATGGTGCACTAATGTTGGGACTCTCAAAGTCATAGTAGGCTCCGATGGCTGCCTGCAAATTCCTGGGACGGAAAAAAAAAAAAAGAAGAAGAAGCGGAAATCCAGTTAATGAGCACAGATCTAAATTTGGGCACGGCACATTTATGTAGATGAGACCTCAACAGCAGTTTGCACAGATGTTAATGAAATTAGGATAAAAAAAAAAATGGGATCATCCAAGCCTCTGTTCCGCATGTGTGAACTTTATTTCACCATTTAAATTAAGATAAAATATGTTTTTGTTAGTGTTGAGGTCTTTCATAAATCAATGGGTTGGCGAAAAGGGTCTTTTATAATTTCCTAAAGCCTAAAGTGATATCTTCAGATTGCTTATTGTGTCTAACCAACAGTAAAAAAACAAAAAAAACAAAGATGTTCTATTAACAATCACATAAAACAAAGACAACAAATGTTAACTATTTCCATGCGTCATTGAAATTTTTATTACATATTAAAAAAAAATAAAAAATAAAAATAAAAATCTTGTTTTTGTCTTTGTTAAAATGGCGACTATTCATTTAGCTTTAAAGGTGTGGATGAAAGACAAATTCAGACTGGGTGCTTCCCGTGACACGCAGGTCATCCATAAACCAGCAGGTTTTTTTTAATTTTTATTTTTAGAAGGCCCGTTGCAGAGCGGCGGCATCACGTGACTCTACTACAGCCTGCACTCCCACCGGACATTGCTTCTGTGATCTTCCACAGACCTGCATTAACTGGCTTAATGCTGCATATGCGCAGAGAAATATATATTTTAGGGACGATTTCAGATCCCAAACACATTCATTTTCATTTTCACTTGGGGGGAGGAGGGGCATTTGCACTGCCCTATGTTTCATTTTCAAAATACTCCGCCGGAAGTTAGACTTTGAAGATAAAAAATAAATAAATAAATAAAAAATTCCAATACAGCTGCAGTTTTGTCAAACGTACAATAACATTTAGTGCACGCAGAGTGAGGTAAAGATTATACAACCGCTGGATGAGCTTTGAGCTACAGTACGTCAAACGCTATGTTAATAGGTTACGTAATAAACTTCCCTTAACTGTGGTTGTAGTCAACAGCAAGCAGTTGACGTTTTATCATCTTGTTACAATAATCGCGAATACCTAACAACGTTTCTCGTGAAGCTCAACACGATAACCTGTTAACAGAGTGGGTAAAAATCAAAATCAAAATCAAAATCAAAAACCTAAACACGTATCGGTTCAGTTCAGGTTGAGCTACAGTACCTCGCTTTTCAGTATAAAAGTGCGACCGCGGAAAAACAATCAAATAAATCATTAATATTGATTTTTTTTTTTTTTTTTTTTTTTTTTTAAATAAAAAAAAAATGCCACACCTGCTTCGGTACTAACTTGAGAGTAAACAACAATTTATTTGTCTCGGGAGCTTCTTTCTTTCTTCTTCCCCCCTGATATACGAACCCTGGTGCTCTCCGCTGTGCAATCAAAAGTCACACCGACTAGCTGGTTACGTTACTACAACGTCGTTAACCGTCATTGTTCCCACGCTAACACAGACGCGATCATTTCTGTTGTCGCAATACACAATAACACCTTTCGATTATGTTCTTCTCCATTTCACCTCACCTCCCTCCAACGAATTATCTCTGTACTGTACTGCAGCGTAGAGAGCTATTATTTAACCCGCACAGCAAGGCCGAGACGAGTCCCCGAGCTCACCAGTTGGTCATGTCCAGAAAGAAGGCGCATCCAGCCGGGTTTAGCTGAAACCCGAGGAGCCTCTGAAATTCCGATATTAGAATATCTTTGTCTGTTGTGCCCATGCAGCTGAATTTCTGCATGAGCTCCTGGTCCAGGTCCAGGTCCATGCCCTCCATTGCGGATTCACCCGGGTAGACACGGGAGGGGGGCTTCGCTCCTAATTTAGTCCGAGGCCTCGACTTGTCATAACAAACTCAATAACAGGGCCGAGTGCGCATGTCACATGATTGAATCCCGTCCCGTGCCTCTTGTAGCCTGCAGTGTGCGCCCGCGGCCTGTAGTGGGCGCTCACAGTCCTGGTAGCGGAAAAGAAAAATATAAACTCTAATTTTACACCAGGTGTGTACATTAGTGGTAAATATGTAATTAATTGTCTTAATATAATATGACATCAATGTCATAATTCCTGTTGTTCTGGGTTTTGTACCCTCATGGTTGAAACGCACTTATTGTAAGTCGCTTTGGATAAAAGCGTCAGCTAAATGAAATGTAATGTAATGTAATAAAATAAATAATACAGTTTATTTTCTAAATATGAATGTAATATTGTGAAGATGGTAATAAAAACATGCCATATTTAGTCATGTAAATTCAATGTTATTTCTTTGTTAGTGTGTTTTTACATAGGGAAATGAGCAATGGTAATATGCTTGTTAAGTGTGTTTTGATTACATGGCCAAATTAACCTAGGTTTGGCTGGCAAAATGTTTTCCTTTGGGCTGGTAAACAGTCACACATTTTGTAGAGGCACAGAAACAAATTGGTGCTATTAAAACACTTTGCTCCAGGTTTACTACACAGCCTGCCCTCTATACAAATATAGCTCGAATTGAGCTGAATTTTCTGAACATTTTCTAAAATCATCACTTCTACCGTACAGTAAGGTGTAGAATAGGCTGTCCTGGAGAATACGTTTAACATTTTACAGTAAGTAAGGAAAAGGTGAAAACAAAAACAAAAATTCCTCTTTGCTGCTCGGTTGTTAAACTGCTTGAATAGAAGGGAGCCATTATTTGAATTACTAGTAACACTTTTCATTTTCTTGTCAAAAAAACCTCTGCTTTTGTTCTTGGATATTAAAATGAATACACATAATGATAATAACTACCTGTATATATTATATATTTTTTTGTATCATTATTATTATTATTATTTAGATCCGCGTTGCCTTAACAGTAAGTGTAATTTTATTTCTAGTTTGATTAAATAGTTTACATCATCTGCTCATAACACCCCCTGTGTTCCCATAAACACCCAGCAGGGGGCAGCATCGTGTTGTTGGAGCTTCTGTGTTTTCTTGTGCCGAGCAGAGCGTGCGCGCGCCCGCGTGAGCGTGGAAGGGGAGGAGGGAGGGAGAGGGGGGGGGTCAGCTGTTGTCCGGCGTTGCAGCCAGGGTTGAACTGTGCTATGCTGTGCTGTGCCGTGCCGTGCCAGCAGCGGCTAACAAGATGCACACGCCTAGTGCAGCGTACAGTATAGAGGCACCTGCGAGCTAACACATGTTTATTTAAGTGTCAAGCCCGCCGACACTGTTCGACACGAGCGGCAGCAGAAATGGCTGGGATTATTAAAAAGCAAATCCTGAAACATTTGTCAAGGTAAGTGCCATGTTTGGTTGGTTTTTTTGTGTGTGTCTTAGCCGGTTAGCTCAGCTGGGTGATGGTTTTAACGTTACCGGTCGCAACATAACACAACGTTTGTGGCTCTTTAGATTTAGCTGGCTGGATTGGTTTACGAATAACGGCAGGGGAATGAACGGGGACAGTGAACGCACCACACCGCCTTAAACTGCACGACAATAACATTACTTTCCCGACCATGTATGAGCGTAATGGGTTTCATACTACCTACATTTGAAATGTGTTTGTTTTTTTAACATACCCCACTGTCTTCACATGTCACTGAGGTCCCACCGTACTAAATTTCATAATTACGTTATCGTGGAAATGAAAGCTGGCATCCTGTCGTCTTCAGTGAGCCCGTGTATCTGTGTGAAGTGAATAACGGAGGCTTGTTAGTTATTTCTTAAAAATATATTTTTTTGTTTTTTGTTTTTTTTGAATGAAATCATGCTCAGTGCGTCTTTAAAATCACAGCTTCCCCTCCAGCACAAAGGAAGGAAAAAAAATCATTGTCTGCACAGGGGAAGTTACGGTGTTGCCTTTTTATATTTGTCCTGAACAAACAGGTATGTTTGAACGCAGATTATTAGGGTAGTAAAAGACATTCTTTATTTCTCTATTTCTCTATTTCTAGGTATTTCTAGCTTGTGCATTCATGAATGACAAAATTAGTATTGACATCTGACGTTTGCTGCCAGAATTGTCAGTGACGCTTCTTGTCTTATTGCCATTTACAGTGTGTGGACCCATTTTGCCTGTGTTGCATCCCGATATACAAATATTGTATTGCAGTAACCTTCAGCATTCAGCAACAGTATTTTCTATAAAGCCTGCTATTTTGTGATGTATAGTCTCCTTTTTTTTTTTTTTTTTTTTTTTTTTTTTTTTTTTTTTTTTTTTAGGTTTTATTGCCAGAGAATGTGTTGTTTCCTTTGCATTGAGTTGGGCACTGCTGATAGTTGTTAAGAAATTAATTTGGGTTGTAAAGCAATTGTGAAATGTGTTTAAAAGGTCTAGTTAGATGGGGGTTAAAGGCTGAAGTTGATCTTGAGCCTGAACAATAGATGTCTCCTCAATCGGAGGCTTTCTTTTTGACTGTCTGCTACTCTCCTCCTCTTAGTTGTCTCTGTCTCTGAATAATTAAAGCAAGTTTTTGCAGCAGAGGGGACACGGTGGAAACGTATCTGGAAGGTAGACAGACAGGCACATTAATGTTGCTGACCACGGCGTGGTCTATAATTTGAAATGGTCCGAGCATCTTTTCAGTTAAATTGCATCCTGCTGTCAACAATAATCACGTTAAGTAATTCTGAGTTTATCCTTTCATTCTGTGGCTGACTCAATTTATCAGTAGCCACATAACAGTATGGTCGTTTTAAGATGACCAACGTGATGACAAGGGTGAAGTTGTATATCTGACCCTGGTATGTTGTACCTGCAGTGCATCCATTTTAATGTTAAGAATTGGTACATGTATAAATTCCTATCTGCTGAATATTTTGGTTTAAATATACAGACGGAGTCCAAAACTGACCAAACAGTACTTTGTCAACCACTTTTAGATTGTCGGATTAAAATCGACTATTTCAAGGCTGATTCTTAAATGCTAATTGTTTGAATACGGTTTTGGTATGTTTTGATTGTAAAAACCAATCAGTTGGTGATTTTGGCCACGCTTGTACAATGTGATTCTCTCAAGCCATGAATAAACTGTGGAATTTTGGAACTTGTTAAACCACGCTAATCTCAGCAAATAGCATGTATCACTGATTTTATGAGTGAAAACACCGCTATATTCTTTGGTCTAATGTGGGTCTTAAGCCTATAAATCATTCTTAAAAATCGTTCATCTACCAGACTAAAAGACAATCGTATTAGACGACCCAACGTTGAACCTTTGAGTCTAAGCTATTTTGTGATTTGACACGTGTACTTGGTCTTTGCTACAGGCTTCATTAAAAGGCCTGGTGTGTCGGGGTTAATGTGAACAGTTCAGTTTTAGAAAGGTAATAGACCAGATTTGATCCACAATAGATTTAGTCGTTATTTTGTTGCTCAATACGAGAAGGAAGCTTAACCTATGACTGGCTTATCAGGTTGATCAGGATTAGCATGGCATCAGAGCTGACAATATTATGCGTTACAATTGAATTAATATCAATTTCTAGACTGCGAGCTACACCCTATAGCTCGATCAAATGACGCTTAGTCTGCTCGTCTTGGTTAATGTCTGAAATGTTACAGGGATTTAGCAGAGCAGTGTTCACTCATGTGGCGTATGAGAGGGTTAACCAATTTAACAAATCAATTTGCCCAGATTGCTGATATCTTCACCCTGTGTGGGTTTCAGTCTATTCCTGGCTGCTGGCTACATTAGCACCGTCGGAGAGGTTACCCTCGACTGTGAGCACAGCTGTGTGACTCTAGTAAGGCTTGTGAGGAAGCTACGGGTCCTCAGGATGACTCATTCAGTTTCACTACTTCAAAAACATCTGCATAATTCAATCTGGGGTATTTCTGTTTTCCTGACCATCAGTGACGTATGCTGGTGTTTCCCTCATAAAACGTATATGAACTTGTGTATTTTCACCTTAAAACATTTACCTTTTTTTTACCGTTTTCTCAGGTTCACCAAGAATCTGTCCCCAGACAAGATCAACCTGAGTACGCTGAAGGGGGAAGGGCAGCTGTCAAACCTTGAGCTCGATGAAGAGGTTTTGCAGAACATGCTTGACCTGCCTACCTGGCTGGCTGTCACTCGGGTCTACTGCAACAAAGCTGCAATCAGGGTATGTTATTATGACTAGTCTAACCTAAATGTGTAGCTGGCCTGACAGGAGAGGCTGTCTCCCTTTTCTAATAAGACTATTGAAAAATGTGTTATTGTCCTATAGTTCATTTTTAAACCACACAAAAATATTCTGTCTGTTAATTTCCACAGAGCTTGTGTTTGACATTCAGTGGTAGAGGAAATGAGTAGTGGCAGTACCACAAAGATAAGCACTGCTAGAGGCACCACTGAGAACATCATGATCCTTTAGACCAGTGCTGGTTGTTCATAATAGACAAGCAAGCCATGATTCATAGGGACACAAAAGGCCAGAGGCTAGAGAGATCCTGAGATATCCTGGCTTGTGTACATTGAGCTGTCAGGAAGACTGGGTTGTGTTCCCAAATAATCCCAAACAGTTTTCCAATGTTGTACAGAGTATCACTTTAAACTGCTCCGCTTCTTGTCCTTACAATTGTCATTCCAGTGTTCGAAGTAGAATCTTGAATAATTAGTTTTGAGCCCTCAGAGGTCAGTGTTGGGTTAAACTCTGTTGTCCTTACACAGGATGCCATGATATGTCGCACTTCAGTATTTGCATCCGTTGACTTAATAGATGTGATGTTAAGACATTTTAAGTTATTTGTTACACTGAAATATTACAGCCTAATAGTTTTTGTAGTAGCTGCTGTGTCATGTTGCAGGAGCTTGCTGCTCACCGTGCCCAGTGAATGATAAACAGCGCAGGATGCTGTGGCAAGTGTTTGTGACTGACTCTGTTGACCTTGCTGTCCTCTTTTCAGATACAATGGACAAAGTTGAAAACAAGCCCCATCTGCCTGGTAAGAACAATGTTATTTCTGTCCTTCTCCACAGTTCTTGCATATTTCTGCAACACTAAACTTCCCCCAGGCTTTTAATCCAAAATAACTCTGGCTATGACTGTAGTAGTATCCTGTAACCATCAGTATTCTCTTTATGCTCTTATCCATAGTACATGTTTGGCTACTTCTTTACTTCTACTTGCTGGGTGCTGGCTGAATGTTTCCTCTTTTGTGTAGTTCTTGGATAAGGTAGAGGTAGAGATGAGGACGTGTGAAGAGCCTCGTCCACCCAATGGCCCTTCTCCTATCGCCATAACAGCCGGCCAGAGGTAAGCCTTCATTAATCTTGTATTGACTCGACATATTTAAAGTTGAATACTGCACTACAATCCACGTCATGTGTATTTACAGTGAGTACGGCTTTGCTGAGAAAGTGGTAGAGGGCATGTCTGTGAAGATCAACTCCATTACCATCAAGGTGCAGGCTCGTGCCTTCCACGCCTCCTTCGAGCTCTGGCAGCTACAGGGCAACAGCCTCAACCCCAAATGGCAGCGCAGTGACCTTCGCTACACCCGCATCACTTTCCCAAAGAGAGGAGAGGTACCGGGCAGCACACTGTTATTTCCCTCCTCAAATAGCTTTAACACTCTGCTGTCTCACGTTCATGCAATGCCCTCCTGAATACAATGTACCAGATAAGTCATGTGTGCTCAGTGTGCCTGCAGTGAATCATTTAAGTCAAATGTTTTGTCTGCATTAGCTGCAGTGACTATTTTGAGGACTTGTAATACACCTAAAAGGAAATGCGTCCCAAATAAGTGTGTGATCCTGCTGTTTTTTTTGGTCTGTGTGTTCATGTTTGATCATAGCTTGATGGATTTATATTTTTATTGTTTCATTCAGGTGTTGACGTTCAAAGAAATTAACTGGCAGAGTCTAAGAATTGAGGCAGATGCTATTGAGAGCGATGACCAGGACCTCGGCAGCACGCCATTACGTCTCATCACCAACCAGGGACGCATCCGCATTGCTCTAAAACGCAGAGTAAGACCACATTCGTACCATTCGTTTACTTTTCTGTCACAGAAGTGGTGACAGATCACAAATGAGAAACCATCTAAATTGCAAATGATTTGTCACAAGTCTTTATGTCCTCATTGTTCTGCCCAGATAAAGGACTGCAATGTGCTGGCATCCAAGCTGCTTTTCATTCTGGACGACCTGTTGTGGGTGCTGACAGACTCTCAGCTCAAAGCCATCATCCATTACGCCAAATCTCTCAGCGAGGCCATGGAGAAGTCTGCACAGCAGAGAAAGAACATGACTGCTGAATCCTTGCAGGTCTCTTCTCCTTCCTACTTTCTGCTTTTTTTTTTTTTAATACTTTTTTTTTTTTTTTTTCAAACAAACTCAGCTCTTAAATTTTGTACACACTGGGGGCATCTTTTCATGCAAATAATCTGTTATTTTAGTCCTAGCAACAGATATAGCGTGTGAAACATATGATATATAAATAAAGTTATGTTACTAAAAGTAAGACACAGTCACTGATGTAAAGACAAACTCAAAGAGCGTTTAACTCAAAATTAGTTGGCACAAAACTACTTCTGGGTACAGTATGGCTCCTATGCGGTATCGGTCAAGCTTGTTTTTGTTGTTTAGCAAGATATATTCGCTTAATTTTGTCAAATTATCAGTAATTTAGATGTTTCAATGCCTCTTCTGATGTTTAGACTGCTCCGCCATCTCCTGGCTTCCACAGCCTGTGGACAGAACCCCCACCCGCTCCTGCAAGCACCGCCAACAACATGAGCGAAAACTTTGATCACTACGATGTCAAGGAGTCTTCTTACCACACCTTCATATCACGCTTGGACTTACACATATGCAACGACAGTTCGTCAACGGATGAAGGTTAGATGGAAGTAGCGGTCTTTACTGTCTTCTAACTCAAGTATATCTATGATGTGTTCTTTCAACATGAGGCTTAAGATTGTATGCTCAAAAATGTTCCTGAAATACAGCAAATTGTTTGAAGGATAATTACGGTCAGGCTGGTCGTTAACAGCTTTCTTGTAATATTGTATAGACGAAACTCCTCCACCGGGCTTGCAGGGTGCCATGCAGCTAACCTTCAGGAAGCTGGGTTTTGACTACTACCCCGTCCACAGACCTGGTGAGTGTGAGGATTGGTTCTTTCTCTGACTGTTTTTAATGGCAGTTCACCCCGAGGCTCTGCACACTGTACGACAGAGTTCATTCAGGACTAGCTGTTAGGAGGATTACTATTCAAGCAGACTAATGGAGGGACTGAGTGTGCCCAGTGCCTTTATTCTCTGTGGAATCCCTGAAAGTGTTGAACGCACAACTGCAAAGTCGCCTCTGGAGCCGATGAAGGTCGATTAAACAAAGTTAGAAAAACATGCTGTCATTTAGTTTTTGTGTTCGATTAAGAATTACAGCTCTTTGAAGTGAATACGAAATACAGAAAAATGTCTGTTCACACAATACAAGATTGTGAACAATATCTAAATATTGTGCGCACATATTTATGAATACCGGCTTTGAAAATTATTCGGACCTCTTTGCTTTTATGTGTTTTATGTCTTGTTGGCTTAAATCTTGGAAAAGAGAATATATCCCACCATTTTCAGATGAACTCATCATGTGTTTTGTGCTAATTCAGTAACTGCATTTTTGTTGTTGCTGCTCCTGCACAGCTGATGGGTGTCGTCACTGGGAACGCCACAGCGGAGCCATGGAGGCTCACGCCCAGTGGGCTGGGAAACTGCTGCAGGAGTACCAGAAGAGAGCAGAGGCCTCTGGGTTCCCTGGGCCAAACGTCCCTGAGGAGCCCCTGCCAGACAACGAGTCCCCTGCAAAGACAGTTCAAGGTATGAATGCGGAAATCACAGTTTTCTCATTGTTGTTGCTGAATTTTATTTTTATTATTTTCTTTCTGACTCCTAAACACAAAATTATAGATGTATGAATGTTCATGACATTGACTGAAAGCGACTCTACGGTAAAGGAAATAGTTCCAAAATGGGAAGCAACTTCAGTAATGTGGAAGTAGTGATATTATTTTAGTTCCATATCGCCCACCTCTAATTGTCAGTAGTAATTTCACAAAACAACTTTACCTCAAGGTTCACTTAGTAGCCTCTTTTTCAAGCTTCCAACCATCTCACATCACACCTTAGTAGCAGATAGAGTTGTCACAGTTGCCATGGAAAGAAGTTCAATTCAATTCAATTCAATTTCATTAATGCAGCGCCAAATCACAACACAGGTTATTTCATGGCACTTAACACGTTAAAGTCCTTGCAGCAGAACTTTACAGCATTAAACAGAGAAACCCAACAATTCAACAATTCCCACGTAAGCTAGGAGGGAAAAAACTCCCCTTTAAGGGAGAAAAACCTCCAACAAAGGGAAGGAAAAAGTCCCTCTTAACAGGAAGAAACCTCCGACAGAACCAAAACATGACCAAGATATGACAATCACCATGCAAACCAACATTTCCATCAGCAGCAGTAACATTTTAATAAGACACAAATCCTGAAAGGTAAACACATTTTTTAACATCTGTATTATGATCTTGCTTTTAAAGAAGTAAGCTTTTTTCATATGTAACTGAGTGTTTACTCTCCCATTTACAAACTTTAGATGGACAGTCGAGTCCCAAGTCGACATCCTCACGCAAAGAGCGGTCAACCAGCAGTAGCTCAGCAACGGGTCCTCCAGAGTCATCGCTGAAGCGGCTGCGATCTAGCTGTGTGGTGATCAGGATGGATGACGTGGACATTCACCAGGCAAGCTTTTATCATCCTCTGATTTGATTTACCTGCTCCAGTAGAAGCCCCTCTCCACATTAGGTGGAGCGAGAGGCTTCTGTTCCACAGTGGAAGCAGTCAGCAGAAAAGGCTGGAGCTCAGTTTAATTCAGATGTTTTAAGCAGCGACCAACCAAACACAGGTTTTTGACTTATTTTTGGGATATTATTATAATTGTGTTATATTTTGGATTCATGATCACTGTAGCAAGCCAGAGACGGTTTTAATATTAAGGAGAGAGGCCTGTCAGCCAGCAGCCACACAACTGTAGCATAGAACAGACAAAATATCAAAACATTCACATAAAAGTATATTCACAGATGTGGTCGCCTGCTTCCTCTTGTGGTCTGCTGCATGTACAGCACAGACGGCATGATTAGTTAGTCAAAGTGTTTTTTTCTGTGATGAAAATCAACATGCTTGACATACTTTTACTACAGTAAACAACATTTGTATTTTTAGGTAGAACAAAATCATGTAACTAATTAGCTACAGTGTGCTCATCACTTGCAGTTAGTTAAAATCCAAAAAAAAAGGCACATCCAATCAGCAGCCTTGGAGGCATCTGCCTGACAGGTCTCACAGAAGCAACAAAAGTGTCTTTCATCCCAGCTGTCTGATATGTTTGATCTGATGGCTGATTTGATGGTGACTGATGAATTCTTGGCATCAAATTTCCTGCATTCCTTGTGAACTGAAGCAGTTTTAACAAACACAGCGTTGTAAGAATTCAGTGTTTCAGGTAAAATGTGAGTAAAAATAGAATAATCCCATACGTGTCACTTCTCCTGGCTGCTGCAGAGCCTCTCATCTTGAACTGAGAAAACCCCTGCTGCATCAAATTACTTTCTCAGGCTGCTTCTGTATTTGCATTTTGAACATTTCACACTATTCATCATGAAAGAGCATCAAATTTCCAAGGTTATTTTAAGTTTAAGATGCTTGTAGTTCCCCATTTAATAGAGCAACAGACACCCAGGGGAAACTGTAATGTCTTGTCCCCACCTTCATATTGTGACAGGAAACCACAGATGTTCACACTCAGGTGGTTTAGTTCTGTTTTCTCAAACATACTTCGACTTTTGTTTAGTAATAGAGTGTCTTTGTTTGTTATTTTGTCATGAAAGAACCAGATAAAACACCATTGATTAATAATATTTCCCTTACCGCCCTATTTTTGTACACATTCAGGTGTCTACAAGAGGCCGTCAAAACAGGAAGACCCAGTCTTTATTATCCTGTAACCGTAAAGCCATGCGTTTACCAGACAACGTACCAGCAGTTCATCTGCAGTTCACTGAGTACTACTTCTCTGACAACCCCAGTTTACCAGGTAATCGGTATGCTGTATTTAACGGTACTTTTATCTTTTTGTTCATATTTAAAGTTCATATTTGTGAGGGAAAGGTATTTCATCTTTACTCACATATTGTCCAAAGTATTTTTTATAGAACTTATTTTATGTCCACAGTAATGATTCAGACCTCTCCATGTGCTTCTGCTTTGTTACATTTGTATTACAGAAACTTAATTCATTTTCAACCTTCTAATAGTATGTTTTTATCAATTATGTCTGTGTGTTGACCCAGTTTATCAGAATATCATATCTTTTTTCCTCCTTGCAGTTCCCACCTCCAACCTGTATGCCCAGTTAAACGGCCTCCAGCTCTGTGTGGACCCGGCCAGCGTGCTGTGGATCAATCTGTTTTCCAGGGGTCTCCTGCACACCCTGGATCAGGTCAAAGCTTTCTACCATTTGCAAGACAGTAATAAGGTGGAAGAACATGTACACATCCGCATGGATGCATCTCAACTTAAGGTAAATACTCAGCTGTGTTTACATTATTAATGTTTTCTGTTTGTAGTTCTTGTTGCAACATGTATGCAAGTCTCAGGCTGTAAATGTTTTCTTTCTTTTATAGCTGATAATTCCCTTGGATTCGTCCATATTGGACCATCCGGAACGTCCACAGTCCCTTTCTGTTACTGTACCTCAGATGACTGTGAGTAACACCCGTCACTGCCCTCATGGCTCCAGAGCTGACCTCAACACTACCTGTGACAGGTTTGCCAGCTGCCCTTTCTTCCAGTCCACACCACCTTGCCCTTACCCCAGAGACCTGAGTGCCTTCCACCCCCTTCCCTCCGCCTTCCTTCAGCACTACCAAGACACGGAGCCCCAACCTCTGGACCGGAAGCAGCTACGATCCCGGGATGTCTGGTCTGTCAATCTGTCCCGTGTTGCACTAGGTTTTGATGGAGCACGGAGATCCCCCAAAGGCAAATCCCAGCCTTTTGTTGAGCCCTTTGCCGTGTCTGTGTGGATGTGTAAGCCATCTGCCTTCAAAAGCGGTTCATTGTCTTCCTGCTCCAGCCCCGCCAGAGCCCACCAACCCTCCTCAGAGCAGGAGGCTCCACAGGAAGAGGCTTCGCTTGCTTCTATCCACTTCCTGGCCCACACCATCACCCCAGTGAAGATGTGGCTCAACCACTACCAGTATGTTGCTCTGCTGAGGATGAAGGATGCCATGGCCCGATTAGGGGCAGAGTTGGGCTGGGATATACGAGATGTTAAGCAGGCTCATGGCCAGAAGACAAAAGCAGCTACAGTATGCCTTGCCCTTCTGGTGGACTCAGTGGAATTGGGTCTACTTCTGCCACCAGTCAGCACAGAGCCAGAGGAAGAGGTCCCCCACACTCCAGAAACAGACAGCCCCAGCATAACAGACTCTGACATCTCCCCCACTCATCACTCTGTTGCTGTCCTGAAGGACAGCGGGTTAGAGAACGGCACCTCCTCCGTCAATACTGCGTTTGATCAGGAAGAACAAGACGGGGTGGTAGAGGAGGCATACGAGGCTGTGGAGGAGGGGCCGGAGGGCAACGGACTGACTACCCAGGAGGACACCCCTGTCCTCTCACCTCCCCTCTCACCTGGACAGTCCTTCGTCCTCTCCCGCCAACCGTCATCCTTCAGCCTGGAGGGAGAGCTGTCAAGCGCCATTAATGTCACCAAGGACGTGACCAAAGATGCCATTAGTGCCTCGCTGGACCTGACCAAAGGGGCGTTTTCAATAACAAAGGACGCCTTTAGCATGCTGAGTCGGGGCTCCGGGATGAGCAAATTGTTCAGTCCGCAGGCAAAGTAAGTGCTGCTTCTCTCCTGCTGGGCTGCTGGCAACCTAAGTGTTTCTGCGTCTGGAACCATACTGTGCACCCCATGCTTTTACTGGCTGCTCCTTAATGGCTGTGTGTGTTTGTGTGTTGTTAGGGAACAGGTTCAGCGTTCAGTAGAGTCCTCCCCCTCCGTGACTTCCAGTCTTCGCCACCAAAAAATTCAGCAATCACCTTCCCAGCATTCCATCGATAGTGCTATCATGGATGGCAGCCTGCCTGATGAAAACATATCAATGGACAGTGATTTCAGCGACAATTTTGTTCATCTCATGGACTCAGGTGTTTAAATATGACCAATATTTTAAAGGAATTTCTCTGAATTACACAGGTGACATCTACTACAAGTTTGTGTCATGTTTCCAGAGTCGGGTATGGAGTCCATGCGTCCCAACAGCACACGTGCGGGGAGTCGAGGCAGCCTCGTCACAGGGACAGAGGGAGGCTCGTCAGCTGATCTCAGCAGCTCCCTGTCCCAAAGTACTGAGGACGTGTCTCAGGACATGGTGGGTTACTACGGTCATATAGCAAAGGTCATGGTTAGATTGAATTTGTCATTAAAGTTGCAGTATTTTTCTGAACAACAATTAATTCCATGTTTAATTTCACATGCAAATCTACATTGGTTTAAATGTGATGTCCTGTCGTACAGTCCTCGGTGTTGGTCCTGATCCTGAATAAAACAGCTTGTACCATGGAGGTAAATGGAGAAGACCAAGTTGTGGCTGTCGCAGCGCAGAATCTGACCCCTGTTCAGATGGGTAACATCAGGCTGCTGGACCTGCTGACTGGTCTCACACAAGGTAACCTGGATTGTTGCTGTCAGGCTACAACTCGAATTACTTCTCTTTGTTTCCCAAGTAGATGCTACATCTTTCTGCCTCCTCAGTAGGTTACTAATCATACGCAGGAAAAGCCTATATTTAGATTTTGTCTGTATATTTTTATTTTTTTGAATTGGCATCCTTAATTTCAAAGGGTAATTACCACGATGGAATATGTAATTTATGCATCAACCTTTATGTTGTAAAAATCTGAATATGGTTACTACATATGTGCACATTTTCTCAAGTTATAAAAAAGTTCATCATTGACAGTAAAGTATTCAGGATCTGGCTGCTGTGTAATGTTCCCACAATGCCTTACAAATGTATCTCTTCTTTTGTTTCCTCAGCTCCAGGTGAACTGGTCCAGAAGCAGGATAGGCAGACCGGCAGGGGCCCTCCAGTACTGTGCATGCGCGCAGAAATGGGCCCATCTGCAGCTCGACGCTCCGCTCTGGCTGAGTCGTTGGGCTTTGTGGACATGAGAGTGCAAGACTGCCGGGCAGACTTGTTAGCCTCAACAGTGGCTAACATCGGCCCTTTTCTGGAAGACGAATTCAGTGCTGAGGGTCAGCCAATGAAGTTACTCATCAGCAACGTCACCGTCAGTATGAAGGTAGGTCGATACTGTCATGATGACGGTGAGAAGTACACTTTGAATTTGATGATCGTTTAAGTACAAAATGCATCGTAGATTAGATATAAGTATCCTTTTCCTCATGAAAAACTCCACTGAATTAAGAAACTTAAAAAAAATCTTCTGTACAAAGGTTGAGGTCAGCGTTAAAGGACTGACGTGTTGAGGTATGTTTAACTGTTAAGACGCCCCCCCCCCCCTTTCTTTGTTGTTTTTTTTAGGATGATAGCCCTAAAATCTACCCAACAGCACCGCAATCAGTCCCATCCACATTCATCATTGATCAGCTGCTCCTCGAGCGGAGTGACGACGGCCTCATGAAAGTCAAAGGTGAGCAAGGAAATATCTTTTTAGCACTATGACAAATTCAAATCTTGTATTGTAGAAACACCCAAATACATGCAGGATCATGAACCTTAAAACCACAAGGACTCAACCTTACAGTATCGGCTGTCACAGCTTCACAGAAAGATGAACAGAAACTGATCATCACCATCTCCCCTCTGATTGCAGCTGCAGGTACAGACCCTAAAGCCTCAGCAGGTGTTCCTGTGACCGGCACGGACGATTCTAACAGCGCCTGCTCCGTCCAACAGCAGGCTGAGGTAGGGGAGACTCAAGCAGAACCGTAGACTGTCCTCCGTAGGCCTGAGTTTAGTGTGTCTGCAGACAGGAAATCCTAAATCTGACATGTAGCTTTTTTTCAATGAAATATGTTTTGGTTAAAAAAAAAAAATTGTCTTCAAGTTATAAGAAGTAGACTGTGATCCTTTCCAGATACAGTTCATAGAAAGATACTGAAGGTTTTTATATGTTTTTTTTTTTTTATAAAAGCAGGTTGATGATGAAATATGTTCTTTTAACCAAGCCCTAAAAAAACAGTACCATGTAAAGACATACACAAAACAAAACATATGACATACTAGAGCTGAGGTGTCAATTTGAAAATGAGTTTATGTAGTTGCTAATTATTATCCAGCGGACTATTTCTGCACCTGAATTTCTTAAAAAAAAATTGTTGGTTGCATATAGAAACAGGGTGCAAAAAACATCCCCCAAAATACACACCGAGCACATGTCCCCAGTAGTAGCGTTGTTCCTGTCCGTATCACAGCCTCAGTTTAAGGACAAGTGACTCTTTGTTTACTATTCAAATGTGTATGAAATTAGAAATCAAGTGACTCAAGATGATGCTGGCAAACCAACTTAGTGGTGTAATGTCACCAGTGCATCAACCATAAGGCTGTAAAGCTGAATTAGAATCGCAGTATCTCCTCATGTTTTAGATCTCCTGTCACTTACTTTTCAAGGTAAACGAAGCAGAAATGAGTAAACAGTATTATGTAATAGTATTGCAATTACACCCATTTCTGACAGTCAGAATCTGATATCAGCCCACATGGTGTGTAGCACCTGTTAATAATACTCCTCCCCTTGATTCCCAGCTCTGTGAGGCACAAGCTGCCCTCACTCAGGCCCTCAGAGAGAGAGAGCGCCTCCTTCTGGAAGTCAGGAAGCATGACCCCACGTTTACTCTCTGATCCTCTCCGTCTTTCACCTCTGAACCCGTCGCTGCTGAGGAATGGTGATGGGATGTGTCCGGCTGAATGTCAGGAACCAGCAGGACTCGTTCAAAGCGTGTCTGGACAGTGGACATGTTTAAAAAGAAGATGAATCCAGTACGTGCGGTTTGGATCACTTCCTACTTCCTATAACACACTGGTCACATTACATAAGAGACCCCTATAACAGGTACTAAAAGGGGAACCTAGTCAACTAACCTGTTGGTACTTTAACTGTACTGTTTTGTAAACTGGCAGTGTAGATATTCCTCACTGTTGTACTAAACACACATTGCTGCGGTTATTTCTCATCCAAATCCGTGTGGACAGTAGACTCATTGTGTGGTTTTAGTGTTCGTCACGCAGCATGCAAGATGATCAAGCTTTATTTCTCTCCGGTTGATTATTTGTGTTAGGGAAATCTTAAATCAAGCACATGCCAAAACCTCCTTTCACATGCACTGACACTGCCAGACAGCTGCTAGTCCATCGGTCTACATCTTCTACAATACATAACTGTCAAGCATGCTTAGTGAAGAGTGCTAATAAACATAAACAAATGGACAGTCATAGAGCTAGACTTGTAGATAACTTCTGTTTGGTGTAAAATAAGAGACCCGTGAGTTTCTTTTTATTTAACAGTATTGTGAAAAATGTGTTGTGAAAGGTAGAAAAAATAATGCACTTTTTTTTTTTTTAAATTAAAAAAAAAAAAAAAAAAAAAAAAGCAGGACTCCACTGCTTTCATGCAGAGATTAATGCATCTCAATTTCCACCTCAGTTGCTTTATCACCACGGTGGAATGGTTACACACTCGAATCAAGTTCTCAAGCCTTCTCAGAAAGCAGGTTGAATCACTCCCCAGTGTTATACTACTCTTTGAGTTGTTACAAGTTCTTTTGTACTGTTAAAACAATGTGCTCTGTGGTTGAATGTCCGCTACAGACGACGCGCCTTTTTTCCACCTCTCCACCCGGCTGCGGAGAGCAGGTTGCACAGCAGCATTGTTAGTGTTTTCATCCTAATTCTCTGGTCAAAAGAGGTTCGGGATTATAGCGGCTACCAGAGTTATAGTACTTAAACTCCTGAAAACGTGTTCACTAGCTTGCCAGGAAACAACTAAGATGGATAGTGTTGTTACGTCTGCACACACGTTCAATGTTTAATGGGCAGACATCATGGAGCTCATTCTTTATGTTGTTTTACTCGTGTTTATTTATTTACATTTGTCAGTGTGGTGGGTTTTTTTTTGTGTTGTTGTTGGATCTGATTTACTGCAGTGTATTAAAGCCATATCAATCAAAGAAAGTGACATTTTAAAAACGGTACCGGTGATATATATTCACAAAATTTACTACAAAACCTAGTATTTGTCCGTTTATTTCATCCTGGTCTGCTACAGATTTGTATTTATTCGGCCAGTTCTATTTAACATTTCTGTCACTTTGCTTTATTCAGGCATAAATCTGTTTCATGCATGGATTTAAACAATAATGGATTTGTTCAACAAGATGACAGTGTATTGATTTTATGAGTGCTTTTATGAAAGTCATCTCTCTGTCATTTACTAGTGTTGTATTGTTACATCAGTGGTTTGGGTTTTTGCCTTTGCAGGTACGTTATTTATTCTAATGGTTGCAAAGCTGTTACGTTAACAGATCATCAAATCTTTCACTTCAAGTCATAATGATCCCAGGGTACTTGGGAGACCTCTGGTGGCAGTGACCTGTCAGTGCAGGCTCCATTATTATTATTATTATTATTTATAATTTCCTTCTATTTTTGTGAACTGTGGTTGCCTTGCAAGCTATAAATGACACAAATGCATTCTTAAGGAGGAATGTAATCTATGTAAGCAATAGAAAGACACCTTTGGTTTAAACAAAAACAGCAACACTACACATTTCTTAGTTCTTGAGAGGACAAATTACCTGTCTAAATGTTGTCTTTAAATGTTTCCCCTTCTGCTGCATGTGAAGTTAAAACACTCTCAATGGGTTGGTGTAATAAAGCAGACATACTGCCCTTAGCCTCAGTATCACCCTTCGGTGTGATATTTTTCTTAGCTTTTGGTGTTTGTTTTTGCATGGCCTTAGTAGACAAAGATACATTGGTACGGATTTAAACGTGCCATCCTATATGCAACATGTAGCTCTGTGGTTTTCCCAGTTTCCCTCTCCTCAGTGTTAAGTAGCATCTCTATTCCACAAAAACAACAACAACAAAAAAACAACTGGTTCTTTGAGTTAAATCTGCTCATAACCGGTTACAATAGACGTTCTTTGCACTCCAGAGCAGGCCAGGGTTTCCTTGACAATGTAGTTGTTACCCAGTGTGCCATGCGTAAAGGAGATGGACAGAGAGGGAAGCCAGACATTTCAAAGTGTGTCGTTCTCTCGTTCTCGATGCATGTACTGAAGTGAAGCTATATTTATGCCTCGTGGTTTACTTGCACTCGTGTGGTAAATTCACTGGAAATTGCACTCGTTTTAATGTAGTCACTTCAGAGGGTTACGGGAGTCATTGTGAAATCTTTTTAAATGGCGCAAGCGTTGGGAGACTCTGTGGACAGTGTTTTTTTGTCAGTTGTGTAGAATATCACTGAATTTTGTAATGTCTTCATCACTTCATTGAGACCAATATAAAGCTGGTTCTGTGAACCAAAGCGAGTCTGTAGAAAATATTTTAAAAGTGTAAAAATAAATAATTGATGAACACATTTTTGGTTGTACATTTGAGTTTTAACAGAGAATCTATTGCTTTTTTTTGTTTGTTTTGTTGCCATAACAAAAGTTATGATGGTTATTTTACTGGTATGATCCATAGTTTGACTTTAACCTTGATAAATCTTACAATATTTCCAAATAACACTTTTGCTCACAAATGTAAAAAATTTGCAATAAGACAAATAAGAGTCACATTTTTCAAGAACCACTTTTCCAATGAACCTAGAAAAAACTTAAATTATCTCTGTAGCAAGTCCAAACTATTTCCAGTTTAGCTCAATAATACACATTGTAAAACGTGCTGGAGGGAGTTTTGTGATAACTATATGTGTATGTATAGTATATCGATTGCAGAAAAGGATTTTAACAGATCAGAGCCCATTTGAAATGTCAGTCAAAATGAAAATCTGAGTGCGCCTTTACTGCTGTCAAAAAAAAAGTATGTATTTAATTTGAACTTAACAAACATCACAATTTTCCCAACAAAAAAAAATTTAATCAAGGTACAAGAACACATTTAATATTTGAGTATAACACCTGTTGTATTTACAACCACGATACATGAACATGACTTCACACCAGTCAAACTGTGTTTCTTCAAGTAGTTACTTTGACAGTTCGGGGTGATTGGCAGCACTATTTCTCAGCTTTATTTACAGCTCTGCAGATAATTCAGTCAGTTAGTAGACAGTAGTCACTGTCCTTGGCTGCAGTATGGGTACAGTAAGTGGGTAAGTTTTCCATGTGTGATGCGCCACTTTTTTTCTTTTTAATAAAAACACCAGCATCATCCTGATACAGTCTGAAACACAGGAGCCTCAGTGAAAGAGAATGTTCTTGAATTTGGTGTTTGGTATCTGGTCTTTGCTCTTCAACCTCCTCACTGCTTCCCTCATATGTTTGGGCTGAAGCGGCGGCGTGTCTCCCCACTTCTCACAAACATCCAACGCTGTAAGTGCAAAGAAACTATTTCACTACACAACACTTAAAATTCTAACTGCAGAGAAAAGAGATCAATTAAATGACCTGTATGTTTCAATTCACGCAGTCTGGATTGTTTCTGGTTTGGAAATCCTCCACTTACCTTCTTCTACAATTTCCCCAGCAAAAACTTTGGAAATACCAGACATTGCAATGACCACGTTCTGGGACACTGATGATCCCGTTATGGACTGGATCAGCTAGAATATTTTGAAGAAAATATGTCAGACCAATAGAATCGTATAAGTAATTAAAAAAATAAAAAAATACATTATTTTGAACTGCTTACCCTCTTTATGGCAGCCTTGGGAAAGGCAGAACGTCTGTACATCTCATAGCGATTTAGCTGCTCTTCAGAAAAGGATGACACCAAAACCCTACAACGCAGCAAGCACAGGGATGAGAAGGAAGCAGGACGAGACTTTGACAAATGATCACAAGATTCAGAAAGACGTTCCGTGAGGTTAAAAATGTCTTACTGCATCTTTTGTATTTCATCCTCGTCAACCTTGTGCCGCTTCTCCTTTTTCTTCTCCGGTTCCACCTTCAGTCTTTTGGCGAGAGACTGGCCAGAGGTTCCTTCTTCCTCCTCATCTCCTGCTGCTGGTTCCTTCACAGTGGAAAACCAAATCGTTTAGTGCTGCGACAAATTCTCACTTTTTCTTTCCAATTATAATTTTTTATTCGAGTCCTTGTGAATCTGCTTGTTTTTAAGATGGCTAAACAGGATATGAAATATATGGTTTTGCAAATAAAAGTGTGTTTATCTATTTGACAATGTTTCTTATGTCAAACCTTTTTAACACATATTGGAATTTTTTTTTTTTTAACCAAAATCCATCGTCACAAGTATCAAAAAGTACAAAGAGCCCCCTGCTGCTGTAGTCAGGGATGTAAACAAAGCGTGATAATTTCGTAATAACTTAAGAAAACTCTCATGGTCCATTTGTGCTTTGTTATGGACGCCAATCAATTTTTTTTTTCTTCTGGTGGGAAAAAAAAAAAAAAGGAAATGAAGACCCGGTTCTCACATGTTTAACCTCCTGTTTCGACGGATCCTGCGAGGACGACGCTTTGTTTTCATCGGTAGGTTTTTCCGCGGCAGCTACATTTTCACCTCCCTCTGATTTAGGATAGGGTAGAAGAGGATGCTCGGAAGATATCCTCTGCGGTGTGACTTCGGCTTTAATCCGTGCAGGGTCGGCCATGATCGCTCGATCCCTCCCAAACACTTGAGAGCAACTTCACAATCTGCAAACAACAATGAGGCAGTTGACGTACGACTCGTGGCACAAGCTGCACATTTAATTTGCATCAGCTGCCGGAAAGCCCTCGGCGAAAAAAAAAAAAAAAAAAAGTCACAGGTTTTAGTTTATAGTAACTTTAGGGGGGGGGGGGGGGGGGAGAGTGGATATAAAAAAAAAAATGGGAATACAACATGCGCGTACCTTCTCCGCAGATAGGCCTCAACAGAGCAGCGGTAACAGCCAAGCCGACGTTGTATGGTAACTTACGGCAGCTAAACTAACACGTGACGGTTTTATATTATTTAACTTAGTACAAACAAACAAACAAAAAAAAAACTACTATAAACGCTTTAACCGTGAATAAATATCGGCAAATACTTAACGCAAGAGGGCTGATAGTATCAACAAACTCGGCGCCGCGACGCAGCGCAAATACGTATTTCCGTTTCCGTTTTGTACAAACTTTATTAACACGTCTAGCGGTGAAGTTATACAGTGCCACAAGTCGGTGACAAACAAGACTTTTTTTTTTTTTTTTTTTTTTTTAATGTGCGTGTTTCGCTTAAACTAGTATAAATCTTTTTTTTCTTCTTCTTCTTTTTTTTTTTTTTTTTTTTTTTTTTACTGTATTGGCCCGATTTAACTCTTAAAAGTACAAGTCACAGACCGTGTTATTACAGCCGGTTTAAACCCCAGTGGTACAACCATTCCCACGGTTCACAGCCCGTCCTGCTATTACCGGATTAAAAAAAAAAAACCATGCCGTGAAACGTTTTTGTTCACACCCATGAATTTGGCAGCAATTTTGACTTTATTTGCAGGCACAAAGTCCAATAAACACAAATGTTGTAATTGTTGTCAATCTCAGCTCGATCAAAGTTGCTAAATTGATGTGTAATATTGAATGCATATTGTTCAATTGAATTGTTTTCCTGATTTTTTTATTTATTTTTTAACTCTACACAAGTGCGTGATAACACTCAGTAAATCTTTAAAGGTTTTGGGAATTTTTTTTTTTCTGTGGAATAGACATTTCAAAACACTGGATGGGTATAAATCCAGCCTCTACCCACTTTTTTTTTTTTATTTTTATTTTTTTTATTTCTTATACACAATCTATCCCGGGCACCATCTTGCTTATGCACATCCAGCTCGTGTTTTACGCAGACAGGGCGTCAGTGTTGGGGTTGTATGTATGTGTACGTGTGTGTGTGTGTGTGTGTCTTTCTGAAGGGTTTCGGATTGGAGATGCAGAAAGAAAGGGCAGTTTCGAGGAAGTGACGGACGACGCTCAGGGGACTGGTCAGAGGAAGTTTGCTCGATGCTGGTGCCGTGCCGCTGAACCAAACTTCCCCCCCCCCCCCTCCACCCTTGTGCTCCAGCAGCACCGTGGATCGGGACGGACGGATCCAGCGGCGGAGGGAGCTTTTGTCTCGTAGCACTGAGGAGTAACTTGAGGTTGGGAGAAAGGGGATCGCAGAGGAATTTCACTCCCACAACCAATCCCCTACTCCCCCCCTCTTCTCCTTCTCTTCCCCGCGCCTCCTCTTGATTTTTTTTTTTTTTTTTTTTTCTGGGATCCGCGATGGGGAAGGAGCAGGAGCTTCTGGAAGCGGCGCGCACGGGAAACCTGGCCGCCGTGGAGAAGCTTTTATCCGGGAAGCGACAATCCGCTGGCGGGTCGTCTGGTACCGGAGGAAGCGGCAACAGCGGCGGCCACGGCGCCTCCTCTCATCCGCTCTCCAGTCTGCTCAGGTAGGCTCCGGGAAAGCGAGGAGGAGGACGAAGACAGCCAGCGGCATTGTGCCTGTCAAAACATCTCTAATCATTTACTGTTACAGCATACTGTTTTAGATATGTGTGGCTCGTTCAACAGAGTCCTGTTTTTGATTGCCAAACAAACACAACCCAAACCAGTGCAGCGCAGTGGCATGCTTCTTTGTTAGCACACAGCTCTTGTGTTCCTGCCAGTTCTCCTGTAATCTGCATAAACGGCCTGCGAGGCAATTATGCAACTTAACTGCAACAAAACAACCCATGATCTCTTTAAACGCGGCCACAGATGTATTATTAATTGCTCGGTACAGTCTTGGACCTGAATACTTTCAACTGGTGGAGGTGGACTAGAAAGCCAGTTGTCAGAACCAGGATCTCATTTTTGAGAAACATTATTTTACTGTTTGGAAATCTTCTTGGGAATCTTTGGAAATCAGCTCTCAGTGTAAACCCCATGTGTTAGACAGTAATATCTATTTTTTTATCAGTGATCACAGGGGGAAGTCGTCAGTGAGGTAAACATTTGATGTGGTTTTTCACATTGATGAAATACCTTCTATAAAAGGTTAGAAAGGTTTAGCTGCTCTTTTGAAGCTTTTACTCATCGCAGGTGTTTCCTCTCCGGCTCACTGCTGCTTTATTAGTTGTGAGTTCTGAATTAAAGATAAAAAAAAAAAATTAAAAAAATCCAGCCACACTTACTCTACCATAGCTGTCATTCTTGCCCAGATGTTTGCTGTAGTGCGTCTGCGGTTGGGAGTGTTTGTCTTCAGAACAGGACTCGTATGTCCTAAAATGAAAGCTATTGATAAGGACTGTGATAATGGGATAATTGTCCATGGTGATTTAGGATTACATAAAATTCCTCACTGTATGGCAGCTATATTCCTCCTTTATAAAATATCAAGAGCAGCTTCTTCGAATGTGGCATCCGTTTTACTTTGGCAGATGCTGGTACTGGTAAATAAATAATAAGGTGGAACATAACAGATCTGATAAGTTCAGCGTTTCATTTTGCTCTGCAGATGTTATCTGAATTATAGGCTTACCACAACAGGTTTGTTGAGTCTCCCTCGGCTGAGACATATTGTTCTGGATCCATTAAATGTATTTTCATAAAGTACTATTAGATATTAAATCCTTGCAAGAAAGAAAAGACTAAGAGTGTCTGGAAAGAGCCAGTTTTTAATGCTCTGTGTCCGCCCGTGGATAAAGGAGGAATATAGCTGCCACACTTGTTAACATAAAACTCCCAGGCAGGCTTAAATCCATCACGTCAGAAGCCCACAAGTGGCCAATATCTGTACACTTATTTTGATGCTGAGCACATGCAGGTGAACGTCTGTCAGTCAAAACATGACGCTGCTCCTCTGGGAGCCTCAGCGCCAGCCACCTTCATCTGAGGGGAGGGAGTGTTAAGGCGAAGCTCGAGGTGATGCATCACTGTGTTACTTAGTGAAGACTGCACATTGTACTCAAGGTAATTACATTAAACCCTTCTAATCGGAAATCCAATTCAGAGATGTCATGCAGTCAAAGCTAACTCGGTCTCTGCCTCACTGATCTGTGGGCGGACTGTGGAGGCTATTGTGTCATCCGCTCCATCTTGAGCAATCGATGTTTGGTAACGACAGCTCGAGGGAAATTTATTGGTGAGACTTTTTAGGAAATTAATGAACTACTGTGTGTAGATGTAAAAAGCCTGTTGGCTGTGGACACCTGAGCTTATAGGACAGGCTCTCACGTACAGGAGTATTGGCCACAGGGCAGCATCGGGGGATTGTTGCTATTGTGTATGACATTTGATTTAGATTGTACAATCAAAATGTCAATATGTATGAGGGCATCACAGTGAGTTGCTCCAGTGGTAGGCTGCGGGTTTGTGTGTGTGTTTTCCGACACCGGAGCGTAGGCCTGTAATCCCGTCACAGGAGATTTGATCTAAGACGGTTTTCTTAAGTAAATTTGAGCTTGTGTGTGATCAACGTGTAGTCGACAGTGTTATTCACGCTCCCGCTGTATTCCCGACACATAAACTTCCACTCGCGTCATAAAACTTTAAACATGCAAGTGGTAGTTTTTTTCCGAGCGAGGAGTCATTTGATGACACTCGTTGTGTTTGTTGCCGTGTTGTGTTGTAACGGCATGATTTTGAGCTTTGTGGCTTGAATGTAGTCAATAATTCCTTCCTGTTTATTGCATTGTGTAATGCACAGGCTCTGCAGATGAATGATCTAACCTAATCAGCTTCATTACTCTTTGAAGGTGTGTGTGTGTGTTCCCACTAGATTTTTTTTGGCGTTCTTGCTGTGGAATTGGGTGCATGTTAAGACCTGCAGTGTTTTTGTAACCAGGCCATTGTACAGCTCTGCTCTGCGGAATGTCTTGCTTTCCCATGAGGCTGCATCCCAGCCGTTGCCACGGGATGAACACTGACCCCGGCCTGCTTGACACCACCGCCGCACCAAGCATTTGTTCCGTGGTGCTCCATTAACCCCAAAATGAGCCGGGCGGGGCTTCCCCCGAGTAGTAAGGTCACAGTGTAACCTTGATAGTACTGCAGCCCAGCGGTGGCTGCGGTTATGTTGATGTAGAAATAAGGGCACATTCGTGGTTTTTTTTTTTCCTGAACTTTTTTTTTTTTTTTTTTTTTTTTTTTTTTTTTTTTTTTTTTTTTTTAGGGTATACTAATACTACATATTGTAATTTTCACTAGGGGCCTCCCCCCACCCCCCCATGACCCGTTTTGATCCCATAAGCATACAGGAAAAGTTCGTCACTAGCACTTCCTGGCCCAGGTTGTCCAAACACAGGCAGCTGCTGCAGTGATGAGACCGGAGGTAAGACAAGTCCCTGGCAGGGAAAGTGCCTGCCCACTGAGGGGAAATTAACAGAGGAATGCTTGGAGTCCTGGACAGACGCTCTGAGAGCTTAGCCAGATGAGGGCTCGTCTCCCAGCTTCACAGCCGTGTCCTTTTGTCCCACTGACAAAGCAGAGAACGGTGCTTTTCATAATCATATTGGCCCCAAAAGACCATTCTGGGGCTTTTTTTTTTTTCTTTTTTTTTTTTACACTTTTAAGTTTTACAAAGAAAATTGAGCTGTCATTCGGATAGAATTGGACCACCTATTAAGAAGAGTTGGCTCATTTAGGCTGATGTTTCCCGTTGCCGTAGAATGAAACAAGTCGGGCTTTTCTCGAACGTTTGGAAATAAAGGTTGTTTCAAGCTACTTGCAAAGGTTTCCAATACATTTGCTGTTCAACATGTTTTTCTGTTTTTTTTTTTTTTAAGTGCCAGCAAGGAAAGCATTTCTATCAGTTTGATGACTTGGTTAGCATTTTAAGTGGCTTGGGCACAACTCCAGATCGTTCCATCCCATTACATCCACAATTTCTGGCTCATCCCGAGCAGCCCCATGCTGTCAGACTGGTGTCAGCGAGAGACTATCTGCCGCATGACAACTAGGCACATAGTGTCCCAACAAAAATTCCCTCTCGTCTCTCTTTTTATTAGGACCTGTGTGGACGGTTTGCAAACAAATGACAGGCTCACAGCGGGGTTCGGACACTCGCATTCTGCAGCTTTGTCTCGCATGCCGACTGTCTCACCGCCAGCAGGGTGTGCAGACAGACGGCGCTAAGCAGGCCGTTTCTACCGCTTTTACGCCACCGACAGGAGCCTCACATCATTCTGCAGTGAACTAAAAGCTGGTCAAATACCAAGCGTGGCAGTCACATTTAAGCATTTGTTGACCTCTGAACTGAAAGAAACTGTAACTGGTTCGACCCGGGAGGGAGCAGTGGTAGCTGGGAAATGTAACACCACAGTGTTAGCATTCCAGGAGCATCTGAGTTTGGGATACGTTATGTTTACGGCTTGTGTTTGTGTAGTCTGAGAAGGCAGAGAGAAAGGCACTTAGTAGTGATGAATTCCACCTGTGTGTGTGTGTGTGTGTGTGTGTGTGTGTGTGTGTGTGTGTGTGTGTGTGTGTGTGTGTGTGTGTGTGTGTGTGTGTGCGTGTGTGTGTGTGTGTGTGTGTGCGCAAAAACTGACAGTGTCCTTTCCAGCCAGTATGTAGTCCTCTTTATTTTAAACTAACGGTGCTCGGCTAAAAATAGATTTCATCCAAGTGGGTCAGAGTTTATTTTTGTTTAGTTTGTAGGGGAAAAGGTTGCTTTGAAGTTGCCTTAAATCGAAAATAAGGAAGAAAATCCGTAATGAAAACACCGATGACTATGATAAACCTTTAATATTGATTAACAATGAAGACACATGATTTTTTTTATTTAAATTTGTATTCATGTAAGGACGAGTATGTTGCACAAACCGGTGCCACGCACAGTGACATTTATAGCTTAAGCTCATTTCAATTGTCAGTCCACAGATGGCCTTTTATAATATATAAAACTCAACAACCGACATCACGTACACATGAAATTTTTACAAACTTAGCAATAAATATGCACATTCGAAACACAAAACTCAACAATAAAATAAATACACATTAGGATCACTTGGTTCTCTGTTTTTTAAGAAAACATGCTGATATGTACAATTTCCATTTGACTGTACTTCCCGTCTTAAATACAACAGAATGTTAACATGAAAAAGACTGCCTCACACACACACACACACACACACACACACACACACACACACACACACACACACACACACACACACACACACACACACACCCCCAACTGGTATATGTCCTTGTTTATGTAAACTCTATTTCACCTCACTTACTCCAAACCTTATAATAACAAACGGACAAATGGAAAAGATAAGGTTACTGAGGTGGTGGTCTCTGTTTTGAACCCATTTATAGAAAAGGGGGTCACCACGGCGACCAGAGGCATCAGGGCATGTCCTTCTCGTACATGTAGGCCTACATGTGTTTGCTTTTTGCTTGCAGCCCCCGACTCCAGACATTTTCATCCATCTGGCTTGCTGGCTGGCGTCTTCCTTTCTCTCCCACTCTGCTGCTCTCAGCAATCCTCTTGCCCACCTGCTGGGCCCACGCCAACCCTCACTCCACCTTCAGACTTCAAACATGTTGCACTTGGAACCTGAGTGACGGTGCTATTGCCGTCCGTGTGTTGACACAGGCAGTAAAGTAGCCCGCATCTTTTTCTTTTTTCTATGCTGTTTTTGCAAACTGGATAAAATAAACCCAACAAAGTAGTCTGTAATTGATTAGCCTTAGCATGACTAAGCAGATTGGCAACAGACCGTAACTGTGAAACACTTGTAAACACAGCATATTATGTTTTAATAAGAGGGCACAGAAAACGATTGTTGTGCCCAATTTAAAGACTGACTTTGGTGCTGACTTTTGTGAGAAAACGAAACATTCAACAGAATCTTCGGCCACGTGAACTAGATCGCACAGAAGTTCTATTTCAAGATGTGGGTTGTCAGCGTAACTGAAAATAACTGCCCATCCATCCGGCAAGATTTTAGCTGAACACGAGCTCGCTCTTCCTTTGCAGAAGGCTCGGAGGATGCCAGTGTGAACAGTCAGATTTGTTTGCGGCAGCATCTGCTGTGAAATCAGCGTGGGAAATTGTCGAAGGACAGGCTGTGATTGAATGTGCTCTCCTTGTTTCCTCGCTCCATCGGATTCTCCCTTATTTGTTTTTCTTCTTTCCTTCTACATTCATCCCACCTTTTCAGACTGCCGCCAGCATTTTTCATGCCCATCATCTTGATTCTGCTGGACCCCATTGGACCGCTCTTTGAACACAGTCTCTGGGTACATGCAGTTTATTCACACAGTTGCACTGTGACATTCTCACTATGGTGTGTTTATGAGCCATGAAAACTCAATCAGGATTTGACTTTAATGTGCTCTCCAACTGCAATGAGAAATGAACTGCTGTATCTCTTGTGGCACTAAAACAAGAGTCATGAGTCTCAGTGGCCTTTTGGGATTTTTTTTTATTGTCACATTCTGCATTTCTTAGCATTTTCTGAAATGGGGAAGACTAACAATTTATTTGTTTTTGCGAGCATCTTAACTCAAAAATTCAGCAATAACCATCTAAAGTCCACTGTATTGATGCTAGCAGCATGGCTCTATGGATGGTAATGTCAGCCGAGGGATCAGCAACAACTACTGTAACCATTATCAATACAATTTTTTTTACAAACATTCATAGGGCTCTCACGATCATGACATTTAAGTTGGTGATTAATTGTCATTCAGATAATTGCTATTGATGATTTAATTGTCTTTTTCTGTTCATTATATTCCACTATTATAGTATATGACTTATGAAGATGATCCTTTTACTGGCGCTGAATATTGGAACATATAAATTAAAAATACATTTCTCTTTCTCTTTCTCGTTTTTTAAATAAGATTTTAATGTCTGTCATAAATTCAATATGTGAAATCATTTACTGAAATATACACATAATTTACTGACAATCACAGGTACCATTAATCAAAATAACCAATGTACTCTCATGAGTCATTAAACCATAGCAGAAAAAGGGACGCAGCGAGAAGATGTCATTAAAGAGCAGCAGTCAAACCTCAAATGGGGAAAAACGATGTGGAAATAGTGATGAAAATATGGATTTTCTTTTATTTTCATCTGGCTGTTTTTATGCAGATAAATAGAAAATCATTGTGGCCACTCAAACAACCACAATCAATGATTGTAATAATGTTATAATTGTGACAGCCCTAGACATTCATAGTTATTAGAGGATATCTGCCATTGAATTTAGCGATCCTCTGACTTTTCCTGGATCACGACCACCAAATTACCATTTACGAGTGAAGTATTGCAGAAATTATTGACATCTGGTTCAGATACTCATGTCTCCCTCAGGAGTACAGTGTCATAGGGCGGCTGGCACGGCTGCAATTTTTGCTGCAATTAAATATGGTTTCATCAGGAGCTCTAGAAAATTAAATGGTCAAAAGCTTAAACTACGTGATCAAGAAATTCTTTTGACAAGTAGTTTTAAGACCTGTTGAAGCCTTTTCTTCACACTGTCATGTTTTTGAAGTTTGTTTTGTTCTACCTAACTCGCTGCTTCCGAGTCATCGACGTGCTCTCCTTTAATCTGGCCTGTAACGACCTTTATGATGTACGACTTAATTACCGTCAGAGTGCTTCAGTCCTAACATGGTATTTTGACAGAGTTCTTTGCTCATTAAGTCATTGAGTGTAGTCCTCAGCTGGCACTGGGGACTCTGGCAGGTACTTGAGTCTCTGCTGAGGAGATGATGCTCAGGTTGAGTGTTTGGCAGCAGGGCATCTGGTTGCTGCACCCGCCAGCAGTACGCATAATTAAGCCCAATTTCCCTGACGGTGGCTGACATGCGCCAGTCACTGCTGGGCTCAGTGCCCTGGGCTAGACTAATCCCTGGCAGTGTGGTCACACTGCTAATAGGCTGCAGACAAATCTGTTTATTTGACACTGGGTTCACACCCACCTGGGTTCTTATTTGCTTAAAGCTGCCACAGAATTTTGCCCGGTGTTTTACTCCAGGGCTCCACAAATAAACATTTAATCATATTTTTTATCAGTGGAATTCTTATAAATTTTGGCTTGAGGCTGAAATATTTTTTTTTTACTTTGAGTACCTGGGGTCGTTTTAAAAATGTGGATGCAAACAGTGCATTAAATATAGAATTAGAAATTCTGGTTGGTCTTGATCGTAATATTGGTTTGCATTTAAATTTAGCATGCCTGCTTTTTTTCTGACTGGGGTTAATGAATATGGATTAAATTATAATTATATACTTGATTTATTTATCATTATCTAACTTATACATTCAAACACATTATCTAAGCTTATTTAGTTTAGTTAAGTCACTAGATGTGAGTTTAAAGGTTGAAACCAAACTCCTAACTAAGCTTCCACATTTTGGAAATGACCCTCTTTTTAAATTTCTCTTTAGTATGTGTGACAAATATTAGCAAACTAATGCAGACAGTACATAAAAGAGAGAAAACGTTATTATTATTTGTCGTGTCGTAGTGGCTTGGCTTTGTACAACACAGAATTACAGCCCCCTAGATTCTCTTTCAAACTTCGGCCTCATCCCGCTGATATTCCCTCAGGCAAATTAAGGATTAGCTCGGCCTTTCAAACCGGAATTCCTCAGTCAGTTCCCATGAATGTGCCCCCTCCCAAACCAAATCAACTGGTTTGCCCATCGCAATGCTAGGGGCCCTAAGCCCCATCCCTCACTTAGGTTGGTTGTGAGCCGTAGTAAGAGGATGAAGTGGATTGTCGAGCACCACTCTGACTCATGCCCTTCAGTGCCATGCTGCCAAAATGCTCAGAGGACGCATCACTTCTACTGCGCTTAAAGCTGCTGCTGCAGGCAGCTCTGTTAATAGCGGACCGAAATACTATGACAGTGATAAAATGTAATGAGCACACAACTTCACTCCCTCTGCATGGAGGTGATCTTTATAGGATTAATGAGCAGCCATGTCCCTACTAAGAGCTGTAATATTATGGAAGTAGAGTAAATGTTATTTGAGATGTATTACGGTCCTCTTTATTTATATTTTTTGGTCATGAGGCTGATGTGACACAAGGTTTATGCCTCTGACGTGTCATTGCGATAAGGTCTAAAGACAAAGTCATGATTGATGAGGAGGACTAATGTGCAAAGTCATTATGAATTTGACCTTTTGTTCTAGATTTTGTTTAAAAATTAATGACAAGTGCTGATAACTGAACTTCCAATACTTTTATGACACCAACAGCATTTTTACAATGCAACCAAATTTTGAAACCAGGGCTACATACACACTAATTTTTTTTGTTTTGAAATGCATAACATTTACTTCTTTTACAGAGTAAATTTCATCAGCATCAGTGAGCTAATACAGGATTCACCTTACATAGGCTGTGCTGGTGTGGCCCAGCCAGGTAGATAAAATAACTTGGTTTCAACGTTGTTAAATCTTTCATTAGAGCACCTTATTCCTCTCTTTTCAGACTAATTTTCAGTCACATGCCTGCCTGAGTTGCAGCGACTCTCTCCGAGTAGCCAGCTAGCATCTGATAGCCATTCAGCAGACATCTGTAAATTGCAGCTACAGAAAACAACCTAGGTTACACTTTCAATGTAAACAGCATGAAAGCTCAAAAAAGTGTTCACTCAGAAACTGGTCTCCATGTATTGGTACCGGTATATGTATATATATATTTTTTTTTAATGATACCCTGCCTTATTGGGAATCCTTGAAATATGTCTGATGATGCATCTGACTTAATATAGCTCAATCTTGCAATGGTTTTTAACTTAGTATTTTTGGTCAAGCTGGTGAACTGGGATCAAAGGATAAAATAACATTTCCATTACAGAATCCTCGGAGTACAGAATAAGTGATGACGATTTTGTCAGATTCTCCAGTCGTACTTGCTGCTCTATTCATGTTTATGTTAATTTGTATATGGGATTTTTGCTCCAAGCAGTTACATAACTCTTTTATCTGGGACAGCAACTAGAGGTCTGTTTCTGTCTCTGTTTTCCCTTTTGATGTGCTCAGCAGCCATGGACAAGGCAATGTTGCTTTACTCTTTACTACCAATTTGAAATAGACAGGAAACGTATGCGTGTGATTCCTGCAGAGCCGAGATAATCGCTGCTCACATATTTTCCCCCTCTGACAAAAAACGATCAGTTCCCAGCATTTCCTCCCACCACATTTTCCCGCTGTAGTATTTCACCCCAGCCCTGCTCTTGATGTCCCATGACTTCATGGCTGCCTGACTCGGTAAGATGAAGCCTGCTGTAAGATACAAACAGCTTAGGTTATGAGCAGTAGGATGGTGGATCTGTGTGTGTCTGGGCTCTGTCAGGCTCATTGTTCTGCAGGCTATAGAGCCCTCCAAGACACTTATTTAATGAGACGGCTCTGACTGTGTAATTGCAGGCTGCTCTGAGAGCTATTATAGGAGATGTATTTTAGGGGGGCAAAACAGCCATTACTGCGGCAAAAACGAGCCGCGTGAGTGGAGCAAAGTCACACACTCGAAGTGAGGACACTGAGCATCCTTCTGTCATCACCTTCGACACACTGATTATGTTATGGATCCGTTCCAAAAGTGTCAGTGAATGTGTGTAACTCCCGGAGCCGGTATTTTAACTTAAATAAAAATAAAACAGCCCTTGCTGCTCTTCCTATCCCTGCTTCTCTCCGAAGGCTTCATTCATCAAAGTTATTTGCTTGCATCAAAATCCAGGTCAGTAATTATTTATGGAGCTATCTGACTGTCAATTCAGTATTTTCCATCGGTTTTGAGACAGTTTTCTATTATAAATCAAAAGTAAAATTGTAAAAGAAAAAGGCAACAAAAATATTCTCATCTCTTAAAAAAAATTAAAAAAAAAAAAAAAAACCCTCCTCCATTTATCATTGATTCTCTGTGAGGCCCAACTGTTTTGCTCCAATTCTCTTTCTGTATGGCAAATGACTCTGGTCTCAGATATGTGGTTCACCAGTGCTGGGATTTCCTATTCACATGATTTATTTACGATGTGTTATGGTCTTTCAGGGAGCCTCACATCCCGTCCTGGCACTGTCTCACCAGACATCCTTTAGCTTCTTAAATTACTCCCTCCATCCTTCTTTACTGCCCCCTTCTACCATCGCTCTCCTCCCTCCTCACCACAGCGCTCTCTGCAAATTAAAATAAACAAACCAATCTGAGCTGAGCTGACAGCTGAGTTTGACTCAAATGAAAGAGAGTGCTGAACAAATGCTGGCCTTTCCTTACACTTTTACCCCCTCTTCGCCTTTTGGCTGCATCCCAGTGCTTCGTTTGTTGTTTGTTAAGTAGAATAACAAAAGCCTGTCCGGGCTGCCAGGACCTGACCCAGAACACAGAGTTACTGTCAACTAGATGTAATTAGCTCATCTTAGCTGCTGCTCGCTGGTGATGGTGCCTCTTTCACTTGCTGGTTTTTCTGCTGTTGTCGCAGTGCTTCTTCATCTCACATGTTTCTCTTGAGAGAGAGTGTGTGAAGGTGCACCCCCACCTGTATGTGCTGTAGGTGGGGGTGGGGTGTGATGTGAACAGCCGGTGTGAGCGACTGCAGCCCTGAGACAGCAATCAGAACAGAGTCAGTCACACCCTCAGTTAGAGACTTCACAGAGGGGCAGGCAGGGTTGGTTTGTTGTTGTTGTGGTGGTGGTGGTTGTTGTGTGTGTGTGTGTGTGTGTGTGTGTGTGTGTGTGTGTGTGTGTGTCTGTGTGTGTGTGTGTGTGTGTGTGTTTTGTGTTGCTGGTGTTATGGAAGCCTAACAATCATTTCTACTCTTAGCAGCATCTGGAGAGGCCCCAATGTGAATTGTGTGGACAGCACTGGATACACCCCCCTGCACCACGCCGCCCTCAATGGACACAGGTACATGAGTGACGTATAAACTTTGAGATTTGGGAGAAATGCCCGTGTTGCAGCCTGTTTCAGCTACTCTGTTTACGCTCCGCTATAAACGAGGTCTGCCCTCGCAGACAGTCGTCCCTCGGGGGTAAGATGAAGCTATTGATTGGCTGTTTGCTCGGGCTGTGTGTATTTATTAGTGCGGTTTGGACTGTTGGCATTTTTCTGACCCGACTTGCCCCCTTCATTCATCTGCAGCGACGTGGTGGAGGCGCTGCTACGAAACGAGGCCTTGACCAACATCGCAGACAACAAGGGCTGCTACCCTCTTCATCTGGCTGCATGGAAGGGAGACGAGCACATCGTAAAACTTCTCATTCACCAAGGACCTTCACACCCCAAACTCAACGAGCAGGTTTGACACCGAGTTTCCTCCTCTGCGTTAGTGTGCACGTGTTCATTTTGGTCACTTTTGCAGTCTTACCATGCTGTTAATTTCTTCAGTCGAAAAATGACGTCAGTACTACAATGATTTGTTCTTCAATTTGTTTGCGTTTTTCAACATATTTGTTTCTCCAGCAGACAAATTAAGACCGTGTGGTCGAGTCGTAGCCCTCTTTTATACCGATGACACTTTACTTCTCCGTAAATTTAATCTCTTGTAGTGTGATAAGAGCAGTTCTAGGAAAGAGGTCAGTTTTAGTAACAAAATGCTGCATAGAGATCTTTCAATTGCAAGTCCTAGCTCAGCATGGCATGCTATATATTTGAACAAGACGAATGTCAGAACGAAAGCTACTAGTGTGCATTAACCTCAGTGCATCGTGAGTCTTGACTTCTCCTTTGATAATGTGATACTCGAAGTGCTTTGACGCTGCGCTATGATGAGAAGTGCTCGTTTCCTCTAACCATTTGAACCGTTTTAACACTTTATGTTTGATAGTCTGTTTGGTTGCTTCCTGCACACACATGCTGCAGACAGAAACCATCCCGTCCCGTTTGGCATGAGGAGAAATGACCCATGATGAGCTTCTTACATGTAATCAGATTTGATTGAACAAGCCACTTTCAGAAAAAGTCAACTCGATGAAGGAGTCTCATTCTGTGTCATTTCTCCCTGCCTGTTCATGACATCTGACTGTTCATTAACTCAACTCAGATTTTTGTTCTCCTTTTTTATTTAGTTTGACTCATTTGTGATCATCACTCATTCGTTCATTGCTTGTCTGAAACAAAACCATCCACCTATCTTCTCTCCCCTCCTCCCAGAGCTGTGTAGACCCTAAAGAATTCAAACGCTGGGGGCCCTTTGACCCCTATATTAATGCCAAGGTGTGTACACAGTGCTGCTGAAGACAACATTTCCTTTTTGAAGTGCTTCTTTGCTTTTTTGCCGTGTAGTTTTGCTGTGCTTGGGTTTGCTTTGCTGCTGCTGCTGCTGCTGCTGCTGCTGCTGATGCTTGCGGGGTCTCTCTGCTGCAGAGACACAGGGACGCTTTTAATTTTGCTCGCTATCAGTACATCTCCGCTGTCTGGCTTTCTACCCATGTTCGCTTGCGATGTCCAATTTTATCGAGATGTTATGTTTAACGTAGGCAACACTGCATTACAACAAGACCTCTATTGCATTGCTACATGTTACAGAATTGCTGCGAAAGCCCTTTGATGAGGATCAGGAATTAATTAGGCTTTGGGTGTAAAGTTTAGAAAATGACTTTCCCTTTAGGGGCTACTGTTGGTGATCTGTTAGTCTTTCTCTTCTCGGTGAGAAAAATGGAGTGAATTTGACCCAAAGGAAAACTTTTACAGCCTGAAGCAGAACAGTTGTCGGCGCCACACATCCAGCTGTGGGGGGAAATATTGGCTCATGCAAAGCACACCATCCTTTAAATCTGTAACAACCAAAGTTTTACTCCATCGTTCAACAGTGGAAGGCTGAAAGAAGAAGTAGCTTACAAGAAGTCTTCTGTTAAACCCGCCACTAGCACGCAGCACTGTTGGCTACTGGATACTGCTGGATTGTGTAATGATGCAAAATGAGTATCTAATGGATGAATTGTGCAGTATTGCAACTAATAGATATTTTTATTATAGAAGAATTAATATTTTTTTCAATTGCTACATAAATCATATACCCTCAAAATGCATGAATGATGAATAATCATCACAAGGTACCTTCATCCGATTTGCCCTATAGCCACAAACCCAAAATATTCAACTTATAATAGTACACATAGGAGAAAATCACAAACGATAAGCTCACAGCGTGGCTCCAAGAATGGAGTCTTGACTGGAATTTCTCAAAACCTTTTAATTGATTGGCATGACGTTTTGTACAGATGTTCATGGTGTCCCAGAGGATGACCCCTAACAACCTTGATGATGACCTGAATTTTCCTCTTTCACCAGTTTTTCCCCTCATTATTAAAAAATAACTTGGCATCTACTATACACTCTGACATTCATGGTTTTCAGACTTCTTTGCTAGGCCCATGATTTTTCCTCAGGAGCCAACATGAGGTTGGGATTTTTTTTTAAATTTTTTTTTATTTTTTATTGAAATGTTACAACAGATGGATTGTCATGACATTTGTTGAAATCTTCATGAGGATAAATAAAAATGACTTTGATCCTCTTTTTTTTTTTATCTAGAGCTGTCATCAGGCCATAATTTCAATATGTCTAATACTTTGGTTTATGATCAAATACCTAAAAAACAAATGATGCTCCCATTAAGGTATCTATTGTCTTTTAGTGTTAATCAGCAAAAGTTAAGTACTAAGACTGGGCAATATATCGATATTATAGAAATACTGTGATATGAGACTAGATGTCATGTTTGATTTTGGATCTTGTAAGAGCTTTGATATTTAATAAGTGTTCTCTTTTCCTTTTCATAGTCCACATTACCAGAGTGACCTCATTTTTTTTTTTAAATTACCAGACTCTTCCAGCTGATCTATTTTTTTTGCCTTTACCTACTTAGTCATTATATCCACATTACTGAGGATTATTTATGAAAAAAAAAAAAAATCTCATTGTGACGTTGATATTGAGGTATTTGCTTGAAAATATTGCTCTGCCCCTCAAAATAAATCCTCATAGGGTTATTAAAAATCACGAAATTATTTTCTGCTGCTTGAATATTAACCCACAACAGATGTCGGTACTATTGGGTATTTTTTTCACCTGCTGTTCATAGATGCACAGGTTACAAACCAGGAAGATTAGATTACAAGTTACAAACACAAGATTTCAATATTTCAGCACATCCTTTTTGCATCCAGCTGCCCAGGGAAGCCCCAGTCACAGTGTCTCTACACGAGGAGGACGGCAGAGCTGCAGAGCCGACTGTGTCTCTGACAGTGTCGCCCTCTCAGTTAGTGCAGCGAACAGTGTGAACATGCTGGTCGCTCTGTGATTTGATTATCTGCAGGCAGAGCTGGAAACCCACCCGGGCCTGTAGATAAAGCTGCGCACTATTTTTGTACATTGTCACATTTTCCCTGGACTAATCTTCTTAGTGTTTGGATGGGAAGGCTGGCTTTCTTTAGTGCTGCTATATATCAGACTGAATTATCCTGCAACGGTTGCATTTGTCTTGCTGTTTGTTTTAAATTAAGTCCGTTTGATGGATTTCACATTAAGTCCTGTGCTCTGCTGAAATTTTGAATGATGTCTAAATGTAAACACTTTTGGGATAGTTCGGGTGCCACTACCTGGTCATGAAGCTGAATAATTGATGCCTTTTTATGAATAAATCAGAATCGTGGATGCTGTCTGGGTGCTCTGGCCCTGACTGTGGTCACGGTTGATGGCATCATGTGACTGAGTGGGCGAGGTACATCCTGCCTCCCCTCTCATCACACTCCAGGACCAGAGCGCCATCTCATGAGGAGGAGGATGGGAGGTTTTCAGTGTACCAGTCTCTTTGCATCAGCATCAAAGAGAGATTGCCATGCCATGCTTGTCTGTGTGAGTGTGTAAATGGGTGGATGAACTCCTTCCTCCTCCTACCTCCCAGCTTGCTCTACTGAGGGGAGGAAGAGGTGGCACGTTGTCATAGTAACAGTGTCACTGCTTATTGGTCCTATAGTGGTGGTGAGTGACCCAGTGAGGAGATGCTGTGTTCGTGTAAGGTGCGAGATGAGGTTTTCCAGGGCTCATGGGGGACTTACAACTTCAGAGGTCCACTTCAGGGACACTCAAGAAATCAGCCTGGGCTGGGTCCAGGTTTCTGCCCTCCTGGTCCAGGAAGCCAGCCAGACTGATGTTTATTCATTAAAACCACTGCGCTCTCTCCTACTGATCGTGTCCTCTGTGGGTTGGCCACTTTGATGATGTTTCAGACGCCTCAGCAGGGGAGCTGCGACCACAAACCACAGGACCTGACCTAGGTCAACTCTGCCGCCCCTTGACTACGAGCATTACACAGTTTTAAACATCCTGTTCTAGCAGTGTCGTAAAAACAGTTTTAGGCTCTGGAGCTAAAACTAATGACGAGTTAATCAACAGGAAATTAATCAGTAACTATTTGAGGCTGAAACTAATGATAATTCACATTATTCATTAGTCAGATTATTTCCTAGAATAACACACTATTCTTTTGATCTATTTATTTTTGGCCTTCGAACTGTTGATTGTCGGACAAAAACAAAGAACATTAGACATGTACATTTTGCAAGACATCTAATCCTTTTCACTATTTTGTGACATTGTAGGGATGAAATAATTAATGCACTAATTAATAATAGACAGGCAGGAGGTGGATGTTCATCTTAAAACACTAATCAGCATCACAAAAAAATAATATTTGATACAGTACAACATTTTCCAATACATTGTTGATAGAAACCCACCTACCAGAGAACCTGCATGCAGTGTGCATTGAATCATTTTCATCACTGACCTATTTTTTGGTTAATTACCATGTTTTCTGTATATTACACCAGAATAAGCCGTAGCCTTTGGTCTGCCCAGACTCGTATCACGGAACCACTTACCAAGCCTCCATCCTCTTATATAGGTCACACGTCTAATACAATATATGTTGGCCATTTCCAACCCCGGTTCAGATGCACTGTACGTGACCCTGCATACACTCAGATATATTAAAACCTAAGCTCAAGAAAGCTTAAATAGATGACATTTAAAGAAGATATGACTGAAATATTTTGCCTTTTGCAGATTTGAGCTCAGAGCGTAAGCAGAAAGGAAATGGTCTCTCAGGTTTGTCCCTCTGTCAGCTCTCAAAAAGGCTGACAGGGACAAGTTTCTGATGGCAGATGCAGAAGTAATTTCTCTGACTTGGCCACTTCATTATCAAGTAGAGCAGAGTTTCCTTTCCTTCCTGGCGACATAAAGTTTGCAGTCAGACATCACGCTCATGTATCCCCTCTGTCTGTCACTTCGGTGTCCAGCTCTCGCCTCCTCAACACGTCATTGTCCCTGCTCTTACCTTCTGCTCCCTGCTCGTCCTCCAGGACTCGCTCTTGTCTCTGTCATGGCAGGAAGAGGTGGGAGCATCATTGAAGAGCCCCTGAGGGATCATCTTGTTATTTAACAGAAGGATTTCTCCATTGTCATGCTTTCATATTTGCAGATTTCAGGGTGTGTATTCTATTGGAGGAGTTTGTTACTTGAGGAGGAGAAACAGTATCTGCTATAATGTCTTAAAGGGTTTTAAATTATGCAGTTTAGAAAGTGTGTCCCATTTAATAAAGTCGAATATGGAGGGCAAACTAATCTTTCCTGTAAAATGGGGGAAAAGTCGACTGCACAGAGAATTACAATCTATGGCAGGAAGCCAGTTAGACATCCATCTCATTATAGCACTGCAAGGCCTGTTTACTCTGGAATGCGTGACAGTGTTCACATAAAAATCCATTATGAAAGCCAGCTTTTATGTTATTGTTGCGGTGCATTTAATGAGAAGAATACTTTGGGAATTCAGATTACAGAGCCCCTGACAAATGGAGAAAAATATCACAGCTGCTACAAACAATTAGCTCTCACTATGAATTAATCTGTCAATTAATTTTGTAATAAAATAGTAGGAAATGGAAAAGAAAAATGGTCCACAGTACAAAGTGGCATCCTTTAGATCGCTTGTTCTTCTGATCAACAGCCCTAAACCTAAATATATTAAATTTATGATCATTTAGGTGATAGAAAAGCTTAATAAATTATTGAAATGACTATAAAAAACAATCCTTATAGTTATGGACAAATATTAAACATTAAAACACTACAAAATGGCCTCTTATCGGCATATAGAGAGTATTACATAATGTTATAAATTATTTATTTAATGTTTATATAGTGCTTGTAACTACTAAAGCGGTTTGGGCAGCGGGAGGTCACCCACAAAATTTTAAAAAGAGATTATATAATTAATAGCTGAAAAATACATTTCTGAAACTTTGTTGATTGTTGATGACTCGTAGAAACAGAAAATGTTGTAGGAAACCCTGTTGTGAATGCACACGAGCTCGCAGTATTTCAGGTTGTGACAACGGACACTGGCATGCGTGGAGCACAGGCAGACCTTTGGGATACTAGCTGCAACAGCTGCTCAGCCCAACCCTCCACCACCACCACCACCCACCACTATTACTACCACTACTACCAGGGGCCAGGCTGACGTAACCGCTGCCTCGCTCTGCTGCCATCCTGCGCGTCACGTGCCAGAGGTCGCTAGTCAAACCGTGTTACCGTCTCCCAGCCCCAGGTTGTGAGAATCATAACATCCTCCTCTCCCTCTGCCGCCCTGTGTCTTGTTCCCCCTCTCGTCTCAGGACGTTGTGTAGCATGAGAACACAATGGATATAATCTCCAGATGTTCTTGGTTAAGTCGGGGTTTATCAATCAGCAGCAGACAGCAGTGGAGATCTTAATCTCTTCTTGTTTGACATGTACTGAGGTCTAAATCAGGATGAGGTTTTTATGATGTCTGCAGCTCCGCAGTAAAGACAGGATTTTCATAAAAACTTGTACTGTCCAGGAAGTCTGAGCTGTGCCATATGAATTCTAATCAGTTTCCCGGTAAGGCTGCCAGTCATCGCTACCATTTTGCGCAACAGCCCTCAGAGCTCTGTCTTGTTAATACATGATTGTTTGAGTGCTCACGTGGCCTGCGCTCGCACAGAGGAGATAAAACCGATCGTGGACTTTACACAGTGAAATATCATGCAGGAACCCACTGAGTCCCTCTTATACAACAATATGAAACTGTTCCACCAAATATTACAAATTAACTTAGAGCAGCAGTGTTTTCAAGTGGGACTGTGTTTGCTGCATAGCAATCAGTCTGCTAAAATAAGTTTGAAACCAGGCTACCCATTTTTAGTTTCGCTTCTGCCATGTTTGCTCTCTTCTGATTGCATTAATAGGAGAATGTTTTTAAGTCTTGCATGTGAATATTAATGCAACCCCTGTGCTGTGCAGAAACTGTGGAGTAGATTGAGTTTTAAATAGCTGGTTTTCTAGTTGTGGCTTGTTTTCATCAGCGTGATCCTTCCATGGTTAATAAATAAATTTGTGTAAATTTTTCCCAAATCAGGAAGCACTACACTACAAGAGCTCAAACAGTGTATATATATATATATATATATATATATATATGTTATTCAGGTACAGCAAACTCTGAAGGTGTGTGCTTGTGGCCGCGCATAGTTGTAATACCCTATATTACACAGGACTCATTTTGACCCATAAACATGCTGGACTTAATTTGCTCCGTCTATATGCTGCATGTTCTCCACGTAAATCACATTAATTAGAGTTAAAGCATAAAGGTTTGGTTCATAATTTACACATGCTCCTGATTTTCAGCCAACGGGATAAACCTTTATACCCAGGAGGAAAGTAGATTCGATTTTACAAATAGGGCACATATTCAAAAGCTAAAATCAAAAGACGGACTCCAGTCAAAACACAAGTGTTGAAGGTTTTTGAGAGTTCCTGGACCCAGCAGTGGAAGGCCTCTGTGTGAGTAACATGCTGAGCAGTGCTGACATCAAAGGAGGCGCGGCTCTGTTTCATTGCTGCTCGTTGCCTATCAGTGAGTCAAACGGTTGGTCGGCCATGTTTAACACGATCAGATGCTGGCTGACACATTGCTACAGTGGGCTGACCGCCATGCTGTCAGGGGAGACACTTGGCATCAACATGAGCGCAAGCTCTTTGTCAAATAGGTGCATTTTGGTGCATTCTAGTTTAATATTGTGAGAAAAAGATTCATGTTTCACCCCATCCGGCCTGTTTTTACAGTCGGTTCTTGGGTGATTTCATTGCGGTGACGCACAACTCTCTCGCTCCCCAGCTGGCCGGAGCTGTGTTGCATGTCATACTCCAGCTTCTCCCTGTGTTTCCTGTCTTTATCTCCACTGCGGCAATCACATAAAGGCAAAACATTATTTCACGCTAGATTTACTTGGATTACTATTGAGGCAGCAGACCTGCACGTTTGAGGAGGTGAATCATGCTGATATAATCACAGCATGTACGCTCGCTTGCTTAAGTCATCTAAATACTCAGAGTAAATCTGTGACAAGTGCTTGATGGTGCATCACAGATGAAAGACGGCACGCTCTTTTCACGGGGGGATCCGGCCTTTTCTGCGTGAGCACGCATATGTGTGTACATTTGAGTTTGTTTAAAAACCAAAGACGAGTATACACAAATCACAAATCCAGCTAAAGAAACCACCCATGCAGCAAAAACCGAGGTCTGTTTTGTGTACTTCTCAGAGAAAGGATTGTTTGAAGCTGTTTTACATTTGTTTTGTTCTGTTTAGTTCACCCAAGAGAAGTTTTTTTTTTTTTTTCTCTTCTTGCCTCTGTGTCCACTCTTTTGATCGGCAGGTGCCGTTTTGTTTCCCTCGGCTCCACCTCCTGTGTCTCTGCTCAAGCTGTGACCTGCTTTGGCAGCAGAGTACAATACTCTCTCTCTCTCTTTCTCCGAGTCTCCGCTCTAACAATGAAGGAGATACCTGCTGATCCCATCTGGCGCCAGGTCTTTGTTAAAGTATCAGTGACACCTGTCTTGAAGTGCCCCGTTGCCCCCCCCCCCCCCCCCCCCCCCCCCCCCCTCCACACCACATCCTGTCTTCAGTGGCACAGCTGGCATGTTCCTCTGGGAATCACCCAGCCTGGCATCATTGCGTGTCCATGTGGGGGCTTCTCACACCAACTGTCAGTCCATTGTGGGTGGCTCTGTGCGGCTGGAATGACTGACTCTCTGAGCATGTGGCTCCACAATAGCTAGCATTTTCTGCCACACCCATCTGTTCTTGGTATTTTAACAGAGCCAGAGAGCTATGTGGTTAAACAGGTCTGCTATTCCTGTTTACTTTTGTTACTCACAGATTTACTGTTCTATCACACTTCCGGAGACTGAGAACAATGATTGCAAAAGATCTTTGTATTTGAATTTACTTCTGTTCCTCATTCCTTAGCTAAAAACCCAGTAGCACAGTCCTGTCTTATGGCTGCCCATGTTATCATTGTGTGACTTGTTTTGAATTGGTTAGCTCTGATAGTTTGACTCCAGGATTGCAGCGTCCGCCCCCTGCTGGCTGCTTGTGGTAGAGATCTTCAGCAGTGTTGGAAGTTCTCTGATGTCTAATAGTCATTGATCTTGTTACTGGATGTGAGTCATTAGATCCAATAAGCACTAGTAACTGAGTTTATGTTGTAATTACTGCTTTTAATTGCTGTTGTTTTTTTTTGTTGCTTTTGTGCTAGTATGTTTTTCTAAAAATGCAGATTTTCAAAAATATGGCTAAATGTTAAGTGACAAAGGATTAATTACTGTAATGTGAACATGAAGGACACCAATCCATTAGTGTCTACTCATAAGAAGTCATCTCCTTAGTCTTTCCTCTGAGTTCCAGTCAATTAGTGGCAATAATGCACAGAAACATTTATTTAAATGTTCTGTTGGCCTGTTCCGCATCTTCTGCTCTGAAACACAGGCCATTAATATCACATACATGTAGTCATTGTGATTTCTAGTATTAAAACAATTAGTCAGTTAATTAGTTGCTGATGGAAAGAAAATTCATCTGCAACTATTTCTATAATCAGGTAATGCTTTTTTGTTTGCATTTCTGCATTATATATAACTATAATCTGAATATATTTGAGTTTTGGACTCTTGGCCAGACAAAACAAGGTAATTGATGACCTTTGGTTTTGGGAAATTATTATGGCATTTTCTTACAACTTTTTGTCATTTCCTATAATATTACATCATAATTGTCAGATAACTGGCAATACATTTTTTTTTTCAAATAAAGATTTTTTTTTTAATTTCATGTATCTTTTTCAGTGAATATAGAAACACAGCAGTCACAGTGTAGCATTTTCATTATTTGAAAACACTACACTAATCTTTTCCTCGGTTTTTAGTACATTCTAAATTTCACATGATTGTTGTCGCTCTATGACATCGGTGCATTCTGACCTCTTGTTAAGGTGCTCCATGTCTCTGCTAATTCCCCACCTGCCTGTCTATCTCAGCTATCTCCCTGCTGCCCCTGGCGCTCAGTGCCATCCAAACACCTGTCCTCATTAGTCCATGCATGTCTTCCAGTCCTCCACCCTGCGACGGCCCCTCTCTGCCAGTTAATACCCCCCCGGCCTCACTTTGTGCTTCTTCATTGTTGGTGCTTTTTCATGACCTTGTAATCTGCGAGTGTGGTGGGCTCTGATTGGTTTACTCTGACAAATACTTCATTGAGGCATTCTTTCTCATTAGCATCATTTATACGATTCAACCGTCTTCATTCTATCCTGTTCTCCTTTATTTCATCTATTTTTTTAGTTTTTTTTTGACTTCCTGTGTCTTTGTCGGCGATTTTCCAAGCTGCCTCTCACCCAGATCTCGACCCCCAACAGAACAATGACAACGAGACGCCGCTGCACTGTGCCGCCCAGTACGGCCACTCCCAGGTGGTGCGGCTGTTGCTGGAGGAGCTCACTGATCCCACCATGAGGAACAACAAGTTCGAGACTCCACTGGACCTGGCCGCGCTGTACGGCCGCCTGGAGGTGGTCAAGCTGCTGCTCATCGCTCACCCCAACCTGCTCAGCTGCAACACCAAGAAGCACACACCCTTGCATCTGGCCTCTCGGAACGGACACTTGTCTGTGGTGGAGGTGCTACTGGACGCCGGCATGGACATCAACTATGAGGTGTGTTTATGTTTCTATATACGTGTCTATACGGATGTATGTTAACCTAAAAGCCTCTGTTTACAAGTGTTTCTTAAAATACTGCAATGGCCTACATCTTGTGGGGTGACTTAATCTGTTCTTGCAGCACTTCCTCTGTTACTTCCTTCTAAAGCTATGAGATTAAACAGAAAAAGTCTTAAACTCTCAGTTTGCAAAGTCAGAGCTTGCGTTGCTCCCCCTGGTGGACCTTGTGGCTCTGACTCTTCATCAAACTGTGCCACCCATCTGTCTGGAGATGCCCCTCCCGTTGCTCTGTCCTCCTTTTGTCTGTATGAAGGGTGTGAAGTCTATTCGGTATCCTTCAGGCTCTGCATCCTGCAGGTTTCAATTAGCGTGGCCCTGTGAGCTAGAAAACGATCTGCTTTGTTTCCTCATCCACATAATTATCAGTAAAGAAGTGGACCACGCGGCGGTCATAAATCCTGTGGGTGCAGGAAGCGGACGTCTGCTGATTTAACTAAGTCTGATTCATCCGGAAAGTGTAGAAGAAAATACAGATGAGCTTTAATTTTCATAATAATCACATTTGTTTCCTGTGTGAATGTATGTTCTCTCTTTGTCTCATCTCTGGATGTTTTTTGTTTTTTTCGTGCTCAGACGGAGAAAGGCAGTGCCCTCCACGAAGCAGCTTTGTTTGGGAAGGCAGATGTGGTTCAGAAACTTCTCAGTGCAGGTCAGACCTCAGCGCCACACAAGCAACGTTTATCGCACTTCTTGCTTCATGAAGTACATATATCCACACAAAGCTGCCCGTACTGAGTGTTCCTGTTGTCGTTTGTCAGGTATCGATGTGAACATCGTCAACCAGAAGGGCCTGACAGCGCTGGACACTGTCAAGGACATGCCCTCTCAGAAGAGCAGACAGATAGTTGCTCTCATCCTCGGTAAAGACTAAATGTGGTTGGAGAGCTGAAATAGAAAGTATCCTCTTGATATCACATTTGACTGCTACAATGCAATCTCCTGTTTGTTACAGGTCACATGACTGGAAAACCTCCTGACATTGACCTCCCGCCTCCACCATTCCCTCCACCTCGGGAGAGTCCCAGTCCACGCAAAAAGGGTAATATTTACCAGATGTCCAAAGTTAGAAATGTTGTGTGTTTGTACAGTAAGCAGGAATTCAATCTACAGGAGAAACACTGAGCAGGAAAGGGCAAAGGGAATTTATTATTCACTTTTTAAATTCAGAATTTGTTTACCTTGTTTGTGTTTGCGCCTGTATTCATTGTGACCTGTGCGATAGGTGACATGGAGAAGATGAGTGAGTTGATCTCGGGGCTGGCCCCGAGGCCCGAGGAGGAGAGCCCGTACGAAGCTCTGTTTGAAGCCACTTCATGCCACTCTTTGGACAGCCTCACCAGTGGAAAGTCCTCTGACAGAGACTCGGGACGGCCTGATAGTGAAGCTGGCAAGGTGAGCTGTAGTTTGAACTAAAACCCTCACACACAAACATACACTCAGGACAGAGAGTTTTGCCGTGTCCAAATGACTTCCCTTATTACACTAATGAATTGTGCGCTCGCATGTTAGAACTTACTTATGTTAAGTACTTACTTGTGTAGTACTTGAATTTTGACGGGATAGTGTTGTCTTAAACTGCACACTACTCTTTTGAATTGACCAGAAATAAGAGCAGCATGTGAATATATCATTTTTTGGACCGTTTCAAGTGCATCATCCGCGTTCTTGTAGTGCACTGCATGTTGCTGTACTTGACAGCAGTATATAAGTGTGCCATTTGCAGCATCAGTCACAGGTTGAAATGCAGAACTCCCACTAGAGGGAGATAGTGCTCCTCTCTGCATATGTCAGGGGCACGAAACCTTACTGTTGAGTTGGTTTATGTTGCATTTCTTAACACTGGATGATTAGCAACTGTCGATTTATTACATCTTGTATTCCTGAACATTTACAGAAAGATCGCCTGGTCCACTCATCACATCCTGGTCCTGGTCATGAGGAGGAGGTGAGCTCAGAGATGAGGCACTAAGTTCACAAAGCCTTGAGAAACATTTGCAGTCTAGCAGTAGATTCTCACATTAATAATTTTTAGCAGTTCATAGTAAGACTACCTTTAAAAGTGAACTCCTCTGAAAGGTTGAAACATGGTTTGTCAGTACAATGACACAGAGGCTGTTGGGAAGTTATTATCTGTCAATGAGAACGCCGTTTCTTTTTAGCCGCGACCCCTTTTCAAGACTGTTCTCTTTACGGCCGCTGCTCAATTCAAATGAATTCTTAATAAATATTCAGCTGAGTGCGGCATGGGGTGCGGGCAGTGGGGGCGTGAAAGGAGAAGTGAAGTGGAAAAGGAGTGAAGGCAAAGTCAGAGAACCTGTCTGGTCTAAACTGTGGCTGACCACTGAGGATGAATTGTGGAAGCAACATTAATTTGTTGTTTTTTTTTATTTTATTTTTTAACCAGAATATTTTCCAGTTTTCCATTTATTTTCTTCGCTGAAAGAGACACTGGGATCATAAAGTATAACCAGCTATGAATACTAAACAAGTCATTGCAATGTAAAATACGTTTTCTTCTTTACCTTCTCTCCCTCCTCTGCTCTCTTTTCTTTTTTCCATCTATACTAGGCCCTCTATACTAGTAGCAGTATTGATGAGAGAGGAGAGCCAGTGGAGGAGGATCACACGTACGAGTTGTTGCTGACTGCACAGACCAAAGTCCCACCGCCCAGCCAGGAGTCCCAATCCCTCAAAGGTAAATGTGGGCTTTTAGTATAATCCGAAGAGAAGAAGTAATTGGAGGAAAAAGTTTACTTTTCCAGTAGTTTTTTAAATATTATAAAAGCTATAAGCTATAAGAAACATTCCCGGTTAAACCACCCTCACTTTACCTCTTTGTAAATCATGTGATCCTTTCCTGGCTTGATTTTAGCAGAACTGGTTCAAATCTGGCTTCAATCCCTCTTTTTTATTGTCTGAACACAACAAAACCTGAATGCATTCCTGTCCACACACGGTCAACCCTCTCCTTTAACTGTGTGTACATCAGCAGACCCTCCTTGGTCGTGGCTGCTGAATGGCACTGCATGTAATTGGATTAAATGGGATTAAATTAGGAGGCCATTTTGATTCTTAGCTGTTGATGTAGATGTTTTAAAACCGTCCCCCCAGGACCCTTCGGCTTGATAAAAACCATTTGAAAACGTCACTGAGCTGGAAGGGTTGGAGCATAATCACTGATGTCGTCATACCTCCCAGATGTGGATAAATGTTAGAAAAAAGGAATTCTTCTTTTACTGCAACTCTTAAATTGGACAGAAATGTTAAATGATTTGTTTTTCATCTGTTTTAAAACTGCTTCATCATGTCTGCACACTCCGGCAGGAAGATTAATCTGAAATCTGTCTGACACGGAGACCGATAATGTCGCCATGCATAATACATGATTTTATGATACATTACTTTCACATTCTCAGCGTAATGTCTCTCTTGACAATCAGAACTGGCGATAGATTGTCTGAATGGACCGAGATAATCCTTCATCTGTCCTAACTGTTTTGTTCTCTTTCTCCTCAGATGAGAATACCACAACACAGTCTTCCAACAGTGTCCTACCTCAGGTACATATAACACTCTTTCTCTAATCTCATACATCTACATTTTTAAACCCCCTGCATTAAAGAATAGGTTTGATTTTTGTTTCATTTGTAAAGTTTGAGTTGCACAAAAAGCCATATTAATGGAGTTTAGACAGTCTCCCAAATGTAATTTGAATGTGGCGCATTACCATATGACCACAGCACCTTATGTAATAAAATGATGCTCTCTTCGCCGTCACCGATTGAGTCATATGTCAGCAGAAGGCAGAAGTCATCTTAAAATGGCCCCCATAACCGTGTGTCTTTGTTAACCTGCTAGCTCTGTTTATTGCCAACATCTTATTTTATTGCCTTTTCATATCTGTCATCCAGTTAGCAGCTTTTTATTATCGCTGCCACCCACCTACAACCCCACCTGCTGCCCACAATTTCAGCTCATTTTAAATTCCTATTGAATTAGCTGTGCTTCTCAGCTGCATGATGATCATAAATGAGCAGCGTGACGTCATCTGTGCTTTAATCTGCAGTCACATTATGGCTGATGTAAGCAAACCTGCTCTGGCTAGCTGGATAATTAGTCTGGATTATTAATTGGCTAATTGAGCCACAGCGGACACCAACAAGATTGTCTGATAACACAGCAGGAAATGTTAGCGTGGTAAGTTGGGATTGGTAGCTGTGAGTAAACTCAAGCTGTTGCTCATCTTCTCGTCCCACTATAGCGTAAACCCTCTGCCCCGAACGACCTCAGAGCCCCCAGCAAGACGAAAGACAGTCTGCACCCTCCTAGACGGCCGGGTCCTCAGGCAGAAGGAGGTGAGTGAGATCACTGTCCTCACATTTTGGTTACCTAATAAGGTACAACGACCGCTGCTGGTGACGCCTTGAGGGCAGGGAAAGATGGAGTGGACATATCAGACTTAAAAAAAAATCACAAGCCAGGCATGTCAATGAAACAGGAGACATGCATTTGAGTTTGATGCATTCGAGATGGCCCGGCTTGGATTAGCGCTGCCAGGGAATGCTCGATTGGCATTCTCGGGCAGCGCGGCGGATTTGGCTTGACGGGAGGAGGCTGATTGACATTCTTTGGCAAGTGGGCAAGACTCGTTTCACTGCCAATATGAAACTGAATTCTTGATCAGATTGTGACATTCCTATCTCAGATCCACATCCCAGCTTTAAGCTGGATATGCCACGTCATCCAGTCAAGCATGGAGCGGAGATGAGGAGCAGGGCTGCTGGGGTTTTGCTGACTCGCATACAGACATCTTCATTGAATAAATAGATTTTTGGAGCATGTTTGCAAAACAAACTGAGGAAAAAAAAGCTAGGTAGGCATGTTGAGCGGAGTATTGTTGTGTGTTTTCAGGCTGTTTTTTTTTAAAGTAGCTGCTAAAGTGGGCAAAAGTTTTATTTTTATTTTTTTTAAAAAGAAAACTGTGGAGCTGCAGCAGCACCACTGTTACAGGTCTCACTTAACAAATCTATCAGTATGAGAACTCTTTGATCTTAGTAGAACGCGGTACAGGGAAAGTGGAAGAGGTGAATCTTCATTGAGCATCTGATTATTAATTTTTTTCTTGTACTTGCTGCTAAAACATTAAGAGGAAACACTTTCAGCCTCCAATTTAACATATTTAGTGTTTCTATTCCAGGAATAGGATTTAGAGGACTTTGTGCTGATACATAACCTCCTGTGAACAGCTTGGCCCTCAGACGGTTAGCCATAATGAACTTAAACGTTAAACTTTGTAATAATTTTCAACAAGAGCAGAACTCATATCTGTGGAACATATTTTGCAACAAGATTCAAAAATCTGTGACTCACGTTTAACAAGTGTTGTTTGGAGGATGATGTTGTAGGGAGTGAGGGAAATGTGAAACACTTCTTGTAGCCCCTTTTTCCCTTCTTTATCATCTCTGGTGACTCGCGTTTTATTCTCCATTTCTTTTTTTAAAACCACAAAAAACAAAAGTTTGGTTTCTATTTTAAAAAACACTTTGATTCAGGTAAATGTATGTTTCCCATTCTGTATGTTATTTAAACCTGGGAAGCTGGCTGAGCTTAAATGTTAAATTCTGCTCACTTGGAAATTATTTTTATTGTGCCTAAAGTGGTTGGATGTCCGATTCCTTCCCCATGTGTAGACAGTCAGGCACCAAACTGTGGCAGGTGCAGGATATATGCACGATCAGCGATATCATGGGCTTTGTTATCCGTCACAAAGACACTGCTGTTCTCAGCAGGAAAACACTGTTTCCCAACAGATTCCCACTGCTGCGTGGTGTTTTATAGGGTTTCCAGAGGCCATTTCTCACGAGTAGGAACACCCCATGATTCTCCACAGGCTGGGCTTCAGTAGTACTCAGTTATGAGTAGCGATGGGGACTTATTGTTTACCTGCTGCTCATCCAATACAAAGTTTCTGCTCTTCGGAGTGGAAGTGCAGCTTTTACAGTTTCAGTACTCGTGTACTGAATGTTTGTTTTTGAAATGTACACTTGTTTGTGTTGCTGTTATGAACTGCAGTGCAGCAGAGGAACTGCAGCAGATGTATGTCGAGGAGAAACTAACAGACAACATCTGTTCATTTGTAATACAGTCCTTGTGCATGATTTCACATCACGCTATCATATTGTATGAATGTGTAAAGGTGTTGAACATGATCACGTACTGACTTTCAGAACAGGGACGGTTGGTTTCTATTGAGTACTACTGTAAATAGAGGTGTTTGATTACGTGCTTTATTGTAAATGTCCACATGTCCAAAAGATGGTTTTCAGTTCTTTATTGATATTCTGCAGTACATGACCCAGAGTTCAAATGTTTTTGAATCTCGAATAAAAACAGCTGATTTTTCCACAAACAGAACATAACTTGACTTTGGACTGCATCGACGGTGGAGTGACAGCCAGCACTGCTTCTAACAGCGTCTGCAAACCAAACATGACTTCATTAGTGAGATATGGAGCTCTCGCTGCCAAATAAAATACACTCCCACCTCTGCGATGACCTCACCCATCTGTAAGAGCTGCAATAACATCAGGTTGTGTCTGCGCTCCCTTTCCACCGTCGAGCTGTATGAGTGGGGGGAGGGGGGGGTGCAGTGGTCTGTGGAAGGGTTAACTCCATGTGAGATTGTTGGAACCACACTGATGTGCTCATAGGGCGTTCACACTCCCCAGCTGCCAAGAAGAAGGTGGGAGTTTAGCTGTGATCCTAGCATATGTGTGCAGTATACTCACCCACCCCTTATACCTCTCTCTCACACACACACACACACACACACTTTTCCTATGTGTCTAAGTGGTTAGTAACTTGTGAAAAGGGAGATCAGGGCGTTGTTGGCCCACTCCCTCCACTGCAAATGGACCCCGAAACGGTAATGAGGTAGTTTAGTGAACCGAGTGTAGATTGAACTCTTTCACAGCTTTGCTCTTTTGCGGTTTTCCCTCCTTCAGGGACAGTGTGGCTGCACGTTTAGCGTAAAGCTGTTTGGTGAAGGACAAACAAAAGTGTTGCAACCGACATCTTCTTTCCTGTGGTGTCATTGCCCCAGATTCCCTGTCACCAAACACCCACTGACCCTGTCACCCTGGCAAAGACTGTCCACGCGCACGCGCACGCGCACGCCCGCACCCACACCCACACACACACACACACACACACACACACACACACACACGCACGCACGCACGCACGCACGCACGCACGCACACACTCACTCCTACACCCCTACACCCCTACACCATGTGTCACAGGACTAATTATCAGGAGTCTGACTGCTGGAGGATAGGGTGATTCAAATTTCCATTCCTGAGCCACCATTAAGGTCTAGAATTAGAAGCCTGAACACACAGAGGGCTGCTGGTCACACAGCAGACAACAGCACGCATCACTGCAGTGCAACCGAGGTACAGGCTTGTGTGTTTTTTTCTCCTCAAGCCAAAGCATAGATGACAAGAGGCACCGTCAAGCTGTGGCTTATTTGATTGTGGAAAAGAGGCTTAGGTGGCCGTAATTCCTCCGGGAGCGGGAGGAGGAAAATCTAATTGTTTTTAATTGCACTTGCCATTCAGGCTCATTAAGGAGTTGTGTTCGTTGAAGGAGGCAGCCAGTGTAAGTCTTCACTCCTCCTTGCTGTATATTTTGGCGTGTTTGTTGTCTCCTGTGGCAAGTGCTTGTAATTCATGTGCATGTTAGTGTGAAGGTCTAGTCAGTAACTTGGAGGGGAGTTATAGTGTTATGTAATTTCAAGAAAACAGAGCTAACGTGACTCAAGTGGGCCTGTGAGGAGAAGCTACTTACAGAGATGACTTGCTTTAAATCCCTGTTATAAAATACAGGCAGTCGGGCACCAGCAGGTTGTCGTCAGACGACTACAAGCTGGGTTTGGAATTCAGCTCTTCCTCCAGCCAACATACGCCTTCTCTTTACGCCATCTCTTCTCTCTCCCTCCTTTTCTCTCCGTCACTCCCGGTAGGAAACAATTACAGATCTGTTTCAGGGCTTGTGTGGGTGGTTTCTTATTAGCCCTGCTTTAAGGATCTGCCCCTCAGTTGGAAGTCCACTTTCCAGCCTCACACTTATTTTCTTCACTGATTCCTGTTGCTTTTCTCTCCTTGTCTAGATAACTCGCAGCTCAGCCAGGATCAGGGAGCAGGTGTCCCGGAGCAGTTCACGGGCCTCCTGCACGGATCCTCTCCCGTCTTTGACAGCCAGGAGGAGCCCTTCAGGCTTCCAGGTGTTCTGCCACCCAACCAGGGCCAGCCAGAACAAAGAAAATCTGCCAAAGCAAAAAAGGAAGTAGCAGCAGCTGCACCGGCACCAAGTCGTCCCAGCATGGCCGCCATCCTGACAGACTGTGATCCAAAAGCAATTTATGCGACTGTGAACAAGGAGCCCAGGGACGTAAGGATGCGCCCTCCAGGGGACCTCAAGCTGGCACGCAGCCTCTCCAAGTCTGACTCAGACTTGCTCGTGTCGCCTCCTAGTGAGGAGGAAGGAGGACTGGGAAACCGTAGCGAGTCTGTTTCCAATTGTAGCACTGGCAAGAAGAGGTTGGAGAAATCTCCATCTTTCACCTCAGAATGGGACGAGGTAAGTGTTTACGGTCACCTTACTTAAGACACGAGACACTTTTATTGTGTGTACTGAAGGGTGCTTTAGTCTTTGTTTATAATGTACCAAGCAACACTGCAAACGACAGGTCAATACTGCCTCAATGCGAAAGGTTTTAAAGATGTTTAATATGTTGAAATGCAATAATTGCTTCAATAATTTAACTTTAAGATGTCAAGACAGAAAAGATATTTGATCAAACTTTTCCAAAAAACTTGACACTACAAAATATCCTAAAATACAATTACTAAACATGTAAAAATATACTGAAACTAATTTTAACGAGAACATTGTTTCCAAAAAATTGTCCCAAAACTCAGGAAGCAGATCATTAATATTATGTGCAACGCCTGCATTATATTTGTGCTCTATACAATAATACACCAATTCATGGACACAGTTTATACCCAAACACAAATGTTAAATCTCTTATTTCAACATTAGTTTTAGAGCACGAGCCAAATATATGCCAGATATATGACCATATTGTTTAATACTTCTTGCACGCCATGTTCTTTTTTCACAAAGCTGCACTTGTTAGGCCTTCAGTCAGCTTGTGCGAGACATTTTTCCACAACACTGATTGAGTGAAAACCTTGGTGTCAACTGCAAACAGCTTTGTTGACTGTCGCGAACAACATAAACTGTTCTGTCAACTCAAACTCCACCTGTTGTCGTGAGAGGACGGCGTGCAGTTTGAGCTCAAACTTGCCTTGAACACAAACCCTCAACAAACACAGTGGCTAATGGAAAATGCATCCTTGCATTTAGATGATCACATTTCCTTTTTGATGAAATATGTTTTCGCTTCTTAGCTTGTATTTGGAACATCTTTCGTAATTCTGCATGGGAAATTTTACTCTGCTTAAAATGTGTGTTTTAATTTACTCAATTCTGCCGTGTGTTTGTTATTACATATTTGTTATGGATATTCATAACTAAATATATCCTCCCCTTCCATTCAGCACTTTAATGCTTTGTCTGGGACCTAGATAAAGAGCCGAGTAGAGCCACAGTGAGAGATTAGGGAAGACAAGAAGATGGGGATAAAACGACTGAGAGGCTGAAAGAATGAGACAAGAGACAGAGATTGGGAACTTGAGATTCAGAGGAAACTTGGAAGCTACAGATCTGTCTGTCTCCTCGGCTCTCGCCTGCCACACTTGCAAAGACTTCAGACTCCAACCTGAGCTTCTGTAGGGACGGGCAACCCGTCACACAATCACAACACAGAAAACATACCACTGAACAAATATAGGATTGTTAAAAAAAAAAAAAAAAAAGTTCATATAAAAAAAAAAAAAAAATCCTCCTTTATAAAGTTTTAGGTTCTGCTGCATGGTATTCACAAGTAAAAAACTTCAATGATGTATGTCATCTAATTTAAACTAGTAATTTTATGGACTGTGATCAGAATACACATAATTACTGTGCAGAGGAGTGAGACGATTTCCTTTTTAATGCTCTTTTCACAGGTTTCCTCCTACAATAATTTTATTGTTCCCAGAATTAGATATACATCCTTTAAGCTCTTCAGTTACATTTTAACACAAGTGGTGCATTATGGTTCCCGTAATTTCCCCTTGTATTGTTTCTGCTCTGCTTCTGTTACTGATAACATGAATCTCTGTTACAACTGCACTCGTAGTGCCGCCTCGTCCACCAGAGATGACTTGCACGTTGTATTTATGATGCCGGACCATCCCGAGCAAAACATGAGCTCAGACGGCACTAATGCCTTCAGTGAGGAGTTCGTGTTGCTGCCTAGTGTTCCTTTACACGACCCTATCAGAGCCAACCGCAGTCAGCTGAGATTATAGCGGCTTCGAGGTCGATATCTTGTCTGCAGCGAGTTGCAGTTTGGATGCAGGTGGTCAGTTTGATATGATGGCGAGTAGTATCGCTGATGCGATAATTAGACCGTGGTGTGCCGAGATATTTTAGCCTTTAAGACTGTTTTGTGTCGGTTTAAATTGTGTTTGGGACTCCACAGCATCTGAATCTGATTTGAAATCACCCCTGTAGACGTGTCACTTTCTTATTTGTGTCTCCATAAACTGCCAGATGTTGCGTTGATGTTGCTGCAGTTCACTGCCAGCTGATAGATGTTTATAGCAGCCATACTTCAGCTCACAGTGAGGAGGCTGTTGTCGAGGGGAAGGTCTTTGAGGTGCATTTATGCAGGACAGCAAATTGACCTGATGTTTGCTCTGTCTGGAAATACTCCCGTCAACACGTCCATCATTAGTTGCTCGCGCATGGAGAGAGGCTGGTACAAGGCCTTTCACAGAAGCCGGTCAAAGTTCAAAACCCTTTTCTAGCCTGAAGGCAAATCACTACAACTTATGGCTCAATCATTCTTGTGTATCGTCAGTGTAACCTTGTCTTTGGACTTTTTATATGCGAGCACTACAAAGACTTTTCCTTCATCTACTTTAGCGTTTTGAAGCTTTACTTTAGTTTATAGTTTTGATAAAGTCTGACAAGGAGACACTCGCTGAAAATTAAAGATGGTATTCGTCCGAAGTTACTAACAAAAACTGACCTTCAGTGCTTCTCTTTATGCGCTGAGCGAGCGCCGTCGTACAAGACTCGCATCCATTAAAGTGTACAAGACCACGTTCTGACAGAGACGGTTCACTGTCAGTTTACCTTTTGTTCTGAAGGATTTCCCCAACCTTGCAGTTTTAGCCTGTACAAGCAGTTCTGTAATCCTCAGAACATTCCTGAGCACCGAAGTCATGCTCTGTTTGGCCGACTCGGTGTTACGTCTGTAGAGAGTACTTACGGCCCCGACTACGCACTGCATAGGGGCAGATAAACTTTTAATTATTGAGTTATATATTAATCTTTAAATTTTGCAGTTAATTATTTAGTCAACAAATATCATGTGTACGTGATATAGCTCAGACAGTTCTGGATATTATTATGTTTATGTTTAAGTAAGGATTATAATTTAAAAAGAATCTGACAACAATAAATCAGGCAGTTTTTTTTTCTTTATATAAACATTATGTGAACAATCTCGATAAGGATCCTTTTGATAATAGTTTTTTTCCTTAATAATTTTGACTAAGATACGCACTGAATGAGACATTTTACAGTCGAAAAATCAACATATCTGTTCTCTCTGCAGAACAAACTGAACAATATTGATTCTGTCTAAATTTCCTCAATATAATTTGACATTTCTTTACATCAGTTGCTGATTGACCGGCATACACAATACCAATATCTGCAAGAAGCTAAAACCCTCATGTTAATATATCTGTTTAGCTGGATAACAAATACTTGCATATGCCAGTCAAAATATCCTATAGCCTAACTGCAGTCTAACTTTAATAATACTCCATTATTTAAGTCAAACACGTGTTCTCCCTGTGCAGAAAATGATGGTCTATAAGTGTAATAATGTAAAAACAGGTGGGTCTTGTGTGTTTGAACCTATTAATTCCCCTCTCAGTCTCTGGTCGGGCGCTGTACAGTGTAATTATCCAGTTTAATGAACACCTCACGTCCTCAGACGTTACCTGAGGTATGCGGCCTCTGACAGCGTGACAGGATTAAGGCAGCCATGACATTACTTGGCTATTGGACATCGCTGGTCTTCCCAGATACCCTCAGCAGCTTGTAATAATCCTGCAGCTCCTCAGTTCTGTTGTCGCCTCCCCGGTGCTTCTTCCGCTCAGATGAAGTAGACAGACTGACCATGAGTAGTGATCCGGTTGTAAGAGAACCGAGGATGTGGAGGCGGAGCCGGAACAGAAGGTATTGCTGTCCTTTTGCACTCGCTTGTTCTCCCTCGCGGCGAGAGAACAGGTTGTATTATTGGCCTCTAACTGAGAAAGAGATCTTATCAGTGCAAAGTAGATGCACTTCAGGCAATGTCCTCATTTACTGTGTGCAACATAAAAGTGTATGTTACTGAGGGAACTAGCCAGCTTTAAATTTGAATACGCCATGGCCTCTTTGAAATTTTTAAGTAGGCTGCTGACAGACAGCACCACAGTTCATCCTTAATTATTCATTCACCCCATAGGAGTGCATTACATTTTTTTCTCCAGCCATCCCACCATATAAATATGTTTTGGGATTATCATAACAATGCTCTTGACCTTGAAAAATGTATGATTTTTGCTCTGGCTCTCAGAGCTGCTGCAGCATAAAATTTGTTTTTGTACCCCGAAGGAGGCTGCTAACAACAAGCTGTGCCCCTGATGGATCTCATGTATGTGCAGGTTCCTTGTCATGCTCCCTGTCACAGTGTATAGGCTGTATTTGTGTGTGAGGCAGTTTGCCAGCCAAACCAATAGATCTCACATTCACGCATGGCAGCTGGAGTGAATTTGAAATGTACAAGCCCTAAGCTGCAATGTACAAAATTTAAGCTTACTTTCTGTAAAAGGATGCTTTGGAGAAGCGCGTTGCAGTGGTTAACTCTACTTCTTCCGGTGGCATCAACACCATGATTTAGCACTTTTAGTTAACATGCCATATAGGTGTTTTTGATCCTGTTGAGAGTGTTGATATGTTTATCTGAAGGCTTAGTAAGCTGGTGAGATTCTTGAAGTAGATATTACTTTTGAGTGGCAATTTCTTTTGTTCGATTTTGAAGCCTCGCTTAATGTTAATTAACTCCGAAGCCCATTTCTTCTCACACGAAGAGCGATTCAGGTGCCTGGGAGTTCTGCATTCAAAGCACAAAGACCCTGAATCTATTCTCTTTTTCCTTTCAGCAAATAAGCCTCCATTTGCTTAAAATGGAACTATTCACACCCCCGATGTAAAGTGCATAGCAAATGAGGGGAGTTTGTGAGGAAAGTAGTTAAAGTTTGATTGGGCGTAGCCGAGTCTGCACTCTCTTTAATGACGTTGGGAGTGTCCTCTGGAAATTGAAAACTCCCTTCTCCACTCGTTCTCCATCTGCCTTCTCTTCAGCCCTCATCTCTCCATCCACAGCCCTCGCTTTAATGTTGCTCTTCCTGAGCGGCTGTGGTGTGGCAGCCCTCTCGCCGGTCACGGCCGGCTGCTCTGGAGCACTCTGCAGGGCTGTGTGACAGCATTTTGGCCGAGGGATCCCAGAATATTACCAAACCCACCCCCTGGTGCATGCACACACCCTTTTTAAAGACATTTTTTTTCTTCTTTTCATCTGGTTTGCTAAATATTCCAGTTCTCACAGCCTCTTCCTTTTCCTTTCAATATCTATCCTACCCCTTCCTCCCCCCTCCTTTTGAGCCACACACACCCTTGGATGCACTGCTTCTGGTTTCAAGACAAGGAGATTTGACTTGCATGAGGACTTGGCCTATGCATCTCTCCATTTAGGGAGCTCTGAGTGTGCGTGCATGTGTGTGTTTTGGGCGGGTGTGTGCTGGTGTATAAAGCGCATGCTAATGCAGGTTGGTCTTGGTCCTTGCAATCAGACTGAAGATGACAATCCAGGGGGCACATTGTGTGGGCCAGTTCTCCGAGCTCCACAGATGGGAGGAGAGAAAGGCAGACAGAGAACTGTAGACAGAGACTGAACAAGAGGGCCGCCATCCACTTCACTTTTTTAACTTCATTTTCGGTTCGCACTCCACAGATCCAGTAGCCATTATGAAACAAGCTTTTGTGAGTATTGATTCCCTTACAGGCAGCAGCTTCGCCACAGGCTCATTAATCTTGTCTACCCGCCGTGAATGAGAAAATAATTAATGCTTTCTAGCATTGCTGTGCATTTTATAAAGCCTCTTTGATTGGTATGCACTGACTGAAGTCAGTTGCTTGAGCCACTCTCATATTTTTCCGCTTATTTTCAAGTATATTCTTTAAAAAGTTGATCCTCTGTGGTATTTTAAACTCGTGTGTTGTTTCTTTGTTCTTGTTTTTTTCTGTCTTGTGTCGCCTTGTTCATGAACTCTTTGTGGATTTAGCGTTTTACTTTCTATGGCCTGTTTGTAAAAACTAAAGTCTCGTGTGTTTGACCTGCGGAGATCAAACCGAACTGTGGGTGTGTCAGAGCTCTGGTGCAGCCAGCAGGGGAAATCTATTCTCTAATCCCCACCGAGGGGAGAACACAAGAGAACCACGGGGAGCTCAGACACGCAGCCTCCGCTTAGTGATACTCCAGTCATTGGAGAGAAGGGATGCCCTTTCTATTCTACCTTTCCAATGAGTTGTAACTTGTTAGGGTTATATATATAATATATATAATATATATATATATAACTCCATCCTCTGGGGATGACTTTACAAGGTTTTTTGAGTTGTGTGGAAGAGATAGTGTTCCTAAAAACACAAGCATGACATTGTGCTATTTCAGGATGAAGTTGATGAGACTGCTGACACTGCTTTGTCCCACTGTGGCATTGAGGTGTTGGCACTTGCTTCAGACGGTGGTGTGTTTGTGTTCCCCTTGATGCCATTCACTAGTCCACAGTTTTCATCCAACCCTTGCTTAGGTGCCAGCTTGCCCATTTGAGGCCGGTGGTCTGGGCACACTCTCACTGCAGCAGCCTTTTGTTTCACCCTGAGTGCGCTGTGACAGCCGTCCTTTAGCTCTCCCAGCAGCCCTTTCTTTTAGCTCTCGTTGGCTATTGTTCAAGGCTCTTAAATGAAAAGACAGTTTGTGTTTTAATGTCCCAGTAAGGGCAGCATGCCCACTGTGAGAAGCATGATAAATGGGCTCATGTGTCTTTAATCTCACCACAACCATCTCTCATCACCGCTAGCTCTTCAGCTGTTGACCTCCGCCCTTGTCGGTGACTTCTGACCCTTCTCATTGTATCTCCCTTCTAACAATGGACGCCTCTCCATTTTACTTTTCTGTATTGATTCGATCCTGCAGCACAAAAACACTCTCTCTTCTATTAATTCTCCTGGCGCTGAGCATCTTAGTTCTTGGCCATGAAATTCAGAGGCTTTTTCATGTTGTGGATGTGATTTACCTCGAGGAAACCACTGGGTCCTATCCCCCGATAAGGATATATTTACCCAGCACTATATCACACCTGCCTTTCACGTTAGCTGCTTCTTAATCTCATTGGACCAGCTCGTATTCCCTTTTCCATTATACTGGACAAGTGAAGCCAATACACCCAGACTGAATGCACTTGTGTGGTTGTTTTTTTTTGTTCTCCATATGCAGACTTTCATTTTGTTGAAATGAAAAAGCTTGGTATGCTGACTTTACCTGCAGCGTGGCTCTCATTTCTTTTCTCTTTTTGACAGCAGTTTGAAAAAAGGCAACATGAGTTTTGTTGCACATCAGGGGACAGAATATTAGAACCTCTGCATCAATGTGCAACATGAGCATGTCTTATCTCCTGACAGGCAAACACATGAACTTGGCTGCTGAATTACGTGTCAGAGTTCCTCTACATTGTCCCCCTTTTGCTCATTGCTGAAGGGTTATGCCAATGGCAGGAGCATTTTCCTTCCTCCGGTATGAACCAAGGCCACTTGATGAGACACGAGCCCGGCCCTGTCCTCATTAACTCTCTCTCTGTGTGTGTGTGTGTGTGTGTGTGTGTGTGTGTGTGTGTGTGTGTGTGTGTGTGTGTGATTTTACAGATCAGACCCCTGATTAATGCCGCTGTTCATCCGCTGCGTTATAATTGGCTTTGTCCTGCCGCGGTCTAATAATTCAGGTTATTATGAGAGCAACATAAACATGACAAGTTGGGAGAAAATAGCCATGCCTAGCTGAATTAACTCCAATGAAGATGCGTGTGGTTAGTTTGCCTTTCACCTCTCTAAGAAATAGTCACATATCTTATTGCAGTAACATTAGAGACAAGTAACCTCATGCTGTATTCATGTTGTTTAGACCAGTGGTTCTCAACTGGTCTGCCCTCAAGACCCACATTTCATTGACGTCATTCAGTCTTGACCTCAGTTTTTGACATTTTTGAGCCACTCGCATTCATTGCATGAAAAAAGGGCAGTATAAACACTCCCTTTAGTACTGTTAAAAACATGGAATACATTTGTTTAAAAGTGAAACAGAAGTGCAACTCAAGCTAAAAGTGTTGAATTATAGATATACTTTTCAAACAAGTATATTTTGGTGATGCTCATCGAGTTTCAGAAATCTAAATTAAACTGTAAGAATTAAATAAAAAGTCAGACTTAACTAATCATAAACTTGTTTACAGATGCTTGAATGAGAGCTGACTACTGATGTGACGCAGTCGTTTAGGTCATATTGTCAAGACAATGCTGTCAGCAAGTGGCGACTGCAAATGTGACGTGTCATGTGAAACATGTCCTTCACAATAAAAGCACAGCTTTCAAAATACATGTTTGACTTCTTTTTCCCTCAACTTTTTTTTACGCTCACATCCGCGACACTCAAAATGGCTCTGACAGTCACATATGGGTCCAACCCTCCAGTTGAGAACCAATGATTTAGGCAGGCAAGTTTAAAAGAATACTTCAACATTTTTAATTTTCCAAAGGGCTTTTCTGCTGAGGAGTTTGATGAAATGACCGATACACCTCTTATGTCATGATAAATATACAGTGGCCGCACCCTGTCATTTAGTGTAGTGCAGCAACTCATCATCATCCATTCTTCCACAAATGGTTCATGCAGTGACAGAACACAAGTCTTGATGTAAAAAACAATACAAAGACACAGACCAGCTCGTTCTTACTGTATGTGTGATTATCTATAAGAACAGATTATATCCAGGCTTGTTGAGCTGTTGTTGTTTTTGTCGAGTGACTCTTGGGAAATATGTTCTGTTTGGTCCAGTTTTCTCTGAAGCACGTTAGAGCTCCTGATGCATGCAGAGACTCTCATACGAACAGTTGCAAACTATTTGAGCTGACTCATCTCGGTCTCAGGTAGGAGAGATGCTGCCATTTCAACATCAACCTTCCTGTTTAATGACTGTCATGCTGAACATGTGGTGCTGATAGATGGAGGTTGTTTGGTGAGCTCGTGACTGATCTACCATCTGGTCAATAATGCAGGATTCTAATCAACAGGATGGAGAAGTCACATCGGGCAGATGGATAACAAAAATGATGTGATCCTCCCGCTGCCCTTTGTCTCACACCTCTCCCTCTCTCCCTTTCTCTCCCAGAAAAGAGCAATTATTCCTTTGAGGTACTGAGGATTAATGATGAACATGAATATTTAACCTGATATCAGACATAACATTAGTGGGTCCGCAGGTTCCCTGATGGCTTCAACTGCTCTATCTCTTTGTTTATTTAGCAAAATTCTTCATCGTCTTCTACCTCACTGACTCACCAATGATTTAATCCTTACATTTCTTATGCAGTAGTGGTTCATTTACGGTCAAAATCACCTGTGTTGGGTATCTTTGTATAAAATAGAATGATTATGACCGATATGTTAGAGAAGTTGACGCAGCGTAGAGTCCCGCAAAACCAAACCCTGAATTCTCTCTCAGCAGAAACAGACGACTACTCCCGCCACAAAACAACGAAGATCTAATTCCTTTGACAGCGTAAGATGCCCATCTTCATATGAATACCTCCTAGTCCTTTTGGGGTTTGGCTCTGTCCTCTTCTGGGAGATTCTTTGTAGAGGTAGATGGGATCCTTTCAGGCTTTATGAACCTTTTCGAAATGACATAATCTCACTGATTATTCATTTATCTTTCTAAGAAAGTCTAAAAGTTTCAATTTACGTGTAGATATTCAGTCTGACACCACCATTCATGTCCTTAAAGTTGTATTTCTCCCTCTGCTCCTCAGACACACATTTATTTTCTGATTATGTATCATTTCACTGCTAAACATCCATGTATTGATCTATAATGACCAAATATAGACTTTGGTTTCCTGATGCTACTTTATTGCCTTATGTAATTATACTAATGGGGACATAAAGCAGCAGCCAGGACTTGTGCTCTGAAGCCAAGACAATCGCTTTCCGATAAAATATTTCCCACAGGGCAAAAAAGAGACACTTATTTGCTCCAGTTTGCACAACATGGCCTTGTCCTCAAAACGAGCTGCAGTGGCAGTACCTGACAGGTGTGACAGCGGCACTGTCAGTCTCTTTGTTTTCATCTAGTTCGCCCCGAGTGTCCATGCATATTCAGCTCTCGGCCTTTTGCTGTGACAGGTGTAATATTGCTGCTCCACTGCTTCTTCAGTGCACATATGAATAAATTTGAAGGAATGGACAGTTTTCTGTACAAGTCCAAATGTGTGCATGTGTATGATTAGTAGATATTAATACTAGTGATATTCACATGCATTCTGTACTGATGCATGCATTTTTTTGCAAGACAACATGGGTATCTGGGGATCTTTTCTTCTCAGTGTCTTTGTGCTTTTAACTCCTTTTATGTTTTGTCTAAAGAGCTTCAGTCGGTTTGAAACATTTGTTTCATGTATTTGAGCAAACATCATGACACAGATTGTTTAACCTGCTCCAAAGTCTTTCTTCTGAGAGCTTTATAAATACATGAAAAGCATGAGACACCTTTCACACACTCTCTCAGCTTGTTTGCCATTACAAAATGTTTAATTTGTGTTCATTTGAAGGTTATAAGACTGTGATATCTGTATGAGCCAGTATTGTTTTGGCTGCAGGCAGCAGACGGGACGCCGCTACCTGCAGCCAAGCACTGTTAGCTCCTCCAAGATGAGACAATGACTGTTATACTGTGACCATAAATAAGATACAAAGGCAATCGGCTATTGTGCAGTTGTTTCAGATGTCCTTCCAAATGCTAGAGTGTTCATAAAACCATCGCATCTGACGCTCTTCTCACTGAAAATACAAAAAAAACCAGCTTTTGCAGGGTGACTGCAACTTTTTGGCATGGGGGGGGACATTTCTCTGTGTTTCTTCTGGTGAAAGGTGGAGGCTAAACTGTGCCGGGTCCTCCAGGGCTCTTATCTCTCTCCTCTGTTCCTGTCCTCAGATCGAGAAGATCATGACGCTGATTGGTGCCGGTATCGATTTTTCCAGAGATCAGCAATATGCTACACCAGGTAGAGTAAGATTATTATGGCCTTTTCATGTTCTAAAATGTTAATTAGAGTTCAGTGCATAGAAGTTGTGTGTGTTATTTCAAATTCAAAAATTAATTATCAATGAAAGCTGAAAGTTTGAGGGCAAAAACAGTGAACTGGGTACTTTTTCACAAGCTTTTAGTGCTGATTTTTATGTTTTTCTTCACCTCTTTAAAACATTTCACCACTGTTGCATTATTAATCTCCTGTAAGTCTTACTGCAAGCTTTTTAGGTTTGTACAAAAAAACCTTAAATTACCTGTTTGGCTATAGGCAGTGATTTCTATGGCAGATGTGGACTGCAGTTCTTTGACAGCATTTCCTCAAAACCTTCAATCGGCCTTCATAAGTATGTGGTGGATATGTATTTTTAGATGTATTATCACCACCACGTGCCTTACTTTACATCCTATACCTGCTTGGATTTACTTCATAATCCTCACCTTATTTGAGCCAGACTCTTAAAGGAAATCAAACCTACAAACCTCAAACCTACCTGCAGGTATCACGGTCAATGAAGAAGGCGTCCGAAAACAAACTGTGATCCGGTTAAAGACAGAGAATTCGATACCAAAGTCTAATGTGGGTAGACAGTTGGTCTGTTTTAATAGAACAAATCAGAACAGGAATCTAGGACAATGCTTTTAAATGGCTTTTGCCTCCTGCATTATAAAGTACAGAGAGGTGTATCTTTCTTTGAGGCAGTTCTTCCAAGCTGTGGTGTCTGACACAAGCAAAGTACTGGTCTCTAAACCTACATCAGAAGTTATCAGTATCTTTGTTTTTCAGACCAAAGTACCTGAGAGACTCTTCATTACATGTGGTGTTAGGTGTTAAGGATTCCCTACCTGCCCTCCTTTTATTCTTCAGGCTTTTCAAAAGCCTGTCATTATGCTGATGGATGGTTCCCGGGGACTGTTGCAGTAACCCAAACAATTGACTCCTTCCCTCCAGCTTCCCCCTCCCACATTATTCAACATTCACCTTCACTTTACGCTCTGCCTAAGCAACCTTTTAATATATTTAGGCAATGCTGCACATTCTCTATTCCTTTGCCTGTCTTCCCATTCTAGCCTGTGTTTGTTATGCCGTGCACTGGAGTGAGCTGTTTAAATATTAAGCACTAGGTATGTCGGGAGGGAGTGAGCTCATTTTGCTCTGTAGACTTGAGGAAAGCCGACACTACTGCAGTAAAGTAGTTAGCATCCCATCACCGGCTGGGTCTGAAGTTTCCATGAGTCTGAATCTTCTGTATATGTGAGCCGCAACCTTTTAGCCGCCGTGCCCTCAACTCCAGCTCAATGAAGCTGCTGTCAGGAAGCCATCAAGGGACTCGCTGGCGAGGAGGCTCTCTCTCCTTGATGCACATGTGACAAGCCGCATCACTCTTTTCCCTCCTCTCTGATTTAGTCCAGTGTTTGCCTCTTCTCGGTGCTGAATGGGGAGCAGCGATGTCTCCAGTTGATTGGCTCTGTGCCTGCAGCCTCTTGTATTTTCAGCTCTTCGCTGATTAACTTCTATCAGAGTGAAAGAAATAGTAGAAGGGGGGGGGAAGGAAACCTAACGAGTGTCAGAAGGGAAGCGACTGAGACACAGATGCTGCAGAAACTCGCAAGCAAATGCTAAGTAATGAAGGGTGGGGGGTCTGTAGCTGAAATGGTAGCTCACACTGACAAAGCAGCCACCTGCAGTGTTTCAGAGAGAGCGGGGGGAGTGGAGGAGTGTGTGCAACGAGCAGGGAGAGAGCGAGAGGGAGAGTCAGGGAGGAGAGGGAATTGCAGGCAGCAGAACTGTGAACAGGCAGGACAATAGAAGGACGCCACTTCGGCATCTGTAGGATTAGGTGCTTTGCTCTTTAACCCGCAGTGGATGAGACGGTGTTTTTATAGAAAGTGGCTGCTTCTGGACTTGATCGCATCTCACGGACAATTTCAGGACTCTGTTGTCTGCGGAAGAGTTCATTGTGGGAGCCAGTTATCACTAAAAGTGCTCATTGAAGTAGCTGATTGGATTCTTAAGCGGATTTTTTTTTTTCCTCGATAAATTTCTTCTGGAGACCAAACGGGATTTTTGACTTGGGGAGCTCATCAGAAACAGGACTGGTTCTGTAGCAGGATGGACAGATGATAAGGACACTGATGAGAGGAAAAGAAACTTGGATGCATAAATGTTGTTTTGTCATATGATAATTGTTTACTAGTCTATGTTGTCAGCTTTCTTTATGTGTTGTCCCGCAAAAGGTAAAACAAAACTCTGATATTTCACTGTATCTTACGAGCAGAAAAAGGATTTACTGTTTAACTGTTAAATATATCTGAGATGCAGTTACCAAATTAAGAGTCTGTAGTAACTACACCAAATTTATGTGCAATAACTGATTCCCATTGGAGAAAATGTGTGTTTTGAGCTTTGAAAGAGAGTAAAAACACCAGTAACATGTTCACAGAGGCAATCAGCTGTCTCTGTACAGGTTAGGCTGCTCTCGGCTCAGGCTGCTGACAGTTTGTCACTTTAGTGTTGCTTTGTGATCAATCTCAGCTCGTCGCAGTCGGGTCGTAGGTTTGCTTTTGTCCCTTTGCATTTAATTCGCTAGTCTTGCTGCTTTCCCTGTGAACTCAGGTAGATTCCTTTGTGGAGGACTTTATCTTAAGTAGGTTGGATACAGGAATCAGGGATGGACCTATTTAAGAATAAAGTAGTCACATAACTTTTCACTTGGTTGAAATAAATTCACCTTCGCTGGAAGAACTTCCTTCAAGTTTGTTATAAAGCTGAAGCTCAAATAAATCATCTGCAAGTTTTTATTTTTGGACAGAAAATGCTACCTCCTGACGTGGGACACTGACTTTTTTCCTTGTTTGTTGTGAAATGTTGTGTTACATTTGAAGCACTCGAGTGTTGATGAGTTTAAGCCATTTTCTTTGCTGACTGTCATAGCTACAAACTTTGTGGGTATTAGCTGGTAGTCCACCAGCTTATATCCCTTTTTATTATCCACTTCAGCCCCTACTCCGGGGTGGTTCAATCCATCTTGGGTGTCTGTGGTTCGGCCCCCGCTGCCCTGCGGGAGCTGACGCCCTGTCCACAGAGGACACTGTCTCCCCCGTCGTCTTGTTGCTGGTGCGCTCGGCTCTGCTGGCCGAGAATGATGTGGCAATGCCACGTCTCGTCCTCAGAGTGCCGCTGCTACCGGCTGAAAGGTTTCTCACTCCTCAAGCGCTTTCCCCTGTCGGCAGGTGCTGCAGGCCGGCTGCTGGACCAGCCCGTGGGAGACTGGCTGGAGCACGTGGGGCTGCCGCAGTACGAGAGCAAACTGCTCCTGAATGGGTTCGATGACCTACACTACATGGTGAGTCCATTTCCTGTAGTGTTTTCTGTTTCAAATTGTTATTCTCCTGAGTGTTGTAGCTATTTACTTTTTTCACTTCTATCGCTTTAAAAAAAAAAAATTCTTTTGTCTTTTTCCAGTTAGTCCTACTTGACTCCAGTTTGTGTCTTTGTGCATTAATCCAGTTGATGCCACCGCCGATTAGCTGAGATAATTTCATCTAAAGTTCAATTAGGTGTAATCCGCTAACGATTTGTGTGTCAACAGCTACAACAATTTATTGTGGCAATCATAAATTCTACATTGAGTCAACCCATTAATATAATATTACAACATCATAACATTCACAAAAGCCACAACATGACAACCAACCATTCATCAAATATGCAGTTGGATATGGTTACCCCTGGTTGTGTGTTGAATCGGGTCTGCTCTGCACCCTCACACTCTCAGACAGTCTGTCTCCAGCTCAGGAGGCTGCTGCCGTGGCCTCTCACTTACAGCCAGAGAGCCGGCTGCCAAAAGAAGCAGCTGACACCCAGCCAGGATGGAGGAACATATCAGTGAGCAATGGGATGCTGTTGCTAAGCCGACAACTTTATAGAGCCCACAGTGTGTGATGCCACTATGAGTTGGCCGTGCTGCTTTTGTCAGTAATGAGGACTGATGGGGGAGACAATGAGCAACCCAGCTGGTTGGCTGAGCCACTGGGCAAGTTACAAATGAGGCCACCATCTTATGTGTCAAGATATAGCGCTCGTACCTCCATCAGGGCCGTCACACGCCTTCTCTTTTACACACGAAGAGACATGTGGCCGCAGGGTTTTATCCCATTCAAACACCATACTGGATTTAATATGATTGATCAAGTGTGGCAAGAAAACATATCATGACATATACAATAGTATGAATGAATGAACGTTTTCATCATTGTGTTATGGATTCAACTATGATCACTCCACATGGGCTTATTAAGCAACACAAATACATACAAGCCTGATGCAGAGCGCTGCATATGAATACAAATAATATTGACTTGAATTGATTGCATAAATAATTCAAAAACATTCACCATGAAAAACTGGAGAAATTACAGAAAGATGAATTAGAGTAGGTAATCTTGCTTCCTTTTTTGAGGCGTTTGAGAGAAAGTTATCAAACTTAACCAAAGGAACCATTCTTGTTTGTTTGTTTTTTCTTATCATCAGTACACCAGACTATTTCAGAGTTGTGTTTTGTTCAAGGTATTTCATGGCTATTTTTTACCTTGTAATAGACAAGAAATGAAACCAACAGGAAGAAGGTAGTATGGAAGCTACTGCAGCTTTTTCTTTCTACTTTCATAAACAACCTTTATTTGACTGAATATGAGGAAAGAAATTGGACCACCTTCAGCCCATGAACTATGAACCTTCTGAAAATACGGATACAAAATGTGAAGGGACTCTGTAAATTTGGGAATCAGAGGGGATATTTTGTATTTAATTGACTGTGCACACTGACTATAGACATTTTTTTTATTTTATTTTATTTTATTTTTTATGACCTGCGCATCCGTAAGCATGACATGCCGTGTTTGGCCTCGACAAATATGTGACCGTGCTTTCGGAAACCTGTGTGTTCAGGTTTTTAGTCCCCGATGTCGCTGCCAGTGCAATTTTTTATTAAACAACACACAATAGAAAAACCATTTGTGACCTCAACACTGCATGCCTTACTTCCATATTTGGTCACATTATGTTTTACACAAACCTTAGGGGTAAAAGAATGAAAACTTTTTAATATTGTTCCCTGTTCCCTGTTATCTAGCATCTTCAATTTGAAAATACATTTTTGTGACTCAACAGATGTTCTTTGTCTGCTTGGAAAGATAAGATGTTTACCTGTAGCAAAACCACTGCTTAAATTCAATATTCAAAATCACTGAATCAAGGGAAACTACAAATGGCAGTCACAAGTTGAACTCAACCCATGGTTGTATGAATAGAATAAATCAATTGTTATTGATATAGATTACAATAAGTACATTTTTAATGTTGCGTTTCCATTGTTTTTCCTTCTTTTGTACATCAGAATTGAAAGTGTCGCAGGTGACTCTTTCTTTGGTCTTTAGCACTTTGGTGAGAAATTGCTGTGTTGACAACAATATGTTTATGTTCTTGCCAACTGAAGCACAATACAAATTTTCTGAAGGTTTTTCTCTGATACTCATATATTTTCTACGATGAACATCAGATAGCACTGTGGATAACATTACGAAAGCTACAAACATCACACTTATGAACACTAAAATAAATGTTAAGAGAGCATTTCTTGCTCTTGTATAATTACAGAAAGGCAGCTACTACGTCAGACTAATTTCAGTGCACAATGATTCTCACATGAACAGTTTTCAGTCTCCTTTACATAATCTTAGAATAGAGCATTCATCCACTTATCTGCCTCTCTCTTTCTCACCCAGTATGATCAACACCCGTATTTAAGTCTGTGTTGAAGCCTCTGAAGTTACTCCCTGGGTTTAATCTTCCCACTGTCTTTTAGTCTTTCACACTCCTCTTCCTCAGCCAAGAGTCCTCTTTTTTTTCTTTTTTTTTTCCAAAGCACAGAGCTGAAAATATTTTTATCTTTAAATACGGCTTACAGACCACCTGGCTTCCTGAAATTGCCGGTGGATTTAGAAAAAAAGCTGTAACATTTAAACAGCGCGTCCTTCCCGCAGCAAATGTTGACCTTTTGAAGAATCACAATTTGGTCTCGATTGGAAATTAAAATGACCCTCCGAGTCTTTGCTCAACTATTCTAATTGTGTTTAATGTGTGACCATGTGTTCGAGTTGATAGAACAGTAACAGGCTATATTTCAGTGTTGGCTGTGTCACAAGACAAATATGTTTTTAAAATGTTATAAGTTGCCAACATTAAGGTTGAATATATATGCAGCTAATGCGCTCTTACAATCAGCAGACTGATGCAGTGTATCAACTCAATGATCCAAAAACCCTTTACATAAACATACACAGAGTCACACCTGAGTGAAATCTAATTATGACTCCGATACTTCCTTGGCATCTCCTCTTCAGCTGAGCTGCTACAAGTCGAGACAGAAGTCAAATTCATTTGCACAAAGAAATTGTCTGTTTTGTTATCAAATATAAAAATCGAGCGATCATTGATGAGCACAAGTCCGTCCCACACTGTATTACTCTGTTAAGAAGACTCGGTGGGGTTCTTTTAATCCTCCTATGGGTATAAAATAATACAATGTTGAAGAAATGGCATGTCCGCTGTAGCCAATGTGCAGTGAGATCACTAATTAAACCGTGTTCACTCTGCCACTCGGCCCGCAGTGATCTCTGTCTCCCCTGCAGGCTCGCTCTGAAACTGGATCAATAACAGCAGTGATTGTATTGTGTTCAAGCAGCGTGGCAGAGACAAGCCTCTTCTGAAACCAATTAGATGCTTTTTATCGACTCATGGAGCAAATGTCCCAATGAAACAAGCTCTGCGCAGCCATGCTGTTCTCCAGTCCTCACCGGTACTGAAAAGTAAAGCTTGTTGAAACGAAACAGCTCATTTTCTCTCCGCTCCACTTCTGAGCAAAGCTGCTGGTGGCAGCGTATCGTCAGCTGTGATGGGAGTTGGACACGTTTTTTCGTATTCAAGTCGACTCAGTCAGTGACGTACTGCTGCAGGGGCATCTCTTTGTCTGAAGCCAGAAGAGAATACATTTACTCAAAGTTTCAAGTCAGTGGAGATGACTGCATTTTAGAGGAAATAATGTCTCCAGAGAGAGTTTGGTTTTAATCTAAAAGTTGCACAAAGGTTAAAAAAAAAAAAAAATCACAACATATCTAGTTTTTCTGTCCTCAGTTTATTCTGCCATTTAAATAAATGCAAAGTGGGTTTGTTGGAATGATTCAATGTGACCAAACCCTGCAGACAAATCCAGTAATGGCATCATGCATTAGACAACTCAAGGATCGCGAATGGATTAATAGATTTCCCTGCTGTGTCAAAGGTGGTGATTTATCGTTGCCCATTTACCAGCTCGGAAAACATTTGTGATTGGACTGGATAAGAAACATTTTTTTTTATTGTCTTTGTGCGTTCTATTTCCTCCGGGCTTTTCTTCACATGGATGTGTGGTTTTATGACAGCTAGTTTAGGAGGACAAACTATGCTGTTGGTCAGCCGTCCTTTAGGGGTCAGATTGAGTGATCCGTGCCCACGATCGCCCGGCCTGAATTCAGAGTGCTTTTAAACCTGAGGGAAGCGCTGCAGCCGTTCCCTGGATACACTGAGGAGGGACGGAGTAGCATTTTAATGAGGGGACAGGGGGAAAGCAGAGATGGATGGGTTGCGCAAGCACAAACGCAAACATTTACACCACTCTAGATTTTTTTTTTTTTTACTCGTATTGTGCTGATGTTAGCTTTCTCTCCACAACTGTATTCTCACTTTTGAAGCGCATGCAGCCACATTAGTTAGAAATTTCCACGCAGAGAGGTCACCACCACATCACACCGTTTGGGTTTCCAAAGTTGTGCAATGGGGTTTGATGGTTTATGAAGATATAGCAAAGGGGAATGTAATATTTATGTTGAAGGAGATGAGAATTTTAAAATACTCAGGTCCCTATCAAACGTTTTTTACCTTACAAATGTTCAAAGTCCTTTATTTCGGTGTTGATATGGATCAGTGAGTTTTGTCAGGGGGCAACATGTAAATTAGGGCTCACTATTTAATTATCAATTAATCTGATAATTGTTTTTACAGTTGTTTAAGTCGTTATTATACTTCCCAGAGCTCAACATGACATCACCAGACAGTTTTTTTCCCCGACTAACAGTACAAAACCAAAATATATTCAGTTTACTATTATGTGACAAAGAAAAGCAGCAACTCTTCATGTTTGAGTAGCTGCATGTCTTACTAGTAATAATGACTGAAATGATTAATCAATCATCGATCCAGGTGATTAACTGCTGATTGATTTTATGTTGACCCAGTAATGGGTTAATGAACTAACATTTTCCATCCTAATGTAAATCAGCTCAACTTCCAACATTAAAATCTCACCATGTTAGCCAATTATGAGTTTCATTCTGGGTGAATCTTGAAAGTATCTTAAACAAAACAAAAAAATGCCTATTTGAATTTCCCAAAGCTGAAGGTTACGTTGTAATTTTCCTTAGTTGTTTGCATGCAAGAATGCAACATGGAGCAAATGCTAGCATTTTACAAATGGTCAGCATTTTTGCTAGATAAATGCCTCAAACATTTAATCAATTATTAAAATTGTTGGCGATTGATTGTTTTTTAATTGACTAGTTGATTAATGGACTAATCGTTTCAGCACTAATTGCTTCAACAAAACCATGACCTCATTCACAGCAGTCATTTTGTTCTATTATATTTTTTTTTTTTCTTCTGTACGTACCTCTGCCATAGACATCATTAACTCCATCTGAAAAGTCAAGAAAGCACAATAAACAGAATGTTTTGGGTGCAACAAGGCAAAAAACCAAAACACTAAAAACACTTGAGAAAAAAAATTGTTCCGTTGAAGCGTTTCGAAGAATTTTTTTAAAATAACCCAGGAAATGAATAACGATTGTAAAGCCAGTCTGTTAGGGCTATATATCCCTCCCATAGAGCCATTTATCAGTTAATCTCCAGTGGGACAGTAATGCAATGATCCGTGCACTGTGAAAGCGCTATTATCCATCCAGCTCCCCAAATAGTTTCAATCCTCAGCTGGAGAGGCAACGATCAGTGCGGTGCTTCTTACAGATAATGGGCTTTAAGTTGTCAGTTTACTGAGAGGCATTAAAACAGCAAGAGAGATGCATCATGATGTCTTGTGTTCAATGCGAGTTTAACATTCCTGCTGTCTGTCTCTCTGGCTGCACCTACTCATATTACACACTGAAATATTACAGCAAATTACAATATGAATGGGAAGCCAATGTAAAACCAAGGTCCAGGGTCTTACTCAGCAGAATTGTGACGAACATTGTGATTCCACGGGCAGCATTACATAGATTACTCTGCAGTTTTTAACTCTCACTGACAGGCCCTCTCCTCATCCTTTCCACCCCTCGTTTGCATCCACAGCATCTGCATGAAAAACAGGCTGTCAGGTTTGACCTACAGACGGCTTCTGTCCTATTTACGATATGTGTGTGTGTGTGTGTGTGTGTGTGTGTGTGTGTGTGTGTGTGTGTGTGTGTGTGTGTGTGTGTGTGTGTGTGTGTCTGCCTGCCGAGGTGAGCACCGTAGGATTAACTTGAGGTTCGTATTGAAGAGTCAGCCACATGGACCCTGAGCCGTCACAATTTGTTCCTGAGGCAGCAGCTCCCACGGAGCCTCGTGATACTTTAACAGATGAGATTTAGTTGCTGACCCCCTGGGTAGAAGCAACACAGCTATCAGTTATGGCTTACAGTCAACAAGACGGACCCGTAACTCTTACTGATCAATCTGAGTAGTATTGCTTTGTAATAATTCATTTATTAAGACTGTCAAAGCATGTAATCAGCTGCCCGACACTAAAATGAATAATGTTCAGTGTAGAAATAGAGGCTTTCCTTTTCACATGTCAAGGTGTTTTGATTTCCCCTGCAGCCACAGTCAGCTATCGATGCTCCGGTATTCTGCTCCTCCATCTAATATCGCTGACCACTCTGCAACTCAGACATTGATTTATCGCTCCTTTCTCCGTTATCCATCATCTGCCACACAGTCTCAAAGTGTGTAACCAAAGACTGGTTTGACCATCATTCACCACGCCCCTGTCAGTCCCCCCCCCACACACTTAAGTTTCATTTAAGGGGTTATTGACGTGGCCCCCTTCCAACAGTCGTTGGCTTGTAGGGAGGATCTCACTCGGGAGTAATTTACCTTTTTCCGCAATGGACTTGAGCTCAATACTTACTCTGCAGCATAGGCTCTTCTCTTGGAGGATTAGTCTCAACTACATTTAAATGTGGAATATGTAAGATTTAAGTCACATCTTGTACTACCACTTTGTACGTTAGGAAGCGATAGTGAGTCACTGCAGCATCCAGGCGGTCTGCCCTCAGTCTGCTCGCAGAGTTTCAGCTGTTTGGTCAAATTTTGCATATTCTTACCCTGCTATTGGGTAGTAGTTGGCTTTTTTTTTTTTTTTTTTTTATATAATTCGAAAGTTCAATTGTATTGAATCAGCAGTGGATGGACTTGAATAAATGCCGATTGGTTTAGCCTATAGCTTATCCCCAGTTTTAGCAAGACTGAAGTTGCAAGAAAACATCCACAGGAAAAGCATATGTTGATGTCATTTGAAATGTTTTTCAGTACGTTTTGTGTTTTTATCAGCTGCCCTAAAGATCTGTTACAGAATGGTAAAATGTTCACCACACTTTTTAAAGGCTTTCCTTGACCCCTTCATCGACATAATAGCAACAATGATCCTTGTTTGTATTTTTTCTATAGGGGAGCAATGTGATGGAGGACCAGGACTTAAGAGAGATCGGAATCACAGACCCAAGCCACAGAAAGAAGATCCTGCACGCAGCACGTTCGTTACCAAAGGTGACAATTTATTGATTCCAATTTAAATTCTTATGCATGTATTGTAAGACCTGATTTGATGCCTTGCATTTCCTCTGCTGTTCAATCGCAAGTTCCTAATTTCACCTTAATATCATTATTCAAGTAATATTGGCCCAGCCGTTGTCCTGAATTCCAGTCAAAGCATATATGAATGATTACGTCTTCTTCTACAGGTGAAAGCGCTGGGCTGTGATGGCAGCAGCTCCCTTTCCTCCTGGCTGGAGAACCTGGGCCTGCACGAGTACTTACACAACTTCCTGTCCAGCGGCTACCACACCCTGGACTGTGTCAAAAACCTGTGGGAGCTGGAGATTGTCAATGTGAGTCACGGTGACGTGCACATATTATGAGGATTAGCAGAGGGTGAAATTAGTTTTCAAGTGCGTTAAAGAAAATTCAGCATGGGGAACAAGTTTGACAGTTTACTTCAGTTTCAGTTTGGGAAAACCCCGAGACTAAAACTCTGAAGTAGGATTGCACAGACACATGCGTTGAATATTAGGAAGTAGTTTTCAATGCTTGATGCCAAGAGGCGGGGAAACGCCTCACTTTTAAAACACAGTTTGTTCACCTGCACATCCAACCTCTCTGTGTGACAAGGGTACCTCAGGTCATCAACACATTTTCTTCTTAGTAAAACAAAGATATTTTACAACAAGATGAGACATTTACAGTTATAAGGGTGGGGGCCTACATAAAGTTGCCCTGTGCCATTTTTTGTGTTTAGATTCGGGTTTACTCACCATATTATTTCATTAAGGTCTCACAAACAAAAGTCAAGTTTTTAAGTATTTTAAGTCCAGCGCTGCAAACATCAAGGTTTACATTTGTCCTCCTCACTGATGGCACATTGCTTCATTCTCTGTGCATTATCACATCCTGTAAATCAGTTGAATAATGAGAAAAGTTCACATTAATATGTATTGTGTCACTTGCGGGAACATGCGAGCGCGTGCATTCTCATACACGTGCAGGAAGTCAACAGAACAGGTTCCACTCAGAGAAACGGCTACATACCACAACTAGATGTCAAAAACTCGACATGGCAGCAGAGTTGTTTTGGCAAGCTGAGCAGAAATGTCTTGTTTTCTGGTCTTTCCTCAAGCGCTGCTCCATGTGGTCAGTAGATAATTCCACCCCCACCCCCCTTTTTTTTTTTTTTCTTTCTTTCCAGGTGCTGAAAATTTCCCTGCTCGGCCACAGGAAACGCATCATAGCTTCCTTAGCGGAGAGGCCTTATGAGGAGCCTCCAGTCAAACCTCCTCGTTTGTCTCAGATCAGGGTGAGGACCCACACACTGCTGCACTGCGTACAAGTGTCTTAAGTTCACACTCTTGTTTAATCATTACACACTCTGGAATGACGTTTGGTGCCAGGAGTTGAATGTTCGATTATGTTCCTCTTTACCTTCCTGGCTTGCCTTCTTTAGTTTTAGTCAATGGCAAAGATTTTGTGTAAAAATGTTGCAATGCATTTTTATTGAATGGCAAATCACAGTTACTTTCATCATGAGACGACTCACCATGTCTGACTGTTTCTACAGTGCCAAGACCTGCCTGGATCCCAGACCTCGTCTCCGCTCAGTCAGATGGAGCCGTACACAGGACGCTCGATGGACCCTCTGCTGCCTGTAGGAGAGGCGGGGAGGAAAAGAGCTCCAGATACCGACTATGACGTTACCCAAAGACATCGCAGTGAACGACACAGGCCTCATGTATGTGGTTTATAATGAGCATGTAGTGATTATAGTGGGTCTCTGCCAGGCTTCTTTGATAATAACAGTTATTTTCCACAGGAGCGGTATGAAGATTGGCATCGAGAGCCTCGTCTGACCCTGCGGCCGCCAAGTCAAGCAGCACCGTACGCTCCGGTCCAGAACTGGCATCACCAACCTGAGAAACTCATCTTTGAATCCTGCGCCTATGAATCCAATGTATATTTACATCTTTCTACTTCCTACATGATTTGCTTTTTGTCAAGTGTATATATACACTAATAATATATTTTTTTCTTCTCCTATAACTACTGTAGTATCTTGGTTCCATGCTTATTAAGGAGCTAAGGGGTACTGAGTCCACGCAGGATGCTTGTGCCAAAATGAGGGTATTTTATCAATTTCTCTAATCTCAGGGGATTTTATGCATATTGTTTGAGTGAAAGGTAAATCACAGTAATATCCTTTTCCTGTGTATGTTTTTTTTTCCCCAGAGGTCGACAGAACAAATGAGAAAAGTCCCCAGCATCGTCCTTTCAATCACATACAAGGGTGTGAAGTTCATTGATGCAGCCAATAAGGTCAGCGCCTGCATGCACAACGTTAAGTTTCTATCCCAACGTGTCCTCAGAGTCGTGTAATCCATCAAAATGGAGCCGCTTCAAATGACAGCCCGTTTTCTTTTGAAATATTGTGACATCATGAGCATGAAAGTGTGACGCTCAAACCCGTCTTCCTGCTCTGTGAGTGTAAATGTCATGCCTGTGAGTTGGTATCAGGTTTGTTTATGTTTGTATTTCCTGACAGCGAGCAATCTGTCATATATTGACATTTTATATTTGACATTTATAAAAACAAATTCTTTGAAAACTCAACTTGGTCTGACATTTTATGGCCACACTCTCCTGCGGTGGCTGTGAAAAACAATCTCTGCCTCAGCGTCTCCTCTTTACTTACTCTCTCTTGTCATTTTCACAAGGCATTTTAGTCAATGTTTAGTCATTTTTCTCAATGTTGTGATAATACGATCAAGTAGAAGCATTTACAGAGAGTTCACTCAATGTGTGATCTGTATTGTCCTACCGAGCCTCATTTATGTCTCTCTTGGTGCAGAACATCATTGCAGAGCATGAAATCCGTAATATTTCGTGTGCAGCCCAGGACCCAGAGGACTTGTGTACGTTTGCCTACATCACCAAGGACCTGCAGACCAGCCACCATTACTGCCATGTCTTCAGCACAGTGGACGTGGTAAGGACATCCTCGCCGTCCTGTCCTCCGTGTTACATGGAATACTCACTGAAATATCCGAGAGAGAAATGTGCGTGCATACGCAGGTCTTGAGGAGGCCATGTTGTTGGCAGACGTTAAACAGCAATAAAGTGGGATCGTTACAACAATAGATTGTGTGTGCTGGAAGCAGTTTAATTTTGTTTTACTGGACTTTCAGTCGGCACCATTAGACTTATTGTAAGCACTGTCACAAGGATGCTCCTTATTTCATAAAGAGGAAGTGTAAGTTTTAACAAATCCATCCGATTTCAACCACTTTTTAAGTCAAATTCATATTACTTTAAATAATTATATCATTGTGCTACACTGCTTGAAAGTTTTGTATTTTGTCATACAATAATAATTGCTTCTAGGCCCAATTTTCTCAGTTTCATATCTTTGCTAATATGATAGTGAAGCAGGTAATACATTTCATTCTGTGTGGTGTTAAATAGGTTTTAAAAAGTCATATATCCAACTTCGAACTCTGCAGGCCGACAATATGTGCAGCAATTGTATTTAGGGGAATATTTCTTCATCATCATCCTGTAGTTACACTGAGGAAATGTAACAGCTTGATAATTATCATCATTGCCCCTCCCAGTCTCCGCCAGACCTAATCCTCACCACACAAAGAAACTCAGAGTTGTGAGGCTGGAGAGGAAGGCAAGATGCACATGACGCATTTGTTTAAGGACAAGTTCCTTCATCGAAGGATGTGCAGATGATTTCGTAGCTCTGTGCCCTGTGTCTCTTCAAATGATGTGTTCCCACTGTAGGATTTCCTTTGATACCTCCCAAGGCCTGTGGTGTGAAGCGTCTTTAGTCTGAGGTGCTTGTTCACATTTGGCTGTCAGGGCAAAACAAAATAATCCAGCAGCTTTAAAGCCGAGCTGAAGTGGATGTATCCAGTTTAGGTACTGAGAGGGGCTGCTGCACAATACGCCGGAGATTACTGCCACTTCGCCACGTTATGCAATTTTGTTTTGAAGAAGTTTTAGAGGGAAAACAATCTTTGTTCTGACATGTTTTGCTGTCTCACTGCAAACTGAGCCCAGATAGTGTTGTTCTCTGGGCCGAATGCTCAGAGTCCAGAATATTTTAAAGGGTCCTGATCTTCTTCTTTCTGCCTCTCTGTATAGAACCTGACTTACGAGATCATCCTGACCCTGGGCCAGGCGTTTGAAGTAGCATATCAGCTGGCTCTGCAGGCCCAGAGGACCAAACAGCACCAGAACCACCCAGTGGGACCTGGTTTAGACATCATCGAGACCAAGTCGAGCCGACCTGTGCCCAAGCCACGCGGCAGTGTACGGAAGTCAGGGGTGAGTTGGACATCAAATGCACCGTTATACAAAAGACCAAATCCTGTACACTGTGGTCTGATGTAAAACTGAAGCATGAAGAGGACAAAACTCCAGCAACACTTTGTGGCCTTGGTGAAGGACCGTGACGCAATTTTGACCTCTTCAGATTTTTTCTCCTCTTTGCTGAGGTTGTGCCAGAAAAGAAAACTGAAGCATATCATGCATCACAAAGTCGCACTGACACCTGATGTAATACAATTAAACATTTTGGGATCAAACCTGGACAATATATTTAGTGTTGGATAATTTTTTGTCATGCTACAGCTTTTCACATCATCATGGTTCCACTGTTCTGATGTTCATCTGGCCATTAGCATTAAACCATTAAGGTGTGAGCTTGTGCTGAATATCAATAAGCTAACTTCTCCTCAGGGATGAGTCACACATCCTCAGAGGCAGCTTAATGAACTCAACGGAAATTATATAAAAAATAGTGAATTCATGTTTACTGTCATTTCTTCAAAATGTTTCCTTCATGTCTGTATTTTTGAAATATACATTTTTAAATGTGTTTATACAGGATAGTTTGACTGCACACATTTCATACTCTCACAACACCCACACCTGTAAGCTATCTCACGCTGCTCAAATCTGTGTCACCTTCTTTCCCTTTAATTTTCTCTCGGCTCCTTCCGCCCGCTTCTTTTGTGCTTTTTTTCCCGTCTTTGTTCTTTTATTTCTCGCTGTCTCTCTCCTCTCTCCTCCTGGCGGTGTTTATCTCTCCCAGGACTCTCCTCCTCTCGACAGTCGTTGCTGTTACTGTTACACCTGCACCACTCACCGTCCCTCCTATCTACCGCTGCACTCTGCCAGCCCTGCTGCCCAGGTGCTGCCACCTCCTCCTGTCCCATCTCCACCCTTTGCTCCTTTTTTCTGCCTTCCTGTTTCCACCTTTTTCCTCTAACTGCCCTGAAAACCCCATAATCCATTTGTGTGTGTGTGTGTGTCTATTGCTGTTGTTGTATTTTTCACTGTTGTTTGTAGAAAACTACAGCTGAGCTTCCCCCATTTGGACTGAGAAATCCTTAGAATTTTACTTTTGACTTTAGCGCCCTCTAGTGGCGGTATACTAGTAAGGCAGACAATGTTTACAGAATGTTTGCAGACAGGAATCATCTCTTGATTAATAACCATTGGATGTCAGCAAAGTGTAATCAGACTCACCCAATTAAGGTGTTTTAATTACTCACTGTCTCTCCACTGAGGCAGAGATTTTGATGTTCTCTGTTCGTACTTTCAGGGGGACATTGTGGACCAAGAGGGCGACTCTCAGTCCCAGGGCAGTGCCACGTGGCTCGTGGACCCCAAGGAGTCCAAGCGCACTATCAGTACTAAGTACGAGACCACCATATTCTGAATGGACCCCTGTCCTTCCTCCTGGGCCTGGTCTCACCTTCCCTACTTCCCCTCCTTCTGTGTGCCTTTCACTGTGACTCTGCCTCTCTCTCTGCGCTGGACGTCTGCCCTCCCCCGCCTTCCTTCAGCCATCGCTCGTGTCCTCCTCTGACAACACTACTGTGACAATTAACCAACTCCTTCATTATGTTAAACCACTTCTACACTTTTTATTGATTATGAATGCAACCCTTCCACCTTGTTAACCCTCTCCTAGATCACCCACGAGCCTGCCACTCACCACTCGCTCCTTTCTGTTCACCTGGTATGCTTCCTCAACTCTGTATACAATGCTTCCTCTTTTTTGTTTTTTCAATCGTCAACCTCCCGCTATTTACTCTTGGTAATAAGCTCTTTCTTTTCTTGGTGCTTCTCTCGCTCTGTTAGGCGACGGCCGCTCTGAGGCTTTTCACTCTCGATCTTTCGACTCCTGACTCCTCCGAGTGCTGAGAAAATCTGATTTACCGCAGCCGACAGTGACCCACTGCACACATCCTGTACCTGGATGGACACGTTTCCTGAGGAAACCTGTGAAACTGATCTTGTAATTCTATGCATCGGTCGGACTTTAGCAGGCTGTTTCTGATGGGTGGGATTCAGGCGTTGAAGGGGTTACACATGAGCTGAACTAAAAGAGATGTGTTTCAGTCAGCCACCTGCATAAAGCCAAAGAAGGCTCAGATCCTAGCACTGTGACACGGTCCTTTTGGAGCTAATGAAGTAAGCATTTCTGGGGAATTTCTAGATGGGGAGCAGAAAAGGGCACAGAGGCTGGTGTGGACCTGAATGTTAGGGGTCCACAAAACAGTCAAAACTACCTTAGCTTGCCCTTGTCTGTCTGTCAATCAAAGCACCAGGAATTAAACCTGGTGCTTCTTCTGGAGTGCACTAACTATGACTAAGCACTTTTACCAAATCCCCAAGTGTGTAAGATTAAGTGCATTTTCCTCTGTCTTGTCTTTTTTTTTTTTTTTTTCATCTTTTCACAACAAATGCCTTCAATGTTCATCCTGTCAGCATTGCCTTTTTTTTTTTTTTTAACGCCAGGTTAATATTTCACGGCTGCTGGTGAAAAGAGTTCATGATTATAAGTGGGGGTAATCCATCATCATCTTGCTGTTTGTGGCCATTAGTTTATTGTTATTTTTCTTTTACTTTATTTTAACCTCACTGCTTTGTGTGCGTGTGTCTGTGTCCCTTCCCTATAGCTGAACACTGGCCACTTCCAGTCAGTAAGAAAAGGACAGGAATGAGCCCTGTCGCATGGTGGGTAGGATGTTTTGTTGGAAAAGTGACCCGCTACCCGTGCAGCTCGGCAGTCGGATGGCGCTCGCAGCTCACCACAGTAACACACAGGGCCTGGAGACAAAAAGACAGACTTCCAGTGCCGCACGCTCCCTCACTTCATCCGACCTCTCCGACTTCCTCACTCCACACACACACACACACACACACACACACACACACACACACACACACACACACACACACACACACACACACACACACACTTCCATTAAGCTTCCTGTCCATCAGGAGGTGGAGTCAGATGTATTTGTTATGCTTTATGCATTTCCTGAGAATTGGAATTGTTGCTTCCCTCTCAGATGAGTTAGTGTTTACTGTTTCAGGAAATGTACCTGCAGGTTTCAATACAGAACTTGTAGTTAAAGGGGAAGTGGCAGAGATAAGGAATGGTAACGTTTTTCATTTTGATATAAACTATCAGACAAGAGACCTTACACTGTAGGTACACATCCTTCTAGGATTGTTTGTCCCATATCCGAACATTGTAGCTTCTCTTCATGACCATCAGCTCACATACATGTGTAACTGTGATAAACAATGTAATCTTGCATGGGACTCTAACCAAACTCAACGGGCAAAGGAACTGACACTACAAAGACTGTTTTATTGTGATATAACGGGATGTTTTTTTATTTGATTTGAAAGTTGTGTCTTTCTTTTTTTGTTTGTTTAGGTTTTAATTGTTTTATGGGACAATGAATTGTCCTACTGCAGGAACTGGATCAGGTGTGGTTCACTGCAGTTCTATCTCTCCTTCCCTGCTCCTTTTGTTCAGTTAATCGTGACACAATTATTCACCAAACCTGCCATGCAGGCTGGTACGACTTTTAGATTTTAGCTGCGGAGCAGAACAAATGGGGCACAGCATGTTTCTCCTCGCTAACTCCCAATATGTTGACTGTTAATGGTACTGTTTGGTCCACCAATGTGTATATGGGTACATAGTCAGGTCATTTTGATTTAACTGTTGTGTATGTGGTACGTTGTCCGGCCAGTATGGTAACTCTATGGTACACTGTCTTCAGCTCGCTGGTGTCGGCACCTTCAGCCATCAGCCTGGTCCTGTTCTGCTTTTGCACATTGCTGAGGATCAGGAGAGATATTTTGGGACTAATGTGATGACAACTATGATGAGAATGATATTGTACATGAATCTAGCGGTCTGTATTTTGATACTTGAATGATTTTTGCTTTTATAGATATATCTATATATATATGTATATGTATGTATGTATGTATGTACGTATGTAATTTTTGACGTTTGTCAAAAAAAAGAGCGAAAAAGGACTATGTCTTATAAAATTAAACATATCGTAAATAAATACCCTGTGATTTAAAAAAAAAAAAAAAGAAAAAAAAAAAAAAAAAAAAGACTGAGAAAATGACTCAGAAGAGGGACCTCACTTAAAAAAAAAAAAAGATTGTAAATAATCTTGGGCTTCCAGTCTTTTTTTATGATTATTTTTCAAAACTGTACAACTAATAAATGGCTCGGTTAGAATCGCTCTCACTGTTGAATGTTCATTTGTCCGGTCATTGTTCCTGTTTTAATATTGGGGTTTTTTTCAACATTTGGAAGATTTTTCTGTCAGATTTCAACCCCTCTTGAGTATTCACAGCTCCAGAGACGCTGTGTATCGATGCCCTCAGAGAGTCTCCACTTGTCTGTGGCCAAACGAGGTCAGTGGATGAAATGTTTGGTCGCCGTCCTCTGCACCGGTATCATAAACTTTTCTCTGCTGAAGGATGGATAGCAGCAGCTCAGAGCCAGTACAGGTGTAACCAGCTACAGGAGATAAAGAACAGAGCTGACATTAATGTATTACAGCTGACTGCTTCTTCTCAGTCTGAACAACAAACTCCTACAGCAAGAAGGAGGGGCCCAAACAACCGTTTTATTAGAATTAACAGTATATTTATTTGCAATTAAATTTTCAACAGAACAGGGTTCAAACAATCTTTAGTTTTTTCCCCTTTTGACTCCAACTACCTGAATGTAAACCTGTGAAGATCTTTAATTTTGTTGTGACTTTAAAAAACACTTAAGTTTTTACAGTGAACTGCTGTGTTCTGTTAATTTTGTGTTCTTGTTTACTTTTATCAGCTGAACTCACTTTGAGTATTGTAAATTTTTTAGGTTGTGTCTTGACAATTTATTTTTATCTTGGTTGTGAGGAAAATTAATCAACAGGAAAATTACTACAGCTATAATTAAAATGACAACTGCTGCCAAATATGTCAACAACGACAAGTCGTGTAAGAGTTGCTTCAAGATAATGCTAAAGTTTGTAAAAGTAAATAGAGGAGAGGACTAAACTCTTCACTTTATTTAGTTTATTGTGGAATCAAAGTCCTAATGTTTGATTCTTAAAATAGGCAGATCAACTCCTTCTGCAGCACATAGTTAACAAAATAGTAAAAAAAAAAAAAAAAAAAAAAAAATTATGATGTTGTTTTATCTGATTTGTCTTATTTTCTTAAGTCTTCTGACAGTTAAACTGTAATGGAGCTGACAGACATAAACATTTTGATACTGGCTGGTATATTGTTGTTATTGTACTGCTGTTAACCTGAAGTGTTTCCAAAGGATCTAAAATGTCTTATTGCTTTAGGCCCCAAATTCTGCCGGTAGAGGTAAAGTAGGTTGTTGTGTAAGTTGACTGTTTTAATTGCATATCAAACTGCAAGAAAATGTACTTTTTCATAATGTGGTTTCATTGGTCCATATTGAAAACATCAACAGAATAACGGAGCAGATAATGATGGTGATTTGATTGTTTGTCACAGATAACAGCAGATGTCACAGATGTGCGCTGATGTTCCTGGAAAACAGACGCTGATTGTGAGACTGATCTCCAGATATTACTCACGCAGACTCTCTATGGGATCCGGCCTGTAAACGCTCAAAAACATGTTTCTGAAATAAATGTTTCAGATTCTAATTTTACATTTAGACACAGATGTTGGCACCTTATTTGTGCACCGCTGATTTATTGCCCTCTGGAAATGAATTATTTCCTGGCTAGACCAAAGTGGTTGGTCAGTCCACCACTATAGTACAGGTGTATATATCTCAACAATGAATTTAAGGATGGCTGAGATATTGTATGGACAGTCATGGTCTCAAGAAAATAATTCCTACAGGGTTTGGTGGCCATCTGGTTTTTCTGTTAGCTCCACCATGAGCTGATGTTTTTGGTGTGGAGTGAAATATCTTAACAATTATTTGATTTCTATGTCATACAGATATTAAATTTAAAAAGAATAAAGATAAAAGAATAAACTATAATGACTTTAGGGATCCTCTGACTTTTCTCCTTACACCACCATTACGTTGACATTATGTTTTATTGATAAATGCAATTAGATTTAATGCAAACATTCATATTCCCGTCATGATGAACTGTAATGAGTGTCGTCATGACTGACTTTTTATTAAGCAACATAGAGTCAAAAATTAATTTATTTAGTACGTTGGTTTTTGGCCATATAACTACTAAATTAATTATTGTCCAATCAGTCTCTGCTATACTTTATGAAGGACTGATCAAATCAATCACTCAATAAATAAATCAATGTGCAGTTAAACGCACCAAACATAAGAATAAATGACATATAATTTTGTGTTAAATCTGACATGGTATTTTAGCTTTAATTTGTGTCTGTATTTATTTATTTGGGCTAATTAAAAAAAAATTGTTTGCATGTTAATATGCTAAACTGTAATGGCAAACATCTCTAATAGCAACATGCTATTAGCATTTCGTTCAAAACACAGTTGTGTTACTCTAAATCTCCTTTCACATGATAAGATATGTCTATATTTATGTGATATGACTATCATATTTCAATATTTTTGTCCAGTTGTCCGTATAAAATAAAACAACATAACATCTTTCCTTGTTGCGCTCATTCGGCTGCTGTTATTCTATTGGCTTGAAATTGGAAACGTCTCAGTCAGCTGTTCGCTGATTGGCCACCGACAGCTTGTCCTGAAGCGAGTCACCTCACCTGTCTGCAAGTTTGGTTTTTTTTCCCACCTGTGCTATGCGTCGCAGCGTAGTTTTACTGCCAGGAGGGGAGTGAGGTGCACTGCAACCATGGACTGACATCTGAAAACTGCCCTTCTTGTGTACGAACAGCTGTTTACCAAGACTTATCATCTCCGGTGAGTTATCAGGAAATTCTGTTTGTGAAGTCTGTTCGTTTCCCTTTCAGTCGTCGTACAGAGGAAGGAGGAGTTTAAAAAGTTGTCGATTTTATTACACATGTATAAATAAATCGGTGCTTTCCTGAAAATGTAATCATCCTTGTTTAGACTGGTGTGTGTGAGAGCTATTTGTCCTGAACATAGGCTATTTTGACTTTTAATTTAACTTTTTCAGGCTTTCATTTTATCTCGTTTTTTTTTGTTTTTTTTTCGGTTGTTTTTTTTTCCTGTTATTGGTTTGACCTTATAGTGTTATCCTGTGTCTGTTTGGGTCGAGTAGATTTGATTAGAAATGGATAGACAGGTGAAATAGTCCGAAAAAGACTCCTGTCAGTGTCAGAAATATTCCCACACATGACCTGCATTACAATCGTTGAACACTTGTTGGATCAGTGAGTAGACATGGAGTCAGGAAAAAGTACAAATATTTGCACACGCATGTCAATACTAGTCATTTCAGGTAAACATTAATGAAATATTTCTGTTCACTCGAGCAGCTTGAGTTGCACAACTTGCCATGAACCTTTGTTCTGGCTGACTGGCTGCCCTTGAAGACATACTTCAAACATTTTAGATCACCTTTTTTCTAACACCTTAATTTGTCATGGTAGACAGTGAGTGATGATTCCTGGATTAGTAATAACTCCGGCCCACTAACTGTGCAGCTGTTCTCACGTTAAAGTCCCGGAGCTGATCCTCCCCAGTCATAGTTAAAGTGTTGGAACGCCCAGACACACCAAACCGCTCGGCTGAATTTAAAGACGTGGAAGCAAGCAACGTAACATTCCTGTCACTATTAAATCCTGACTCAGCTGTGGGTGTAGTGAGCTTCGCCGCTGCTGCCCTGCAGGTTTGCAGTCTTGCTCAGGTTGGAGAGGTGTTGGCTGCTCAGACTTGGATGTTTCTCTGTGGTTCTGCTGATCATAATGACCTGATGGGAGGGACAGTAATTAGCAGCTTTCAGGAAGAGGCCAGTGTGTGCTTTGTCAACCAGCTCTTGTTTTCAGAAAACGTGCATAAATATGGGTGTTGGAGATCTGGTGTTTCCCAACTGTCTTTGCAGATTCTTTGTGTCAGCGGGTCAGAAACGTCACTGTCACATGCCAGAGCTCTGGATTACTGGCTCCCAACCTGGGATATCTCATAATTGATAGCTAGGGGGTCACACAAAGTTTTTTTTGTTTTTTTTAAAACATAATTTGAATCTTTTAACACCTTCCTAAAACAAAAAAAGATCCTGCAGTAATTTACCATTTTATTTCTAACAATCTGCTTTAAAGTCCTCTCTCCACCCTGCCAGCAATTCAATTTTGGTGAAGAAATACTAAATCATTTATGTATTCGTTCATTTTTGGCCCATAGGTGGATACATTCAGTCTAGAAATACTTAGAATTGCCACCATATGCCTACCATGTTAGATTTTAGTTCCCCCTCGCTCACGAAACACCCCCCCTCCCCTCCAAGAGGATCTGACCTCTGTGTTTTTCAATTGTTGTTTCTGTACTGAATAAAACTCAGGGAAGTTTAGTTTTGACATTTTTATCTTTCATATTAATAATTTCCCTGATTCCACTGAAACATCTCATTTTTCTTGGAGCATTTTTTGTATCAAACATGATTCAAATTTGAGCTGTCTTGTACTGACAGAGGGACGTATTGTTTATGGTGAAACAGTGTCTGTTTGTGTTTGTGTCTGTGTCGTTCTGAGGAACCTCATGTCCCAGTAATTTACTATTTTACAAATTTACTCAAACTAAAACATGCAACCTTGTGTCATTTATGAGGCTAATTTCCAGACAGACAGAGACGCTGATTTATGAAGTGGAACTATATAATTTCTCTTCTGTGTTCAATTAAACGTCCTCCGAGATAAGAGAACTGTTCAGGTATTTTTGTTCTGCTTTCACGAACACACCTGAACCTGACCGTGCAGCTGCAGCTTTGTGATGAATAAGTCATACAACAGGTTGCAAAGCTTTTGTCTTGGGATACTATTGCATTTGTCTGACTTATTTAACCAAATCGACATCACAGTTTGAACCTCAGATACCCTCCTTTTACTTCTCAAGTGATGATGGTATTTGCCTTTGGCAGGTGCTTATGCTTTTTAAACAAAGTGAAGACAAAGATGTAAGAACTTTGCTTTAAGTGGCTTTTTCTTCGTGCGCTCGTGGATGCTTTCCTCATGCCTGACCTGCCACCAGTAATTTGCAGAGGATAATTGGCAGGAGGCACAAGATCGCAGTCCAGAGCTGCAGCGTAACACGTCGCATCAACAGTCTTTACAAAGATTTGACATGACATGTGTATTCATGAATCACAATGACTTTAATACCAGGTAATGAACGATGCTTTAAGCATCGCTATGTGTTACTTCACGTTGTATGTAGAGCATTACCTGCATGTAATGATTTCCTCCTCTTCCTGCTTTCTGTTGCTGGAATAATTCAAAAAAGTACATTTGTCTACAGCTGTTAATGCAATAAATATTTAAACTAATATTAACAACAGTGGTATTTAGTTGATGTTCTGTCTGCACACTATATTAAGATTATATTAACATTTATTTAATGAGTTATTTTTAATACCAATTATTCAGTCAATTAGAGTCTTGACCAAAAAACATATTCAGTACGCTCGCACTCGTAAGCAAAGGTCAGCTTTATTGCCAATAAATTCAATTTAAAATCTATGTGAGGATTTATTTTTCTTTTAACAAAAATAACATAGTCCCTTTAATGTAAATTGAATGACTTGGTTGCTTCCTGTTGAATGTCTCGCTAAAAAAGGCCAGTATTGAAGCAGATGATAGAATATTGAAGATTTCACTCCCATTTAACTCTTAAATAACTGTTGAAACCCGTGAAAGGGATCAATATGTATGATAGATGTCCATAATTGTTCATATTTTGCATTTCACTGCTCCTCACTTTCATGTTAATGCATTCACTTCATTTTAATTCAGGCCCTGTCTTATGTGTAAATAAATGTTTATTAGTTCAACCATTATTTTTATTTAATGACACAATTAGCATAATTAGTTATGTTTAATATGTCACATTGACTGTGACAGAACGTTTGCTTCTTCTTGCATTAATAGAACAGCTATTACATTATGAGGATCATTTAACTAGCAGTTGTAATTTATGGCACTCGTTCATCACATTAACGAAAAGATGCTGTTTTGTTTATTAATTTTGTGGCTATTTTTAGGCTCAAATTATGGCAGCATCTCTTGTTTACTTGTTGTAGGCGATCATTCTTTCCAGGATTTGTTTAACTGTTTAAGCAATGATCATTTTGCAATGTGGAGAAAGTTGGGAGCTCATACATTTCATCTGGATTAATTTTTAATACAGCTCTTCCTTTTTTTTTTTTTTTTTCTTGACCTTTCAGATTTTTCCTTAGATTCTTGTTGAGATTTACACAATTTAAAAGAGGGCCGTGAAGCACGTGTCCTGTCCTCACCGTCTCCCTTGTGCAATGCCGAGGGGAGACACGTGGCCGGGCGGCGTTGCCATGGAATCCTTGAGCAATATGGACAGTGCGGGGAGCTGCGACAGTGTAATCAGCATGAACTCTGGCTATGTGAGTGCTGCTGTCGATCTCCTCATCTCAGTCGTCTGTTCCTGTAACTCTGACTTATCTGTTTGTTGTGTCACGTGACCTTACTGACATGCTGCTTGCATCTGAGTAAACATATTTTTGAGGATGTTTCTGTCCTCGGTTGGAAAATGAAAATGGAGAACTGAGATTTGTGCATCAGGTTGTACTGACGACTGCACGGCCAATATGAGAGGGTTGAAGTAGAGATGATTAGAGGAAGTGAATCTATATGAAGTTACAGGCTCTTGTGTTTGTTCAGTTCATTTTTCATCAAAGATGGCTAAAGGGAAGAAGATCTCAAGCTGTTCTCAGTCACCTCAACTAAATCCTTCTTGCAGGCCAATATAGAGAGAACAATAACCAAGAAGCAGACAGGGGTAATTAGTCAATCCTTTGTACATTATCTGTTCGAACAACTTTGACCTATGGTTCTCATTCTGTCTCTCATGTCTTTGTTTAGGGGTTGAAATTTGTCTGGTGTTTTTAATGTCTGTAATTTTTTCACAGTATTTTATTTTGTGTGCAGAGTGAAGACAGTATGGAGCACCTTTCTGCAGAGGAGAGAGCCTGTCTCATGTATCTGGAGGAAACAATTGAAGCCCTGGAGGTGCAGGAGGACAGCGGCTTATCCAATGATGAACTAGATTTTGGATCACAGGCAGAAGAAAAGGGTCGGATGCGAGTAAATGGTAAGTCCATGTCACCGGATATTCTGTTTTGCATGCCTTCTCAGATATGTTTCTTGAACATCACTGACTGCACTTCTACTACTTGTTTTTTTCTTTATCAGGCATTTCCAACTTGACTTCTGATGATTTAGGAAGTAGTGAAATGTCCACACCACAACCCACTCCTGCTTCAGCAGCCAACTCGAAAGATCCTGAAGCGACTGACCTCGTGACTGAACCTAATCCTCCAGCTGGTTGTAAAGTCGACTCTTCACCTTCACAGACTGAGGTGTTGAATTCAGCTTCAAATGGAGATCATAATCCTGAGAGTGTCAGCCCAGGACGGTCTGCTGAAGCCTCTGAGACTGAACTGGGTCTCATCCCTCCTCCATCAGACTTCATGGATGAACAAGAGTCTCCTTCACAGCCAGAGAAAGTAAAAGAACTTCCTCCACCTGCAAGAACGTCCAGTAACAAGCCAAGAGCAACTCTTGACCTGGAGCTGCTACGTCAGAGAGTGTCTGTGAAGAGAACTTCAACAAGCTCCTCTGTGACTGAGGAGCCTCCGAGCAAACCTCCAGCTGATGTGACTCCCGGTCTGACTCCACCAGTTGTTCCCTCTGGTCCCCAAACCAGTCCTCCTCCTGAGGCCGCTGAGTCCAGAGGTCCACCTGCTGTGGCACCAAAACCAAAGAAGCTCCCTGCCAACATTATTCTGAAGTCACACAAGGCAGCAACGTTTGATGGAAACTCAGGACACTCTGTGTCCACCAGCACTGACCGGCTGCTGTTGGACCCTCAGAGGGTCCATATGGAGGCCCTCCGGAAGCTCGGCCTGCTTAAAAGCAACGAGGCGGACTATAGTCCTGCCCTGAGCCCTAAACTGTCTCCCAAAACCAGAAGGTCATGGGCAGCTCCTTCTCCTCCAGTCAGCCCAGCAGCTTCACACACACCACCTGCGACACCATCTTACACGAATGTCAACAGCCCCCCTCCGGTCCTCGCCCCCCTGCAGCCTGCTTCTCCCGCTGCTGTAACACCATCAGCTACTTCTCCAGCTCCCTCTGCTCAGCCTCCTGATATCGTCCCAGCACCGGCTGCTTTCTGCGACCCCGTCGGACCTCCCCCTCCAGATAATGAACTGTCTGCTGCCAAAGATGTAACGGGGGCCACCGTTAATACCCCTCCTCTTACCCCTCCTGCCCTAGTCAGGCAGCCAACACCACCCAAGGTCATAGGTATCAAATCAGCCACCCTGGAGCGCTCTGGTTTGGGTCTCAGCCGTTTTATGGCTGGTCAAAACGCCGATGAGGCCGGTCAGAGTGTCAACGGCGAGCAGAGCCCCAGCCTGCTGCGTAATAATCGGCCCCGCACCGCCTCTCTGGGGGGTGGGATGGAGTTTTCAAGTGCTCAAGGAGAGGGTTTGCAGGCAGGCCATGCCACCAGCAAAGAGCCAGACTCACGGAGGTCCCTGCCTGCCCACATCGTCTTCCCGCACTCCAGAGAGTCTCAGAAACTGCCTCGGTCGCAGGGCATCAGCGTGCTGATCTGCCCTCGCTCAGAGAACGGAGAGAACCGCCGCGAGGCCCTGAAGAAGCTAGGACTGCTCAGAGACTAAGCCGTACCGCACAGCTCATCTAACTGCCACAACCTCCCTTCAGATTGTTCAAAGGATAATACCAAAGATTTATTCATGAAGATGTTACAAAACCTTCGTGAAGCAGCTTAGCTACATATTTATTCATTTCCCTGCAATAGCCATCATGTGACTGCATCACATGACATCACGTGACAGCTAATGTCATGCCAACACTTGCATCTACTTGTTACTATATGTATTTATTTCTTATAAAAGTGGCAAGCAACACTGTTTGGATAATCACTGACTCACTGTGGCTGCGCTTTTTGTAAGTTACATCCCATTATTTTAAAGAGACAGTAATGAGCTGTTTCATTGTGTTTTGTGATATACAGGTACGAGCCGTGTCTGCTTTTGTAACTTATTTGGATCAATGATTTCATTGTGTGACTGGGTCTCTTCACAGTTCTGCTTTTTGTAATATTTTCACTTCCTATATTCTATTTTTTTTTTTTTTTTTTTTTTTTTTTTTTTAAACTTGATCTTGTTTTGTTTTTGTTTTCTGGCAAGGCGGTTTGTGTATTTTTTTTCAGGGTGCTTATGAAATGAATAAAAATGTAGAAAGTATGTCATGAATTGCAGGAACATACCTTACTGTAACTCAAAGCTCGTACTCAGTGGTTACTCCCTGATAAGAATCTGAAACATGTGGTTTGCATGGCTGCGTAATGACGCCGATGTCAAAACTCATGTGCGCGTTAGACAGCAGCAGTGTATGGAAAGTTACTAGTGGCAAGCATTATTCGATTTTTTTTTTTTTGATCAAACAGTGACCACAAGTCACATGTTTTCTTTGCCTGCATTTGGAATATTTAACATTTGTTTGGTTTGCCTTTGGTGATTTATGAAACATAGACCCTCATGTTTCATGTCAAATCACAAATTGAGGCACCAGTTTTCTGGCTCAGCTTTTGCACCTTTATCTGAGAACTGGTGCAACCTGTTTTTTCACCTCCTGGTTCAGTTTCTGCTGCTCATAATGGCATGTTTACGAGCCAACGGGCTGTCTGAAAAACATTTCATCACCCCTGCAGACTTTTAGACACAAATAGATTTGCTCTCTCCTGCCGTATGCTGTTAGAAATTTATTTTTTTGCTGAATTTGACAAATATTTATTCTGAGCAGGTGTTTACGGCAGGGTGCTGAATTACAGTGTTAGTAGAGAACACAGTGGTAGTTTGGCTTTACCACACCCATCATATCTTCTCAATGTTATTCTTCATCTACCACCTTATTTTCATGTGTTTTTCTGTATATTTTTATACTTATTTTTCCTACGACGATAAGTATCTTTCAGCGGGATTTTATTTTTAAGAGGAGCCGAATAGAAAAGGATTTGAATATTGTTTTGAATATTATAGATTAAAAAAGATAAAGCACATGTATAGAATTTGCAACTGAGATGAAGTGGAAACTATTCATTGTACTGTCAAGACACCAGAAGGTACGAGTAGGTAAAGTATCAGTGGTGTGTTTTTAAATTTTAGCATACCTCTTTGACAGTAAATCCAGGAGAAAAAGGAAGCAGCAGTGCTGTCAGACAAACGCAGATAGCTTTGTGCTGCTCTGAGGCATGTTGGTATGTGAGCGATCCTTTCTCTTCACCTGACAGAAGACCTGACTGACGAGAACGCAGTGACAGCACCTGTCACTTTTACTGTTACCCTCAGAGTCATCAGATATCAGTGGCTGCTATGAATACCATTCAGTCTACATACCTTCCCCATATTCCCGCATCATCTTCAGTATAATTATAAAGATGTCTAAAATGCAATCTGAGATGAGGAAAAAATGGAAACTATGTTTATGAAACTTTTAATAATTGGTATGCAACAATGTGACATGACAGAAAAACAGGCTACAGTGTGAACACCTTTCATCAATCTGCAGTAGATGTTGTCAAACTGTGGGTCGCACCTCGCCAAGGGGAGCGCAAGAGAGTTGAAGGTGGGAAAGTTACGAGTAAGGTGAGTTTTTGTTGTTGTTTCGTGTTAACATACAAAAAAACAGTACAGAACAATGACAGTCTCGCTTCTTTACATGTCAGTTGAGTATCAGCTGCCTTAGAGTCACACCTCCTAAAATGCAATACAATATATATTTCACAAATGTTGATGTCAATATATACCAAACCAAACCAAAGTAAAAAAAAAAACAACAACCCAACAACAGCTAAGGAGTAGGAAAAGGGTAGAACAAGACGTTACACTAAATCATTCAGACAAAGGTGCAACTAACTTTGTGGCACGGGTTTGCTTAACTTTTCTTATACATTTGCTTTGGAGTGAGAGTTCATTTTTAAGTGTATTGAACACTGGAGAGGATTTGGCAAATCGACATTTATGTATATAATATTTGGTTATAATTATTATGTTGTTAACAAGAAATTCAATTTACTTGTTTAATTTAGGTGTTGGTGTGTTATCTATGTTGTTTTTAATTAATTGTATAAGTGCCGTTGGAATGTTTTGTATTACCTTAATATAGTTTTCCATGGAGCAGTCCAGTTCCTATTTGCTATTAAACTCTTCTGCTTTAAGTACATTACCATTTCCATCCATTAGGTGCATGATTGACCGTATCTGTTTTTCCATCCAGTCTTCCATAAATATAGATTGTCTTCTACTTACAATGACTCTGTGGGACATTGTAAGGACTAAAGTTACGCTTATAAATCATGTTCCAGTGTAACAGGACTTGTCGGTGAAAGGCAGAGAGTTTGATTGGCAATCAAAAATTGAGATTTCAAAGTCACATTTTAACAAGACTTCTGTACCGCCCAGCTTATTAAACAGCAGAGGAGGAAGTGAAAACCATAATTCTTTTCCATTTCTTATGAAAGACTGAAGCCATTTTATTTTTAGAACTCCATTCATAATTTTAAAATCAATTGCTTTTAACCCACCTTCTTCATAGTTTTTATTATTATTATTATTATTATTATTAGGTCTCCTTTTCAAATGTAATGGTGCTTATTTTTCCAGATAAAATTAAAGTTAAGTTTGTTTATTTCTTTGATAATTCTGGGAGCTATAGCCAACGAGTATGCAGGGTAGATTAGCCTTGATATAATTTCTGTTGTTATTAATAGTGTTCGTCCAAATAATGTTATGTCTCTTTGCAACCAACTGTTTGATGTTTTCTTACATTTATTAATAGTACTTTCAATATTCTTGTTTTCACTGGCGTCTGAACAGTTGGTTACGAGTAAGGTGAGGTAACAGAGACAGCATAACCGGAAGTTATCGCTTGACCTGCTGATTTTTTTTTATTTTTTTTTTTATCCAATTTAAGCTGCAGCAGTGGGTGTGACATTCAAGATACGTTCATCTTTTGGCAATCAGGAGCATACTTCTCAGATATAAAACTCAGTCAAATCTGAACCTACATACACCATGCACACATTTTCAGACGGACTGGGACTTAACACTTTCAGAGGATAGCCGTATCTCCCGTGTCTGTCGCTAATAGATGTCCGCAAATCGCTTAGAAATCAGAAAAGACGCGCCTTAAAGATCTCCAGAACTTGCCTGAGAATCATCAAGTTTTTAAGTTTTCCTCAAAATAAAAAGTTATCCTGTGATACTTTTCGTAGCATGCGTAGGTACGCTTCAAACAGGAACTGATAATGGACAACTCGGCGTTCTTGCGATGACGCTAATTTGCCAAAAATAAAGACAAACCTTGCCTAAAAACCTAAATGTGGTTTAAGTTACTGCCCAGGCCAAATTTGCTTCACGACTGCACCACTTCCTGTTTACAGTAGATTATGGGAAGTGTAGTTCTAAAATATAGAGACGCTTATGCCACAAATTGAAGCAGGTCAAAGAATAATAACAGTAATATAAAAAGTCCTTTCAATATAACATTTTTAGCAAACATTTTTTTAGACTCTACAAAGGTTCAGAATATTCTTACGTTCCTCCAGCACTGACTCTCTCTTCTGTCAAGTTCATTTACAGATATTTTCCCGTTTTAACTGAGTTATAATTGATGTTATTAATTCCTTCGTTCCGTGACAAGTCAAAAGGGTCTGTTGTCTCAGTTTTGTGGCCCCACAGTGTCAGACTTTAAAAACCTCTGACCACTAGAGTGCAGTCTAGATTCACGTGTGTGTGCGCCATTACAAGCACTAACGCTGGAACCAGACCGTGGCAGAGGGCTCATATGTTAGACAGCATTTAATAATAAGCACAGATGCCGATTTTCCACATCTCATTCTTATAAACACACTGCAAACAAACTCAGGCCTTCAAACAGAGAAAAGTGATGAATTTAAATATGTCTGCTTCTACTCCACACCACAAATAACATCCTGAAATAGAGGAAAAAGAGAACAGTGAATTTTTCTGCCCGTGAATGATTTGTTATTGTAACTAACATATGCCTTTTGTTTGCATACTTTTTATATTTCCATGATGAGCTCTTGAAACATCGTCTCAACGGATTCATTTAGGAATCACACAAGGCCATCATTTCTTGTTAAAGACCATCAATGAGGATTAGACCGCATTTGTTGTAAATCTTTTTCTGTGTTTACATATTTATGATTAACAGTAATATAATAAATGTTCTATCATCCACACAAAAGCTGAGTAACAAGTCAGCATTTACTTTAATTTGGCCAGAGGGAACTGAGTTTGTATCAAGAGTTTTCTTTACTGTCAGAAAAAAGGAAAACTCTTGACTCTATTTCCATTTTATGTGCCTCATACTTCGAAGTCTTTTTGAAGCTCAGTCATTCAAAATATGGAAAGATTTTGCTTATGGCACAATTAAATTTGGTTCACTGATGAAAATGAATTGGGTTCAGCTGTTGACCCATGAATTATCTCATAAAACTGGCTTTTGTCGTGGAAACGGGACTTGTTGCATTTGATTTTTTAAAATTTTCTATACAGACTTTTATTCGTTTAGTCTGGCAAAAGAACATGTTTTCTTCTGTTCTGCCTATGAGGTTAGACTCAGCCTGAGTCAGTGTGACTCTGAGATCTTGGTCCTGAGCTGCAGTTTTCATCTTTCCAAACACAATCACTGTGTCTTGTTTCTTTCAGAGGAAATGATTCAGGTCAGGGTATTAGAGAAGAATGTAGAAACTGAATGTGGGCGATTTGCTGGAAGGTTTTACTCATCAAAGTGTCACAGTGACCCTCGAACAAAATCATCAGTCATGCTGAGGTTAGAGAGCCTCAGTTTGGTATTTCACTGGTTATATGAATTGAACATGACCCAACATCTTGCAGGTTTAGAAATGTTTGGCATCTTGTGATGCACAGATGAGCTCAAAGCTCCTCTGAGACACTCCCCGGTGTTAGAAGCAGGTAGGCGTCGAGCTGCTGCACTATCTGGCTAGACAGTGAGCTCATGGGACTTCCCCGGCGTCCTGGTCCTGTTCTGTACTTACCTACTTACATATTGTCTGTCTGAAAGAGGCCACCGAAAGCCCGGTCCTTTTTCTCCACATGTGGGTTGATCACTGAGGATCAGTGGAGACAAAGTGGCACAGAGCAACTGCTGAGTGTGCTGGGCTTTAAGTGAGCCCAGCCCAGTTCTGTGTCATCAAAAGAGTTCACCCAAAATATATGGGTATTATCTCTATCCTGTGTGTGTGTGTTTGTGTTTGTGTGTGTGTGTGTGTGTGTGTGTGTGTGTGTGTGTGTGTGTGTGCCTTCGGATAAGCAGTAAGCTCAGTTATACTTTTTAGTTGTATAGGGATTGATACTTTTAACGATACAGGCTTAATCAGGGTTACATTTTGGTTCTTAACTGGACAAAATCTTTCTCTCCATCTCACTTGATCTTGATGAGTCCACCTTGATTACAGTTGTTCACGCACACCCACATACAGGAGCTACAGTACAAGCACGCACCTCTATTTTCTCCACTAGCTGCACGCTCACTTTAGTAGCTCACAAGCCTGTCTGTAGCTCGTCTACCTCCCTGCTGCAGCAACAATAAGATAATATAACTAGGACTCTCTCTCCAAGCCCTCATAACCCAGAGCCTGACAGCATGGGGGTGATAACACTCGTTAGAAACACCAGAGTGTGTGATGCTACAAATTCAACACAGCTTAAATGCCTCTTGTGCCTCTGAGGTTGTTTTCATCTGTGATGCTACAGATGTATTCTTTGACAAGCAGGAAGAAGTCTCTCCGTCATGGTGTGTGTGACACCTCTGTTTCTTCTGCCTTGATGACTGTATTTCCTTTTGCCCTCTTGCTCCCTGTTAGCACCACTGACTGAGGCTGTGGTCGGGAGGCATTCCTGGGGCAAGCCCACAGCATTCGCTGGGATGCCTGCACTAAAGTGTGGAACTCAGCAAGCCACTCTGCTCCCCTGTGGTGCTGGCATGGTGAGTACCAAGACATCCTGCTGGGCCTGCGGTGGTGTTGGTAACCTCGCACATGAAGAGAGTAAAAAACAGGGAGGGAAGAGGAAAAGTTCTGCGCTCTGAGCCCCGGCATTTTCACACATTAATCTTTCAGACAATTGGGGAGCATAAATGTCCAACTGGAAGGAAGTAAATGAGGAACTGAGGTGATGTGTCCCTGTGTATGACCATCTGGAAGAGAACATTAGGCTCTCTGCAGGGCTTCTTACTCCACAGTTCATTAGCATGCAGTCTAGTAACAGTGGTGGCTCTCGCAGTCGCCTCCCAACATGCATCCATCTTGCATTTATCTTTCAGCAACAGAAGTCGGAGCATGGTCTGACTTTGATATTTTGAAGTCCAAATAAAAAGTAGGTTGTAACAACACTGACTAAAACAACTGGTTACCATATCTTTGGGAGAGTTTTGAATTTCTAAGTGACTGTTGCCGCAGATAGAACAGCTGTGGCAGCTGTTAAATGTGGTGTATCGCTGACAGTCATACATTTTTCATATAGATCTTGCATCAGCTCTTATAAAAGAAAAAGCTGCAAACAGATTTGGCCTTTAAATTCTGTAAAATCCAGAACGAACCCAGTGCTATTCGCTCTATGCAAAAACAAGTTAAGGCAGGTAAATGGTCAGTCACTCTGCAGCAAATCTCATGAATATGTTGCATAAAGACTGTCTGAGTCCCTGTGGCACAGAGCTTGATTTGACTTATTATCTATGAAAGATCCTCACTGATGTCTTGACACCTTTCCTCACTCCTGCACTTTTCTTTACCCTGTGTGCAGCCAAAGTCCTTTTCATGACGCGAATCATGAATTAAACATTGCCTGGGTTTCCCTTGTGTGTCTGTTGGTGTAAAAATAGCTTGGTTTGGTGCACAGGGTAATGCCCGTGCACAGCCCTCTGTCTTTAATGAAGTGTTGCCATAAAAAAAAGTGTACTCATCCTCCACCGCGACTTGTGCTCAGGCTCTGTGGCAGCTCTGTGCTGACTTTCTCAAACTCCCCGAGTGACTCTGAGCTCATTTGGTTATACAAGTGCTCACAATTACCCAGAGATTTGGACAGAGGGACATGGGATATTTCCATATCCCTGACGGATGTTATTTTAATTACACCGAACTGCTTGACTTTGTGCTGTGGATTTACATGTTTTTTCTTCTTCTGTGGATGCGAAGACAGATTCTCGGAAGGTTATTCTGTTGTACTGAATCTCTTATTTATCGAGGCCCCGAGTCCCTGGCAAAACACAGGGTAGCATGGGAAACCAGATTGAATTACATTGTTTGTGAAATGTCTGTTTTTGAATCTAAGATAATTACAATTTCACATGTAATCTTTAAAGTACAGGTAATGACAAAATTTTAATAATATACAAGATAAAGAAAATAATCCTTTGTGCCCTCAGCCATTTCAGATTATGTTTCAAATTCTCTGCATCGTCTGAAGAAAGCTGAGCTGTTATCTCCAATCAGCCTCATTGTGTGCCCCTAATTAAATTTGATTGGGAAAAAAATTACACATGGGAGCCGGCGTGATAATTATAATGTAGAATCTGCCCGTACGTCGAAACTCAAACATAAATGTATCACCACAGCTGATTAATTTCGGTGATAATACAGAGAGAGGCAGCAGGTGTGGGGAAACAGATGCTTTTCCTCCGCAGGACGCTTCCTGGAAACAAATGTTTCATATGTCATCGCTGGTGAAATGTGGCACAGGAGCTCAGTGGGTTGTGCTGCTGGTAATGTGAGAGAGGTCTGTTTTGATTCATGTAACTCCTCAGGCCTCATTTTTCTTCAGGTCTTACGGGTAATGGTGCACAGAGTAAGTCATGATCAGTGATTTGTTGTGGATCTTTTAGCTCGAGAATTTGACTTCAAAGCTCTTAACGTGCTCATTCTGTTTCATCTTTATTTGGTTTGAGGAAATACTGGCTTAAAATGGTTTTGTTTTTACAACATGCATCACAAATACCTGAGTGAATCTCATTACTGATTTCTGACACCAGACGTGGTTTATTTATTCAAAGCCAGGAGCAGAAATCAATGAGGCAAATGCAGCAGTTGAGCTAAATCTCCTGCAGGAAAATACTCAATACTGACAAGCGGGTAATGTGGTGTTGGTTATGGTTTTGGAACCAGATGACACAAAATATAATTTACATCCAGGTTTTTGTTTTTGATTCCTGTACCAGATGATTCCCATAAAGCGTTCACCAGTGTTCCTGTGAACAATTACTGATTGTTAGTTATCATACCTTAGGAACTGATTCATTTTGAACAGCTGCTGTAGTTAGTTCATTTAGCACAATGAGTTATTATCAAGAGGGCTTTTTATTGAAAATGTAATTTACTTTGTGTGCATATTTGTATGCGAGTTCCAGGTCCATTTGGATTTTAGTTCATTATGCAAGTCCAGCTCCGGCTGTAACAGGGACATGAAATTGCTTTAGGGCCCCATTGACCTTGGAATAAGAATGATGTGCAAGGACATCAGTCGAGGTATAACATAAACGTACTGTAGGTTTTCATTTTTCAGATTTGAAATTAGTTTTGCAATTTAATGCTAAAGTTGAACTTTTACCTCCATTTAGAGTGCAGGTGTGACAGATTGGATGAATATAAATGTATTTCCCCACCCAAATTATTTTAAGAATGCCTTTCAATATTCTGTAATATTATAGTTTTAATTGGACTTTTTCTTAATGTTATTTGCTGTTGGTAAACAGTTTTAATGAGACGTTACGCCAGTAAAATAGCATCACATCACTGCTGAAGCATGATGTAATGAAAGTAGGCACTTATTGGTTTGTTAGCTGGACTGGATGAGCTCTACAGTCTGCTGGGTGAGAACAAAATGTAATCTCCAGGCTATTATTTTCCACATCTGAGTCATCCGCCCTCTTGTCCCCCTTTTCAGACATTGCTTTTACCGCGCCGCCGTGAAGGCAACTTTTTTTTTTTTTTTAATTTTTTTTTTTTTTTTTTTTTTTTTTTTTTTTTGTCGCGCAGGTGGCACCAGCCAGGTGACCGAACGAGCCCGACCCACCGTGCACTTGGTAACCCCGGTCCACCTTGAGCCCAACCAGCACCTGTGTGTGTAAATTCCTGCAGAACAAAAAAGGAAAGCATTGAAAGGCAGTTAGAGAGGAGAAGGAGCAGCAGACGAGTCCGGAGCGCAGCGCGGACGCTTCTTCGTCTCTCCTCCCCCTTCAGACCTCGCCGCTGCACTCCATCTCTCCCTCTTTTCTTCCCTCTCTCTCTCTCGCTCTCGCTCTCTCTCTCTCTCTCTCCCTCTCCCTTTCTTAAATTGACATTGGTCTGGCTCGAAACATGATAACAGAAAAGTCTTCCTCCGCTCCGCGTTGTCGGGCTACCCTCAACCCCGATCACTTGAAACTCAAATAAGCAGGCGTCAAGAGGAAAAAGGGATCGCACAGTATCCTGTCAGCGGGTGCTCAGAGGGGAATAACAAGAGACCTTTATACCACACACACCCTTGTATGTGCTCTTGCGCATCGTAGACCTTAGAAAGTGCTCGTGTTCAACTACAGTGAAAGTTAACATGTATATGCACGCTTTGATACGCGCGAGCCTTGGATTTGTAGGTTTCTGCCTGGTCGCTTTTGTCCAACAGTCAGCTTCAGGAAGTAAAACCACTCAAGGTAAGTTTTCACCTCAAAATACCTTTTTTAAAAAAAATGTTTACTCATCGTGGCCGGGATGAACTGCTTTAATTTTCTGCATGCCTCATTAGTAGATTTATTGGATGCCTTTGGGAAGCTGGTAACGTTCGTCTAAATGTGCGTAAAACAAGTTAAAACTAGAATGTTTTGAAATGTTATGAGCAGAAGTTAAGTTTTTACAGACTTTGAGCCATCAATTATTCCGAGTTTGACTCAAGCAGATGCCTTCTGTTGATTCAGCGCCTTATTTTGCAATCATTTAATAGCTTTTTTTTTTTTTCGTGTGTGTCAGTGTGCTCAGTTGCTTATATTTGTGCAGACTTGCCAAGACCGAAAAGAGAGGAAACAAAATAAGGCTTGAATTAAGTTCCACTGAGAGTTTGCAGTTGTCTTTGATCTTCAGACAGCATCATCAGTGTGAACAGTTATGTTTCATAGCTCATGCTGTAGGTAATTGTAGTGAGACTACCAGGAGGCATTTGTCACAGTCCAGACAAGTATTTGACACCGGCCTGTAACCCACACATGGAGGAGTCTCTGTCTGTCAGACACTGCAGCTACAGTACCGTCCTACCCAGCTGGCTGCCCTCCTGCTCTCTTTTTCTGGTGCGAATTTATTCAGACCCAGACAAGGGCAGCCTGAATCAAAACTCTGGCACTTTACAGGAGCAAGACAGACATGGTGTAATACACTCAATTTCTGATTCACTCATCCGTCTCCTCTAGGTTTTCATCACTTAATTTTCCCACAATACAAATGCCAAGCCGGAGCTGCCAGAAGTATTTGCATGCAAGGACACATCATGGTTTCTGTGTGAGTGTTGATTGTGGTTGGTGATGTTTTGCACTCACAAAAAGACATCTCTCGGGCGGTCGACAAGGCAAAAAGAGAAAGGGGGTGGGTGACTTTTTTTGCATCCTGGGTGGTCTGCCCCCACTTGTGGGAAAACTCAATATTTACATTTTGCAATTAGAACTACTTTTTTCTCACTTCATTTTCCACAACATTGATTACACACTTCCTTGTAGTGTGGAATGCTGCTGTATGAGAGTCGGTCCGTAATGGCATGCACCTGTTTGTTGGTCACCGAGTGAAACGCAGTGGACGACCACTTGATGGGCTTCTTCTCCAGTTCCTGTTTATCCAGCAGCTCGGCAGTGACATATTATCTGTGTTAGGCTCTGAAGTTATTTGTGAGCATACTTTGTGCCTAACTGAAAATAAATATTGTGTTTGATGTCAGTGGCAAACTCTGTGGCACTGACGAGTCTGCAAGCTGGGAACAATTTTGAAAAATGGAGGAGCAGAGAGATGAACAATGAGTGAAAAAAACAAAAAAACAACACAATTTGTCAGCTCTATTTATTCAAGGCAGATGTTGTCTTTCATCAATGTCACTCTAATCATGGCACAGTGTTTCAGGCATCAGTCATTACTCTAGGAAAAAAAAATTAGGAGTGAAAGAGCAGAGAAATGAGGGAGGGAAGATTTGAGGATGTTGGCGGAGAGAATGACAAAGAAGGGAAAAATGAGAGCGGGGACACAGGAGAGATTAAATGTGCGCAGAGAGAGAGTGAGAGAGAGAGAGAGAGTGAGAGAAGAGGTTTCTTAGTGAGCGAGCAGCAACAAGCGAGGAAAAAGGGAACGAAAGAGGGGAGCCTTAGACGTCATGGCAAATCACTTTCCCTCGAACGGAGTCAGGAGCTCTTTGCTAATGCAGCGGCACCAAGGCAACGGTTGGTGTGGGGCTGACATGCTGCTGTGGCTGGCTGTGTTGGTGTAACCTCTGCTCCGGGGCCTGGGGGTCTAAAGACGCAGGGCTGCCCGAGCGGGGAGGAAGGCCACATGCAGGCCCTGACACACTGTGGGAACCGAGCAGCCTTGGCAATATGAGGCCCAAGTGATGGGGAGGCTTACCCAGAGATGCTGCCGGACTCTCCAGTATGAGCACGATGGAAGGGAAGGAGAAATCCCCCAACGCTCACTCGCTCACCCCTTTTCCTTTTTTTTTTTTTTCTTCCTCCTACACTTGCTTTGTTTGCTTTGTCCCCGCTTCCTTTCCTTTGCATCTAATGAAGTAGCCGTGCTTTTTTTTTTCTCTGTCAACCATAAGCAGCGACTGCATTACACCCTCTGTGTTGGAAAGCTCCCCGTGAGCCAATTTCCTAATTATACTTTTGCAACAAGAAAGAGCTCCACTCTGCCCCCTCCAACCCGGTTCTCCAGTCCTATCCAGCCCACTTTTGTTACTTGATAGACGGGTGGATGTGCCACAGGTCTGAGTAAGCTGGTGTCAGTGTATGTGTGTGTGCTTCTGTGTAACTGGGACACTGAGAAAGAGCATGGGCTGTGTCTGTTGTAATTTGGACAGGTCTTTGAAATTGTATGTGAAACCACAAGAAAGAACCATTTAAATTGAGCATTTATTCCTGCCTATCCCTCTGGCCTTGAACTTCTCCCACAGTGTGCTGTTTAGCAGAGAAAGAAAGGGGAGGAGAAAAAAAAGAAAAGAAAAGAAAAGGCGGCCAGAGACTGTGGCACCATCTCCTAAGAACACGGCCAGTCATCTCGCTTTGACATTTTGACACCACTCCTGCATCTCTCTTTCATCCCTCTTGTTTCTGCGGCTGCATGGTTTCTGCATCGGTCCGAGTCCCGACGGGCTCCTGCAGCGGTATCCGTTGAATTGAATTGTTGCACCCCTCAGAGACTGGATGTACCGTAAAACAAGCAGACGCTAAAGACCCTATTTTTCTGCCAAGGTGCCGAGCACAATCTTTGGAAAGTCATTTTTAACAGCAGGCGAGTGGAAGCTGTTTTCAGGTCAAGCAGGGAGAAAATACTTTTTTGTCTGACCGAGCTGCTCTTTGAGTTTGAGAAATTAGGGACATAGTAGATTGCAACTTGACTCAAAAGTCACCATTTAATTTCTTCTATCTACTTCTCACCAAGCCTAATTAAAGCAGATGAGCTGCTAACCTGTAAAAGCCTTTTTTTTTTCTTTTCTTTTTTTCCCTCAACAAAAAAGTGCTGTCGTGTGATGAGAGGAGCCGAGCTTGTCTCAGTCTGTCTTTGTTCTCTCGGCAGCGGGCATGCAGTGTCAGATAGTTGTGTTCTCATTATGATCAGAGAGTCTGAGGCAGGTTGAGCCTCGGGGTACCCCACGGTCACTCACTGATGAGTGGGTGGAAGGGACCGAGCCAGCTTTTCTTTACCCCCTTTGTACACTCGGAAAGCATGTGTCTGACAAGTGGTGCTCCCACACCACTGTACATGTTGTTGCAGAGCACAGAGATTATTATCTTGGCATTGCTTGAGTGGTGAAAACACTTGATAACAATTCTGTCCAGGAGCAATGCGGTATGAATCACGCAAATGACTTTGATCTGTAGGTGTGTTGTGAGGATAAGTGAATCCGTTTGACAGTGATGAGTGATTTTTAGACTGGAATTAATGAGTGCACTTAGCCGGCGCAAGTCCTTTCACTTCCCAAGATGAGGCTCCATTAGCTGGAGAATCCCTTTTTAAAAACAGTTCGGGTTTATTGTGCGTAGTTTTTCTAATTCCCCGGCCTTCCGTGTGGCGAAGCTGCAGCGTGATACAAACGTTTCAAATTTGTTTCAGGCTGCAGAGTGAGTGCCGTGTTTACAGACACCACGTAAAGTCAAAGCTGTCTGGCACAAGCTGTGACCTAAGGCGATTCAGTGGGGCTTCGTTCTGGACAGTTGCTCACTTTCATCCCGGCCGATGGAATGTAAAAACCAAGACGTTTTCTCTCTGCAACAGAGTGTCAACGATTCAGGCCCTAAGAAATCTGACCTCTGCGCTCAAGGTCTCCGCAAGAGCATTTTGATAACTGCCCTTACCAAATGATTAAAATTGAGTCAGTATAGCTCCCCTGGTAATTAATTTTTTATATAATGAGCTGCATATTTTTTTTTTTTTTTATAATTTATTTCTTTGTTAAAAAAAAAAAAATTACAATTGCTTCAGTCCACTCTGCTGCATTTCTGTTTAGCAAATTAAGAAAGTTGTCAGCATCACGTCAATATATTTTTCTATCATTGATTTAAAGGAATAATGAAACATTTTTGGAGTTACGCTTGTTGACTTTCTTTTGAGTGATTACCACTCTCATGCCTGTGTGTTAGACATAAAGCTTCAGATAGCAGGTATCAAACCCTGGGTACACGGGTGATCAGGTAACTTGGCTCCATCAGATGGTGAATAAAAAAAACACCTTCAAGAACCTCTAAAACTCGCCAATTAACTCATTGTTACTCATTTGATTCATCAGGACTTGTAGCTTCCTGGAGTCTCGGTTGGCTGCCTGGCAACCGCTCGGAGCTGAGAAATAGTTTGACACGTAACCGCCAGAAGCAACGAACTGTTGTCCTTACACGTTGGTTTTTGAAATTTTTTTTTTCTTTTTTTTTTTTTTTTGTGCTTAACCAAACAAGTTAATTAGGAAGCTGCAGAGGTTGTGGACACAGCGCAGAGCTAGAAGATAGCCACGCCAGCTGCTTGTCCCTGTTTACAGTCTTTATGCTCAGCTAACTCGACAACGGACAGCAAATAAGCACATTTTTGCCAAATATTCGACTTCAGTTTGAAATAGTTTAGTGTTTGACTGCGGCGTTGCGCGTTCGTGGTCGGCGTACGATAATCGCTTCTGCTTTTCCTTCAGTTTGCGTCGTTGCTGTAACAATTGCCTCTGCCCATCATCCGCCTGCACACGTTGAATTTGAACAATTCCTCCAATTTACACGTTTTGTACGAAGGTCTGGTCACAGCCAAACAAAGCCGTAACCTGCAGATTCCCCGCCGCCACCCCGGGTGGGTGGGGGGGGGGGAACCCATCAGCTATTGAAATCCCTCTGTCATGGTACCTTTTCTCCCTTCCCGGGGCAGAAAACCACTTCATCAGCAGCGGGCGAGGCCCTCGTGACCACTATTTGTCACCTCATTTAGAATGGTTGCGGGGCTGACGGAGCTGTAGATTTCAGGCGCGGGAGAGGAAGGAGGAAAATGTCGTTTTAAATCACCCAAACTTTCCCAAGAACACCGGGACAGCTGCAACATCTGTGTCCAGTGGTAAAAAACAAAACCAAAAAAAAAAACAACAACATTCAGACCCTTTACTCTTCGAAGAACAGAGCGCCGTGCTTGTTTTGGGGCTTGTTTATTTATCAAGGTTTTAATCAGAACAATGTGTTCCAAATGAGGCCTGTGATGCTTCTCTCCGCTGTGGCATTGTGGTTAAAATTAGAAAAGTCTCTCGGCTGCTCCCATCTCTTCCTCTCGTTCCCTCTCACCCTTGTCCATGGCCTTTGTTCCCTGTGCAGATGCGGTGCCGTGCTGACAACATCCCTGTAGGTTTCGGGGGAGGACGGAGTCAGTGTTGATGGCACGCTGACCCCCTCCCTCCAAGTCTTTGACTCACCTCTCGAGCCCCCTTCGTGAGCGCTGACGGCTCGCTGAGGAACCTCGGCGGCGCTGTCTCTCAGCCAGCTGCAGCGGCTCTCGGATCATTAATCCTCTCACCCCCCACCGCAGAGCCCACATTTGTTTTTCTCTTCCATTACTCACTGATTGGGGATACTGTGATTCAGAAGAAGATATCAAAGGGGGCTGCCATCTCACTGTCTGTACTTTCTTAAACCAATGGCTGACGCTACACCGTCCTTCCTCCTCGTCTCCCCTCTTCCCCTCTCCCTCCTGTGACCTCTCGGCTGAATAATGGGGCTGCGTCTGTCTTTGAGAGTTTGGTGGGGTCAGGGAGGGACGTCATTAGGCTGGTCTGCGGTGGTCAGCGTTGTCGGAGGGGGGTTGGGGGTCAGAGAGAGCCTTGTTTACAGACTGTGTGTGTTTACATTCCTGATGGTGAGCGCCAGCTTTAGAGACTGCTGGAAGTGAAAGGAAATGCTCTTATTCTGCTTAGTAATGGAAAAATCCAGCCCAATACATCAAGGAATCCAGATGAAAAAAATAAGCCAAGTTATTTATTTGGTGGGGTCTGGCCAGTGCATTCTGGGTAGAAAGAGGGATGACTTCACTGATGAATTTGAGACTTCCTAAATGGACAAAGGCATGGGAAAAACCACATGACCCTCTGCAGTGTTCAGTCACCCCCAGTGAACTCCACATATAACTTTATTGCAGACTGTAATAGCGTACACTGTTGATTAATGACAAATGGTTGTTCATGGCTCTTTTATTTTCAATCATTACGCCATCCATCATGCTGGGATTTAGGGTTGCAGCTAATGATTGTTTTCATTATTGATTAATCTACCAATAATATTCTTGATTGAGCATATGTTCTATTAAATATCAACAAAGATAAAAAGACAGATTAAATATCTTGATTTGTCCGACCAGCAGAACAAAAGCCAAAGACATTCAATTTATTGTCATAGAAAACAAGGAGAGGGGGGTGGAACTCATGAACTTTGGTATTTTTTTTCTTACGAAACATGAAAGACTAAAAACGATTGATAGATTATCAATATAACTGCTGAATTTTATGTTGATTAAGTAAATGGTTATCTGTTTTTTAAAGCTCCATGGGCATTTGGTGCTTTAAGTCAAGAATATTTAGTATTTCATTTCATTCACAAGTGAATTTTTTTGAATATTAAAAGGGATCAAACCTTATGACCTAAAAGAACAGAAAAGTAGTTTTCTTGGCTTGTACTCTTTAACACTGCTTCCTAATGATTTTTCTATTGCAAATGAAATGGGATCATATCCACCTAATTACATGCACATTAATGGCATGGGCAGATACTGACATGTTTTTGCATCAACCAGTAATTTAGGTAAGTGAGTGTGAAATGATAAAAATCACAGAAATGGAAAATGTTGTTTCATATTTTGATTCTATAATTATTTAAACCCATTTAGACTTGCCAGCCAAGACGTGGTGCTTTGCTGATCAATTACGCTTTGAGTTTTTTCCATAATTCATGTGATGACTGACAGTTTGTTGGAGTGAATAATGAAAAAGATAACGGGTAAGGCTGCCATCTGTCTCATTCATCGGCAGCGCAATTTAGCAACTTTTATTGTAGTTTTAAAGAATTATTGATAATCATGATGGGATCCAATTAGCTGAGAGGTTTTATCAATTAGCCAGTTTACAAAAAAAATTGCTTTCAACTGCTTGATGGTTTTAGACTTTTTTTCCTTTGTTTTTGGATTCGGACTGTCAGTTTGAAGACAGCAGACGGGGCTCTGGCAAAATGTTTTTTGGACAATTTTGGACATTTTAGAGACAACACAATACATTTAAAACATGGACATTGCGGGGCCGTCTTGGCTGACACGCCTCTTCAGTGTAGCATGGGGGTACCATTGGACTGGCAGAACGGGGTGGTGGTTCCCATTTTCAAAAAAGGGGACCGGAGAGTGCTCCAACTATCGGGGTATCACACAACTCGGTCTCCCGGGCAAAGCCTATGCCAGGGTGCTGGAAAGGAGGCGCCGACCGTTTGTCGAACCTCAGATTCAAGAGGTGCGGATTCCGTCCTGGTCGTGGAACAGTGGATCTGGAAGACAGATCTTTACCCTCGCAAGACTACTGGAGGGGGTACTGGGAGTTTGCCGATCCAGTCTACATGTGCTTCGTGGACTTGGAGAAGGCTTTCGACCGGGTGCCTCTGGGTTTTTAGTGGGGGGGTTCTGCAGGAGTACGGGGTGCCGGAGCCGTTGCAACGGGCCATTCAGTCTCTATACAACTGAAGTAGGAGCTGCGTTCGTATTCTCTGCAATAAGTCAGAAACGTTCCCGGTGGGTGTTGGCCTCCGCCAGGGCTGTCCTTTGACACCGATCCTGTTCGTGACCTTCACGGACAGGATATCTAGGCCCAGCCGGGGGGAGGAGAACGTCAGGTTCAGGGGTCTCGGGATCACCTCTCTGCTGTTTGCAGATGATGTGGCCCTGTTGGCCTCTTCAGACAATGACCTCCAGCACTCATTGGGGCGGTTTGCAGTCGAGTGTGAAGCGGTGGGGATGAGAGTTAGCACCTCCAAAACTGAGGCCATGGTGCTCTGCTGGAAACTGGTGGATTGCTCCCTCCAGGTGGGGACGGAGTGCCCTCCCCAAGCGAAGGAGTTTAAGTATCTCAGGGTCTTGTTCACGAGTGAGGCTAGGATGGAGCGGGAGATGGACAAGCGGATTGGTGCGGCTGCAGCAGTAAAACAGGCGCTGCACCGGACCGTGTTGGTGAAGAGGGAGCTGAGCCAGAAGGTGAAGCTCTCCATTTACCGGTCGATCTACCTTCCGACCCTCCCCTATAGTCACGAGCTATGGGTCGGACATCAGGAAGGATCTCGGAGTAGAGCCGCTACTCCTTCGCGTTGAAAGGAGTCAGCTGAGGTGGTTCGGGCATCTGATCAGGATGCCTCCTGGGCGCCTCCCACTGGAGGTTTTCTGGGCACGCCCAACTGGCAGGAGACCCCGGGGAAGACCCAGAACACGCTGGAGGGATTATATATCCCAGCTGGCCTGGGAACGCCTCGGGATCCCCCAGGATGAGCTGGAAAATGTTTGCAGGGGAGAGGGAAGTCTGGGCCAGCTTGCTTGGCCTGCTGCCACAGCGACCCGATAACAGATAAGCAGAGGAAAATGGATGGAGGGAACAATAAATTGATAAAAATCCTCAGCAGGTAATTGACTGATAAAAATAGTCATTAGATGCAGTTCTACATCCACCAGCTGGTGAAAATATAACTGATTCACTCTTATTAAAACTCAATTTCTGCTATGATAATATTTTTGTATGTTTTGGGCTGAACACCTGATGGATCTTCTCTTTTCTGATTGGTTTAGTTTTAAAGCTGCGACATTGAGATGACTGTAATCAATAAATTGATGAACAAAAAGTTCATTGGTAACTATTTTGATAAATGATTAATCATTTGTCTTGTTCCAGCTCCTCATACATTAAGATTTGCTGCTTTTCTTCATCTTTATTGATAGCATCCATACGTTTTTTTTGTTCTGACAAAACAAGTAAAATTAATGTCATCTTCAGTTCTGTGAAATTGTGATGACACTTTGGTTTTTAACATTTTGCAGTTTTATTGATTAATTCAAAAAAATTTAGAAAATTATTTGCAGACTAACCAATAAGGACAAAAAAAAAAAAGGGTTATACTGCTTGTTAATGTTGTGTTTTCAGTGGAAAATCTGCCAGAAAGTATTTTTTTTTCTCCTCATGTGAAGGTAAAAGATTTAATCTTGCATCCCTTTATACAGTCTGATTCTTAATACAGTAGGAGCAGTGCTTAAGAGGCCATTAAACACTTGGTACGTTTGTTTGAGTGAAATGTTAGTACAAAGTGAGTGCGCTGTCTCTCGGCATTTAAATGAAGTATACGTCCAGTCAGTTCCAGCCCGCTGAACTCCCACATTTCTGAGCTTTAGTAGTTAATGCCTGCTTCACAGCTTACACAGAGAACCATTCACTTTATACCTCAGTTTGACAGGAAACAACTAAAAATATCACACTTGTGCTGTAATTGCTGCGTTGCCATCTTTATAGTTGGTACTGTATCTGGCATAAGCAACCACCAATGAATGTAATTGCTGTGTGCAGAGGGGAGAGTGTCATGTCAGTTAGCTCTGGTTGTATAAATATAAGGTATACAGCTGATCTAAGTGCCACCTTTTCCCCACATATAAAATATGCTCCATGAGGCCAAGAAGTCATTAGCAGTTGAGGACAGATGCCAAGACGGGTGTAAAATCACTTGAAAGTTACAAATGAATTTCTTGTCACCTCAACTCCTAATGTGAAATGGTTGCAAGCAATGCTCACGTATTCAGCGGTGTATGTATCAGTCCTCTGACACTTAAAGAGTGTCATGTCAGGCTCATTCTCTACTCTCTTGGTATTACTCTATGATTCACTTAATTACTGTAATAAGTGTTTTCCTTCTGGAGGTGGTCTGGAGGTCTGTGAGTCATAGTCTATTAAGGCCACACATGCGAAAAGGAAGGGCACCAGATGCTTGGTCTATGATCAAAATCGCAGCGAACTGACATTATTTATTCAAAGAGCTCGAGCTTGAGCTACCTTGAGAAATGTTTTATAAATGATGTGAGTTGAGTCCACTTGTTCATCGCTCCTGCTGTCGGTTTTATTGGGAAGAACGTGTACACTGTGAAATGTTCACGAAAGGTGTTGACAGATCAAAGAAGTGAGATCTTGTATGTATCAGCTTCAGTAAGGTTGTAATCAAAACACTCCAAATACAAACTCCAAATCCCTGACTAGTATCAGTGTCTGAGTCATACAGAGGTTGACAGTAGAATAAAAAAACCCTGAAAGAATAGAACATTATTTTAAACGGAAGTAGCTTGAACACTTTCGAAATGAACCTGAAGTATCACAGGGTTACAAGTTCAACGGTTTGCCTCAAATTTCTAGTGTTGTTCAGCTGGACATTAAAAGAGTTCATAATCGACAGGCACTACATTACATTGCTTAATTAATCTCCAGCGAGGAGTGATTCTTTTGATTCTTATTCAAAATCCAGGTTTAAAATGTGTAAAATGAAATGATGAATGAATGAGCTGTAATGTAAAGGAAAGCATCTGATGTCCTGTCCACTGCTAGATATGTAAAGTTAAAGGCAAAGATTTGGACAACGTTATTGTCTTTCAGCATGTTAACATGAGTTTGCTGTTCTGAATCTTAGCTTGCACGTTCTTGTTCATTTTCCTGTCGCCCTCGGATTAATCTGAGGCTTCATGGTTGGTGGATTTAAGCAGGGAGGGACCAGGGTGGTTTTGAAGTTGTGATCACAGTTTTTGAAAGCACAGGATCAGTCAGTGGTCATGATTCCTAAACATTTAGAGTGTGTGAAGGATGAGTGTAAATATCCCGAATGGAAGCAGTGGATATTTTTATTCCCAATTTTTTAGAGGCTTGCTGGACAGCCAACAGTGTGTCCCTTCATTAGCTGAGGGGAGATCTGGGCAGGAGCGGTGGTGAGATGCTAAATTCTGTGTTAATGTTGACGTCTGCATTTCATCAAAACCATTTTTTTTTTACTTTGGGAGGTCGGCTCATTTGCTGCCCTGCAGAACTTAAAAATCAGTGACATTTTCACAGAGTGGTGTGATAGTGCTGCGACGAACAGCTGTAATTCCTGTCCTCTCCACAACCTCATCCTCACTTCCTCTCAGAACCCCAGGTCAAAGGAGATAATCATGTCACATTTAATTAGTCTGCACTATAAATAACACCAGATGTAGACACAGTCAGTATGGTAATTTTAGTGTGATATATTTTTCTTCGAGGCACGTAGTGTATAGCAGGATTGTGTGACCTCGCAACTAGTTTGAAAAGTTAATTGTGATTCAATATGCAATTTACACACCAGCGTGATGTTACAGACTTACAGCCTTCATTGCACACACACAGTGAGAGTCGACTTTTCAGTAAAGTTGGAGACATCATGTGCTCATTATTAAACTTTTGAAATAAATAATATTTTTCCATAAATATATATATATATATATATATATATATTTTTTTTTTTTTTTTTTTTTTTTTTTTTTTAATTCCTAGGAAGAGGGAGTGGATGTAATTTTAGGAAAATTCTGATTAGATAAGTAAATAATTGCATTTGTGAAGAAAAAAAACCAGGTATTAAACAAAAACTACTCTTCAAAGCAGATTATTTTTTTATGTTTTATAACGTCTGGATCTTTAAATCTTAATGATGATGCATAATTAGTTGTAATTTATGCACACGTTTGACATAACTTTTTTTTTTTTTTCTATTTTGTAGCATCAGAAAGATTTTACACTAATTTCAAATCAATACAGTGGAAATTATCCACTTTTTCCAACCTGTTGCTTTGCTTTACAATAAGCAGAGTCAAACATCATATGGACTATTTACAACAAATACAATGAACATAAAAGGGGTGTTATGTTTTCATACATTACGGCCATACAGACTGCTGCTCTCTACCTAAAGTAATTATCCAGACCCTAACCCCATCCTGCTCAACCGCAACCCAAACTGTAGTGTAAGTGTGGTTCTAAGATGGATAATTACAATACTTTCCTTTGTAATTATACACAGTATGACAAACGCTGTGATCCCAAGAACACACTTTTATGGCATTGAACCCAGCACCCTTCCTCCTCTGCTGCAAGGAGCTCATGAAAATGAAGGATTTCCTCTGAAAAGGGCTTTGCCAAGAAGGAATGTTTTGTTTCTAATTCGTAACCACAAATGTTCAAACGTTGCACCACATTCCACCAGGAAAACACTGATGAATATTTTATTGCTCTCACTGACTGAATGCATCACTTGGTCCATATTTTTGACTATTATTTTTCAGGCAGTGCAAGTAAAGCTACACCTATGGGTGTCCCAGCTCCAATCAGTCTATTTCTGTATCTGAAGGAAAGTATATGGGTTGAGTTGGGGGGGGGCTGGTTTGGAGCAAAGCAAACAGCGAGGGTCTCAACACTCAAAGTAAACATTACCCCATGTTTGAACTACACACCTTCGTTCCTACAGTTCTCCCACACACTCGCGCTCTCCCCTCTGAGTCTTATTCCTGCTAACACCCCCTTGAGCCGGCCCAGCTAAATACACTGCTTATCCCAGGGCCTTCCCATAAATCAGGTAGGAAAAGCACCTCTGACAAGGTCTCACCTCCACGGCCAGCAGCCATTAGCCAGCAGCTCTGACTTAGATGTGGGCCTGGTTTGGTATAAATGGAATAATGGCTTTTCAGAGTAACTTTGTTAATCACTACCTCTGAGGACATACAGATGTTTTATCCAGCAAATTTAATACACTGAAAATAAATCCCATCCATCATCTCAGAACCGTCTAAAAAAAAAAGAAAAAAGAAGTAATTTCTGCTTCTCTGAGTAAGGCATGCGACAATGCATTCAGGGATTTAGAAGTCTGACACACGGTGAAGTTTATAGTTGTTTTTTTTTTAGCATACAATAGAGGAGAAAGTGAATGGGTTTCAGGGGAGAAAACATACTTCATTATTGCACGACTTGGTTTCTTCCAACAAACTCATTGAATTCAATATACTGAGAATGTCAGTGGGTTTAAACACAGACTCAAGCTATTTGTGGCTTTAAAGTGCCTGAACCAGAGGAGAGCTACAAGAGCAGCAATATTCGAAACGACACATTCCCTGGAGGAAAATGTTTAAACATCAGAGCATTGCCCAACATGTATCTTTCTTCTTTGGTTTTGTTGTTTTGACTTTGTTTATTCATCTTTGTCTCGAAGCGCCGGCTTCACTCTGTGCTGCCTTAACTTGTGCCCAACAACTGTGATTCCTCAACACAATAGAATGAAAGAAACTCTCAATGAAAAACAATCTTTTCATCTTGGGCATGAGTCAATTACCAGAGCAGCATTACTGAACACGCTGCATGTTTTTTTTTTTCTCAATCTTTCAGAAGATCGTCCCCTGGACTCAACCAAAGAATGTATTGATTCTGACATGTTTATTTCCATGGCAAGGGCAATTTGGGTTTCCAACAAGACCGGCACATTTAGCTTTTGTTATCCATGTGTTCGCTGGAACGCTCCCAGTAACATTTATGGATGTTTTCTTTTTTTTTTAAACAGTGCTTTGACAGAGGTAGATTATTGTAGTTTGTGTGCAGCTCACACTAAAGACAATGTTAGACCATTATCTACATTTAACGTTAATGTGTGATCATTGCAGATGAGTATTTCCCAGTAGATTTACAGATTTTGATAAACAGGTTTCTTACTGAAGGCAAACAGTTTGCACATGTTTAACACATGTTCATATTCACTGCTAGTGAAGTGTTGCCTCGTGCCATGCTGCAGGAGTTGATATTTGCACAAGTAGTTTTTGCATAAAGATGCTGTTGTAGATGTAGTACAAATCTGATAAATTGGTTGGAGGGACAGTTTTCAGGAGGGAGCAGATTTTGCAGTTAGTTACGTAATTTCAACAGTTTAGGTGGTTTTTCCAAACATAGAGGCTGTCTTGTTTGTTTAAACCCATAAATGAATAGCAAACTGCTGCCCGTCATCATTTATAATTTCACTGTATCACAACATGGTGGTTACATAACATTTAAGACACTTATAGCCCAATGCTGCTCTTTTGCATCGAACAATCGCCTCGAGCAAAAACACCATCAAACCGTTCAGATGCAAATGCAGTCTGCATTATTTATGTGTATGTACAGTATATAAATGTGTTTACATTTCTTCACTCTGAAAAATATAGCAACTTCACGAGTTAACCGTTCAAATGTCTATCTTTGGATCATACTTGCAGTTTCTGACTTAAGTCATGTTTGAGAAGTCTGAGTGTATGTGAACCTGTGAGCGTGTCTGTGAAAGATAAGATGAACTGATGCTCCAGATGGGAACGTTAATAACAAGATGAGAAGATGGATTCTTTAAATTTCTGTCATAATGAATATGAATTACCTCAGAGATTTGGCACCAGGAAACCTGACAATAAGATTGATATTTTGCTGTGATTAATACCTCCTCTATTGGAAAACACTTCCTCACACGGCCTCTCTGGCTTTTATCCTGGAAGACGGTCTGTAAGGAGAAAAGATCCAGGCTGTTCCTCAGGAGAATTCATATTGTTCTCGTATAATATAAATCAATACAAGGCATAAAGAGCTCCTGCAACACTAAATGGCTTTGTGAAAACTTGGCAAAATGAGGCACAACCACCCCAGGTACTTTATTCCACACTGAGCACTAAAATACCCAAAAGACACATGAAAGTTGACAAATCATTACAAGAATGATAATGGAAAACACTTTAGCTGCTATCACTTCTCTTTAATTGTCTAGTGGTGATGTACAGCTTTAGTACCAGATGACTAAAATAGGATACTCAATGTTTCAATTTGATCATTTCCACCGTTTTTTTTCTCTTGTATTTCCCCCTGATCGTGAATCAGACCTACATGCACCCTGTTTTATGACCATGCTAACATTTGTTGAGATTAAACTTTGTCATGCTACCAGCCGACACAAAAATGATGAAACATAGGCTGCTAAACATAAGAATGGAGAGCTAAAGTCCTGGCATCACATTGCCTCTATAAATTAATGAAATCTCTTGTTCGGTATTTCTTTCAGCTCTCTTTTTAAAACGAATCATGATACTGAGCTTTAGTGTCCATATTCAAACTAGCATTGTTACTTGGTTTTGTCCTTAGTCATGTTTAACAACACTCTCTTCTAATTTAATTGTCCCAACTTCTTAGCTGGCATTTCTGCTGCCTAGAAATGTAAAAATGTATTTCAAGAACTAAATATAGCGTTCCATCTCGGCTTTGCTGCCAATTTGTCCCAGTGGTCATCTGTGGTATTACAGTAAGATCTCTATAATAAAAGAGTGAAGAAAAGGTCAACTATTCCTGAGACACTTAGACATCTACAGTCTACAGTATCTTGTCACAATTAGTTGTTCACAATCAAATTGCCACAAATAGTTGAGTAGCAACTGAAAAAAATAACTAGAAAGCGAAGTAGGAGGCTTTGTTTTGCTCTCACCTCTGGCCTAAAAGGGAATGAAGTGGGTGTGAATCATGGATCAATTGGCCTAATTACAAAATTAATACCCTCAAAGATTTCTGTCTTTCACTAAATAAAGTAACGCAATGGGGATTAAGCCTGTCAACTGACAAAAGCAGTTGAATTTGCTACTTGTAATACTGCAAATTCAAAGGCATAGAGGCTAGGTGCTAGTACTATTGCTGGTGACCACATTCCCGAGATAAATCACAAGCAACGCACAGTTATTGATGCATTTCCTATCACCCAGCAGTGGTTGTTCTACCAGGGAGGGAAGGCAGACCAAAGGCAACAGGCTCACTCTTCACTGGTGTTTGAGGCAGCGTATTGAGGAGAAGTGGTGTACTGTTTTTTTCAGTTTCTGTTAGATTGGCAACTAAATGGTTACTATGGTCGAACAAACAAAGAAAAGATCGATGACGATAGACGATGAAACTAGCCCAGGTGCCAAATGCCCACTAACTGATGTCAAACAGGTGACATTGTAGAAATCTCTGGGAAATGAAGTTCAAAAACACATCTGCAATTACAGCTTATCACCACAGGTGCTGCCAAAGAGAACAAAATGGAGATATTACATTATTAATGTCCTTTTTCTACAACTGGTATCAGGTTAACTCTACTCCAGTTGCTTTTCATGGCTTCTCATTCTCCAAAAGTTGTGGATAGTATCTGGTAGTAGTATCCCCTCCCAGCAAGCTGAGCCGATAAACTCAAAGGTGACGCAGGACGCCCTGCACAACCCACCATTTTTAACTAGCTAAAGCACTATATTAGCTGGTAGTTATTTTTTTTATTCACTGAACTACTCAATTAATGGCAAATGGCAAAATCACATTGAGGTGCTAAAATATTGAATAAATGACCTTGGAACCTTTTTTCTTTCATCATCATCCTTACTTACAAATATGGAGTGACTCATGCAGCCTACTGTTGAGTACAGTTTGGGCCAAGAGTTTATTTTAAAATTCAATGACATGTCAAAGATCACTCTCTGTTGTCATTGTAAGCATGTTTTATTTAGCTCAAAGCACTTAATCAAATTAAGTAAATATTCAAAGACTCACTTGCGTGGGTGTATAGACTGTCACTCATTAAAACTAACCTTGATTCAGACACTTAATTCTTTTTAGCCACAATCATCAAATATCACTGGAATCTCTGTAAACTTGCCAGTAAAGTGTTTAGCTCACATTATACTGGACTCTTTAACTACTCTGTCCTTGTGGCTCTGAGTTGTTCCTGTTGTAAAACCAACACTAATAAGCTGCTGTTGTGACGTTTCGGCTACGTTTACCTAATTGGATATATTGCATTCGGTTTTGTAGCACACATTTCCCACAGAGTTTTGGGCCGTTCTGCCGTGTTACTGTCCACTTTTCCACAGCAGACCCCATGTCCTCCAGGAATAGGCAGATATAGCCAATATGCTAAACTCAAGGGTTTAGGTTGCAGGTCATTTCCCAGTGGGATCAGCCGGCTCCTGCAGAGGGCTTGTGATAAGAGTGGATATTGGAAGCTATGTAAACCTTGTTAAGCTGCCCTTCCCCTGTGTGCAGGGGGTAATCCTAAACACCTGGGCTAGTTAACTGGGATTTGGTGGGATTAGGGGCTCCATGAAGGCAAACCTGATCATGCTTCTGGTTAAATCCATTTCTATTCTTATCTTTTCACATTCTCTTCTTTGTAATTCAAACTCGGTTCGGCGGCTACACAACACTTACCTTTCCTACTGAACAGTTTTTTTTTTTTTTTTATCTCTGACCGTATCAGTTATTCATGCCCGAGTACTAGATAAGTGTAGGTAGGTTCAGTCAGTTATTCTTCTTTGATTGTTGAAGTTCATCCTGTAATGTGAGTTTTTTTTTTTTTTTTTTATCTCCATAAAAGCTGCTGGCCAAAAGGCCTTTTTCAAAATTTTATTGGTTACATTTTTAGCCATACCGGCAACAGGGATGTCAGTGTTGGTCTGTAGGTTGGTTTACCACTCTGGTCAACACTGAAATATCTCAACAACTGCAGGATGGACTGCCATGAAATTTTGCACAGCCATTCATGGTGTCCAGAGGATGAATCCCACTGTGGTTCCCTGAATTTTTGTTTTTAGCGCCACCATGACTTTGGTAGTAGTAGTTACAGTACAATTTCAGCTCTTGGATGGATTGCCATGAAATTTGATACAGATACATTTAATGTCCAAAAACATTGCTGATTCCCTTTTCCTTTAGCATCATTGTCAAAATCATAGTTTGTCCAATATGTTTTAGGTCTTACTAAACTAAGTAAAAATTATACCAGATCATCATATACCTGTTTGGGTTGCCTTAGCATGCTGCTGTGCAGCCTCACAGAGTTGCTTGCGTGGCTGTACTCTTTTTCATGTTGTCTTTTTTTGCCCAAAATTGGCTTTTAGCCAAAAGCCCGTTTTCAAGACTTGAGTATTTTTTTTATTTTTTTTTTTATAATTTATTTTGGGCAGTGTTTACTTCATTCATTATGGCAGAAAGATGACAGGAAATGAAAGGAGATAGAGCTATGGGATGACGTCCAACAGATTCATGATTATACCTTCCACTTGTTATTACTGTGGAAGAAAAGAGCAACGTGTCGAGTTGATCATTGAAAAGTCACTGCAGACAATTAACAAGTGGTTATTTACTCTCTTTTTAACAAATGTTCTTTATCCCCACAATTATGACTGTCTTATGGCTTTCTATGTATCTTTGAATATGGAGTTTGACAACCAGAAATCATTTATTATTTGTGGTATAAACTTCATGTCATCATTAAGAATGTTGAAGCTTCATCCGCTAACTTCTCTCTCCATCCTCCTTTCCAGATGTGGACGAATGTGCAGAGGCGCTTGACAACTGCAGCATTGATGCCATCTGCCAGAACACCCTGAAGTCATACAAGTGTATCTGCAAGTCAGGCTATAAAGGGGATGGCAAACATTGTGAAGGTAAAAATCTGACCATATTAATGATCTCATTTTCACCTGTGGTTTGGAGGCATAAACTGCTGCGCCCTTCAGTGTGAGCATGGGGAAGATTTCTACAGCAGATTGAAGTGAAAGCCTCATTTCTCAAGTCAATATGCCTTATATCTCTGAATGAAAGCCCCAGGGCCAATGACAGGGTTGATAAGAGTTCCTGTCTCAGTTAATACAGTATAACTCATTAGCTTTAACACTTTCCTGAAGAGGGAGGCGAGACGTGGGAGAGAGCTGTGAACAGAGGAAGGGGAAAGCCAGGTGCAGAGTGCTCCTTTGTGACAAGATGAAATGAAGCAGTAAATTTCCTACACATGTTAGAGGAGAAAATTAAGATAGCGGCTGAAACGGCAGTCAGAGGCCCTGCCAAGCCGTCAGGGATATTTCCACAGCCAGAGGCAGGCCTTGTAGACTGTCAGACACAAGTCTGTTTTTCTAGCCTTTTTCAATGTGCCCAAAGCCTCCGGATCATTATATCCCACAATTTTTATTGCTGTTATTACAGAACCATATTTCACAATGTCATTTTTTTCCTTACTATTATTATTCTTTCATTTACTTGACCGAGTGCTTTTCATGGCCTACTGCCTGTGGGTCATAAAAGTTTGCTTTATTGAATCTATTGTAAAATATGTTCAAGGTTGGGTTTCTGTTGAACTGAAGGTTAGCTGATGGCTACTCAAGGTTGATGTACTTGTAAAACAAAATTTAAAAAGCAACATTCACAAAATAAGAAAAAGAACACAAGTGTTTTAGTCATGGGTGGTAAGATTTAAGTAATATACTGTCAGGCTGCCAGTTGAATGCCATCTTTCGCAACAGTTTTCAAGTGCACCAAGCACCTATTGTGTTGAAAGAGGGCAGCACAAAGCATCTTTCTTGTATGCTAGTCATTTGAATTCTCACTAACACTTTAACAGCTTCTACAAACCTGATTATCTTTACTGTCTATGGCTCAGCTTAGATAATTAGGTTTGACTGATGATTTAAAAACTTGGTTCAATGTAAGCTGCTGCTGTTGCTCAGAACTTCTTATATGAGCTGGACGCAGAATGTTGTCATGAAAAGGGTTGACATTGTCTACTAAATACTTATTTTGTCAGTTTTTATTATTTAGTTCAGACAAAGGGACTGTTCTGGAAGTAAGTCCTCTACCAATTCCATTTTTTGTTATTTAACCCAACCAAAAAATATGTAACATTTAAGCCTCATAATTACATGCATTACGTGTTTTATTTTCCTACAGTATATAAAAAATGCAAAGGTTTTAGGCATTAACCCCAAAGTGAGAATGCTTTCAAAACTAATGTCATGAATTGTTTTTATATGTCATGTATTGTATTGTAAAGCACAGCTAACAGAGAAAACCTAAATCAAATGTTTGGTGTAAAAACTCATTGTTGTGCACTTAGTCAGGACTCTGTGGGGGCCAGACCATCTGCTATCACCTTACTGATGGTATTGCATGACAAGATTTTAAACAAATGCCTAAAGCATACACAGCATTGCGTATATACACATCTTTTAGATATAAAGGGAGCTGACATTGTTGGATGTTACAAGCACTGAATAAAAACTAATTCAAGGCTAGTTGAGGAGAATCAGTGTTGTTAATATGTGGTGGGTGTTTTCAGGTTCAGAGCAGAGTAGAAAAGTGATGGGTGATTGTGGGCTGTGATCGGGGAATGACAGAGATGTGTGGGAAGTGAATAAGCAGGGAGCAGGAGAGTGTTTCTTTGTTTCAGTCCCATCTCTCTGCTGTCAAGTCCAATTAAGCCCTGAAAGAGAGGCAGCCTCAAAGAGGAGATGAACAACTGGGATCATCGGCCCTAAATGGGCCAGTAAGTGCTGAGTGGAAGTGCCCTGTGTTCTCAGTACACCTCGCCTGGGTCTCCTCAGCATGGGCCCCTCCACCAACATCATAACCATAAAAGACAACTCCACTTAGGCTGTCATCCCAGTCGGCAGTCTTTCTCTATTGTTGCTTTCTCATTTATGTGCCACATTTCTTCAGTTTTAGCCACAAGGACTTTAGGGTTAGATCGATACCTTTGTGTACTGGTCAATATTTACTTTTTTTTTTTTATTAAGTATTGACATCCTGTCTGTTTTTAATGTCAGTAGTGTCAATAATGTTGGAGCTAATTTACGGAATATTCCTTTCTGATGACATACACGCACATAAAACAATTTAATTTACCTAATAACTTCTTTTTCTTTTTAAAGTTTATTGCGCAGTTATGTCTTTTGTAGAAATAGCTGCATATTTCACCACTGACTTTATTCTTTCGTTCATGCTTTAACGATTTTTAGTGTCCCGTACTGAACAAAATGCTGTTGACACTTTTACATCCCGCCAATAGTAAAATTCCAGGGAGAAACAGCAATGTCTTGGCAGGAAACTGGTCAAATTTGAGGATATTAAATATGGCATAAAAACTTGGCTGTCAGCATGAGGCTGTAAAAACAAAACAATATCAGTAAAACTGTGGCGCATACACAAGTTACATTAGTAGCAGGTGAATCAACTAAGTACCACAGCTGTTGTCTGTTTACCTCATGCAGGAAGGAATCTTGTGAAAGTAGAGGTGGAAGAAAACAGATCATTTAAGACCTCTAAAACTCAACTCAATTGTGTGCATGAATTTGAAAGGAATAGTTTTGAAAATACGCTAAATCTGAAGCTGTGGCTAGGAGATTGTTAGCACCCTGCACATTACTACCTGTAAAACCAGACTGTCATTTTTAGCATTTTTTTGGAACGGTATGAATAAACAAGATAGCTGGATTTAGATGTTTAAAAAAAAAAAAAAAATTATTTAGACAAAGCCCTGCTGAAGGTTTATTGCCCTTATGCTAAGCTAACCATCTTCCAAAACTTTGAACTATTCCTTTAGGACTTCTCTTACTTTATATGTCCTAAACTGCTTCCGAATCGCTTCAAGTTACTGAAGTTTGAGCTCTCACATCCTTGTTTATCTTCTCTCTGCAGATGTCGATGAGTGTGCAACTGAATACAACGGTGGCTGCGTCCACGAGTGCATCAACATCCCGGGAAATTACAGGTGCACATGCTATGATGGCTTCCGCTTGGCACACGATGGCCACAATTGTCTAGGTGAGTGTGTGGTGTGTGTGTGTGTGTATATGTGTGTACTTGCAGTGTCTGTGAGTATTATGTATTATGTCCTCCGCTGCTCACAACTGACTTAATTATGTAGGTAACCGTTGTTATATAAGGGCCTTTTGTCAGGAGAACACGTATATTAAACTGCAGGTGTCAAATTTCAAACTCAGCCTGACATAACCCATGCGGTTGCATAAATCGGTCTCTGTGCATGTGTAATGTCACATCCTGGACGGTAGTATATGTTTCAAGGCTGAACTGAGCTTTAATTAGACTGCTGCATCACATATTAGCTCTTTACATGTTCACAAAGCAGGTAGCCTCCAGATGTGTTTTCACAAAAGGAAGGCAGAGACCTTTTTTTATAATAAGTCTGATGAAAAGGGGAAAATTTATGAAACGCTTGACCCTGAGCTGAAAGCTCCGAGCAGGACGTCAGTCGACGTGCTTTCCCATGGTTTAATATTTCACCAGTGTGCCATTCATATTAGCCCCACAGAGGACATAATACACTTAAAAGGTCCTGAAATGAAGGAAAATATAGAGCTCTTCCTGCTGCTGGGAGCTGCTAAACATAGACATCATCCACCCACCCCCCATTCCGTCTTTCCGTCTTGCTCCGTCTCCCCCCATCCACCCACCCTACATTCCTTTTGTTTTGTTTTGAAACCCCCAAGTCAGACCCTGCTGCTCCTCAGAAACCGTCTCCCTCTTGGTTGCAACCTCAGCATGATGCATTTGACTTGATATTAAAAGCCAGCTATAACCCCGGTAGCTGCTTTGAGGGTATTGTGGAGGAAAGTAAGAGCCGACTTGCTGCAGCGGATTTCACATTCAGTTGAAGTGATGACAGAAAAACTTATCTGCACTTAACAATGATTCACTATGAAAGAGCCTTTACATGCAGGCACAGAAGGCAACACGCTCATATAAATCCCACATTTATGCGATGAACTGCATGTAAACCTGGGATTAAAGTACCCTGGAATGGAAAACACTCAAATCTTTAGATCGATAATAAACCTGTTCTGACTTGACAATGCCCTCGTGACTCTCTTTCTTTCAGTCTTACTGTATTCCTGTCTTCCTTTTCTTCCCTTTCTGCCTCTGTCTCTTCATCACTTGTGCACTTGTACCTACAGTGTAAAGCAGAGCTATTTTCCAAGTCATTTAGCGATGGCGTTCAGTTCTGTGTGGATCATTTGGTGTGCCGTGGATCGGCTCCGGCCTTGCGTGCAGGTGTGTAATTGCAATATATGCTTGCGTGGCTGCTGCTGTTGCATCAAACAGAGCTGCATCCATCGATCCCTTTGATTTTATTTGTCATGGTGAAACACACATGATCAAACGCGGGGAGAGCTTTCAAGTGACCTTTTTTGAAAGAGGGCAGACACTTCTTTGAAAAGCTTTTTAATCTGTCTCAGAAATGTCCTCGTACTGCTGTGAAGATATCGATCCAATTAATTATTAAATGAGTAATTATTTTTGGAATCCAAACGTAGCAAATATGGATGGAAGACACACACTGAATGGCATAAATATGCAGCTGTCAAGTACAAATCTCAACCCTTGCCTTGAGACCTGAAAGTGTTCTAAAGACTTCTTTTTCTTGAGAATTTAATTCATTCTAATACCCCTGCTCTGCTCTGCTAAGGGAATAATCCGCAGCACAAACACAAGAGAGGAGAGGAAGCGGTATAGCAGAGGTTTCATGTTAAGGCCCCAGCTTCCTCTTCCAGGTTTAAGCTCCTTTTGGCCCCTGAGAAAAGATTAGTCCCCTTGGCCCTGGAATGGAGAGCCTAAGCAGCTGGTTCCCAGACGAGGTCAGACCCTCAGAGCCCTTATAGACCAGATGTGCCCGCGGCTGCAGAGGAGGAGACATTTACCTGATCTTCAAAAGTTCACAGTGAGTTTAGAGTCTGAAATCTTTAAGGTGCTTCCCTTTGGATTTACCTCATGTTGTTTTTCCACAAAGCTCCAGTGGTTTGATTTTTGCTTTTCATGCTCACGGTGCACTATAAACTCCCAGTGGTGTACATAACGTCCTGCTCTCAGCCCTGTGAGGCTCCTCTGAGGCCAGCAGGCAACAGTGTGCACTGCTGTCACCTCAGGGACACAAGTTGGGCCAGCGCACTCGCATCCCTGTCAACGTCTTCTTTGTTTGCTCATTGCCGCACGTGCCACACCGCGCCTTGTAATTGGATGTGTTGGCAGCATAATGACATTGGGCGGTGGCAGAAGGCAGCAGAGCATGAAGCAGAACACTGCCTCGTGTGCCTCGCTGGGGACGCTCTGGTTTCTGAGGTCGCCCCTGTCTGCCCTAAACCCCACAAAGATGTCAGAAAGTCAGCAAGGTGGAAGCAATGCAATATCACAGCACAGTGCTCCTGTCTGTGCCGAGAGAGATGTCACTCGCTGTATAATTTACCTCACTGGGATCTATTGTACCCTCTCAAAACTCACAGTGAGAAGAAGTGAAGCGTATAAGAACTTGATTACATCTTTTATAACTGTCACGACTATTATCTCAGAGGTGAGAGAGGGATGGTATTTAATCACCACACCTCTTTCATGGCGAGGCTGTAAAGGATTTTTTGGAGTCTGAGGAAAAACAGAGGAATCAGTGTCAATTTAATCCAAAACACACATCCTCTTTACAATGAAAACCAGATGCAGGAAGGCTATTAGTTCCCCACTGTAGCACCAGCGTCCCCACATTTATGACCTATGCGTTTTGGTTCAGGTCCTGCAGAAACCCAAGTACACTCTTATCATCGCTAGTTCGTTAAACTCCCCCATGTAGCTTAATATCATAAGCATCTGCACAAATACTTCCTTTCCCAACAACCACAAATGATAACATTTCACTTATATCTGGAGCTAAAACACACAAATAACGATAATTATAATGCTCCCATAAGTAGAAATGCCACAATCGCATGCAGCCTGTGAGTGTAACCCACTGGGGAAAATGAAAGCAGGCTGGAAATAAACGTTACAGATGTTTGACAGAGCACCATCAGGCTATAAAGGAAAAGCTTTTATCATTGTATTGTTTACTTACTGTATATTCATCATGCTGTGGCTTGTCAGTCAGGACATGTTGCTCCCTGTGGCCAGAAGTCTGATTCCACACACACACACACACACACACACACACACACACACACACACACACACACACACACACACATACATACAGCTTAACAGGCTGTGTTCCTTTGATTTCTATTGACCAACACTGATTTGGTTTGTATTGATTGAGCACGGCTCAATTCCCTGAGCAATCTATAGGGAAATGAATGCCCTTTTACTTTAACCTTCCCCAAAGACGTAACATGATCTATAACACAAAAGCAATGTCATTACAGCTTTGGAAATGGGCTTTTGAAGAACACCTTTGAAGCGGCATAGCAGAAAAGGTCATGTCAGTTAACACCGTTTACTGTTTTGCTAATAGCTGCAATTGTATAGAAACATCTTTTTTTTAACCGCTCACAGTGTTCATCAGGGCCTTCTGATAGAAAAGCTTCCTCTGTCATCTAACACAAAGTCTCTCTGAGTCGTTGCCAAGCTGAGTCGTTGCCAAGCTGAGCCGTATCGCTGCGCTTGTAATCCTTTGAGATCATATTGCCAGGTTGGCTAATCAAACAGGAGGTTCCAGACTGATGTATTATTGACCCGGTTCTGATGGGAAAAAGTAGTCATCAAAGACCGCCACGCTGATTTGCTCTGCAGCCTTTTAAATGCTTTCCTTTTAAGTGCATCGGCCACTCTTCAAAGGCAGTGAGGACAACCTCCACTCCACTTACAATGACAGAAAATATTCGATTCTAGTTGGGATGAAGTGCTTGTTAATACCACCTTTAACTCCTGAATGTGTTGGACTGAGACAGAGCTGTGATGATCTAGTTAAGCAGAAGACGGTACAGACACTCAGCACTAACCTTCCTCGCTTCCCTGCTGCGGATGCAAATACTTCTTCCCCCAGCGAGCAGTCACTTTGCTTTTGTTGTGACGTGCACTGATCGGGTTTAGACACGAGAGTCTCTCCTTAGCTCTGAAGAGAGGAGCTGGAGTGATGTGCTAAAGGATAGATTTGAGATTGGTGCATTAGCCGGCCCCCGAAGACTATCAGCTCTCTCCTCTCAGGATTGTTCAGTCCCATTCACCATGAAATGAACAATTCCAGCTGAGCCCACTGGCAGAGCTTTGGGGGAAACTCAAGCCTGAGATTGAGCTTAAGGATGTAAGCATGTAGCAGACTGGGAGCCGTCAGACGTCGACGCAGGGTCTCCCGTCTCCTTGGCATAGCGGTGTCCACCCAAACACTTATCCTGGGGTTTTTGTCTTCAAAATACTTCCAGACTTGTTTTGGAGGAACAGAGAAATACCATTCAGCATGATCTTAGCTCATAGTTTTTCATTTAGGAAAGATTGGACAAGGAATCGAAGTCTGTGCTTATTTACCAAAGTGGTTGCCTGGGAAACAAGCCCAAAGTGGAGAGAGTCTGAATTCAATCAAAGCTGTATTAGTTTTGTATATGTAATAGCATAGAAATCAAGTCCTGCTGCTGATTTAAAAATAAAATGCTCCAGTAAACAGATTTTATATATGTTTGCTTAGCAGATGTGAATCAGTTAGCTGTATTGAAACAGTGGGTCAGGCTGACAGGAAGGACTGGAACTAGTGCATTTTTCAAAGCTAAATACTGTAAGTGTGGAAGACGTCAAGCCTGCAATAGTTGGCCACACTTCTAATGATTTAAGAGAGTGTGTGTGTTCTGCAGATGAAAGATCAGGACTTCCTGTAACACATCAATTTATACAAACTCAGCTGACAGGTGAGATCAGAGTGAGACTGAATGTTTGTTAGCACAAAGCGAGGTTGAAAACTGGCATCGTGGTCACCGTTCAGTAAAGAAGGTGTACAAATGTGCTGTGTCGCTGATCTCCAGAAGTGACAGAGAAAAAAGAGGAAATCCTGTAATCCTGTTTAAAATTAAAAAAAGGATTTTAATTGGAGCTGGCTGTGTATGTGCCGCTCCTTCCTTACTGATGCTCAGTCTAGCCAAGCTGATGCCTTTTCGTCTACCAGAGCAGTGCGGTCGGCTCCTTCAGTCCCCCAGCTGTGTTGCTGCCTGTCGCTGCACACGGCTCCGTTTTGCTGCCTTATTAAAGAGTGTGTGCCTCTTCAGCTCCTGTAAATGAAATGCCCAAAGAAACCAGTGTCCGTCCACTCACCTCCTTGTCTCTGGTCTGTCTAGACCACAGAGACCGTTCTGTTCTATCCAGACAGAAGCCAAGCAGTGGCGATGCAGGGACAGCTTTGACAACAGATAGCAGCAGTTTTTCACTCTCTGCCCTGCAAAATAAAAGTCTGGGTCAGCAATAAATGCCCCCAAAGTCGCTGAAACTTTTTAAAATATGGAGAAGGAAAGAGTTGAGCATTTCTTCGAAATCAGGGTTCAGGAGTTTCTGTAAGGCAACCACTGTGTTTACATGGCTCTACAGCTCTGCGCAAGGCCAAATGTTATATATACAGTCAAGGCTATCTGAGAAACCAGCGGACATGGCCTCCGCAAACACAACCAATCTCTTAATCTCTCTCCGTTTGAACCCTCCTTTTCCCTTCGTCTGCTCAAGTGAAGCAGGGACAGAGCAGAGACATGTCTCATTTTTCAGAAGTGAGGCAGCCCTTTTAACTTGATTAAGACCTTTTTTTTTTTTTCCATCCTCTCTAGAGAAATTTTTTAAAAATGTTTTAAGTCTAAATAACATGAGCACTTCTCCTGGCCATGCCAGAACCCCTTTCCGCTTGGAAATATTTGCTTTGGACGCCAGCCTTGCCCAGCACACAACACAGGCAATTATGGGAGCTATTTAAACAGGAGAGATCTACTGACAGGCGACGCCTCATTTGGAGGGATGAAGGAATCAGGAAATGAAACCTTCATTGATGCGCTGATGGTATGGAAAGAGAATTCCCCCCAGCCCTCTGAGGCTGGTTGCATGTCTCATGGCATTTTGTGCATGCGTCGAGGACTTTGGTATTTGTTTAGCCTTTTATATGTTGGAATTTTTGCAGTTTGTGTGTGTTAAAGAGAGTGAGAAGAAAGGAGAGAGTAAGAGAGAGAGGCTTTATGGATATGTTAGGATGTTTTCCTGTGAGTTTTGGAGCTTTTTTGGTCCCTGCTAACAGTTTATCTGCAAAGGTGCAGCTGTAGGTTGCTGGCAGCGTCCGTCAGCTCAAAGATCCTCTCTCTATTGCTGCCACTTTCATGATGGAGAGATGAGACCATGAAGTCAACACCAAGCGGCCACACAGCTGAACGAAATTCTGATTTTTTTTTTCCTCTAAATTGTCCTCCGTTACTCTGAATGTTAACTTTGGACGTTTCTTTTTTCTGCTTTCTCTGCTTGCAAAGTGATGCATTTCCCATCAACCTCAACTGACATGACTCATTGTTTTTAGGGGAAAGAGACAGTTTTGCTGATGGATGGATTGACGGGGCAGCAGACTTGGCAAGTTGACAAGGGTCATGAGTGCTACCTTCCGCTGACCTACTTATCAACCTCCGAGGTTTCTGTCTAGTCAGGTGTCACTTTGGGAGGGCACTATTTGTGTGTTTATGCATTGGTGAATCCACATGTCTGTGAGTTTCTCTGTGGAAAAAGAAAAAAGAAGAGGACAGAGTGAAGTTTAATTTCTAACTCTGCCTCGGCTGAGAATTCCCCAGAAAGGAAACTTTATCTCGAGGCCTTCTCAGACTGGACAAATAGACAGTAAATTAGTTTCGCATGACAGTTTATTAAAAAAAAGCCTTGTGTATACAGCAGATTATTAATGCATCGAGCAGAGGGATGGATAAGGTTCCAGTGTGGTCGGTAGGAAGGGACCGGGAGCCCAGGTCTCCGGGGTAAGAGAGAATATGGAGTGTCATCTCCAGAGCTGCACTTCAGTCACGCACAGAGGAGGACGGTGGGCTAAGCTGTGCAGCACGCCATGCAAATGAAATGCAGCAAAAAAAGAAAAGAAAATGGCATTGTGTATGACTTCTCATTTTGAAAGTAAACAAATATATTACAAGATTCATAGATGTTCCACTGCTGTTGATTTGTTTCTTTTGTAGAGTGACACAATGAGTTGGGGGGGTGGGGGGGGGGGGGATGTTTTTCGCCATCAAAGAGAACAGCTGGAAGAGCTGAATTCATTACCAGTGGAAATGAAGTCAGCCTCTCATTTGTGGTCAGTTTCCTTTTCTTGCTCTGTGGCAGAACAAGGCCTCAGGCGACACCTTGGTAAATGCTCTGCTTTTGTATGCACTTGAGGTGGATTTAACCCCCCCCAAAAAACCCTCTCTTCTCTTTCCATCTCTACCACCCCCTCCCCCCCCCTCCTCACCCCCACCTCCTTCCTCCCTCTCCCTGCATTCCTCCCGTCACGGGGCTGACAGACACTCGTCATCAGCAGGTACTCTGGCCCAGGTGGATCAGGTTTCCCACTTGCCAGGGGATTGTGCTGCATGTGCATTTTTATGGCTTAGTGCTGCACAGTTGGAGGTTTTCAGTGCAACTCTGGTGTGCTGCCATGTCAGATAACCATTAAGACAGACACGACCTCCTCAGACAGCTTAAGACAAACTCGTCTGTTTTTTTTCACATTAACCAAACACATTTTTTGTGCCTCGTGTTTTCTCTTTGTAGGACGTTTGCCCTCAAACCACAGCCTTTTATTCTCTTATCTGCTAAAAGGCAGGATTGAGGTGAATAAAATTGTCTTAAAAAACATTGTATTTCTAAATAGATTGATAAATTAGAGTTCATTACTTTATACCAGGAGGGAAGGATGAGCGCTCTTACATGATGGTGGAGCAAAATTGTATTTGTATACTAGTTAAATTTCAGATAAGATTTTATCACATTTTTTCAAATTATACTAATGTTGAGAGAGCTCAAGTTTGACTGGTTGGACGTTCAACCACTTTGGCCTACACTGGACTGTCTCCTCAAATATAAGGTGGATTGCCATTCAATTTTGCACACATATTCATGTGCCCCAGAGGATGAATCCTCGTTGGCTCTGGTGCCAAAGTTTTCCTTTGTCTAGTGAAAAAGCATGACATCATCTTCACAGAAGTTGGCCTTGCTATCTTGAGGCAGCGGAAAGTGATTGCACAATTGACCAGTTATTTGACTATATTTTTCTGGGTTGAAGGTTGCATTAATAAGATAGTAATATGTGCCTTTACTCTATAGGTGGGTGCACACTGCTGATGTACTCTGCTTGTTACACACACAGGGACATGCAGCAGAGCACAAACATGCAAAAATAAATGATTACAATGCTAATCTGTGCATGAGCAGAGCCATTTCCTCTTTCACCGTTCTTTCCTTCAATCTGGAAAATCCTCCATTACCATAGTGATCCATGTAGGTTGGCCTTAAAAGGGAATATGAGATGACACGCTGATTGGTTTACTTCATGTTATGCCCAAAACATATCCATGATTAATAAGGCACCAGATACAACCCATTTGAACCACGTCTCTTACTTTGTGCTTTGACTAACTGCCTCTAAACTAGCGAAAATGCCCTAAATTCACTTACACCATGCAATTTATATTCTGTACCTATATTGTAAAACATAGCCCTCATTCTTGTTTATAGAACAATTGTGTTAAAAAAAAAAAAAAAGTGTTTTCATTCCTATCATGTGTCTGATTCTGTTTTACAGCTTATTGTCCAGTGACTGGGCTGTGATTTAATGCCAGACAACCTTCAGAAAAATGTTAATCTGTGTAATATTTGTTCTGTTTCAAAGTGCTCTTATTAATTTTGTTTTGTGCGTGTGTCTCCTGGCAGATGTGGATGAGTGCTCGGAAGGCAATGGTGGGTGCCAGCAGATTTGTGTCAACATGATGGGCAGCTATGAGTGCCGCTGCAGAGAAGGATTTCTCCTGAGTGACAACCAGCATACGTGTATCCAAAGGCCTAAAGGTTATTCACACACAGACACACACACATTGAAGATTTATGGAAAGTAACAGGAAACATGACTTCAGGTCATATGTTGAAACTCGTGTAATTGCTTTTTTTTAATTAATATTTGGAAGATCATGCCGTCATGTTTTTATTTAGTATGCAAATGTTTTAGTCTGTGCATTTTTTTTAATAATATGCTGAGTTTTAAAGTGAGAATGGGATCAGTCCTAACAGGCATAAACAAAAGGTGAGAAAAGGTAAGTCTCCAGTCTGAAGGGAAAGAAGAAGAACAGGGATAGATCTCTTTTTGTTTTCCACCCTCTCTTTCAAATTGAACCAATCTAGTGCTTGGCAGCATTTTAAGGTATCTGTGGTATGAGTGGCCTATGGGGAACTGTGAGCACAGAAAACAATTAAAGGTGTAGCCTGGGGCAGACACACCTCTTGTTTATAGAGCGTTCCTGTGGGATGGAGACGTGACAGGAGAAGAAGAGCCAACCTGCTCCGACACTTACTCACTTGACACCGGAGCACTGTGGACCTTCATGCATTCAGAACATCATAGCGCTATTTCAAGCAAAGTAAGCTGTCAGGAAATATCTCGGCTTTGCACATCGATGTATAGTAATCTTCTTCAGTGGCTGGGTCCGTGAAACAACAGCACTGCGGTTGGAGTTAGTGATGGATCCATTCTAGTTTGTTATTATACATGTATGCTGGTTTTAACCTGCTCCTATGGACAGAAGTAAATCTTTCTGGTTGCAATCAGGTTGCAGCTAACTGACCTTTTTAACGGTAGTACGAGTCATTTTCCTTAATTAAACCATCCTCACACAGGCCACAGAGTAATTGCCAACTTACAATACTCGTAGTATGGAAATATAAATAATATATATATAATATATGGGTGGGACGGTGGTGCAGTGGTTAGCATTGTCGCCTCACAGCAAAAAGGTTCCGGGTTCGAATCCGGTCCTGGGCCTTTCTGTGCGGAGTTTGCATGTTCTCCCTGTGCTTGCGTGGGTTCTCTCCGGGTTCTCCGGCTTCCTCCCATCATCCAAAAACATGCACCTCAGGTCAGGTTACCTGGCGCTGCACTAGTGGCAGCCTGCTGCAGCAGCTCCCCCCTGAGAGCCCCCCTGCTGTAGTGAAGAAATTTCCCCTGGGGGATTAATAAAGTGTATAAAATCAAATCAAAAAAATATATGCGATCAGAAAGGTGTGTGATGCTATTAAAAAGTTCTTCAGCCATGCTTGCAATGATCCCTGTAAGTCCTGTCAAGTGAAGTCTGCGATGCACGCTAGATCTTCTCTATAGTGTCAAAAAGGTGAGTATTTATTTTGGGGAGCAGAAAGAAGTCGCAGGCAGTCAAATCCAGCAAGTTGGTTTGGTGGGGAGCATTGACTGTGTTGAGGCCAAGAAACACACTGAGCAGGCACGTTGTCATGTTGGAGAAGCAAAGTGCCATTGCGTCACAGTTCAGGTTGTTTACGCTGAATGTTTTACCTCAGACAGTCACTAAATTCTGTGTTGACAGTCTTGACCCTGTGGGAAGAATTTGTGGCGCACAACTCTACAAATGTGGAAGAAAACCCACCTGATTGTGCTTCTGATCTGACCCCCATTCTTCGGTCTTGGACAGTGATGTTCTGGCCCTTCTTGAAACACAAATGCTACTAAAACAAGATTCTCCGAAGCATTTCAATGGTTCTTGTTGCCAATTTCCCAGGTTTTAGACAGAAATGTATGGTGAAATTGCAAATGCACATGTACGAGTGCTCACAAAAACACATGCAACACAGGAGCTGATGTTCCTAACTAAAGATCATTGTTAAGATCATCAATATTAGTTGTACTGAATCGAGCGTGCCACAATCTTTCAAACATTTTTAACAATTCCACATACTGTTAGCTTTCTGCTAGCTGTCTGTTAATGATTCAACCTGTTTGTCTTTGAACAATTAGCTGCAACATTTAAAGTAGAAGCCAGTTAACTAAGGTTGCTACCATTAGCACTGACACCGACTAAATGTTACTTTGAATTCATGTTATTTCAACAGCTGCTGAGTGATATCTGCAGCACAATTAGCTCCTCATTAAAGGAGGCCGGACCAGCCAGTGTTAGCTGTATCTCTTTGTAGTTAAAACAGGATGTCAAAACTCACAGCAGTGGGTGTGTCTCTGACCTCCTTCCCTTGCTCTGTAGCTTGAATCATGTTACAGAGTCACAGATTAATACAGGGCGTGTTCGGATCACAGGGACTAATCAGCGTCTGAGCCGTCGGCCCTGCTGCTGATTAAGGTACTTTCTGTTCGGATGCTATTGCAATAGAATATTGAATAAAATGTTAATTGACCAAATAAGTCAAAACAAACAGAACTGAAATTTTTACAGAAATAAATTTTAATTTCAGTTCAACTTTAAAAGCAGACACACTCTGCTGGTTGAGATTTGGGTCTTTGGGAGCAAATAATTTGTTCCCAGTGTTATTCTTTGTTGTGATGTCCTTGTGATTCTTTGTTGTGATGTCACTGTATAAACTCTATGTTTCACGGCCTACTCTGTACAACGGCATCCAATAGAATGAACAGCTGTTATCACTGTCACAAAAGACGTTTATTTTAAGGTGTAATTATCCAGTACAGATCTCTCAGCTCTACCATTTTCAGCCGGGTCTGTGTTGTAGATCTAATCTCCTGGTTCCTGGGGTTTGCAGCAGCTCTTCTCATTCAGAAAGCCTCGACAGCATGTATAACAAGGATCCTATTGTCTCTTCATCTCGGCCCTCCTCATCTCTCCTCTGTCTTTTGCGAGATAACTGCTCGTGCTGGGACTCATTAGATTGTGATGTTCCTAAGCCTCCTGGATGGTGAAATGGGGATCTTGGAAATCTGGTTTATGAGATCAGTCTGGCCTAGTGAACTGTCAATGTTTACATTTCATAAACGCAGTGTTTTTTGAGTGGAGTGAAAAGCCAGTTCATGTGTTTCAAAGCTCTACTACTCTATTGATGCTGTCAGAAACACCGGTCCAATCTTGCCAAGCTCCCCCCATCTCTCTTTCATTTACTCCTTCTCTCTTGATAAATGCCCCCAGTTCCTGTTAATCTTCCATTTTAATATTAATTTTGTCTTTATTGCCTCCAGACGAGACCCATTTGGATCACGAGATTAAAGCTGCCATAAATCTACAAACTTCCTTCACTCATCAGATAGCCGCCCTGTCATTGTATCATTGTTTGTTAAAGACTAACAGACAGAACAACTACTCAGCTGCGTATTATTACAGCTCTTATTACAACAGTGCGTGTCTGAAAGACAATGGAAGTGGTGAGGATGCGAGTTCGCCGAGTTTGGAAGGCAACAACCCTGCAAAATTGCTGCAAATATTACTCAGCTCGCCGACTGAAAAATTATACACGAGTGGCTCAGAAAAAAAGAATCATTGAGAAAATGAAAGCTGATTTAATCTCCCTGCCAAGTCAGTTTAAATGCAACCCACCATCCATTCTGCCAGCCCCTTCTCTTAAAGAGCAAAGCCTGGGGTGCAGTTTGCTCATGAGCTTTATTGTTCTCATTAAAAAGACATCAGCTTTCCATTTCTTCCATTAATGGGTCAGGTGTTCCCTGGGCTACTTCTGCCAGTCTTTCTGGGGACAGTGGAAAGCTGGTCACTGCAGTGCCTGGCGCTACCAGTCTGTTTCCCCTGCTGGTAGCGAGCCCTTGTTAGCAGTGAGCCTGTGCCAATTAGGCAGCAGGGGTCTGCCAGCCTCTCAGCTAATGACAAGGCTGCTGCTGGCCTGTCTCCTATTAGACCTGCCCCTGCCCCCCTCAGCAGGAATAACTTTGGCCAAATGAAGGCTCCATCGTCTGGCTGGCCAAAACGTAACAGTTCATTTATTTTCCCCAAACATTTCCTCCAGTCAAGAAATAAAGCCTTTCAAAGGCCAGCCAAGGTGCTTAGGGGTTGATAGGAATGCCATTTATAGGTTAAGAGGGGCTCCACTGCTTTCCGTCTGATTTATTATCTCTTTTATATAGGAGGATGACAGCGATGTATGTGCGTGAGACGCGATCCAGCACATTGGAATTCAGGAATTTCAGGCTCAGTCAACTCACACATCCATAATTTCAGTCCTGAACGTTTATGAATATCCGGTAGGGCAATTACCTTAAGTGTGCTCTGACGGGCGGTTATGTAAGTCACGTTTAGTGACTTGCATATTCAGTCAATTTGTCTTCGGCTCAGAATACATGAAATACAATTATATGATTTTGAAAGTCGGATCATCCACTGAGCAGAATTCCTTGCGAGACTGTGCAGCTGAAGGAGAGAGTTGAACTGGCGCATGTTAAAGGGCAGCTGTAACTTTCAACAAGATGTCGAGTCCTCTGGATCAAACTTGCCCTCACTGCCAATCAACTTGGCACAAGTGCCATTGTGGGAAAACCTGCAGAGTCTGAGAGTTAACACCACCCCTATGTTTACATTACAAAATGTCGAAAGATTATTGTCAAGAAAGATTTGATTACGTGAACCCCAAGACTTTGCTGTCAACTTTTACTGCAGTCAGACTCTGTAATAGGCCACTGCACTTCAGTCTTCGATGGGCACAATCAGAAACAGATGAACATAAGTGAAGAGCAAGCAGGGTTTCAAGTCAGGAGGGAAGTCCAGCATGAAAAATGTGTCTTGTGTCAACAGAACAGTAATAGTTTCCATGTAATGGTTAAATACCTAAGCAACGTTTATCTATTAGGAAAAAAATTGCAGAATAATTTCCTCAAAAAAGTAGCCTCATCATTTCTTATCAGTCATTTCACTGTGGATGGAGGTATTGACTTTTTCTGCGCAGCAAACCTTTTCTTTTCAGGACATGTTTACTTTGTCAGTGAAAACCTCTTCCTATGTTTACAACTTTCCTTAGCTTCCCAAAGGGCTTGTTATCCCTTGTGCAGCCAATCTCTCTCTCACTCTCTCCCTCACAAATTCAAATATGAATACAATGGACATGACGGACATAATCACACACACTTGCACGCACAGGTACACAAAGCAATAATTTTCTATTTAATCCTGCTGCAGGCACATTCAGACATGTTCTGTTATGACATTTAGATGCAGACTGTGGCATGTCGACTACAGGATGTGTGTTTGCTGTGCTGGCCAGCACTGCAGCAGAGCGAGGAATTTTCCAATAAACGTGATCAAATCCATTATGAATGGTTGCATCATATTCTCAGTTAGTTTTGCTCTCCAGCCGTGACATTCCTCCTGATTTCAAATCAGGCACAGGGTCATCAAGTGAAATGCTTTATATAACTATTTGTATGCGTGAAAGGACATTTTATAAGGTTTTCTGTATGTTTGTGTCTTGCTATGTGGTTGTCCCACTATCCCAGAGCCAGCGTGGTTCTTACATGTTCCCCCTGTTGGTTCTCAGTCAGCCTGCCTGCCTGCCTGTCTGTGCATTGGCCACAGAACTGTTTTTACAAGTGCAGAAGTCGCTGCTCCATTGCTCTGCAGCCCAACCGTATAACCAGGCTCTTTTCCTATTCTAGGGAAGTGGAGCAAAGGCTCCGTGCTGCAGAGACGAAGACATACGGGACCTTTTTTTTTTTTTTTTTTTTGTCCCTTTTTGTCTTTCTTTCCACCCTTTCTCTGTTTTCTTTTTTTCTTTCCCTCTTTCTCTTTCCTACATTATCTCCCCTCATCTTCCAATTTTATCCAGACTTTGACAGGCCCCATGCCCCCCTCAACCCCACCACCCCTCACCCCCACCCTTTAACAAATATACAACAGTGGCTTGGGTTTTACCAAATGTTGGCTGCCTTGCCACTGAATTCTCCGTACCTCATTTGAGACGGGCATCCCTTTTGCTCGTGGGTTTGTTGAAGGCCATCTCTAAACCGGCCAGCCCAGCATGCTGCTGCGGACTGCCAGAGTGCCAGTGGGGTTTTTCCACTCAAACTTGGCTGTCACGGCTTTAACCAGAGGGCCCAACTGAGCTCTGCAGAGACAGATGCCTTCTTCAGCTGCCTCTCGCTTTGATTTTGGAAAGAATGCAACTCTGTAATAACATACTGTATCTCGTGTCTTTTGTGTCTGTGCATTAAAGAAAGCCAGTAGCGTGGATGTGCTGTGCTGTGTTGTCGGTTGTGATGGGAGCGTGCCTCGCTCCTCTGGGACTGCACGGAGAGGTGACCTTCATAGAACGAGGGGAAGAGTGAAGGGGAGAGTGGCACGTTCCCAGCAGGTGCTGCACAACTGTCCGTGACACAGATGGGCAGACACTCACAAATGCATGTGCCACATGCATACATTATGCAAATGTCCCTGTGTGTCCGTGCTTACACACACTGTAATGCACGTATGCTTACATGCGCGCGCGCGTGCGCACACACACACACACACACACACACACACACACACACACACACACACACACACACACACACACACATAGTTCCCACAATATGCAAACTTCTATACCAATGCCACTACACACTGTAAAAGATCCTTAAGCTTATCCACCATGTTTTTTTCTATTTTGGTCTCTTACAGTATATGAATTTAACTCTTCACCGGTGATTAGAAAACTAGTGTGCTGGACTTGTGTTGGATCATATGGCAACCTTATGTGCTTTGTTTAATTCTAGGAGCACAACACACCAAACTAAGTTGTACAATAAGCCCTCTGGCATTGACGTGTATCAGTTCAGAGTCCAGGACCTCTGCTATTTTTTCCATTCTCTGGTTGTTTATGCCTTTAGTGGCTCCTCTCTGAAAAAAGGGAGTAAAATGAGCAGCCTCAACAAGGCCTTTGGGAACTGCAGAAAATCAGGCAAACCAAACAGTAGCACTTGGATGGGTTCTCTCTGCTCTTTACGAACAGAGTTAGTGGGGAAGAGTTACTTCCTTGACCGGCTCGCTGCCCTGTTGCTCTGTCTGACCATCTGCGTTGCGGCTCAGCCCAACCCAGTCCGGTTCTTTCCCATTCTCCTTTCCATGCGCTGACATTTTTATCCTCCTATTAAAACTTTTAAGGGCCCATTATCTAAGAGGAAGGAATGTTGCTTTAATAGTGTGGTGGCTCCATGCTTAGGCCCCTTCTTTTCAGTTTGTATCCACCCAACACTAGCGAGCTGCTTAATGTTCTCCAGCAAAGAGGGGACCGCCTCCCCTCTGAGATGTATGACAGCAGCTCAGCATGGACCATGAGTCCTCTTTTCACTGCCCCAAGCACTCATAGCAGACTATAAACCCTTCACATGCCTTCCACTACTTCAGCCCCATTGTTTCAGGGTCCCCACTACATGGTTCTCAGGTTTAAGAGAGCTTGCAGGACTGTGGTGAAGAACTTGTGGTCTCCTTGGATCTTTTGTTAGAGGATCACAGGAGTTGCCATCTTAGCTGAAGTTATTAACCTTTTTTTTTTTTTAATGCAGTTTCTCATGTTATGTTAAAACTCATACCCTGCTGCTGAAAGTTTACTGTTGTTTATTTTCTTGGTAGGCAGGTTTTACCTCAGATGGAAAGTCATTCAGAGCCTGTAGCCCCTGTGTGCAACATGTGGTCAGACAGATGTTTGATTGTGTTGGAATATGGGTACGTTTTCAATAGATTGTTGCAATTTAGTAAAAGATAGTCTGCTTCTGAGAGGATAGAAGAAACAGCTTCATAATTTATACCTCACAAGAGATTACATAGCCATCCACTGGCTTAGATAGTGATTGAGCTCCAATCAATCTCCAAAGTAAATTTCTTTAAATAATAATAATATAGCAAGCTTTTAAAATACAACACGCTATTTAAGATTAAACCAGTTGCTTCCAACCTATTTGGCTTCTGATGTCTTACAAAAATCAGTGTCTATTAGTTGTTAACAGCTCCACCAATTATTTATTTCTCTGAACTTCTCACATGGTTTCATTTTAATAAATTTTTCAAATGATCTAAAATAATCTCACTAAAGATCAAAGGTTAGAGGAAAAGTAAAAAAAACTGAAAACAGATTTATAATATAAATAATCTACCAACTGAGTGACAAACACAAATGGATTCAGCTTCAGGGAATAGAGAAAGAATTTACCATAGTCACTTTATCCCAGAGGATTATGTTGTTATTTCTTTAAGTTTTAGAACGAGAACTGGAAATTGACCATGTCCAAAAAGCTCTTAATAAGTCTTACAGTGTATCTACCTTTATGTCATATCTTAAAGCTGCTGAAAACTGGTTTCTCTGCGGGCTTCTTATTATGAGTGATGGGATCCCACATGTAAACACGATTTTCTACCAAGCTTAGGACAATTTTGGTTATTTCACATGAGAGATTTCTGTTTTTTTTCTTAATTTCATAATGCTCAGTCAGAAAAAAGGTGACTCTTCAAATAAAGAAGACTGCAGGAAACGACTAGCCTGGCTCTGTACACGGGTAACACAACTGGAACCCTTAAAGTCTCGTTTGGCTGATTTGCTCAAAACAATTTGTGAAAGTGACATGGAGGCTTTATATGAATTAAATGGTAAGATAAGGGACTGCTAAAATAATTGGCTGCTGGCTCTAGCTTCACATTTAGTGCATAGACAGTACATTTGCCCAACTATTTCTTTAACACACATCTGTCAATACTTATAGTGTACAAATAAAACTCTGGATTTATTGGATTCTGGCAACAGCATCACCTTTTAGTGTTTGGTAAAAGGTCATGCAGAGGTTGGACAAGTTCTGGGGGCATAAAGTTGTGGTTACTTTGCCAAAGGAGCGCGTTCTTTGTTTTTCTTGCTTAATTACAGTATTTATTTTTTCCAGTTCCCTTTCTTTTCTTTTTTTTTTTTTTTTACCAAATATATTCCGTAACCAGATTTTTTTTTTTGGTTTGCAGTTTCATTATTTTCATGGCTCCTAATTAGGTCCAAGAGTTGGGACTCTATTTCCTGTACAACGTTCTGCCTATAACAGAGTTTAATTTCTCTTTGTTTCTACATATAGAGTTATGTTTTATGGGTCAGCAAATAGTTTTATTGGACGATGGCATGAAGAATCTCGTTTTCATTATTATTCCTCTTCTTCACTTTCCTATCCACCCTCGTACAGAAGGATGGTTTCTTTTAGCTTCCCATCATTAAGCAATGATTTAAGCTGGAGGCCTTTAGCAGCAAGTTAGAGGCTCCTGCACATGGTGGATGATAGCCGGGTCTGGCCTGGAGAAAAGGGCCATTGTGTCAACACCTTGGCTTTTTATTGATCCTCAGAGAGCGGAAGGTTCAGGTTCTGGCCCCAGCCGGACATTTTATTGATGGATGGGTCTGTAGCGTTTGGGTAGAGGGGTTGCATAAAAATGAAGGGAGAGTGAAATGAGGTTTGGGATGCATAATACAAATCTTAAGTCCACTGGGGAATAGTTGGAAATTCAATCCTCTGTTTCTTGCTCTGGCCTCGGGTAGACACAAAGCCAAGAAAAGGGACCAGTGAATGGGACCAGTGAATTCGACATCCTACTTAAATATCCATATGACTCGCTCTGAAATTTGCAGCACTTTAAAGCAGCTGCTCTATTGATGCTCTGTCATGGTCACTTCACTCAGTCCTGCCGTGCTTTTTCCTTTTTGGCCCAGTGTTTGTTCAGCGCTGGGTCTTTGTGAGCCAGGGAACGCTGTTGTTGCAGTTAGTGTCTGATAGCTCACCCTGTCTGCAATAATGTCAACAGCTCAGGCAGGAAAGTCTGAGAGGATTGTGTGACCTTGTGACACTTGTTGACAGACTTAAAGTGATGGACAGTATTTAACTTGGAGGTCAGAATTGTCTCCCACATCTGCATTGTCAGCTCCTTGAAGTGTAGAAGAGTCAAAAAAGATTCTTTACATCAGCCATGAGTGGAAATACATGAGGGGAAGGTTCCATTTTTTGAAAAACATGAAGCCATTTAAAGGATTTAAAGTACACAAATAAGTAATTAAGGATGGATGGATGAGAAAACCTGTTCCTTTCAATGTGAGATATCTTTGTTGCCCTTGAGGCAGGTATCTGGAATTTACTGTATGACAGCGTATAAACCAATCAGCCACAACATCCAAACCACTGTCAAGTAAAGTGAATAACTTTTGTTTATCTTGTTCCAATGGCATCTTAAGAGGTGAGATATATTAGGCTGCAAGTAAACATTGGTTCTTGAATTTGAAGAGTTGGACGCAGAAAAAATGGGCAAGCATAAAGATCTGAGCAACTTTGGCAAGAGTTTGTCCTCAAGAGTCCCCAGATCTCAGTCCAATCGAGGATACGTGGGATGTGCTGGAAAAACAAGTCTGATCCAGGGAAGCCCAACTTTGCAAACAAATAAATCTTAAAGGAGCTGCTGCTAATGTCTCGGTTCATGCCTCAGCAGGTCAGAACAGTTTTGGCGGTACCAGAGAGACCTACACAATATTAAGCAAGTGGTTTTAAGGTTGGGGCTGATTGTTGTAGTTCTCTATACCAACACATTACATTTCGAATAAAGTAAGAGTCCACACGTTATATGTGCTTTACTAGGTGCTGACTTTTCCACACCGAAATATGCAAATTCTCCAATTTGCAGCAAAAAGTTGGCTAATTAAGAAAGTTTGACCTCCAAACACCCTTCAGCGTGGCAGCAGATTTAATGAGACATTAACGGAGATGTCTTTTTGCTCGCCACCTCCCTGTTCGGCAATAGAGAAGGGAAAAGGAAAAGGATCTGTTTGGTTTTTAATGAGCCAGGGAGCTGGGGTTTGTCACTGCATCTGTAGCGGTGGCAGAATTTCACAGCGTATAAGTCAAATATCTGTCTTCTCCCCATAAAAACAGCAGCGTTATCACAGCACAGAGCAAGGCAGATGCAGCGCTGCATCCGTTCGTGCTATAATTTATGAAAAGAGGGTCTCTGATGAAAATGTACGCTGGATGTCGGTTGTGCCTCTTCATCAATAATTAATGTCACACAGAAATGATGTATTTTTGTACACCACGACAGCTTTGAACCGCGAGGTTTTTTTTTTCCGTATGTTCATTTTGTTTGTTTGTTTTTTTGCTTTGTTTTAGAAGTTCATCACATTTTTACTGAAGTGCTTCAATTTTGGTGACTCATGAAAAAGTACACTGACACCTTTATTTTAGTGCAATCCCTTTTGATCAGAGTCTCTGCAGAGAGAATTTAACCAAAGAGGTTTTTTTTTCACTGTGTTGCTCCTTTTCTTTTCTTTATGGGGGATTACCTCAATTAAAATTACAGGTCCACGGGATCAGCCCCTGCTGGGAGTTTTATCCTTTCTGTAGGCAGCCTCCTTTTTATAGCCTGAAAAGAGTGAGCATGTTCCAACAAGTGTTCGCATCTTTGTGAAGGGGTACTGGGCATGTCAGTCACCAGCAGTAGGCATATGAGGCACTGAGGGGTCAGAATGCGTGACAGGCATTTGAACATTTTTTTGTCCACTTAACCCTCTCTGTGATATTTGATTTAAAGCCAACCTCCTAGTTTACTGAATGGTCTCTGGCTTTAAAAACAGTGTGTAATCTGTGTGGCGGTTCAAGAGATAAACTCCCGGTCTTGTTGTTTCCTTCACAGTGCAACCAGAAGGCGCAAAAGAGGGACCTACCTGCATGGACAAGAATCACGGGTGTGCACACATCTGCAGGGAAACACAGAAGGGTGGCATCTCCTGTGAGTGTCGACCTGGATTCCAGCTCACGCGCAACATGAAGGACTGCAAATGTAAGCCATCTCAACCTCGAGCATAGTTTCCCCTCTGAGATATACAGACACACACGGCGCACACACACACACAGGGAATTACACTACAAGCATGGTTTATAGGCTCCTCGTGAAAAGGTGATTGGGGCTGGGCGATGATGGATAATTGCACTCATTCCACAAATGCCTTCCACCAGATTTGAAGTTGGCTACTAACATTTATGTTGCATTACCAAGCCGTGACTAATCTCCTGAATGGTCCTGGTAAAGAAAAACATGTTTATCAAATAAGGAGTGATCATTTACACAACCAGGGCAAGTGTGGAGGTTACTCGAAGGGGATCACTCTGACGGACAGCGCACACTTCCTGTTGCTGTGCAACAGAGATCATCCTGTCAGAGCTGGGGCCAGGGCTGATGGGGGATTTGTCTGTGTTTGGATAAGGATTGGAGAAGTGTTATTCTATAGTTTTTCTGTGACAGCCCAGGAAAAGGGCAAAAGGCGCTGGGATGGTAGGGTGCAGACAGGATGGCGGTAGAAGCCTCGGCTTGCTCGTGCTCTTTTTCACTCTGTCATCACAGGTGTGTTAAAAGTGCCTAGGTTAATGCTCCCCTCGCCTGCGAGCACACAAATATATTTGCACATGAATACACAAACATGTCTCTTCCTATCATTTATGTGCAACTAACACAAGTCTTTTTCTGTGTATTCTAGAAATGTCAGAAACTGTAAAACAGTTTCTATTCTGCAGAATTAATTAAATGTATTCAAATACAAACAGCTCATAGGCTCTTATTCACAGTGACTTTTACTACTTTTACAGCCACTTGCTCATTAGTTGTCAGAGTTTTAAAAAATGTGACCTCTCAGTTTGTCGGCAGCTCCAGTGTAACTCTGTATTCGGAAGGATAAAAAGATTACGTCTGGGGACTGAAGGATTAATAAACCCAGGATAGTGGTTTATGTAATTAACATAGATTCAGCACTTCAGGTGGTGAATATGGAAATCAATGCATGCCCTTCTTCTACACAGATTTTGACCTTTATCTAAGTGCAGCTCTACAAAGTTTTTAATAAGCATCGAAAATGCTGAACGATGTCTACAACAGGTCACATTGGTTTACGGTGCTCTAATTGTATTTATGTGTGTAACGTATTCTGAGGCTAAACAATAATTCAGGTAACAGCAAGCACTTTTCTTGCATTTATAGTAATTTCAGACCGTTTTTAGCATGTGAGCATATCTTAGATGGTGAGGCTGAGTTGTGATTTTATTGTCATCACTTTGAGGAACTCAAAACTTACCGTATTACATTGTGTTTTTAAAACTCTGGGAAGGAGGACTTAATGCGGTCTGAAATGAGCCTGCAACATTAACGTCATAGATAAGGTTCAGAGAAAGTGTCACCTGAGGTTCTAAATGTGGATTTTTGTCACACTTTCCCTCTCCCACTCATTTTCTCTCACCTCTCCACTGCCCCAAAAAGAAAGAGTGTGCATTATCCTGTAAGTGCAATTTGTGTTAATTATGTATCCTTTGATAGTGACCTGTAACTACGGTAACGGGGGTTGCCAGCATATCTGTGAGGAGACAGACCACGGCCCCAAGTGTTCCTGCCACATGAAGTTCGTCCTGCACAGCGATGGAAAGACTTGTGTAGGTGAGTCATCTCACCCCGATACGACTACCAAGGGCAAGAAATAATGGCTTTTGAATGAGAAAATGTAGAACCACAAATGATTAGTTCAGCAGCCAATTTCCGACAGCAAATTTAATTAACGCTTGAAATTAGGTTTATGTGATAAAATGCAAGTTCAGAAACAGGCTTTGTTACAGTAACTGTATCCTCAAGCCTTTTCTCTTGATCTGTGACATGCAAGGACAAAAGGCTACCACCCACTGTGCTTTCCTGTCCGCTGCCGCTGCTGCTCCAGTAACCTCTCAGTCCCTGCATCTGCTTTGGCTTCTCGTCCACCTCCTTCTCTTTACTGGACACTGTGCCTTTTCCTCTGTTTTTCTCAGCCATGTCAGACACACCTTCTATTAGCTCCTGGGGCATTTCCTCCACTGCTTCCCGTTGGGGATTAACTCACACACCTGACCTAACCTTCCACTGGCATTTATCAGTGTTTGCCTCAGTTGACTTAAGTTGAGTAAAAATCGTTCAGCTACTCAGGCATATTGAACCGTTCTGAAGGGCACTTTTATATCAGATGGGACTTCTGAGTGCAGAAGTTCACAGTTCTCCATAAACGTGTGCAGAGTGTAGCCATGCAGAAACGCACAGATATTTCAGCCTTTCATCAACAATCATGGAACATTAGCAATAAACTTTGTCAGGTGTTAATGTGAAACAGACCATAGATGCAGACAGGTCTTTCTTTTATCCGCCGGTTTAACCAAAGTGTCATTAACAGTTTCTGTTAACAGTAGAAACCCATTTAAACCAATGTACCCTGTGCTTCGTAGCCTTTGTAACCAAGGTTTGTAATGGAAGCCAAAAGGAGTGGGATAAAACATATTTTTTTAAGGACAAACATAGTAAAAGAAGGAGCGCCTGCAGAACAGACTGGTGAAGTGGTGGCTTGGTTTCGGTGGCTGTTAAGTTTGAGAGCTCGGTTTGGGTAGCGGCTGATTAGCTCAGTGTTTCTGGATCCCCTTTATTACCGCAGCCCTGATGAGAGCCAGACTTATGTCAAGGTCTGGTCAGCCAACCTGTCATTATTGTTGTACCCTCCTGAGCCAGGAGGATGCCACAAACTTGACTGCAACCAAATTATACGTCTTCGCCAGTCTTATTCGAGGCAGAGCAAACGTACATTTGGTGTGCCAGATTAGGAAGCAGTCAGCCAGTTAAGTTCTCTGATTTCCCCTACAGAGTCTGGGGTTTCAGTGGTGGAGGAAGGGCTGCTCTGCGGTCGACACGGGGGCGCTCCATCGCTCAGACTCTATATTAGTTAATAAAACCACAATAAAACAAACGCTCTGCCAAATGAACCACTGACGAGAGAGTGAGTGACAAGAACGTTGGAGGAGCTTCAATAAGGCACCACTAGTGTGCATGAGGACTAACTCTGTGGTATTTCTACCATTCAAATATTTAACAAAAAGATATGCTCAAACTGTTATTAATTTACGTTGTATGTTTAGCACACCCGGTTTTAATAAAATACTTTAATCCCTTTGTCAAAGACAAAATGCAACAGCTAACTCTGCTTTGAAGAAAGAAATATCTCTTTCTACTTCAGTGCATAACATGAACGATATTTCTTGAAGCCAAGAAATCCAATTTTATTTCTGAATTAAATGTATTTTTTAAAATATCACAAGGAAGAAAACAGTAAGTGCTGCTGGTGGGTGTGTAGTATTTTTACGCATGTCTTCATGACACGTAGTGATAATTACCTCTGCCAACGCATTCGAAAATAGTAAATGATCTATAGAGTTTAGCTGGTATCCATAGAAACAGTGCAAAGTGAGAATAAACCGTTTAGTCTCAGGATTGATTTGGAGCCGTTTATGATTCATTTAGTCTCTGCATAGTCCATCCAAAAGCAACACAATTCATTATTACAAAACAGGTTTTACCTTGTCAGTGGCTTTGTCGTTAGGCTGGTGGGCTCTTTCAGTATGCTGCAGTTTCACTCTTCAGTCCATCTGGTGACGGGTTTCATATTTATTCATTTTGTGGTGATTGTTCTTACCCAGGCAGGTCGTGCATTTTGTAATAATGCGCCAAATACTTCTCTGTTTGGAAGTGATCATTCTTTATCCTTCCTGTTTCACCTCTGTTGATACTCTGTATATTGTAGGTGGAAAGTTCTGTGTCAGGAAGGCTTGTATGGGTGGCACACATTCACTGTTGTCTCTCAGACACACACACACACAAACACACACTCTTTAAAGTCAGATTTTTGACTGTGACCTGTGGTCTGTGTATCAAGTTCAGATATCAGAAAGGAGCGGACATCATGTGGAAGCATTCATGTTGTTAGCACAGCAAATCATAAACATTCACAAATAGCAGGCAGATGCCGACATGCTCAGGAGTTCAATCAACTGAAGAGTTGGCCACACTGTGCAAGACGAACACACACACACACGCAGTAAGAGGTGCATTTTATAATGCAAACTGAAAGCTATACAAACAACCACACAAACATACAATACATATCCTGCATGCATGCATCACATGCATGTAAACACATGTAGTCCACAGGCATATGCCCATTACATAAACACATTGCTCTCATTTCGGGTGGTCTGTGCATTCATGCTGGTGTATTCAGAGGTCTCTCACTGCCCTGTCCTCTAACTGCTGACAATCACTGTGTGTGGATGCTGCACGTTGGGACTGGGACGTGTTGGTGGAACCGTGGCAGTCCATGTAAACTGTGCATGCTTTGTGGTGTTGCTGTTTGACTCGAGCATCTGCTTCTTCATCTGGCACCTCAAAAGAGCCGACTGTGGATGCCAGAATAACCAATTCAAAGAATACATGTTTTGATTAGAGGGTTTGAAAGTGATTTTTTATTTTGAAATGATGTTTTTTTTAAACATAATTAAATTTGTGCAGGGATAAAAATGAAAGATCTCGCTGCAATTTTAAACACTCTTAAACAGCCATTTTCCTTTTTGTTAATGAGCCCAATCCTGCAGCTACAATGGGTGAGAGTGCACGATCTGCATACTAAAACGTGTGCCAGTTATTAGTTGTGAGGGGGTAAAGCTAATATACATTCAGAGGAGTGTAGAAATGTGATTCACCGGTAAAGTTTTGCTTGTTGATTTGAAAGCCAGTAAATGAAAACTCATATTTTGACATAACAGCAGGTGAACACAAAAAGACACTAATGTCTTCTAAAATAGTTTTGAGGGACACCTCATCAATTGTTTGGCTGGGCCACTGACCGTGTTTAGAGACTTGACATAAAAGCCAAACACCATTAATTCTGAAATAATCGGGACCATAAAAGACACCGTAGAGCGCAGAAATGAATCTGGCTGTCCCCGACTTTCAGCTTGCAGCACTAACCACTCGCTCTGTCTGTCAAGGCTCACAGTGCTCATACTAACTAGCGAAAACCTCATCTCACACGCAAACAATAAAACTGCTCGTTGTCTGCACTGTGTGGAATATTTATTTGTATGACTGCATGTTACAAGGTAACACTTTTGCCTTGAAATGTCACCCTTTTCAATTCAGAAAAAGACCTGTCATTATCAGTTGTCAGGATTTGGAAAGTAATTGCTGCTATTTGTTCAGTTGTTACCAGGAAGACGCTGTCTTTTTCTTTTGCAACACCATATTGTCATTCTCTCATGTCATTATCACCTCCTGTGGCCATAAATGAACATTAATGATTTGTTAAATGCAGGAGAAACAGTCCCCTATCATTCAAGCTATCCACCTGATTCCCTGCCCAACAATGCCTCTCATGAGTTACGGTTATTTACAACACTCAACCGGTGTCTGCAAGAGTTAGTGAGTTTCTTGGAGCTTGCTGGGAAATAAATGATGTGGGATCACAACCTGTCACACTATAATGTGATCATGCCTCAGCCCCCTGCTAGTGAGCGATGGGTAGACGACCTGAAGAAGTGGCCCTGCAGATAGCAGGAATACTTCTGAGTTAGCGTAGCATTTTCCAGAAATGTTATGGAGATCAGGGATAAGCTGTGCTGTTTGTGGCTGCACCAAAAATGTAATTGAACTAAATGTGTGCTCGGACGACAGTGTGTCGAACATACAGTAGGTAGAAAATGAAAAATGTTCCTGTCAGTGATGGTTTCTATCATCTGTCTAGAGGAGAGATACAAAACAACAGACAGGTCTCTTTGTTGTTTCATCCGGTTTTTAAAAACACAAGATTGTGTTCCATGTAATTTAATTTAAAAAGCAAAAACAAAAACTGTGCTACAATGAAAACAGATCCATCGACTCACAGTGTGGCAACAGAATTGTAGCTAAATGGTGAGGCCACTTCCTCAGGTTTTCCTCCCATCTCTTTCAAGCAGAAGTCAGGTATGAGCCCCTTTAAGATCAAAGGCTGTTCTCACTCATTATTTATTTTCCACAAAACCTGCAAGAAGGGAAGCTACATGCAGCAAACCGCTAACGCTGACAGAAAGTACCACGTGGCAGGGAATAAGGGGGATCTGCAGTATAACACATCAAATTAGTTCTTATCTTACATATCACACGGATGCTGTGTGGTTCAAGTGTACGGAGAACTAAAGTGGTGTTTTTACAATGTGTGTGTGTGTGTGTGCATGCAGGGGAGAGAAGTGTCCAGTCCCAGGCAGCCCCACAGCTGTTCCCTAATGGTAAATATGTGTTCCTCCGACTCCTCTCTCTGGGGGTCTGTGGGTGTGTGTGGGAGGGGGAATAGAGGAAGAGCTAACCTAGCAGACACTGATCAGGCCTTTCCCCTCCCAACAGGGGCATCATCCCTTTGACCCTTGACCTCTGACTCCCCCACCACCTTCCTCTTCCTTCTTGCGAATGCCCTCTCAATAACAACCACTGGCTGTGTCAAACCACACCTTTTCAAAACACAGCTGCAAACAGGGAGCTTCTGACCAGCAGTGCGAGCATTATATAAAGAGACGGAGATCTACTGTATCAAATATTGTTAAAAAAAAAAAAAGGGAGTTTTCGCTTTGCAGAGTCAAGTTTCTACTTCAATGTTATCTTGACATTTGTGCAAGTAAGCACAGTACTTGCGTATTTCTATTTGATGCTACTTTATACTTCTATTTCACGGCAATTAAATGCATGTATTGTAGTTTTTACCCCACTACATTTATCTGTCAGCTTTTCCAAGTCATAGAAACATCAGATGTTGGAAGTAGTTACAATGTACAGACATTTCCCCTTTACATTTCTCAGATGGCTTTCTTCAGATAAATGTTCAAGACCCGAGGGGGTTAAATTGCCGAATTTAAAACATTTCTTCTTTTTTTTTTTAAACTAGCTTCACTGACCAGTTAAATGCTGCTTATGAATTTATGTAGCAGTATTAACTGTCAAATAATATCTAATAATAAATCTGTCATTTTACTTTTGATAACTTACATTTGATCATTAATACCTCTTCTACTTTTACTTCAATAGGATTTTGAAAGCAGGGCTTTTACTTTTTTTTATTTTTAACTTGATTGTACCAGAAATTTAATTTAGGTAAATAATATTATAAAGAGTATTTTTTTTTTTTTTTTCGTACACCGCTGCAGTTTGATTGATCTACTGAAATACGCATATATTAGCACAAGTGCAAGTAGGCTTTGTAAAAAGTCCAAAACATCATCAGTTTGACTTTTATTGGCTTTTATGAAACAGACCAAAGACTGTGGCTTTATTTGTGTTTTGATATGACTGAACGAAGCAAAATTAAGCTTGCTCTGTCTCAAACACTTGGCTGTGGAGTTCCTAAACTCCATCATCACGGCCTATTAGCTTTGGCGAGGGAGACAATGATGTGTTCATGATTCAGCACAACTTCATACAAAAGATTAAACACAGAATTGCTGTTTCATACGCATGTAAAAATGCTGAAAATATGCAGAAAATAATCAATTGGAGAGTTTCGTCTTCTATTTCGTGGCCACAAGTAATTTGTTTCACTACATTTGCAGTGGCGGAAAAAGAGAGAGAAGAAGAATTGAAACTTGATAACATCACAAATGCATTTCGGCCCAATTTTCAGAATGAGATGTGTTTTTATAGAAATGGCGAAGATGCCTAGAAAAATAAACTCATAAATCTGTGAAGATGTATCAAACCTTGATACATCAAAGAGATTTACGATTTAATTATACCATGTAAGAAACTGAGGGAGGAGGCTTGTTCTCAGAGGAACAGCCCGTTCAAGGTAGGAAGCGAAACAGTGGTGCTTTAAGTTACTAGTTGTTGCTTTGCTGTATGTACATGAACACACAGTCCCCCACATGCTACATGCTACATTATAACAGTCTGACCTATTTCAACATTTTGTGTCCCACTTTTTTCCCCTCAGAAATAGAAACGTAAAGAGCAAGAGACATATTTTGCATGCTGCTTTAAGAGGATTGTCTCCAGTTTTACGGTTGCACCTTTAGAGAGCATTTGCAGCCTGTTCTCTGTGGGTTTTGTTTTATTAATGTCTGGTTTAAAGCCATCTATTTCCAGTGATCGACTCTCAGGGAGACTCTGCCTTGTGCCTTTTTGTGAATTCTGTCCATTCACCCTTTTGCTCTATTTTGTTTGCAGTCGTCCTAAATGGCTGATGACAAGCTGCTTGTCCACAGTTCTGATCTAAATCAAGAAGTGCTGCCTCTGAAAATCATGTGGCTTTTCCTATAATGTACACTGTCTGAACCTTTCTGTATGAAGCTTATACTGTAGAGACTCGGCATTAGACCGAACACCCTGCACATATTAAGAAAAATCATCCTGCTGTTACCGTAATTGCGTGTCCCAACCCAGCGCACGGTAGATGTGGCTGGTGTGCATCCAAAACACACAAACCGACACACATACCAGAGCGTGTGTCTCTCTCCTGTCTTCACAAAACCATAATGTCAAAAATATTTCTTTGCTCTCTTAACACATGATCATTACAGTTTGGTGAGATGGCTGTCTGACTAAGCGTTTTGGAGGCATGTCCCGACACTGTCTTATCGTCTCGTCTGCCAACTGTCTCTGCTCACACTTTGCAATTATGTGAACCCACAGCGCTACGCTCTCAAGTCTGGGTTAGGACCGGGCTATCATACTCCATCATGAACTATCACTCTCCTGCAAAGGTTCCGAGGCAGAATCACGGTGCTCTGACGACTACAGGGAGCAAACGAAATAATGCAAACCCTTCACAAAAAAAGGATTTCAGCTCTAAAGTATGTCAAAGAGTGTAACTTTTGCTACGGTGCCACATTAGACACAAGGGACGGCAAACAATTCTGTGAATGTGAATAAATGGAAAATGTTTTCTTTTTGGTCCGAGATGCGCCTTCTGGTGCTACTCGTACATATCATCAGTGATGAACCTACAATATAAAAACACATAGTCCAGCAGAAGTCAGCAAACTGTCACAGTAATGTCAGTGACAGCAAAATCTATATACGGTTTGCTGTTATTGGGATACATTATCTACCAGACCTTGAATTGAAGTATTGAATGTTGAATTGAGCACTGGTGTGTTTTATTTATTATAAATTCATCTTTTAATTTGTAAGAGAAAGATTTCTTCATCCTAAAGTTAAATAGTCGCACTTTAACCTTAAACACTCATGTAGGGTGGGTCATATTCATAGTGTATATAAAAGTGGTCGTAGCTTCGGTGTCTGGAATAATAAGGAAGCGCCTTAAACTGCAATACCACCGAGGGCCACAAGTGGTTGGCTCCAAAAAGCCTCCGGCTGCATAGACTCCCATTAAACTTCTTTCATGAAATACAAATTTCAGTTATTTTGGTGTCATTTATTAAAGTCACCCCTTCTTTTTACTTTTCTGGCGGTTCCATCTGAAAATAATCCCGTCATTACTTAGATATTAGGCCTCAAAAAGCAGTATGTTTGGGGTGGGGGCGTGTCTGTTTGACAGGCCTGTGGTGCAGTTAGGTTTCTGTTAGGTGTGCGGGGCCTAGTGTCCTCAGTTTTCCAATCGGAATGAGTCAGATCCACTGCTCGCTCCTCCCCAAATCATCCAAATATGGTCACTTCTGGCTAAAAAAAATAGCAAGATGGCGATGGCCAAAATCTGAACTCGAGGCTTCATAATGGCACTTCATAAACCAATGGGTTGCATCCACTTGGTTTCCACTTGGTCAAATTAGGTGGAAGATAACTTTTAAAGTTAAGATAATATTTTATTAAATCCAAGGCAGGAAAATTTGTGGAAGTAGATATTTAATTTAATCCTCATTAACTGGGCAAAGAATATAAAATGATTTAACTTGGTCAGGGAAAAGGTCTCATGACAGGCAGATGTTGCAACAAACCAACAGGGATATGACTGTATGTACAAATGAAGCTAAATCCTTTATAGCTGGTGTTTTACATTTTGCCCTTTTCATTTAGTGTTAACCCTTTTTTTTAAACTCAATCTGCTCATTTACTGAATATTTTTTCTGTTGTATTAGCATGCTAATGTGCACCATGTTTGTTCTTGATCAACAGCATCCACTGTACTGTTTTGAGCTGTTGTCTATGAAACGGCTATAAAACATAAAATTACATCACTGTAAGCACCTGTTTTGCTTTTATACATAATTCTAGTCTACAGTCGAGATTTTTATTTGCGAGAAAGAGCTTTAAAAAGTTTCATTAGGGCCGCTGCCGCCAGTGCAGATTTAGATTTAAGTGAAGAGGATTAGGTGTTTCCCCAAAGGGTTCCTCGTTCTCTGAAGAAAAAAAAAACTGTGCAGCTGCATTCCCTCTTTAATGCCACGTGTGAGCTGCCATCTCCCTGCCAGTGTGAATTCGTAGACCAGCCCAGCTGTGCCAGGTCTTTTTTAGAGGGGCTGCCAGCCAACATCATTAGAGAGAAGTGATGAGCTGGGTAGATGACTGGCTCCCTTACAGCAAGTTAAAGTGCTTGTTCCAGGTCACAACAGAGGGGTCTTGTTTGATTTTTGTTCTGAAGTGTGTGAGGCTTTCTATAAAGCTGCCCAAAACTCTTGGGCACACAGTGGTCTCTGATGTGAGAGCAAATTTCTCCTGTACTGTTGCTTAAAATGAAAGTCTCAAAATGAAATGAAATTTGTCACTGTCTGGAGAAGAGACCTCGGCCATCCTGTCTTGACCAACTACCTGCCTTTTTCAAATCAGTCGAGGTAACACAGGGGCCAGGTAGCTGAAATTGCTTTTTTATCCCTAAAATGCCTGGAAGGTTTTGTCAAAACCAGAAAAAAGTGGCAGTTTGTCTGCATGTGTCTGGAAGTGGAAACTCTACCTTCGTAATGGAGGAGAGATGGATGCCCGACAGTACAAAGGACGTTTGGAGGTCGTAATTCACCTTGACCAAAGACAAGCAAACATGCACATGCTCGCGTTCTTTTTATACACTAATGCACACATAAATCGAACGCGTGAAGTTCTATGTTTGGCTGTGTTACTGATAATATTTCTTTCTTTCATTATTCACAAATTCCATCTTCAGTTCAGTTCCCCCTCCATTTAATCTCATTCAGCTTCTTCTTTATTCTTATTTCCTCATTAATTCCTTTCTACCACTGAACACCTGATCATCTGGCTGTTCTTTTCATCTCCTCCTGTTTGATAGACTGTGTTTATACAGTCTTAGTACGCCCTCTCATTTTTGCAGTGATACAAGTATGCATGTTTGCTGTTTCACTGGGGTGAAATAAGTAGGTCATGACAGCATCTCTTTTGTATTTTTCTATGGAGTTTGTCTGACTGAGTGCTTGTTTCCCTGCAGAGACCTGTGCAGTCAACAATGGCGGCTGCGATAGCACGTGTCACGATTCAGTGACGGGAGTCCGTTGCAGCTGTCCTGTTGGCTTCACACTGCAGCCGGACCGCAAGACCTGCAAAGGTAACCCACCCATCACCCACAGTTCCATGCAGCATTCAAGCTGCACCTGTTAAGCTGCCACCAAATTAAGCTCCTGCTCGTCATGTTGTCAGAAACACTGGAGCTTTTTTTTTTTTATTTCTACACCTGTAACTCACAGGAATGACAAATAATTAGATACACCGTTGCCACCCCCAGATGTGAACCTTTTTCAGCCTGCTAGTGAGATTCCCTCTCTGTAAACTACACTATTATTGGTTTGCAACCACAACTGCTCTAAGTATATCTGTTCTGTATCTGTTCTGGTGACACCAATCTCACACTACTTTCTGTTTTTCAGCAGCATATTTTGAGCAATATTTTGTCATGCCACCATTTTTCCTGACAGTTTATCCACTGCATTACCATCATTCTCCTTTCTGTGTGTGAGCAGAGCATCCTCAACTGTAGCAAGTTATGCTTTGTCAAATAAATCATTTCCAAACCGTACGTGCAATTATATTTGGAGACTTGGGGAAACAAAGACACTACTGACAGAGAGTTGACGAATTTGGAGAGAACGAGGCCAATCTATGTTTCCAGAACAGCAGGGATAGAAACCTGTCTACTTTTTATGGCCATAATGTTGTAGTAACAACTCTGATAAAACTACATTGGCTTATACGAGATTGGTTTGAGAGGAAACGAGAGGAAAACAAATCCAGGCAGCACTGGCACAAGAAGACAGGAGCTTGCTTCAGGCCAGGCACTTCTGAGGAGTGGAGACAAAGATGGAGCAAGGAAGGGATTATTTAATTCCATTTCTCATGCATTTATTTTAACCAGATGATGAAGACTCCCCTCCAGAGACAGACGCCTCATTTGTGCTGATGATTCAGAATTAATCAGAGCTGCTGCCAAACTCGCCAAGGCAGAGCACCATCAAAAGCGGGGATGAACACATGACATATCGATTGAGCATTGGCTGCAGAAATAAAGAGCCGAGTAATCGGAAGGAGATGGACAACGATGATTTAGAGGCTTTAATGCTGCAAGGCTGCATCCCATTAAAGCCACACACAAAAAGATTTGAGTCCGTCTGAGGGCCAGTTAGGAAATCCCCGAAGCTTATTTCTAGTTTTTGCCAGAGTATCATGCTTGTAAAGCCAAACACATCATCATCCTGTTTTGCACTTTTGTTGATTTATGTACATCCACATCCCTGTTCACATCTAGCATCTTTTTATAGACTTATGTTAAACCTGCTGTTATCAATGCTTTTATATTCGCCATGGATTCAATTGAAAGCTAGTGATGAACCCTCGCAGAATGATCTGACACTGCAACTCTGCTTAGCAGCATGTTTTTAACATCTTTCAAGAAGAAAACACAACTCCAACTGAATGCTAATGTTGCTCCGTGTCTACTGGATGTGTAAATAGGCCACTGTGTGCTAAGAAGGCATTTTCTTTTTTGTGATTTGATGAATGCACTCCTAATTCAAATTTTCTGTTCGCAGACATTGATGAGTGCCGTCTGAACAATGGGGGGTGTGATCATGTGTGTCGAAACACAGTGGGAAGCTTCGAGTGCAGCTGCAAGAAAGGCTACAAGCTGCTAACCAATGAGAGAACATGTCAAGGTAGGTTGTCCTTTTCGTTACCTTTTTCCGGTTAAATAAAACAAATGCTCATGTGTGCTCTAACCACAAAATGTGTCCTGAACATTTTTTGTTATATATATATAGTGAGAATAGTAAGAGGCCAAACCAGGCCTCTCAGCCTTGTTTGTCCGGTACATTTGGTGGTAGCCATCGCTCAGCAGGAGGTGGGAGGGCTAGCTGCAAAACAAATAAGAGTTTACCATGGCTGAACACAGGTGTGGGAAATTAGAGCTCCAACTCTAAAACCTCTGCCTCTTGGACGAATCAAGCCACCACAGAAACATGTGCTGAAAGAAGACAGGCAGGCTGGAAACTGCGGAGCTGAGCTCAGCCTGTCTCCAAGCGGAGAACCAGATGACAGCCTATTTCTTTATTCTCTTTTTATTTTATTGATGTGGTCAATCAATATCCAGCCTGGTACACATCAATGTCTTGCAATGGGTTTTGAATTGCTACACTGAATCCCACCACTCTCCACACAGTACGTAAACATCATATGTGGTCAATGAAAACATACGCTGTGTCACCGTGCTTTTTCAGCCACTTTCTTTCCTCCTCAGATCTATTTTTGGTCGGATGCCTTTCTTTCATTATTTGGAGCCCAACAATGCAAAGTTTATTTTGCAAAAATAACACAGATAACTGAGAAAATGCGGTCTGTGCATGTAGGAATGTAAATCACAGCTTGTTTTCTGTGGCACCATGCCTTAACCAACTCAGCCATGTGCTGTTTGGGTGCACAGAGTCAACTTCGGTACAATGTTGTCCTTGTTTGGCGATGTGTTTTGTCTGGAGGAGAAGGGTTGTGATAAAGCTCACCTCCTGTTGAGTGAGGTGTTGCCAAGCTAACACACACTCCTCGTGCTTGAGTCACCTGTCTGCCTCTTATCCTCTCATTCCTGTCATTTTTTCCTTACCCTTGGAATGAAAGCAGGGCAAAATAAAAGCACAGTGACTTGTGGGAACACTTTACTTTGACTCAGGTTAACCTTTATCCTAACTGTTTCTCTTTTGATAAGTGTAGCTGCAAATGTGTATTTTGTGTTTTATTCTTGGTGTTGAAACGCAAATCTGCGATTAAAAAAAGTGTATAGCAAATTTAGTACTCATAAAGTTTGAGGACTCACAAGAGGCATACTGAAAAAAGACTGATTAGAATTAAAACAGCAGGGGCCTATATGTATACTTACTTTTAGTACTTAATGAGGCGCAAGCTCCAAAAGCACTGGTTCCTACATTTTCCATAATGCAATGATGAATTTGCACACAACAATGCAGGATATTACAGGTATTAAAGGGCATTGGCAAGTGTCCAAGTTGAAAAAAAACCTCACTAAATATTGTTAATTAAGGATATTTAAAAGCTAATATCATGAAAAAAATCATCCACTTTTAATGAAAAACTGCTGCTAAAATGCTAAATAACTGCTAAAACTGTACATATTAATAGAGACGTGCTTTTAATTTAATATTTTATGGTTTATTGTTTATAATTTATTTGACTAAATTAAATTTTCTATTATGTCTTGTGTGATCAAGGATCAGTCAAGAATTTTTATGTAAAAAACCTGTAGTCTCCAGGCCCATTTTGAGATAACCCTGTCGACATCACTATGACATCATCAGAGAAGTTTTCAAAGCTCTTCCAGAGATGCAGAACACGGTGTACTATTTTCACACAGTGTCCCTTTAAATTTCCTCGACATTTCTATGACATATTATTTTCATTAAAATGCAATAGCCTTAAATAATCCTATCACTTGTGAGTATAAATCCATAAGTGAAAGATTAAGTAGATTAGGTGCACCTGCAGCCATGGTACTCATGGTTGTGTAAGTAGTTGCTGGTTCCTGGTTGTGCGTCGAGATGCTCTGTGGTATCAGTTACACTTATATAGTCGTTTGCTGTCTCCTCGAGGTGTTGAGATGTGTACACTGAACTCTGGGTTTATCTTGGTTTAAACAGTCATGGTGTTTCCCTACTGCCAGCGGACCATGGCCCATAAATCAGGACGGGGCATGTCTGCTGAGCCCCTGTCAGCATTCCTCCACCCACAACACCCTCCACAGTCTCCTGCTCATCTTCTTCTCACTCTTAATCAACATGAGGGCACTCAGGGAGATCCTGATCAGATCTGATGTTTTCTCCAAAGGGGACATCTGTGATAGAGGCCCTATCTGGTCTGAATGAATAATACTGACCTTTTCTTCATTTCAGTCAATTCCTTTTGCCATTTTATTTGAATCGAGGTTGAAGGTTGTATTGTTCAGAGACAGCAAAGAAAAGTAACCAATGATAACTTTGATTTGTGATTTTCATCTCACTTGTCGACCTTCAGATAGTACAAGACAGGGATGGGAGTGTTCCCTCCCTGTACGTACTGTACATCACCTCATGATGTGCTCTTTCCCACCCACTGCATACTTCACCTTAGCTGCCTTGTAAATAAGGGTTGCAGGAGTCCAGATGTCTTCACACATCACCTCTGTAGCGTGGCACACAAAACAATATAATGATAAGTTGCAGATTGACTACTGGCGTCACTTATTGCAACATTTTTGAAGGATAAACTCACCAAGTCACCACGCCTAATTCCCACAGGGTTTCAGACTTTCGGATTAAAAGTCTGCTCGAGTAACGTTTATCTTTAATACGCCAAAAACGATCACTTTTTTTATGCTTCAGACAGCATGTGCCAACCCATGTCGCTCTCCTCTGCCACTGCTATGAATCTCCAGACGCCTCCATACGGGACAAACACAAAGGACTGTAGGAGTTTGTTCTGGTAAAAAATGTTTTTACTTTGTGGTAATTTTTTAACTTTGTTTTTAGCCGTTGAAAAAGTTGATCCATTTATCAAGATAAGGGGAGTTGATGTCACTTGTAATCAGACATTTTGGTGTTTTTCCAACTTTTGAACATCAACGGAAAGATCTCTTTCAAAGCTTGCGTACAGCTTTGTTAATCATTTAATAAATTCTACTCTCTACACATTTTCAACTTTTTAATAGTACTTGCCTCTAACTGACTTCAGCTGTGTGGTCTATGAAAGATTATGCCCAGTGTGAAAATGTATTTCTTTTGTGAAATGCTACGTAGCCACGCAAGATTTCTTCAGACATTTATCAGTCTGTCTTCCTGGTTTCTTCAAGACAGCCCATTATTTTACTGAGCTTCTGTAATTACTGTGAAATACCTGCGTCATCTGTTTGATGGCAGCTGGCGCTAACTCATAACCCAGAGGAGGTTCAGATGTAGTGGATGAAAGCACGATATTCCTGGGAAAATCCTTGGAACCTTTTTTTTAAATTATCCAGTTAGACATCCAGCAAAGTTGTGGCACATCCCAGTTTTCTCCCAGCATGTTCTGCCTGGGCTTGACACAGATTATCACTAACATTAAAGGAAACCTTGATCATAGGAAAACCAAATGTCATCAATCTCTTGTGGCTTCATGTATCAGCCCTTATGGTCTTAGAGCTCATGAAATTTAGGCAACTTATCAGGATGCATGTATGAGAGAGAAGAAAAGCACGAAGAGATAAGACACAGCTGCAGAGATACAGGAAGGAGCTGCTGCATTGTAGATTTTCAGGTGTGATGAGGCTCACGGGGTCAGAAAGAACAGAGACTCTGAAAATTGACCCCTCATGTGCATTCATACTTTTTGTGACATATTTATCTAACTATCTATATAACGCAACTCATTTGTTGTTACTGTTATTCGATAAGGTTAAGAACGTCGTGAGACCTCAGAACAGATGAGTGAGATGTCTGATTATTGGGTCCCTAACAATCCTGGATCTTTTATGGTATTCTTAACATGAGAAACAGGAAAGTGATTGGCAGGTTCTTTGTGTGTGTGTGTGTGTGTGTGTGTGTGTGTGTGTGTGTGTGTGTGTGTGTGTGTGTGTGTGTGTGTGTGGGAGTGGGGGGCAAAAAAAGCAGCCCCTCAGCTCCTATTATCAGGTGAAAAGCAGACTTTCTTTTGACTCCTGCTGTGGCCGCTTGTTATTTCAAAAATACCTGGAAAAATTCCATTTCAGTGCATTGAAATGGAAAACGGGATGACTGCAGGAGGTCAACCACTATACCAAGCCCCAAACAGAAGAAGTCTTCCTTTGAAAAGAACCTTTTATTTATTTTCTTTTTTTGTGTAACGTGACTTGATCCATCGCAATTCATGACAAATAATGAATAAAATACAGAAGATGAAAACAGGAATGCAGGGGATTGAAGATGTGAAGATCTTCTTTGTCATTTTCTAACAGCATGTCTTTTTTGTCTCTGCAGATATTGACGAATGCTCTTTCGACCGTGCTTGCGACCACTTTTGTGTGAACTCCGCTGGCAGTTTTCAGTGCCTTTGTCACAAAGGCTACGTCCTGTACGGCCTGGCGCACTGTGGAGGTGAGCCAGCACGTCTGTTCCTCCCGCACCTGGTTTCAAGGTGTGCTGTAAATCTCCTGTCCGTCATTCTTTCCCCGTATCCCACACCTCTGTCCCAACCCGCCATTAGTTGCACTTTACAAGTTTAGCAGAAAGGAAAAAAAAAAAAAAAAAGCACTACAAGGTACAGATTTCTAATGTTTACTTAAATTTCTACTAACCGCTTGGATAAAACATTGCTGATGGATTAAATGGATGCATATACAGTAAATGTGCCTTTTAGTTTGGTTTCCTACTTTTCAGGTATTGATTGTTTTTAGCCACGCTCGCAGCTAGCTCTAGGCATGCCAATGTCAGTCATGTCAATCTACCACTTTAGTCAAAACTAAAATATCTCCACAACTTTTGGAGGAGCATTCGTGGTCTCCTGAGGGTTCATCCCAGTGATTTCAGTGGTTTCCCGACTTTATTGAGCACCACATCGAAGTGAAACAACTGTAGCTTTCCATTTACTTTTCATCTACCTCTCCCATCACATAAATATGTTCAGTAATTTGGTTTATGACCAAATAGTTTCAAAACGTATCATTTCTCATCACCTTCATCTCTTTGTTTTTGGGGCTGATTAGAAAGTGTTAGCATGCTAAGGTGGCGGAGATGGAAAGCTTTGTGTGTTACTCATCATTGTGAGCATTTTAGGAAACCGACAATGAGCATGCAGCTCAAAGTACAGCCTTACAGAGCTGTAAGCATGTGTCGTTCCATAATGTGTGAAAATGTCAAAACCTAATCAGTCAACATGAAACATCTTTACAGGTTGTCCAGGGGCCTCTGGGACAAAAAAAAAAAAAAAAAAAAAAAAGAAGGAAGATTGACATCCAAGACTTGGGAGTTGTGTGTATAAGACACTAACAAATCGAGATTACTTTATTCACAGGGTCAGTGTATAGGTATTTTTTGTTTTCACCAGCTGACTCAAAAAAAAAAAAACCAGAAAAGTCCCTGCATGCAGCTGCATTCTTGGACAAAAACGAAAGGTATCTACTGTAAATGCTCTCTCTGATGGATTACCTATCACAAGGCAGTTTTACGTCTCTGCAAGTTGATTTTCAAATGGACTGAAATGAGCTGAAACAGGTGGCTGCCTGGGAGGCAGGGAATCAATTTAAGAACTTGCGCTACACTTGGCAGTAATGTAAAGTGTAGACAATTTGTGCCGTACTTAATGGACTAAAACATGAAATAATATCATGAAAATGATGGTACTTCAAGGGGCAGTGTGACCACGTCCATCAAAATTTAGCGGGTAGCTGCCATAGTCTGGTGCAGAACAGATAGCAGAAACAGCCTTTGGTGTCAGGAGGAGGTGTGTGGGGGCGCGTCAGATCTGCCAAGAGGCCCGCCAGAGCACATCAGGGTGTTGCAGCGGCCCTTTGATGGAGTGTGTATCACCAGTTAGAATCTGCTGCTGTCTCCAGCGCCTCAGGGCCTCACAGTAGTTGTGGGAGAGACACAGAGAGACGGCATATGCACTCAATATACATAGCTTTGCGGTGATTTGCTGTTTTTTTTTTTGTTTTTTTTGTCTGTAGTTTGACAGGTCTACTAATCAGGAATGTTGCAACAGAACCTGGTGAGACTAGAGAGCAGTAAAGTGTAGATGTATGGGATCAGGAGGTCTGTACAAACTCAACAGTGCAGTCAGTTAAACCTTCACTGACTAAAAAACAAAAATTGATGTATTTTTAATGACTTTTGAATTGCTTTAACAGGACCTCTGTTGTACGTTAAACTCCCTTTTCATGTCTGTATCTCTACTAAACTATTAAAGGCAAATATGCTTAAAATATTTTAAATCAGCAGGAACATTTAAATTTATTGCGCAATCCTACTGAATCACAAATAAATACCACCTTTTTGAATGTTTAGTTGAGACTGAGTCTGAGAGTAAGTGGCTGCAGTGCTGCTGGATTTCAAAATATTTTATGGGTGTACTTTTATTTCTTTCACCCACTGTGTGTGTTTTTGGAGTTACATTGTGACGGAGCGGCCCGGTCACTGACCGCGTGGGGAACATTCAGACACATCCGCGGTCCATACAGATTACTGCGTCGGGACCTGGGAAACTTCAGTTATTTGGCCTGCCAGTAAATTATCAAGTGTGCACACTTGGTAGTTCTTGCATAACTTTACACCGCTGGTCACTCATTGTAGGTCGGCTCTCCTCTCAGCCTGTTCCCGGGGCTTCCCGTTCAAACTGAGGCAGAGGCGAATCAGCTGTTTAATACGCCTTGAAGCGGTGTGGCGTCATCAGCGTGTGACGATTCCCCGTTATTAAAAATACAATTGTTAATCATAAAAGACAGGTTTATGTGAGAGCTATTTGTTGGGCTCAGTGAAGGAAACATTTATTTGCTTTGTTGTTTTGTTATCTGCAGTGGGGTTAAGATATTTTCTTTATTGTATGTATTATTATAATCAATTAGCCCGATGGGAGGGGCTTACGACATTCAGGATGGAGGGGCAGTGTGGGCCAAGTTTAAGAGAAGGAAACAGCTACTTTGTTGAGACACTGGTGACGTTTGTAACTTTTCATTTTAGAATTTTTGTTTTTTGTTTTTTGCAAACATTTTTGTTTGTTGGTACCTTTTTCTACTTGTAAATCTATTTTTGCCACCAATCTGCACTTCTGGGAGACGAGCACAATAAATTTCACCATCACTCTACCTACGACTACGCCATGTTTTGTGTAATCTGAGGGCTGAGGTTGAACCCCGGCACATACATATTGTACTATATTTCAAGCAGGTTTAATAGGTTGATGGGATCCTTTCCACACTCCACACACGGGCAGCGGTATGAGCTGTCAGCTCGGGGAATGAATGCACCAGAATTGGATTTGTAAGGCTTTTACTCACATGATGGACTGTGATTGGGCCACACGGAGCTGCTGAGAGGAGAGAAGATGGTCAGGCGTAAATACCTCTCTATACCATTGTTGAGAGAGCCGGTGATGAATGATTTCCCCTCGCTTTTCATCGCTGCTGTCGGAACTGTTAGATAACCCCAGAGATTTATGGTGCTCTCCGTTCTACTTTCTTCCTACCCCGGCCACGACCAAGGTTATGCTATCCCGTGTGGTTTATCAACTGAAATATAGCTGCCAAACAATCCAGAAAAGCTGTGTTCAGTGTTTAACAATAGACTCACCCTAAACAAACCCAATTAGGTCAGTGACCTGCTGTCAAGCATTGTGCCGAGGCCTGTCAACATTCCTCCCAAGTGAGAGTATATCCAGCCATTCTGCCTCTCAGCTAGCAAAACAATCTGCTCATTTGTGCTTATCTGGTGAGAAAATAGACTGCGAGCTGTTGTTACTAAACACTTTGTAAGGAATTTTGAATTTACCTCATTTGATCCAGCCAGCACAGAAAAGCTTTCTTATTGTACTGAAACATGTGTGTACATAGATCTAAGGAAAAGACGCTCTAATCTCCCAAAACACACACTGGATTCAAGTTGATATCTTAACAGTTAAAAGTTAATTGGAATAATAAAACACAGAAAAAGCTGGCCAGTTTGTGCCAGGGGGAAATTCCTCTTGAAAACTTAAATTATGACGTTGTTTGGACGGGGTGCTGTTGATGAATAATCACACAAAACTGATTCAAATGTACAGATGATGACACTTGCACACACTCGGCAACTCATCCTGAAATTCCTCAACATGACACGAAGCAGTTGTTCAGTCTGAACGGCAGTTTGTCTTGTGCGTTCAGCCCTTTTCTCTTTTGGCTTGTTTCTACATTTTGCTCTGTAGGAACACGCAAAGAGATCTGGAGAAATGTTCACATACATCCCTTTGGTTGCTTTTCAAGGAAGGGAGGAACAAAGTAATCAAAACAACGGTTGCTGGCAGATGAGCTCAGCTTCCATCAGATATTCATTAGAGCTCTTTGTCCTTTAAATCAAGTGCCTTGATGCGGAGGATAAGCAGCACATCCCTCAGAACAAGCAGCTCTGGCTGCACGTCGTCGGAACGCTGTTGATGAAGTCATCATCTTCTTCAGGGAGTGCGGCGGCAAGCAGACTGTTTTTATTCAGGGTGAATAATTGAATGAGACAAGGAAAAGCATTTCATATCAGCGAGCCAGATCGCCAATCACCGCCAATCACCGCCATTATCTGCGTTTCTTTCCCGGTGCTTCTGCCTGCCACTTGTCCACAGCCGGCCCAATCCTCAGCTCTCCTTGCTAAACCAATTTTCTGTTTGGCATCGATGGCAGCCAGACTGCGTTTGGATCCCGGATGCTTTTAGTGGGTTTTTTGCTCAGCATGTGTTTGAAAGGACGATTATAATTTACTGCTCACCACAAGTCTTCTTCCCTGCAGAGCAGAGAAGTTTTGACCATGAAATTGAATGCGGGTGACATCAAAACAAGAAGTCACTTCTGTTTACACGCAAACACATTCATCTTCCAAGAAAGTGACTCTGATGGGATGAATTGAAGTAACTTGCAGGAACTCCACACTCACAGCTGCTGTGTTTCATCATAGGCCATTTTGTCTTTCATTTAATTCAACAGATTGTTTTGGACTGATTATGTTGTGTCTTGATTTTTCTTTGTCAATATAAATCCTTTTTCTCATGTTCTTTGATCTTTTCGAACCCGGCAGCCATGTACAATTACTTCCTTCCTGTATGTCCACACAGCATTTATATGTCAACACGTCTATTCACAGATATTGATGAATGCAGTATAAACCGTGGAAGCTGTAAATATGGCTGCATCAACACTCTGGGGAGCTTCGAGTGTACCTGCCCGCAGGGGTACAAGCTGCACTGGAACAGGAAAGACTGTATTGGTATGTGACAGCACTGCCCCCATGTGGTTGATTCACTGACACACATATCATGTTTGTTTTTTTAAGATACCAGTGCCTGCACAGTTTTTCCCCGTCTCAGCTTTCTTTGTCAGCAGTGTGTGATTCAGTGTTGGTTTTATTTTCTCCTCAGAGCTGGTGAAATGTCCTCCTGGACTAGTAGCACCAAAGGCCACCCTGACCTGTAGCAAGACGGGCAAGAAGGAGAGCTGCTCTCTTACCTGTGCTTCAAAGGCTCACTATCTGGCAGGTATGTTACTTTGTCAGAATGAAATCACAAAAAGAACAAAACAGGAAGTCTCTGAGATTAGAAATTAAAAACATTTTCTGAGCGCATTTTGTTTGTTTGTGTGACTTCTTTCAGAGTCTGATAACAGCTACTCAGTCAGTTGTGGTATCCCCATTCTCAGAGGGAAGTCCACCGCCAGGCTCAACACCAGCAGCAGTCAGAGCTGCATAGGTTCGTTACCCGTCAGATTATTAAAGTCAAAGTCTTTTCAAGGATCCAATCCCCCCGACAGCAGACAGATAGCAGTGTGATGTGTCAGAGTCCTCCTACCCACTGGGCTGTGTTTGTCTGTAGAGACTTTGGCGCCTCCAGTGAAGCAGACGGCGTCTTTCAAGATTAAAAACGCCAAATGTCACCTGCACCCAAAGCTGACCGGCAGGACGGAGGACAGGGGACGGACACTGGGACCAGGTCGGTCTTCATCTCTGTGTGTAGCTGAATGTATACAGTATGTTGTGTCTAAAAATGAAAGGAAAATATATGGTTTTGATGTTGTTCTGTTATCATAAATGATGGTTGACTAAAAATATTGAGGTTTTAAAGGGCAACTTTTTTTTTTTTTTTTTAGCTTTTTTCTGATATTTCAAATCGATACTTGATAATGTATAGATGATTCCATAATTTACACAAAAAAAACCTCACTTGTTGCAGCTGTAATATAACTACAAAATACTTGTCTGCTACATTTGAGCCTCAAAATAATAAATCATGAATCAGCTTTATTTCTTATGAACCTATGAATGGGGTATGCAGGTGTATTTTACATAACACTGCCTCACAGATTATGTGATATCATGTGTCTGCAGGAGGAGGGCAGCCTTGCAGCAACTGCCTGGTAACATTTGTTAACCTCAAATGTGACTCCTCCAAGAAAGCAAAAGGGCGACGTGCTCGCAACCCCTCTAACAAAGAGGTGACGCGTATTACTCTGGAGCTGGAAGCTGAGGTCAAACCTGGAGACACTACTGGTCAGCCGTCACATTTCATACAAAAACTTGGCAGTAATTACGGCCTGTGATGAGCTTGTTGTGATTTTTATTGTACAGCCTGAAGATTCAATCAATTTCCAAATATTTATTGATTCATAACCAGGGAGCTGCAATCTGAGCTGCCTTCGACAGCGAATGGAGAAGCAGGTCAAGACTTACATTAAGGCTCTGAAGAAGTCCATCAACCAGGAGCGCTTCCTGATCCGAGTCGCTGGTTTGGAATATGAGGTGGCCCAAAAACTCCCTCAAGTTGGTCCGGTTCCGGAGAACTGTGGGCCGGGCTGGGAGAGGGACAGCGGCCGATGTGGTAAGAGCAGAGAGCTGGAGCGGCCGTGTCGCATGGGCGGTTTACTATGATGGTTAAATGCACTCTGGATAACAACTAACAGTCAGCGTGTAACCTTACTGCACCCAGCAGTTTGCATCATTGTTCAGTACGGGGTGGTGTGAGCAGCTGAAGTCTTTAAGTTTCACTTCAAGGCCCACATTTTTCTGCAGGTTTCATTCATACTGATTTAACAATTGATAATTAACGATGATTAAAGTGAAGTGTTTGCTAATTTCTGACCGGAGCCGTTGTGAATATTCTCTCAGTCAGATGTTTGCCCGGGTCTTACTACCACGGAGAGCAGGAGCGCTGCGTCCAGTGTCCACCCGGCACTTTCCAGGAGAAGGAGGGGCAGCTGGCCTGTGACCTCTGTCCTGGCACTGATGGCCACGGGCCTGTCGGGGCACGAAACATCTCCTCCTGTGCAGGTAGCCTCGTTTAAAGTCCAGGTGACATATTAAACGCATACCTCTGGTTGAGTGAAGAGCTGCTTTCCTTCGTATAAACATGATCTCCATGTTCTTTAAACCCAGGCCAGTGTCCAACAGGGTACTTCTCCAGCGATGGGTTCAAACCTTGTCAGCCGTGTCCTCAGGGCAACTATCAGCCAGATTTGGGACGGACCCTGTGCTTCTCCTGTGGAGGAGGACTGAGCACCAAGCGGGAAGGTGCCAGCTCCTTCCATGACTGCGAGGTCAAAGGTCGGCTGTTGTTTTCTTATATTTAAAATATTTAAATATTCTCCAAAACGTCCTCACTTAATGCGTTTCCTCATTTCTCCCCTGCAGTTCAGTGTTCTCCAGGTCACTACTACAACACCACGGTGCACCGCTGTATCCGCTGCCCAGTGGGGACCTATCAGACAGAGTTTAGACAGAACTACTGCATTTCCTGTCCTGGAAACACCACCACGGACTTTGACGGTGCCACCAGTGTCTCACAGTGCAAGAGTGAGTCTGAAGATTACTGTTTTGTGTTTTCACATTTCTTAAACACGAGCTTGAATCTAATTTGGTTTCCATGTGTGCGTCTAGACAGGCAATGTGGTGGTGAGATGGGCGAGTTCATGGGTTACATTGAGTCACCAAACTATCCCGGTAATTACCCCGCTAACGTGGAGTGTATTTGGAACATCAACCCACCCAGCAAGCGCAAGATCCTAATTGTGGTGCCAGAGATTTTCCTGCCGTCAGAGGACGAGTGTGGAGATGTGCTGGTTATGAGGAAGAACTGTGAGTTTTTAGTTGTTTCTTTGGAATTCAGTGTTTTTATTTACTATATATAACTGCAACTTGCACTGAATAGTTCTGAAAACCTAATCATTGTTGCTCTCTCTCTCTGCCCCTGCAAGGGTCCGCCACATCCATCACCACCTACGAGACATGTCAGACATACGAGCGGCCCATCGCCTTCACAGCTCGCTCCAGACGCCTCTGGATTAACTTCAAATCCAACGAGGCCAACAGTGCCAGAGGCTTTCAGATCCCCTACGTTACCTATGATGGTACGTAACATCCTCGTTCATCTCCCTAGATTGCTTCTACCATGATCTGCCGTGTTTACAAAATTACTCCGACTCAGCTATTTATATCCGTAATAGGGTCAACTCGCAAGAAAAACATAATAACAACCATAAATCCTTTTCTGGATTACCTCTAATGATATCTGTCTTCACACAGCTTTGGTGGTATTTGTGCCGCTTACGTATCGCTTAAGTTTCCAACTCCGCCCCAACACAAACGGAGGAGAACATGTTTTTTCTCTGGCGTTAACAATTATAACCCAAATGACACCGCTTACACAAAGAAATATTTTAGAAAGCTTTTGGAAATCTTTGATGGGCATCACTAAAATGTGTTTGATTTAGATATGTAATATGTTTTGCTGCTGAAAAATGTATTTCTCACTCTGATGGACAACCTAAAAGCCACAGTTTCTAAACGATCTCGAGATTAATCCATGTTTACCTCTGCTGGCCTAATGGATTGAGGTGTTTACCACATAATCTCAACACTGTTTGACTACTGGCTATCAAATACATTCAGAACCGCCACCCTAATGTTACAGAGTACCTTTTCTTCACGTCCCATTAGGTGACAGTAAACTGAAATGAGGGAGTCACCCTCTGTATGAATGGTTGTTTTTCTTGTTTTGGATATGCTTTGCTTGTTTTCAGCATGCCATGAGATGTCGAGCAGTAAATATGTTCCGTGTTGTTTTTGTGAATTCAGAGGACTATGAACAGCTCGTAGAGGACATAGTGCGAGACGGAAGACTCTACGCCTCAGAAAACCATCAAGAAATCCTCAAGGTTAGCCTACTTTGTTTTTTCCTTTACTTTTTTTTGCATCATTGGTTACATTTATTGTTGGTACATTGAGACCACCTGGGAGAATTAAGCAATAAGCTATTCATTGAAGCTTTTGCAGATAAACATTCGTGCTTGTATGAGTCAGATGGTATATTATCATCATGGGAAAGATTTGTTAATGTTTTGCTTTTATACAGTTGTGTAATTTGTTTTCCAGCATTGTGTAACAGCTTCGGATGTAATTCAGACATTTGTTAAGCGCAACAATATGTGATTTAGTGAATAGCTAACACCTGTTTGTTTTCCCTGCAGGATAAAAAACTGATTAAGACTCTTTTTGATGTGCTGGCTCACCCAAACAACTACTTTAAGTACACCACTCGGGAGTCCAACGAGATGCTTCCCCGCTCCTTCATACGTCTCATAAGCAGCAAAGTCTCCGCTTTTCTGCGACCATACAAATAAAAGTCACGCAGCTGCCAACGCACCGGATCGCAACCTCCCCCTCCCCACCCCTTAACGTGCCCCACTGCCCCTGTACCTTACAGGCCACATCCCATAACCCTCACAGGACTTAAAAAAAAAAAAAAAAAAAAACACAGAACAAACTAGTATGTTTACCCTCTTATTTTTCATAGCCTTTAACAATAAACACTATGCAGACCTGAGAAATATCAAACATCATTTGCGTTTCAGGTTATTTGTCGGTTTCCATTCAGCACGGGTCTGCATTACCGAGCTGAAGCATTTAGTGGGGATGTAGAGTATGTGAGTGGGTTTGGTTTCTGTTGTGTTGTGCAATGAAACCACGTGAAAAACAGTAGAAACGCCTCTTCCAGACAGTAGGAGTGACGTTTTGTGTGCGCGGTCTGAGCTTGTTGTTGTTGTTGTTGTTGTATTTGCTTAAATGAGCGGTCTGGCTTCCAGCTCCAACTCCTACCATTACGTATGACTGTAAGTGTTGTGCAAGTGTTGTGTAACTCTGGTTCCATCTTCAGTGTCTGTGTGCTGTCCTCAAGGAGGAGCCGTTGTAAAGTTCATGTCACAGCCGCATCGCGGGTCGTTCAAAGCCTGACTTTATTTGAGCTCTTAGAGCAGCTTCCAGGGGTTTTACTGTTAAAACAGTTAATCTATGTTTTGCTGTCCGTTTAGACTGTACCAGCATTTTCCAACATTCAGATGATTTCTGTTGCTCTTTTTCAACGTAAAGCAAATACACAGGTGGTTTATCATTCTAGGAACACAGTGGACATTTGGGAGATGAATAACAAACTAATAATTGTAAGAGCCACAGAAATGAGATAATGTGATGTCTTAGTGGAACACATGTTTCAGAGAGAAAGAAATGTCTTGGAGGGACATTGTTTGCTGCTTCTTTTAAAAGGTCACTTTAATTCTTCAATCTCATTGTCTTTCTGATGTACTCTACACACTAATAATCTATAGGTTTAAAACAAAGGGAAGAGCCGAATCTGAAATATTTTAGTTCTTACACCCAGTAAGTTGATAATCTCACATTGCTTGTCTGTGGACTACCAGTTTTATTGTGTTTTTATTTCAGTTTTGTAAATAATTAATTAGACGAGGGTTGAAGTCTTTAATCCCATTTTTTTTTTTTTTTTTTTTTTTTTTTTTTTTTTTTTTTTTTAAATGCAGGACCCTTAAACTCACTTTCTGCCCCTGATGTTTAACTCATCTCATATCCAAAGACACCCAATACTCTCCAACTCGCATTTTATTCTGTCCCAATGAAGACAGCCCTTCCAAAGACCGCCCACAAAAAGGGGCAGGTCAAGTTGTTTGGTTTACTAGATTTAGAACCCATCATTCTTCCTTTTTAGTAGCCTACAAAGTGCAATGAACGGAAATGGCACACATTCATTTTGGTTACGCCCCACTGTAACCCACAGCAAAACTTGCGAAATGTGTTTTGGGCTGCGGTCTTGAGACTCATTGTATTAAATATTTATCAGTCGCTATGGGCAGAAGATGTTTGGGCTTCAACGTGTAACTATTCTTTAAAGAAATTTAAAAAAAAAAAAGAGTAAGTTTGTTAAAACGTAAAAGAATATTTGGTGTGTAAAACCTTTTTTTTTCTTTTTTTTTTTTTTTTCCCCAAAAGAGTGACCAAAACAGGGTAAAACAATTTAAGTTTTTTTTTAAACACTGCTTCATGCTAGGATCTGGCAGATAAAAAGGAATAGTTCAACATTTGGGGAAATCTGCATATTTACCATTGTATTCACAGTTAATTAAAAAAAAAATGTTTGCCACTCGTGTCTGTACAGTAAACATAACACTACAGCCAACAGAGTGATAGCTTAGCTTACAATAAAGACTAAAAAAAAATGGGGATGCTAGCTAGGTGGTTAAATGTCAGACTATTGAGTGGGCACAGATTTATTCCTGAAGACTTCATTGTGACGACAGGACTTTGGGCAAGAAAGGAAATAAGCACATTTCCCAAAATATTGGGGCTATTCCTTTAAAGTAATTAACACCACCAAACTGGTAAATATAACTGCATCATCAGTGGGCAAGTGACCATAAAAATCATTTGTACCAGTATATTCAATCCTCTTAAAGAAAGAAAGAAAGAAAGAAATGGATGGATGGATGGATGCTTGCCCTCTTTTCTCTTATTAAAACATCCAAGGATGTTTTGTCCCCACTCATGTAAATTAAAAAAGAAAAAAAAAAAAAAGTGGGATGGTACATGACCTATTGTGTATCAAACTGTACTTAAATAAATCAACCTCTCGGATGACACAAAGGGAATTTGACCACATTGTCAAAATTTGAGGGTATTGTTGGGCCAAGCAACGAGGAACTCGCATCCATTTTAAATTCCTCTCGTCTCACTTTAATCCTGACTTCAGACACCGATTATTACCATCTCTACGTGCCAACACCAAACATCAAAGTGCGTTCACTCGGCCCACGTGCCCTACAATCCTTCCCTCCCACCAGAATCAGCTTCTTTCCTGCAACGTGATCATATTTTTTTTTTATTTTTTTTTTTTTAATTGTTGCCTTTTAAAACGAGAGTTTGCTATGATGTATCGGAGTTGATAATGATATTTGCACTTGAATTGTTATTGCTCATGTAAAGAAATGTCTGGATTTTGTATTGTCTTTTTAAATGAATGGAATTGGTGTTCTTATTTTCTTGTAGCTTGTTTGTTCATGAAATGTTCACTCACCGTTTAGTCTATAGAGATGATACACATAACATTATCAACTGTAAAAAAAAAATTTAAAAAAAAAAAAAAACAACTATGTACAGAGGTGAATGAAACAAGTTTGTACTTGTTACTGCCCAAAACACTTATCAAAATAAACATACTGTACTTCATCTTCATTTCAAACATTTTAATGTCTCTGTAGGTGATAATATCCAAGTTTTAGGAGCAAAAGAACTGCATTATTGAAGGTGTAGCTTGAATAATATCAATTTTGGAGTGAATGAATTGTTAGCTTGGCTTTAAAAGATGATCTCTGCTTTTGAACAGTTTAACCAGGCTAGCTTCAATACTCTGGTTTCGCATTTCAGTTAGTGTAGTAGCTCCTCCTAGGTGCGACGTTCTGAAAAGACGTAAGCATCATTTTAAAAGTGATGTAAAACTTGACATTATAAAAAGTAACGCATACAAATGATAATTGATTACTTACCGTTCGTTGGCATTTGGGGAGACCGGGGACCCATTGGCCGTCATGATTACAGGTGGCAGTGCGCCACCCGGTCATGGCGTAGCCAGAGTCGCATTTAATAGATATCATGTCCTTGTAGTGGTAAATCTCATTGTGAGCTCTCCTCCAGTAGCCGTTGGTCACATTTGGTGATGGACATGTTATTTCTGCGAGGAAAATGAATTTAAATGTTTTTGTCACGAACAGAATAGAGTATAACATTTTTTTATTAAAATATAGCAGCAGGCTCTCTGACCTTTGCATTTCGGAGGAGGTGCGCTCCACATCCCACTCTTGGTGCACCAAAGCTCTTTTTGTCCAATGAGGGTTCCCACCCGACAATGATAGCGGATCACTCTCCTGTATAGGTAAGGAGGCTCCTGAAGGCTTTCCATTTCTGCATTCGTCTCTGCTGGAGGCTCCTCGCACGTCATAGCTGTCAGAAGTACAAACATTTTAACATGCATGCATGGAAACCAAAAGCCAGCTCACAAGTTGTTTATTTTTCTTAGTCCGCTGCACCTTCACAGACAGGAATGCGTCCACCCCAGCCGTTACTCATGCAGTTTCTGGTTGCCCGTCCTACAAGAATATACCTGATGACAAGACACACATGAAGTCAATTTTTCTGTGATGGAGAATGTAAAAGTCTAACACTAGGTAGAAAAGCAAAACTGTTAGGATTTTTTTTTTTGAATTACTTACCCCTCATCACAAACGGCTTTAGCCGTGTCTCCAAACGCTACTCCGCTATAAATAAACTGCCCATTTAAAATCTCTCCTGCAGAGCCACAAAGCCTCCCTTTTAAGGAAAAGAAACAAAAGTAAGACTTGTATACGACACATGGGTACAACACAATACAGACATGTCAGCAGACAAAAAGATCATGCATAATACATCACACTGAAGAATTCAAAGACGCCAGACATCTTTGAATTCTCAGAAATGTTTATGAAGCTTTACACCATTAACTGCAAAAAGAATAAAAATGTTCTTACTTTCACATTTGAGCGTCAGCGGTGTCCATTCTCCGTTGTTGCATAGACGAGTCCTGCTGCCGCCTGCTGCTGTGTATCCGACATCACACACGTAATACACTTTGTCAGCAGAGGAAAATGATGTCCTTGTGATGTATTTGTCAACAAGGTTGGCGTTGGAGTTGTAGACTGTCAGAGGGACACCACATCCACCTGCTGGACAGATTTTAAGGCGAGGAACATGTCAGTTTAGACTTAGCCTTTTTTTTTTTCCCTGAACAAACGTGGTGACTGTTTATCTTAATGCAGAGAATAGGAACTTGCTCTTATTGCCAGATGACTGTTGAGTTTTATCAGGAGAGGGCAGACATCGAGGGGGTTGAGGCTGCCACTGGCCACCGGAGCCACACGTGATCTGCTGAGCGCCGTCGAGCTGGAAACCCCGACTGCAGCTGAAGCTCACGCTGTCTCCCACCCTGTGTACCGCAACATCTCCACCTCTCTGCACCGAGTTGGCCACTGCCGGGGTGGAGCAGGTGGTCTCTCCCTCTGATGAGAGAATAACCTCACTTATTAAACCGGGATTATTTATACATTTTAAAGCACTGTGTTATGGCCAGCGTTGGAGAAGGTACAGATCCTTTACTTAAAAAGTAGCAACACAACAATGTAAAAAATACACAAGAAGTCTTCCATTTAAAGTTTTCAGTAAAAGTATTTTAGTAAAGCAGTCAAAAAAAAATTACTAAAAGTTGTCTGTGCAAAAGACTTTGGCCCTGCAACTGTTAAATCATTACACATTGTATAAGTGGACTAAATCTGGAAAATATTTACTGTTGTAGTTTGTTGAGGCAAAGCGAAATTGAGCCATTTTCATACTGTTGGGTAGTTAATCTATAAAAAAAAAAAGGTATCATATTTAATAAACTCGTATGTTTTGAATGTAAAATGTTAATCTGTAAAGTAACTATAGCCGTTATATCATGTAAATAAATGTGGTGGAAGAAACACTATAACATTTCCCTCTAAAATATAAAGTATAAAATAGCATGGGATACTTCCGTACAGCTCAAGCACCAAAATCTGTAGTTAAACCACTGCATACTAACTGTAATTTCATTTATTTATTTTTTTTAAAGAAAGAAAAAAAAAGAACTTTAAGCCACTCAAAATTGGTAAAGGCAATGAAATCAAATCAATGTTAGATTAGATATTTGGTGGAAAATGGGTGACGCTCTACATACAAATTTCCACACAAGAATGCCTTTGCACTGACTCAACTCAATGGTTCGACAGGTTTATTGTTAAAATGGAAAACCAATTCAAAAGGCTTTAGGTGTCACGTAAAATCCCTAGAATGTGCGTCACATTCATGCTCATTACTCATTATTATCACTGTCACTCAATACCTCTGCCCATTTCAAAAGTTGCATCATAATGATGCAACTACCTAGTTTCAGGCAATGAGTCACTTTCTTTCATGACCTTTTGCCTACCTTCACAAGACAGAAATTCACCGGTCCATCCAGACCTCTTGCAGATCATATAGTTCAGTCCTTTCAGAGTATATCTGTCAACATGGAGATGTAGTCACACATACAAACCGAGTGTCTTATTCTGAAGTTTTACACAAGTTCTTGGAGGTAAAACTTACCCCTCATTACATATAGCGTAAACCTTCTCTCCGATAAATGTGCTCTCTCCATATTTGAACTGTCCATTGGGTAGATCCCCAGCATTGCCACATGTTATCTCTGTCAGAAATTAGAGAGCAAATGGTCAATTAGAGCAAGAATTAAAAAGGTAAAAATGTGAATTACCAGGAGAAAAAAAAGAAAAGAAATTATTGATGTCTTTTTTTTTTCCAATTTGCAAAACACAAGCTCCTGCAAATCCCCATGATATGCCAGAACGTTTTGTTACATACACTTAGAGGGTTTTATGGTGATGTGACATTTAATATTTGTATAAATTTTTTATTTTTATTTTTTTTATTTTATACACTTTATTAATCCCCGAGGGGAAATTTCTTCACTACAGCAGGGGGGCTCTCAGGGGGGAGATGCTGCAGCAGGCTGCCACTAGCGCGGCGCTAGGTAACCTGACCTGAGGTGCATGTTTTTGGATGCTGAAATAAATAACTGAAGTGTGTGAAGTTAAAAGTAGTTGGTGTAGTGTCTGCCTAACTACATGGTTAAAGTTGGAGGCTTCCTGTGAGGGATCTTTGAGTAAAACTGGTTTGTGTCCAACAAAGAGTTCAAACGATCAAGATTTCCCATCATGTTGTGTCACACAGGGATAATAATATCTTATATATTTGAGCTGTACAGTAGCATTTTTAAACGACTCTTCTGTAGATGCCTAAAATTAGAATGGTTGCAATGAGGTCAAGAAAAAGCCTATTGCTTATGAAAATCACCCACATAGAGCAACAGAGCAAAGCCATACATTATACATTAGATATGAAAAAAGAAAAAAAAAATAGCCTACATGAGAAACTAAATGTACTTGGTTTCAGTAAAAAGAATTTCTATTGCAAATAGTCTACTACATCCTTAATTAACAATGTGACCAATCCCGTTTATAATATGTCCTTATTTTCTCCCCTAGATCTATTATCAGCAGTTAGCCCAGAAAATTGTTTAGGTTTTTGGAAGTCTAATTTAAAAACAACAACAAATAAAAGAAATCAAAGAAATACAATAGATTTCTAAAGCAACCCGGTTGGTATTCAGACTTGATAAATGTAGGCTATTATTAATTTTGGGGTCTCCTTGATATTTATTAAACACAATAAGACAGGTTTGTCCTCATGGCCAGCAGGGGGCAGCAGGGGGGCGGCAGTGTGCCTTTTGGCGGCCTTAAATCTATTTAAAAATCACAGCCAATTAAATCGGTCTACAAAAACTAACATTTCAGTCTCTTTACGCGTTCATTACCGAGATGGATAATAAACATGCGTTGTTCTTACTTTCGCACTTCAGAGTCAGTTTGGTCCACTTTCCGTCCAGACACTGCACAGCTCGGCTGCCTTTTGTTGGAGTGAAATCCTCGGCGCATTTGTAGTAAAATTTATCCCCGCTGTTGAACTCCTGTCTGCTGGTAAATGTCTTTACCATGCTGGTGTGCGGATATTCCACCGGGGCGGAACATTTCTTTGGTTGAGCTGTTTTTTTTTTGTTTTTTTTTGGAAGGTCAACTACCATCAGTTAAAATATCAAAACATAATCTCTGACTTTAATTTTCAATCTTTCTTAAAATTTACCTGAAGCAAGTAGGGCAAATGATGAAACCAGAATACTCCACCCGACAGTCTTCATGTTTGTCGTCCGTGTGACTCCGAGCGTAATGAAATCCTTGAGGGATAGCTCACAGGAGGATCAGATGAAGCAATTTATAGAGGAAACGTTGGTACAGCCCAGGAGAACAGCCTATTGAAATGACACTATCAGAGACAAGAAAAAAACAAAAAAAAACCCAGCAAGGAACAAGTCGAGGACAAAGACAGAACTGTAGATACACACAAAGATATACAAAGATAAGATATACAAAGATAAAGATATACAAAGATAGTAAAGGAAGCAACAAGACGTGGATATAAAAAATGAAACATGATATTGACTTTCTGTGAACATCAAATTGCTGTAATCGAAATATAACAAACATAGCAAACACTCAGCCGAAACCATTTAAGGGCCAAAAAAAAAGCCATCAAAGGTAAATAGTTTAATTTCAAAACTCCAACTGGTTACCTCATTTCTGAAACTGTTGTTAAAACAAAAGGTTATGCAACACGCCTCTGTCCCAACCTTTTTTGAAACGTGCACCGCACCTGTGATGGTATGGCTTTCTTGTATGCTTTTGAAGACATGCTATAGTATGACTTTTTTTCATTGTTTTGAAGACATGCAATATGACTTTTTTTGTGATTTTGGACGCCATGCTTATAGTATGACTTTTTTTTCATAATGTGGACGACACGCTATATAGTATGAATTTGTTTTAGATATTTTGGACGCCATGCTATAGTGTGACTTTTTTTTCATTGTTTTGAAGACATGCTATAGGATGACTTTTTTTTTTCATTGTTTTGAAGACATGCTATAGTGTGACTTTTTTTCATTGTTTTGAAGACATGCTATAGTATGACTTTTTTTTTCATTGTTTTGAAGACATGCTATAGTATGACTTTTTTTCATTATTTGGACGACATGCTATAGTATGACTTTTTTTTCATTGTTTTGAAGACATGCCATAGTATGACTTTTTTTCCTTATTTGGAAGACATGCTACAGTATGACTTTTTTTCATTATTTGGACGACATGCTATAGTATGACTTTTTTTCGTAAATTGGACGACACGCTACAGTATGACTTTTTTCATATTTTGGAGGACATGCTATAGTATGACTTTTTTTTTCATTGTTTTGAAGACATGCTATAGTATGACTTTTTTTTCATTGTTTTGAAGACATGCTATAGTATGACTTTTTTTCATTATTTGGACGACATGCTATAGTATGACTTTTTTTTCATTGTTTTGAAGACATGTTATAGTATGACTTTTTTTTTCATTGTTTTGAAGACATGCCATAGTATGACTTTTTTTCCTTATTTGGAAGACATGCTACAGTATGACTTTTTTTCATTATTTGGACGACATGCTATAGTATGACTTTTTTTCGTAAATTGGACGACACGCTACAGTATGACTTTTTTCATATTTTGGAGGACATGCTATAGTATGACTTTTTTTCATAATGTTGATGCCATGCTATAGTATGACTTTTTTTTTCATTGTTTTGAAGACATGCTATAGTATGACTTTTTTTCATTATTTCGACGACATGCTACAGTATGACTTTTTTTCCATTGTTTTGAAGACATGCTATAGTTTGACTTTTTTTCATTATTTGGACGACATGCTATAGTATGACTTTTTTTTCATTGTTTTGAAGACATGCTATAGTATGACTTTTTTTTCATTGTTTTGAAGACATGTTATAGTATGACGTTTTTTTTCATTGTTTTGAAGACATGCCATAGTATGACTTTTTTTCCTTATTTGGAAGACATGCTACAGTATGACTTTTTTTCATTATTTGGACGACATGCTATAGTATGACTTTTTTTCGTAAATTGGACGACACGCTACAGTATGACTTTTTTCATATTTTGGAGGACATGCTATAGTATGACTTTTTTTCATAATGTGGATGCCATGCTATAGTATGACTTTTTTTCCATTGTTTTGAAGACATGTTATAGTATGACTTTTTTTTTTCATTGTTTTGAAGACATGCCATAGTATGACTTTTTTTCATTATTTGGAAGACATGCTACAGTATGACTTTTTTTCATTATTTGGACGACATGCTATAGTATGACTTTTTTTCGTAAATTGGACGACACGCTACAGTATGACTTTTTTCATATTTTGGAGGACATGCTATAGTATGACTTTTTTTCATAATGTGGATGCCATGCTATAGTATGACTTTTTTTTCATTGTTTTGAAGACATGTTATAGTATGACTTTTTTTCCTTATTTGGAAGACATGCTACAGTATGACTTTTTTTCATTATTTGGACGACATGCTATAGTATGACTTTTTTTCGTAAATTGGACGACACGCTACAGTATGACTTTTTTCATATTTTGGAGGACATGCTATAGTATGACTTTTTTTCATAATGTTGATGCCATGCTATAGTATGACTTTTTTTTTCATTGTTTTGAAGACATGCTATAGTATGACTTTTTTTCATTATTTGGACGACATGCTATAGTATGACTTTTTTTTCATTGTTTTGAAGACATGCTATAGTATGACTTTTTTTCATTATTTGGACGACATGCTATAGTATGACTTTTTTTTCATTGTTTTGAAGACATGCTATAGTATGACTTTTTTTCATTATTTGGACGACATGCTATAGTATGACTTTTTTTTCATTGTTTTGAAGACATGCTACAGTAAGACTTTTTTTTCATTGTTTTGAAGACATGCTATAGTTTGACTTTTTTTCATTATTTGGACGACATGCTATAGTATGACTTTTTTTTCATTGTTTTGAAGACATGCTACAGTATGACTTTTTTTTCATTGTTTTGAAGACATGCTATAGTTTGACTTTTTTTCATTATTTGGACGACATGCTATAGTATGACTTTTTTTTCATTGTTTTGAAGACATGTTATAGTATGACGTTTTTTTTCATTGTTTTGAAGACATGCCATAGTATGACTTTTTTTCCTTATTTGGAAGACATGCTACAGTATGACTTTTTTTCATTATTTGGACGACATGCTATAGTATGACTTTTTTTCGTAAATTGGACGACACGCTACAGTATGACTTTTTTCATATTTTGGAGGACATGCTATAGTATGACTTTTTTTCATAATGTGGATGCCATGCTATAGTATGACTTTTTTTTTCATTGTTTTGAAGACATGCTATAGTATGACTTTTTTTCATTATTTGGACGACATGCTATAGTATGACTTTTTTTCCATTGTTTTGAAGACATGTTATAGTATGACTTTTTTTTTTCATTGTTTTGAAGACATGCCATAGTATGACTTTTTTTCCTTATTTGGAAGACATGCTACAGTATGACTTTTTTTCATTATTTGGACGACATGCTATAGTATGACTTTTTTTCGTAAATTGGACGACACGCTACAGTATGACTTTTTTCATATTTTGGAGGACATGCTATAGTATGACTTTTTTTCATAATGTGGATGCCATGCTATAGTATGACTTTTTTTTCATTGTTTTGAAGACATGCTATAGTATGACTTTTTTTTTTCATTGTTTTGAAGACATGCCATAGTATGACTTTTTTTCCTTATTTGGAAGACATGCTACAGTATGACTTTTTTTCATTATTTGGACGACATGCTATAGTATGACTTTTTTTCGTAAATTGGACGACACGCTACAGTATGACTTTTTTCATATTTTGGAGGACATGCTATAGTATGACTTTTTTTCATAATGTGGACGACATGCTATAGTATGACTTTTTTTTCATTGTTTTGAAGACATGTTATAGTATGACTTTTTTTTTTCATTGTTTTGAAGACATGCCATAGTATGACTTTTTTTCCTTATTTGGAAGACATGCTACAGTATGACTTTTTTTCATTATTTGGACGACATGCTATAGTATGACTTTTTTTCGTAAATTGGACGACACGCTACAGTATGACTTTTTTTTCATTATTTGGACGCCATGCTATAGTATGACTTTTTTTTTCATTGTTTTGACGACATGCTATAGTATGACTTTTTTTCGTAAATTGGACGACACGCTACAGTATGACTTTTTTTTCATTGTTTTGACGACATGCTATAGTATGACTTTTTTTTTCATTGTTTTGACGACATGCTATAGTATGACTTTTTTTTTCATTGTTTTGAAGACATGCTATAGTATGACTTTTTTTTCATTGTTTTGACGACATGCTATAGTATGACTTTTTTTTTCATTGTTTTGACGACATGCTATATTATGACTTTTTTTTTCATTGTTTTGAAGACATGCTACTGTGTGGCTTTTTTTAATAGTTTGAACGACATGCCATATAGTATGACTTTGTTTTAGATATTTTGGACGAAATGCTATAATATGACTTTTTCTTCATATTTTGGACGACATGCAATATGACTTTTTTTCATGTCTTGGACGACACGCTATGGTATGACTTTTTTTTCATTGTTTTGACGACATGCTATAGTATGACTTTTTTTTCATTGTTTTGACGACATGCTATAGTATGACTTTTTTTTCATTGTTTTGAAGACATGCTATAGTATGACTTTTTTTTCATTGTTTTGACGACATGCTATAGTATGACTTTTTTTCATAATGTGGATGCCATGCTATAGTATGACTTTTTTTTCATTGTTTTGAAGACATGCTATAGTATGACTTTTTTTTTTCATTGTTTTGAAGACATGCCATAGTATGACTTTTTTTCCTTATTTGGAAGACATGCTACAGTATGACTTTTTTTCATTATTTGGACGACATGCTATAGTATGACTTTTTTTCGTAAATTGGACGACACGCTACAGTATGACTTTTTTCATATTTTGGAGGACATGCTATAGTATGACTTTTTTTCATAATGTGGATGCCATGCTATAGTATGACTTTTTTTTCATTATTTGGAGGCCATGCTATAGTATGACTTTTTTTTTCATTGTTTTGACGACATGCTATAGTATGACTTTTTTTTCATTGTTTTGACGACATGCTATAGTATGACTTTTTTTTTCATTGTTTTGAAGACATGCTATAGTATGACTTTTTTTTCATTATTTGGAGGCCATGCTATAGTATGACTTTTTTTTCATTGTTTTGACGACATGCTATAGTATGACTTTTTTTTCATTGTTTTGAAGACATGCTATAGTATGACTTTTTTTTCATTGTTTTGAAGACATGCTATAGTATGACTTTTTTTCGTAAATTGGACGACACGCTACAGTATGACTTTTTTCATATTTTGGAGGACATGCTATAGTATGACTTTTTTTCATAATGTGGATGCCATGCTATAGTATGACTTTTTTTCGTAAATTGGACGACACGCTACAGTATGACTTTTTTCATATTTTGGAGGACATGCTATAGTATGACTTTTTTTCATAATGTGGATGCCATGCTATAGTATGACTTTTTTTCCATTGTTTTGAAGACATGTTATAGTATGACTTTTTTTTTTCATTGTTTTGAAGACATGCCATAGTATGACTTTTTTTCATTATTTGGAAGACATGCTACAGTATGACTTTTTTTCATTATTTGGACGACATGCTATAGTATGACTTTTTTTCGTAAATTGGACGACACGCTACAGTATGACTTTTTTCATATTTTGGAGGACATGCTATAGTATGACTTTTTTTCATAATGTGGATGCCATGCTATAGTATGACTTTTTTTTCATTGTTTTGAAGACATGTTATAGTATGACTTTTTTTCCTTATTTGGAAGACATGCTACAGTATGACTTTTTTTCATTATTTGGACGACATGCTATAGTATGACTTTTTTTCGTAAATTGGACGACACGCTACAGTATGACTTTTTTCATATTTTGGAGGACATGCTATAGTATGACTTTTTTTCATAATGTTGATGCCATGCTATAGTATGACTTTTTTTTTCATTGTTTTGAAGACATGCTATAGTATGACTTTTTTTCATTATTTGGACGACATGCTATAGTATGACTTTTTTTTCATTGTTTTGAAGACATGCTATAGTATGACTTTTTTTCATTATTTGGACGACATGCTATAGTATGACTTTTTTTTCATTGTTTTGAAGACATGCTACAGTATGACTTTTTTTTCATTGTTTTGAAGACATGCTATAGTTTGACTTTTTTTCATTATTTGGACGACATGCTATAGTATGACTTTTTTTTCATTGTTTTGAAGACATGCTACAGTATGACTTTTTTTTCATTGTTTTGAAGACATGCTATAGTTTGACTTTTTTTCATTATTTGGACGACATGCTATAGTATGACTTTTTTTTCATTGTTTTGAAGACATGTTATAGTATGACGTTTTTTTTCATTGTTTTGAAGACATGTCATAGTATGACTTTTTTTCCTTATTTGGAAGACATGCTACAGTATGACTTTTTTTCATTATTTGGACGACATGCTATAGTATGACTTTTTTTCGTAAATTGGACGACACGCTACAGTATGACTTTTTTCATATTTTGGAGGACATGCTATAGTATGACTTTTTTTCATAATGTGGATGCCATGCTATAGTATGACTTTTTTTTTCATTGTTTTGAAGACATGCTATAGTATGACTTTTTTTCATTATTTGGACGACATGCTATAGTATGACTTTTTTTCCATTGTTTTGAAGACATGTTATAGTATGACTTTTTTTTTTCATTGTTTTGAAGACATGCCATAGTATGACTTTTTTTCCTTATTTGGAAGACATGCTACAGTATGACTTTTTTTCATTATTTGGACGACATGCTATAGTATGACTTTTTTTCGTAAATTGGACGACACGCTACAGTATGACTTTTTTCATATTTTGGAGGACATGCTATAGTATGACTTTTTTTCATAATGTGGATGCCATGCTATAGTATGACTTTTTTTTCATTGTTTTGAAGACATGCTATAGTATGACTTTTTTTTTTCATTGTTTTGAAGACATGCCATAGTATGACTTTTTTTCCTTATTTGGAAGACATGCTACAGTATGACTTTTTTTCATTATTTGGACGACATGCTATAGTATGACTTTTTTTCGTAAATTGGACGACACGCTACAGTATGACTTTTTTCATATTTTGGAGGACATGCTATAGTATGACTTTTTTTCATAATGTGGACGACATGCTATAGTATGACTTTTTTTTCATTGTTTTGAAGACATGTTATAGTATGACTTTTTTTTTTCATTGTTTTGAAGACATGCCATAGTATGACTTTTTTTCCTTATTTGGAAGACATGCTACAGTATGACTTTTTTTCATTATTTGGACGACATGCTATAGTATGACTTTTTTTCGTAAATTGGACGACACGCTACAGTATGACTTTTTTTTCATTATTTGGACGCCATGCTATAGTATGACTTTTTTTTTCATTGTTTTGACGACATGCTATAGTATGACTTTTTTTTCATTGTTTTGACGACATGCTATAGTATGACTTTTTTTTTCATTGTTTTGAAGACATGCTATAGTATGACTTTTTTTTCATTATTTGGAGGCCATGCTATAGTATGACTTTTTTTTCATTGTTTTGACGACATGCTATAGTATGACTTTTTTTTCATTGTTTTGAAGACATGCTATAGTATGACTTTTTTTTCATTGTTTTGAAGACATGCTATAGTATGACTTTTTTTTCATTGTTTTGACGCCATGCTATAGTATGACTTTTTTTTCATTGTTTTGAAGACATGCTATAGTATGACTTTTTTTTCATTATTTGGACGCCATGCTATAGTATGACTTTTTTTTCATTGTTTTGACGACATGCTATAGTATGACTTTTTTTTCATTGTTTTGAAGACATGCTATAGTATGACTTTTTTTTCATTATTTGGACGACATGCTATAGTATGACTTTTTTTTCATTGTTTTGAAGACATGCTATAGTATGACTTTTTTTTCATTGTTTTGAAGACATGCTATAGTATGACTTTTTTTTCATTGTTTTGACGCCATGCTATAGTATGACTTTTTTTTTCATTGTTTTGAAGACATGCTATAGTATGACTTTTTTTTCATTGTTTTGACGACATGCTATATTATGACTTTTTTTTTCATTGTTTTGAAGACATGCTACTGTGTGGCTTTTTTTAATAGTTTGAACGACATGCCATATAGTATGACTTTGTTTTAGATATTTTGGACGAAATGCTATAATATGACTTTTTCTTCATATTTTGGACGACATGCAATATGACTTTTTTTCATGTCTTGGACGACACGCTATGGTATGACTTTTTTTTCATTGTTTTGACGACATGCTATAGTATGACTTTTTTTTCATTGTTTTGACGACATGCTATAGTATGACTTTTTTTTCATTGTTTTGAAGACATGCTATAGTATGACTTTTTTTCGTAAATTGGACGACACGCTACAGTATGACTTTTTTCATATTTTGGAGGACATGCTATAGTATGACTTTTTTTCATAATGTGGATGCCATGCTATAGTATGACTTTTTTTCCATTGTTTTGAAGACATGTTATAGTATGACTTTTTTTTTTCATTGTTTTGAAGACATGCCATAGTATGACTTTTTTTCATTATTTGGAAGACATGCTACAGTATGACTTTTTTTCATTATTTGGACGACATGCTATAGTATGACTTTTTTTCGTAAATTGGACGACACGCTACAGTATGACTTTTTTCATATTTTGGAGGACATGCTATAGTATGACTTTTTTTCATAATGTGGATGCCATGCTATAGTATGACTTTTTTTTCATTGTTTTGAAGACATGTTATAGTATGACTTTTTTTCCTTATTTGGAAGACATGCTACAGTATGACTTTTTTTCATTATTTGGACGACATGCTATAGTATGACTTTTTTTCGTAAATTGGACGACACGCTACAGTATGACTTTTTTCATATTTTGGAGGACATGCTATAGTATGACTTTTTTTCATAATGTTGATGCCATGCTATAGTATGACTTTTTTTTTCATTGTTTTGAAGACATGCTATAGTATGACTTTTTTTCATTATTTGGACGACATGCTATAGTATGACTTTTTTTTCATTGTTTTGAAGACATGCTATAGTATGACTTTTTTTCATTATTTGGACGACATGCTATAGTATGACTTTTTTTTCATTGTTTTGAAGACATGCTATAGTATGACTTTTTTTCATTATTTGGACGACATGCTATAGTATGACTTTTTTTTCATTGTTTTGAAGACATGCTACAGTATGACTTTTTTTTCATTGTTTTGAAGACATGCTATAGTTTGACTTTTTTTCATTATTTGGACGACATGCTATAGTATGACTTTTTTTTCATTGTTTTGAAGACATGCTACAGTATGACTTTTTTTTCATTGTTTTGAAGACATGCTATAGTTTGACTTTTTTTCATTATTTGGACGACATGCTATAGTATGACTTTTTTTTCATTGTTTTGAAGACATGTTATAGTATGACGTTTTTTTTCATTGTTTTGAAGACATGCCATAGTATGACTTTTTTTCCTTATTTGGAAGACATGCTACAGTATGACTTTTTTTCATTATTTGGACGACATGCTATAGTATGACTTTTTTTCGTAAATTGGACGACACGCTACAGTATGACTTTTTTCATATTTTGGAGGACATGCTATAGTATGACTTTTTTTCATAATGTGGATGCCATGCTATAGTATGACTTTTTTTTTCATTGTTTTGAAGACATGTTATAGTATGACTTTTTTTCATTATTTGGACGACATGCTATAGTATGACTTTTTTTCCATTGTTTTGAAGACATGTTATAGTATGACTTTTTTTTTTCATTGTTTTGAAGACATGCCATAGTATGACTTTTTTTCCTTATTTGGAAGACATGCTACAGTATGACTTTTTTTCATTATTTGGACGACATGCTATAGTATGACTTTTTTTCGTAAATTGGACGACACGCTACAGTATGACTTTTTTCATATTTTGGAGGACATGCTATAGTATGACTTTTTTTCATAATGTGGATGCCATGCTATAGTATGACTTTTTTTTCATTGTTTTGAAGACATGCTATAGTATGACTTTTTTTTTTCATTGTTTTGAAGACATGCCATAGTATGACTTTTTTTCCTTATTTGGAAGACATGCTACAGTATGACTTTTTTTCATTATTTGGACGACATGCTATAGTATGACTTTTTTTCGTAAATTGGACGACACGCTACAGTATGACTTTTTTCATATTTTGGAGGACATGCTATAGTATGACTTTTTTTCATAATGTGGACGACATGCTATAGTATGACTTTTTTTTCATTGTTTTGAAGACATGTTATAGTATGACTTTTTTTTTTCATTGTTTTGAAGACATGCCATAGTATGACTTTTTTTCCTTATTTGGAAGACATGCTACAGTATGACTTTTTTTCATTATTTGGACGACATGCTATAGTATGACTTTTTTTCGTAAATTGGACGACACGCTACAGTATGACTTTTTTTTCATTATTTGGACGCCATGCTATAGTATGACTTTTTTTTTCATTGTTTTGACGACATGCTATAGTATGACTTTTTTTTCATTGTTTTGACGACATGCTATAGTATGACTTTTTTTTTCATTGTTTTGAAGACATGCTATAGTATGACTTTTTTTTCATTATTTGGAGGCCATGCTATAGTATGACTTTTTTTTCATTGTTTTGACGACATGCTATAGTATGACTTTTTTTTCATTGTTTTGAAGACATGCTATAGTATGACTTTTTTTTCATTGTTTTGAAGACATGCTATAGTATGACTTTTTTTTCATTATTTGGGTGCCATGCTATAGTATGACTTTTTTTTCATTGTTTTGAAGACATGCTATAGTATGACTTTTTTTTCATTGTTTTGACGCCATGCTATAGTATGACTTTTTTTTCATTGTTTTGAAGACATGCTATAGTATGACTTTTTTTTCATTATTTGGACGCCATGCTATAGTATGACTTTTTTTTCATTGTTTTGACGACATGCTATAGTATGACTTTTTTTTCATTGTTTTGAAGACATGCTATAGTATGACTTTTTTTTCATTATTTGGACGACATGCTATAGTATGACTTTTTTTTCATTGTTTTGAAGACATGCTATAGTATGACTTTTTTTTCATTGTTTTGAAGACATGCTATAGTATGACTTTTTTTTCATTGTTTTGACGCCATGCTATAGTATGACTTTTTTTTTCATTGTTTTGAAGACATGCTATAGTATGACTTTTTTTTCATTGTTTTGACGACATGCTATATTATGACTTTTTTTTTCATTGTTTTGAAGACATGCTACTGTGTGGCTTTTTTTAATAGTTTGAACGACATGCCATATAGTATGACTTTGTTTTAGATATTTTGGACGAAATGCTATAATATGACTTTTTCTTCATATTTTGGACGACATGCAATATGACTTTTTTTCATGTCTTGGACGACACGCTATGGTATGACTTTTTTTTCATTGTTTTGACGACATGCTATAGTATGACTTTTTTTTCATTGTTTTGACGACATGCTATAGTATGACTTTTTTTTCATTGTTTTGAAGACATGCTATAGTATGACTTTTTTTTCATTGTTTTGACGACATGCTATAGTATGACTTTTTTTCATAATGTGGATGCCATGCTATAGTATGACTTTTTTTTCATTGTTTTGAAGACATGCTATAGTATGACTTTTTTTTTTCATTGTTTTGAAGACATGCCATAGTATGACTTTTTTTCCTTATTTGGAAGACATGCTACAGTATGACTTTTTTTCATTATTTGGACGACATGCTATAGTATGACTTTTTTTCGTAAATTGGACGACACGCTACAGTATGACTTTTTTCATATTTTGGAGGACATGCTATAGTATGACTTTTTTTCATAATGTGGATGCCATGCTATAGTATGACTTTTTTTTCATTGTTTTGAAGACATGTTATAGTATGACTTTTTTTTTTCATTGTTTTGAAGACATGCCATAGTATGACTTTTTTTCCTTATTTGGAAGACATGCTACAGTATGACTTTTTTTCATTATTTGGACGACATGCTATAGTATGACTTTTTTTCGTAAATTGGACGACACGCTACAGTATGACTTTTTTTTCATTATTTGGACGCCATGCTATAGTATGACTTTTTTTTTCATTGTTTTGACGACATGCTATAGTATGACTTTTTTTTCATTGTTTTGACGACATGCTATAGTATGACTTTTTTTTTCATTGTTTTGAAGACATGCTATAGTATGACTTTTTTTTCATTATTTGGAGGCCATGCTATAGTATGACTTTTTTTTCATTGTTTTGACGACATGCTATAGTATGACTTTTTTTTCATTGTTTTGAAGACATGCTATAGTATGACTTTTTTTTCATTGTTTTGAAGACATGCTATAGTATGACTTTTTTTTCATTATTTGGGTGCCATGCTATAGTATGACTTTTTTTTCATTGTTTTGAAGACATGCTATAGTATGACTTTTTTTTTCATTGTTTTGACGCCATGCTATAGTATGACTTTTTTTTCATTGTTTTGAAGACATGCTATAGTATGACTTTTTTTTCATTATTTGGACGCCATGCTATAGTATGACTTTTTTTTCATTGTTTTGACGACATGCTATAGTATGACTTTTTTTTCATTGTTTTGAAGACATGCTATAGTATGACTTTTTTTTCATTATTTGGACGACATGCTATAGTATGACTTTTTTTTCATTGTTTTGAAGACATGCTATAGTATGACTTTTTTTTCATTGTTTTGAAGACATGCTATAGTATGACTTTTTTTTCATTGTTTTGACGACATGCTATAGTATGACTTTTTTTTTCATTGTTTTGAAGACATGCTATAGTATGACTTTTTTTTCATTGTTTTGACGACATGCTATAGTATGACTTTTTTTTTCATTGTTTTGACGACATGCTATATTATGACTTTTTTTTTCATTGTTTTGAAGACATGCTACTGTGTGGCTTTTTTTAATAGTTTGAACGACATGCCATATAGTATGACTTTGTTTTAGATATTTTGGACGAAATGCTATAATATGACTTTTTCTTCATATTTTGGACGACATGCAATATGACTTTTTTTCATGTCTTGGACGACACGCTATGGTATGACTTTTTTTTCATTGTTTTGACGACATGCTATAGTATGACTTTTTTTTCATTGTTTTGACGACATGCTATAGTATGACTTTTTTTTCATTGTTTTGAAGACATGCTATAGTATGACTTTTTTTTCATTGTTTTGAAGACATGCTATAGTATGACTTTTTTTTCATTGTTTTGACGACATGCTATAGTATGACTTTTTTTTTCATTGTTTTGACGACATGCTATATTATGACTTTTTTTTTCATTGTTTTGAAGACATGCTACTGTGTGGCTTTTTTTAATAGTTTGAACGACATGCCATATAGTATGACTTTGTTTTAGATATTTTGGACGAAATGCTATAATATGACTTTTTCTTCATATTTTGGACGACATGCAATATGACTTTTTTTCATGTCTTGGACGACACGCTATGGTATGACTTTTTTTTCATTGTTTTGACGACATGCTATAGTATGACTTTTTTTTCAATGTTTTGACGACATGCTATAGTATGACTTTTTTTTCATTGTTTTGAAGACATGCTATAGTATGACTTTTTTTTCATTGTTTTGAAGACATGCTATAGTATGACTTTTTTTTCATTGTTTTGACGACATGCTATAGTATGACTTTTTTTTCCATTGTTTTGACGACATGCTATAGTATGACTTTTTTTTCATTGTTTTGACGACATGCTATAGTATGACTTTTTTTTCATTGTTTTGACGACATGCTATAGTATGACTTTTTTTTCATTGTTTTGACGACATGCTATAGTATGACTTATTTTTTCATTGTTTTGAAGACATGCTATAGTATGACTTTTTTTTCATTGTTTTGAAGACATGCTATAGTATGACTTTTTTTTCATTGTTTTGACGACATGCTATAGTATGACTTTTTTTTCATTGTTTTGACGACATGCTATAGTATGACTTTTTTTTCATTGTTTTGACGACATGCTATAGTATGACTTTTTTTTTCATTGTTTTGAAGACATGCTATAGTATGACTTTTTTTTCATTGTTTTGAAGACATGCTATAGTATGACTTTTTTTTTCATTGTTTTGACGACATGCTATAGTATGACTTTTTTTTCATTATTTGGACGCCATGCTATAGTATGACTTTTTTTTCATTGTTTTGAAGACATGCTATAGTATGACTTTTTTTTCATTGTTTTGACGACATGCTATAGTATGACTTTTTTTTTCATTGTTTTGAAGACATGCTACAGTGTGACTTTTTTTAATAGTTTGAACGACATGCCATATAGTATGACTTTGTTTTAGATATTTTGGACGAAATGCTATAATATGACTTTTTCTTCATATTTTGGACGACATGCAATATGACTTTTTTTCATGTCTTGGACGACACGCTATAGTATGACTGTTTTTTAAAATATTTTGAAGTATGCCCCGACTCGCCCCGACGTTCAGCACGCGAGGACCCACATATCACTGCTTGCAGTTTTAATTTGTATTTCAATTAAACATTAAATATGCCCCGAGAAACCGCTCCCTCTTTAAAGTCTGTGATGTGCGTCTGGCTCTGGAGTTTAGCAGACAGGAAGGCTACTCCCAATGAGCTCACACACTTTCTCACCAAACTTGTGTCTTTTTCCAGGTTAAAATAATCTTTAAAATCTGCAAAACAAGAAGTCATCGTGAAAAGAGTGTAAAATGTATCTTTATTGAATGAAATGAGTGCAGTAACAAATCCTGCGGGTTATTTAGGATTTTAAAGCCATCACATTTTAAGACATCCAAATGTATTGACAATCTTTAGATTAAGGGAAACATAATTTAGCATTTCATGTACAGTTACATGTTAAAATAAATGAAATATTCTTGATTACTGCTACACAGTCTTGCATTCCTTTAAATAAAGGCACTTTAGATGCTTTTTTTCCTGGTATCAAAATTAAAGTTATGCAAATGGTATTATCTGCATTGATGAAGAAGTGCTGTATCTTTAGTTGTACAAGAAATACACAACTGATTTGCTTTTGCTAATGAAGAAATTAAAGCATCAAACTCACAAAACAGCAAAATATCCAACGCTATCGAACACATGAGCACTTTGGGTTTTAAATATTTGCATTAACTTTGTGATCATCTTCATATTATCACAGTAAAGGGCAGAATATATCAACGCTGTTATTTAAGAGGAAGACAAAATACACAAGTAGGCATCTTAGAGGAGAAGAATGAAGTCAGTAGATTCTGCATTTGTTTATCAGGCAAGATGAAACATTTCATGATTTCTTACAGCGTATGTCTGCCTGCTGCAAACTCGGTTGTTATTTGTTACACTTCACATTAAAATAATTCCTACATCTTGCCAGATCACTAGAGGAAGGAAGCACATTCCCTGGTAATGTGTCAACTGGAAAGCAAAATAAACAATCTGAGGACAAATATAAGTTCCACTAAAACTAGCTTTTACTGAGGTATACAACTCACAATCAACATATTATATATCTAATACAGCATAATAGGACTGTAATCTACAGTATATGGAGTCTGATAGAAACTAATGGACGGGTTTTAAGCGCGTCTTTACTCCAAATCTTTGATCTGTATATCTGACATGGATCACAGCCCAGACTGTCGTACAAAGGGAGTGAAGTCATTGATGAATGTGCACACATGCTAAAGCATGAATACCCAGTAACCAAAGAGATGACATATATACGGATAGACAGATATGGTGCCTAATACAGAGCTTAATTGCTGAAGCTGGATTTTACTGCTGGTCGTCAGAACTGGCGAAACACCCAAGTGGAGAAAAGCCTGGGTTAAATGGCAAAATAAAGCAGTGAGATAACTGAGGCGGAGAGCAGATGATCCATGTGGACAATAAGAGGAAGGTGCTGAGAATACCTCTTTGTGTGTTTGTTCTTAACTTCGAATACAGTCGTCTGTGTCTGAAGCACTGAAACCGTTCAGAGAGTCCTGCAAGATGGAAAAAGAAGGGAGAGAAAGTGGAAACCAAAATAGGAATGAGGAGTTTGTTTTGACTGAAACTGACTGAACTTGAACCGATATAAAAATCTGAGGTCAGTGAGAAACACTCTTTTTCTGTCCTTTTCCTGTTTGGAAACAGGAGCGTAAATAAAGTTCACTTTGTGGGCAGCGCGGGCAAAAACATTGGAAAAAAAAACCGTGTGATTTCTATCCTTAAGCTATTCAGGGAGCTCGTGCAGGTACTTTTGTTCGAAACATCCATGCACATAATCTTTTTTTTTTATTTAATCAAATTTTCCAAAGCCCTAAAACTGAGAAAAAAAAAATCTGTAAAATGTTACGAGTCAAAAATATAAGTAAATAATTAAAACACAATGTATTAAAAAACATAGAGTATACTTTTTTTTTTACTTTTCCTTTAACTTCCAATCAGTTCGGGTGAAAATAATTCTCCCTCGTGATATATAACCATGAGCATAATGGCATGTGGAGAGCAGTGATTGGTCCGGTGCGTGCATGACATCAGTGGTTTTACCACAAACTAGAAAAACTAGAAAAAAAAAAGACTGGACAGACCGCTACGACCTGCAAAACTTCATCAGAAGACTAGCCAAGCTAGCAGGCGAGCATGTTTAAGTTCTTATTATCGAACAGACCGCACCGTGATGCTTTTTTTTAGTTTGTAAATGAAAAAAAAAACACAACATTTCAGTTAAGGTCAATTATTTAAAAAAAATTCTGTTCTTCTAATATTTATAAAGGCACTGATCTGTGTGCTTCTGATATTTATCTGGACATTCATAATAGATCAAATCATAATAAATAAAGCCCATTTTGAAGGGTGGTTGGTTTTGCCGCATGTCTTCAGTTTCGTTGTACATTATAAAGTTGTTCAGATCACAATTTTTCAAAACTAGTTTGAGGTGAAAGAAAAGAGAAGCGTGGCAGGTTTATGAACAAGTTTTACTTCAGTTTACTTTGTGATCTTTCTGTTCATTTTCTGAGGACGGCTCTGTTACCTTATTGTTTACCGAGTTCTCTGAGGACTCTTTTGTTCATGTGAGCCACGCCTCGCAGTCTTTTAAGACTCTTTGTGGCAACTTTGTCAGCATTAGCTTCCAAACTAAAAAAATACATATATATTTTTTTTTTAAATTTTAAACAGTGTCACTTCAACAGTAAATAATGGATAAGCATCACCAACACGGGCTTACGTAATTTTATATAAAAAGTTAGCTGCGTCCATGTAGCAAGCTCACATGGTGCTCACGTGGTGCTCAAGCGTGTTTGGCGACACGTACTAACCAAGCACAAACTGGACGATCCTGTTCAGGACGCACAGACATGCCATCATCTCAAAGCTTTACCACGCAGCATAAAGGAAATATGACATGCTGCCTGGGGGGAAAAGGGGAATGAAACGTACTAAAAAAAAAAAAAAAAAGAAAAAAAAAAAAGGTGCCAATAACATAGGAAAATATAACGAAAACATGTCAGAGACACTGACCCCGCTGAGAAGCAATTCTGCCCCCTCAGATGCCTCTGAGAATTGCATGCTGGGTAAAGTGGGCGCCTGGGACATGCGGGCTTGTGGGGGGTTGCCCACGCTGTAAAGACGAGGTCGTTTGATCTGGTCTTGGCTGGACAGCGGCGTGAAGCTGTTCCTCCGGAGGGACGCGGGCGGCACGGCGTCCGGTCTGACGTTATCCTGGTCGGTGAAGGACACACAGAACCGGCGGACTGATTAACACATCTTTTTTTTTTTTTTTTTTTTGGTATGGTATACAAATGAAACCGCTCTTTTGTATGAATTTACTGTGTGCCATGGAAGTGACTTTGAGAAGGCTCAGAAACAACAACAAAAAAAAAAACAGCCACAGACACAAACAGACATAAATAGAAAACCATTGTCATGTCGGTCTGAGCAGACAGGATATTCCTCACCCAAGTTAACGAGAGGTTTTCTCAATAAATGGATTTGTGTGTTAACACCCGCTATGTCTAGGACTCTGCGTTTAATCACTAATCAGCGCGCCCTCTTCCAGCAGAGAACAGATATGAGGCTTACTGATTTGGAAATAAAAACAAGAGGGACAGTACAATATGTGTCATGTAGATAACGTGATTTATTTATTTATTTATTTTTACATATGTGGCATTGCAACTCAGCCCACGGATAAATTAGTCAGGTCTTAAATAAGCCTAAATAAGTACATTTAGCATGCTCAGTTTTTCCATTTATATTGCAGACTTTCATTTCCCTGTTTTTAATGGTCTTATCCTCTCTCAGCAAGAAAATACAAACGTTTCCCCAAAGACTCTTGCCAAAATGCAGAACTATTATTTTTAAAGGTGCACGTTGATTCATGGCTTAATGCAATTGTGGAAATCCGTGATGGTGACTGCACCCACTTCCACAATAACTGAGATTTACTGCACAGAACAAAGTATAATAACTTGGTGCGTACGTAGATGTGTAATTGTGGTTTGGCTTCTTAAAATAGCCCCGGTCTGGAGCAGCGAGTCCAGTCATGACTGTGGAGGTTTCACTGATCCTCCAGGCTGCATAGCATGGACACATTAAAGTGGCAGAGACGGCGTCTGAGGAAACTGACAGCATGTTTGTGACACAGCATACAAAAAAAAGGTCAGGAGCTTACTAATGGTCTGTCCCTGTGGGTGTTGACAGCGTCCACCTTCAGGTCAAACATGTCCACTTTACAGCCTAGTAGACGGAGAGAGGGCCAAACAAAAAATGCTTTACAACAAAGAAACAAAAGCGAAGGAAGACTTTTTTTCATTGAGCAGAGTTGTGACTTACCATAAGCCACAGGGGTGAGTTTCAGGACAGTGTGCAGGGGACACTTCAAGTAGGGTAGATCGTCTGCGCCAACAAAAATAACAAATAACTAGTGAGACTTTCTGTGCTGCGGTTTTATGCAGTCATGTTTTTGTATTCTCCTGAATGTTTGTGGATTTCTCTCTCATGTCTGAGAAGGCACGCCCGCGGGCAGCTGTAAAGCATCTGCTGTGCTGTGTGAGGTGGGCAGCACGTTGCTGTGTTAAATCTGCAATGGTACAGGCCCGATGGGTGGGTGTGCAGGGGAAGTAAAATGCCAGTCAGAACAGCACCCACACTTTGGTTTCTACAGTCTTCACGCTGTGGTCGAGCCTTTAAACAGCTTCCTCTGCCGACTGACGGATCCCTCCATCTGCCCATGCCTAATTATGGCTTTGATTCCAAACTTGATTTTTCATTCTAACCTCAGTTAACATTCAGGTCTGTTAGTTTTCACGTTTTAACAATCCATTTAACATTTCTGTCATCGACTACTGTGGAATTTTGTTTCATTGGTGGCTGGATGATTAATCCTCATGGTGTCAAAGGTTTCCTGCCCCCCCCCCCCTTCTCCAATATCTTTTACGTACACACAAAGAGGAGACGTAGGAAGATTCACTTTAAATTGATCATTTAAAATCAAAATTGTAACAGTAATCAACAATATTTAAATGATTAGGAACATAACCAAAGTTCCTCCGAGGATCTTGATGTCACTTATATGTAGACATTCTGATCTTTTTATGTTGAGTGCTAACAACGTGTACGTTTTACTTGTGCTCCGTTAGTCTGTGCATTCAAATGTGAAAATCCGTGACTTTGGGATCCCCATGTGGAAGCATTAAAAAAAAGACACCGTGGAGGAGAGGAAGTTTGAACAAGTAACCGATTGTTTCCGAAGTATCCACTACCAAGTGTTGCCAAAATATATAATAATATATAATAATTGCACATAATACAATAATAATCATCCTGTTTAATGCAGGTAGACATGTAAATGCCCACTGCAGGTTAAACTGCACTATTCTTGGAGGGTCTTTGCAGCAACCTGGCGCTTAGAGCAAAGAAACACCTGGTGGGTAGACACAACATCCACATAACAAGCTAAGCCTATCCCTAATCCTGTTATATGAATTAGGAACAAAGGAGTGGTGTGAACAAGGTCAGCAAATAGTCGGGCGCTGCTTGTGCATGACATGTTGTGCTTTTAGAGTGTACAGCACTTCCTTTAAATCTTATTTTGATTTGACATAATGGAACAGACAGAGTTTACAGTATGTGATAAAACTAGATGTGCTCCTGTGTACTGTTACAGCAGTTATTGATCTTTAACCAAACACAAACACCTCCTGTTATTTAGGTACCGGTCACATTTCATTTCCAAATCACTCGGACCATGCCAAATTCAAAAAGCAAAGCCAACAGCAGATGAATTGGAAAGGCAAACTTCAAGGTCAAAACAATATCTAAACATAGGGAACAACCAAAAATAAGAAATGCTTTGGAAAATGCTCCTCATCCATGACTGTTACATTTGCGTGCAGTCTTTTACTTTACTTCTGCTAATTGGAGAGGAGTATTTTGTGGTTTTTAGGTTTGTATTATGAATTCCAAGGCTCTTCTTTCACATCAAGGTGTTATCCTGACCCACCGGTCTTCAGGCGGGGTTGAATGTTTGTTTCTTCAGCGGCCTCCTCAGAAATGTGACAGTTTTTTTTTAGCACTCAGGGAACAATGTGGGATTGAATTACTTGCTTAAGCAATGTTTTTTAAGCACTGATAAAGAAGTTGTAGATATACAACAATCTGGGATCCCACAGTACTGTAAATATGTAATATAAGGCATTGTCTTATCTTGATTCATGTATCATGTCAGGGTTGTTTCTGTGCATCTGACCTGCGCCTTTGTCGAGGAAATAGGCGAGCAAGCAGCGCATCACCGCCTGATGACAGATGACCAGGACGTTGCCCTGTCGCTCCAGCTCCATGATGACTGGCTCTAGCCGCTGAACCAGGTCTTGGTAGGACTTAAGAGATAGGAATGTTATGTTATTGGTAAGTCAAATGACAGCGCTGGGTTTGGTTTGCAGGGCTGGAACCTGAATCTAAATTTGTCATGTGCTTGTTGTCTGTTTTTCCTTTTTTTAACTGATGCTTTTATTTCCCAATAAGCCTTAGCAATAATTAGAATAAAACTACTATTTCAGGGTGTCTTACATTTTTCTTGTAGAGTAGCTAATTCAAAACTTCTATGAGAGATGCATGTAAATTCTCCTTTGTCCTGTCAGTACATTATCACATTTCTGCATGTCTCTGCAATAAACTCCTGTAGTGCTACATCTATATGCTAAATAGCTATAAAAAAATTTTTTTTTTAAATAGTGCACTAATTCGACTGATAAAATGCGACTTAAGGCTTTCAAATCATCTGCAGCCCTAGTCCTTCGGCATCCACTTTATGATAAAAAATAAATAAATAACAAGAAACCTAACAGGCTCTAAAGTTATTGAAAGTCAGTTGTACAAATCCTCAACACACTCATGCTGGTAATTCCTGTCAGGTCAAACATCACTTCAAGAGAAAGAGAAGTATTTTACCTCTCCTCCAGGGTAGCGGTAATGATACTTGTCCTGGTCTCTCATGGCAAACTCCTCCGGGCACTTTTCCTCAATCATCTCATAGGACATCTCTTCACACACTCCCTGAAACACAAGCAATAACAGGGACACTTATAACAGGTCTCACTGAGTCTGTCTGTCCCCTCACTGATAGATTACGAAACATACAGCATCTATTTCATTGAGGATCTTCCACTGCTCGTAGGGAACACCCAGCTCTTCTGCTGTTTGGATGGTGCGTCTCAGCTGGCTGGTCCAAGCTTTCAGGTCCGACAGTCGGTGCTCTTCCACAAAACCTTTCAGCGCTGCTGCAAACTGTCAATAGACAACACAATAAAATGACTTTAAAGTTTGAGAACCGACACCTAAACGGAGATCAGACGTTACAGAGAATGAAATTAAGTCATTCTTTCCATAAATGTCCCAAAATCGGTTTAAAGCAACAGGAATTTACTAAAGCAGCATGACTGGACTTATACTAGAAAACGTGCATCTGCAATGTGTTGCTCGAATTTTGTTGTACATTTTATAGCATTTAATTTTCCATTTGTAAATAACTTATTGAGTTGTATCATTACAATAATTAGCCAGTTTTAGAGGTGCTGATTGGTGGATTGGACAGAGCCAGGCTAGCTGTTACTCCCTGAGTGCAGCCTTTGTGCTAAGCTTACCTGCTGGTTGTAAAAAAAAATATATATAAGTGGGATTTACAATTTCATTTAGCTGTCTGCAAGAAAGAGATTTAGAAATATATGAATGAATAAAGCACCTCTTTCCCTCTCTCTGACAGTTCAGAGTCGCCCCCGATGCGTCCCTCCACATTGTGGTGGCTCTCTCCGTGCCGACAGAGGTAGATGGAGTGGGAGTGAACGTGGATGTTCATGAGGTAGTAGACTATCTTACTTTGGATGTAGTCCTTTACCCTGTTGACCAAGAAGCGACGGCCGACATTGATGACCTGGATGAAGGACAGGTCCCTGTAGGTCAGAGTGAAAAGATACCAGGAAAATGATTCCATTTGGAAAACAGAACTGAAAACACAGACAAGCAACTCAAGGGTGAGAAAGCGATATCTTGTAATTTTGGAGTAGTCTAAATATATCAGGACATTGTACGTCAGTAGCTTTGTAACAAGGTCAACAAGAGTTAAGCAACAGTACAAAAATCAACATCTATTCCCCCTCAATCCAATCAAAAGTAAAGTGCATGATCTTAATTTCAGTAAAGTTACAACATATCTAATAATATTATCAGTGAGTAAATAAATGATCCAAACAAACCACCAGCACTTTAAACCAAAAATTCACAACCTTTGAGTCATTGGTTTCCATTATAAATGAGCTCCTGTTTCCACCTGCTGGACAATTTCTGCAAGTACATGTTCTTTTACACACAATAGCTACATAATCCACATCAGTTTTAAACTCCTTTAAAGACCACAATAGCGTTTAACTGAATCTAAAATCCTTTTGCTTTAAACAACATAAGTAATCGAGTTCTTATGTAACTTCTTACTTGTCGTGTTCGTCTGGATCTAAAGGTTGGTAGGTTACTTTATAACATTCGATTCTCTTCAGAAAATCTTCCATGACACTCTCTCTGTCCCTCTCAGGGTAATCTGGGCTGGACACCTTCACATCCTTTGTGCAAGACACATTTTCAGACATGATTCACCCCAAGTTGTAACCATTCAAGGACAAAAGTTGGCTGATATTTTAACACAAAAACATAAATGCATCATTTACCAGAATATTTTCAGCGATGACATCCGGATCATCACATACAGATTCGACAAAAAACACCTGACAAAAGACAGTAATCGGGAGAAATTCATAAACACGATGACTGTGATGGGTTGTATATGTAGAATTTGCTGAATCACTGTTAAATCATCTTATCGTGTCATTTATAGAAGCACTGAAACTTTGATGGAAGAGAAGATTCAACCTCCAATTGCAAAAATTCAAATAAGTCTGGGTGTCTCAAATGTCTGAGAGGTGCTTGTTAGAAACGGTTTCGGACTAGAATTTGTTGTTTCTGAAAAAAAAAAAAGAGTAGCTAAGAAGAGCCACATACGCCTCGCTTCATGACGTTAACCTCACTGCAGTTTATGGCTGATAGTGGAGGGCTGGTTAAACCTTTGATGTGTGGAGTCTGTTTCCTGCTACCAGAACTGTAATAAATATGTCACAGTTCAAAAACAGTTCAATCCTTAATAGAGCACATGACAGGTTGTTTGTTCATCAATCATCCGTGTAATTCTGACCTTGTATGCATTATCCTTTGCGAAGTTAAGGATGAGTTCCCTCCTCTCTCTGGTGGTGTTGGTGGCATCAAAAACCTGACAGAAAACATGGAACATTCAGCTTACATAAAACTGTACTTTTAATTTATTAACAAAGAATAAACACACTGTTCAGTTTTTTTTTGTGTGTGTGTGTGTTTTCTTACAGCGATCTGGCCTCCCTCCTCATTCAGATAGGCCTTGACATCTTCCAGTGCCACCAGAGCGCACTGTCTACGGAAGAAACCCAAAAAGAAAACTAATCAGGAAATCAAACTTCAACGTTATCTTTAACACGTAATGTGCTGGAATAACTGCAGCATCATTTCTGAAACAAACACAATGCAGCACACAGCCTACATGAAAAGTAACCAGCTGTTTTTACAGGGCTCAGTAATGGAACAGATCAATCTCCTACACCAAAGAAAATAAATCTCTCACTCACTTTCTAATTTGCATAGCTTCTTTATTGTCATGTCTGAAGAAGTCGTAGGACTTGTATGACTGCACTGCTTCTCTCCGATAAACCCCGAGGTTAAATACTGCAAGAGAAACAAAGCAGAGAGTCTGAGAAAAAGGTACAAAGACAGTGAAGGGGATTAGTGTGGGTGCCTGTGTTGCGGCAGCGACCTTTATCTCAACTGAACCTGACAAACCAGTTCTCCTGCCTTCCACAGAGGTGAAATCATGAACGAGCAACCACAAACAGAGTTGCGTGACATAAATTTAACAACAAATTAACTCACTTTTGCCTTAAGCACCAGATTTTCACTACAGTAATCTCTTTTAGTCCCACGGCACACAAATGTATCATGCTGCTTCAAGCGACCTGCAGATGCACGTCTGTACTTTTTATACTGGAGAGTCCCTTTCAAAATACACAAAATACTTTCTGTATACAGTGACAGGGCTCTGACATGTTTTTTTAATCATTTAATTTCCTGTTTGTTAAATGTTACTATGACCCTGAAGCTCAACCACACTGATTTTCTCTCTGTACTGACCCTTCGTTGGAACTCCAATCCAGTTGAGGTAGCGCGTCAGCTTCTTGGACATGTAGGTTTTGCCCCTGGCGGGCAACCCGATCATCACTATCACAGTCGGAGAATTGGTCATGTAGGAGGCCCACGCTGCAGTTTGCATACACAATAACCGTGCAGACAAATACAAACACACAACCAGAGATTTCAGTTATAAACATGCGGGGACATTTTGTGACCAGCCAGCCTTTAAAATGTTCCATTTGAATTAACAGGGCAGGTATGCATACTGTATACACAAATTTATACACACACAGTGTACACTGACAGCAAGGCATGGGAGGGTTGTGTAATAATCCAATGTCACCTCTGAGTCTATCCATTATTTATACCCGCTTTTATCCTTTTGGTCGCTAGTCTATCACAGGACCAACGGAAACGAAGACCATTCACACCTAAGGGCAATTTGTAGAATCACCATTTAACCTAGGATGCATGTTTTTGGACGGTGGGGGGAAGCTTGAGTACCCAGAGAGAACCCACGCAGGCACAGGGAGAACATGCAAACTCTGCACAGAAAGGCCCGGGCCCGGATTTGAACCTGGAACCTTTTCGCTGTGAGGCGACAATGCTGACCACTGCACCTCTGTGTCTACTAGTTAACAATTATTTAAACATTTCTGTCACACCAACGTTATCTCTGGGCTGCTGGTTAAAGTTTCTCAAAGTACCGCTGCTTAGCAACCCAGTTTAATAATCCAGTGAAACCTTGTTTTCTGGACCATGAAATGGAAAATATTTTCTTTTTTTTTTCCTCTCCCTTTTTCTTCAGTCTTCGTGGAAGACCATCCTCAGCTCAGGGGAGACAAATCCGTCAAAACAAAAGACGTGGCAAGAATAGACTTGACTTGAAATTCTCAGAGCAGATGTCTGCAGCTTCTAGACCGAGATAGTTTCACGCTGGACACGTATTCAAAGGGATTTTTGAGCCATCCCACATTCCTGATTAAAGACTCCTCAAAGTGTGCAGTTAAAACTGACATTTTTACTGCGGGTTAGGTTGCTCATAACAGTTCTACTGTCCAGAAGGTATGTTGTAGTACCTGTCGCCCTAAACACACCTTGCATACGTACTGATAATGAAAGACGGTGACAGAAAGTTGACAGTTAACGATCAGCGGCTGCTGAAATGTTATAGTCTTTCTTTAGTAATGTAAACAGAGAAGAAACTCTGTGATTTACAGCCTGATGTTACTGGATCCTATTAAATGATGTAACCATCAAACAGTTCAATCAGTAATAGAGCACATGATAGGAGAAAAAAAAAACAACACTCACAGCACTTCTTCTCTTTGACCCTCAGGTCCGTCCTTCTGGCCTCAGCTGGGCCGTCTGCAGCAGCTGCGGTTCTCTGCTGCCTGGCAGCCATGACGGGCCTGACCTGTGTCCTGCTGTCCTGTCACGGCTGGTCGGGGGACAGCGAGCTCTGGTCACTGACTTTGGTGTAACATGTCAGACGCTGCCTGATGATACAGCAGAACAGAACAGTGTGCACAAAGTCGGAGCCAAGCAAATGTTCAGATCCAGTTAAAGGTGATAACACTGGACCCAGCTACCACAGGAGATGAAAAGTATCACAGCATCTCATGAGCTCAATATAAAGTGTCTCGGTCAGTTATTCAATTACTTGTCTAGGAATATTTAACACCCGGCAGCTTCTCAAATGTGAAGAATTGCTTGTTTATGTATTACTGCGTCAACTAACAATGATTTCCATGAATGGTTGATCTTTTTTTGGGGCCCTGTACAATGCCAGACAATGTAGGAAAAATGCAATGTCAATTTCCCAAAGCCCAAATCGTCTCATTTTGTGCGACCCATAGTTTTTCACAAAAATATTCAGTTTAATATCAAGAAGACTATAAAAAAAAACAACAAGTAAATATCCACATCAGAGAGTCTGGATCCAGTGAATGACTAGTATTATAAATCACTTGAATTATTTTTGGTTGACTCGTCCATTAATCAGCTTAATTCAGTTTCCAGTAGTTTAAAAAAGAAAAAAAAAAGAGTTGTTTGACATTGTTTTGGCCGACCTCCTTCTCCCTTGCCGGTTTATTGGATCAAATAAGTGATGCCGGGTTGTTAGCTACGAATCCCACAGACACATATATTTGAGTCGAAGCTGGAAACTAACATCAGTGCAACATTTCTTGACTTCATCACATGGAAATGTAACGCCCGCAGGACATATGATGAAATACTAGTGAGAGCGGAGGTTGTACCACTGTCATCCTGTCACAGACAACAGAGCTGCAGCTGCCGCAACTCTCGGCCTGCAAAGTTCATCACTTCTGCTTTTACGAGAACAAGTGCGGTTTGAGAGGAAAACGCCGCTGCAGGAAACTGAGATAAACACGAATATGTATCAACTCACCAAAAAGAGGGCAAGTGTCAAACATATATAAGGAAGGTTTCGTTATTACACTGCTGCCATCATTCGGCTTCCTCCGCCGCGGAGACGACTCCTTCTTCACGGATGTTTCAGCTCCTCCTCCTCCTCCTCCTCCCCGGGGTCTGCCGCCGGAAACTCATTTCTGTTTCTAAATAAGAGCTTCCGGATAAGGTTTTCCAAAATAAAAAAAAAAACAACATTTACAGGCCGCATCCTTTGGCATATTTTTGGGACCTCTATTTTGCAAGAACATCACCGAATATTGAAATAAACATTTACACTTCGTTGTAGCCGCCTGTTTAGTATTTATAAAGAGTTATACGTCCAACAAGCACCCTCGTTTTGGCTTATGGTGACTCTGACTGCGCTGGAAAGGTCTACAGGTGAACACACTAGTCTCTGTCTAGTTCAGAGTCTTATTATTGGGTTATGTATTACAGCTTCATAATGTGTATGCATCGTTGTATCATATTTATTCTAACAATGCATAATGTTTTATAAACTGACCATATCATTTACAGGAAAAATCTTGATTTTAGGTAGCCAAAACTGTTATAGCGGAGTAAAGGGTCAATTGTTTTTCCTCAAAAACTTGCTGGAGCTACAGCATAATGTCTCATAAAATGGAAATATGTGAGAACAAATAGGCCTATCCCAAAAGTGTACTAAAATACAGCAATTGAGATGATATCAAATTATATTTATTTTAACAAATTAATATAATAACTACAACTCCCCCATTTGACTTGAAGCGTGTTCATTGTACGTAAGCAGACTTCTTTGTTTCATGCACCATAAAGCCTGCAGGAGGCGCCATAGTCAGTGGATATGACTTAGTCAGATTCACGTGACAGCAGCCTGGCGGGTGTGCATTAAAGGAGAATGCCACTAAATTTAGAGAGTTTTGTTTTGTTTGCCAGATGGTGGTGGTTTCGAAATTTAAGCAGGCTGATCCTCTTATGTTTACGCACATAAAATGTAAATTTAGCTGTCCTCGTTTCACTTGCTTTTATCTTCCTGTTCCTTCTTGTAAGTGTGTGTGATAACTAGAGATCATACCAGAGGAAGTTTGGCAGGCAGGGAAGTGGCAGGTTTACATTAAATCGGTGATGCATACGCTTTATTAAACTGCAGCTTGTAAAATGCTTTTTGTTTTGGTGTAACGATCTTTTCCTTTAACGTGTCTACACTGTATGACCAGAATTATGTGGACACCTTCACATTACAGCCATTATGTGACTGGTGAATATTTCGCACCAAAATCAAGGGTTTGGATATACTGCTGCTGAGGGTTTTTTTTTCTCAATTGTGAAGCCTGGTATCGGGAATTTGCTCCTACTGAGCACTGGTGAGGTAAGCCAGTGATGTTGGACAATAAGGCCTGGCTCATAGTCTGTGCAGTCAAAGTGAACAGTGTTTGATTGGGGTTGATTTTAGGCCACTGGGCAGGAAAGTCCTTTTTTTTTTCCACACCAAACTGAGAAAATCCTTCTCTATGAACTTTTTTGTTTGGTATGTGACAGCATTGTCTTTCTAAAACAGAAAAGAGCTTTCCACAAACATTTGCCACAAAGTTGGAAGCTCACTATTATAGAAAGTATATTGGTTTAATTTCCATTAATTGGAACTAAGGCACCTAAAATAACAGCTATGCAAAAAGAAAACACACTGGTGTGCATGTTGGGCATACAGTAGATCTTCATGTATTACATATTGCTGTAATTAGTAGAACGAGTACTATTTGTAAGCCCACGCACTAAGGTGGACCAAATGAAATTATTTTGCTGACCCTTGTTTTATTTTAAGTTATAAAACAATAAAAACAATCAAGCACACACAAAGAAAAAGAAACAAAAGGGCTTTGGGATCACAAAGAGAGGTTTTCTGGACTCTATTTTTCAAATCCAAGAACAATAAATAAAATTGAGGTCATTTGGTTAAACATATATCCAAGGAAAGAAATACATGCATTCCAAAATTATGCAGCATTCCCCTTTAATTCTACGGTTGACCTAATACAGAAAAATATGCCACATCAATCGTTGCAATCACAATTCTTTATTCTCTTAAAAGAAACTAGCCTCACAGTGTCTAACTAATACACCATAACATTAAACAACCCTTCGTCTGTAAGATATGTGCTTATTTTGTAAAATAATGTGTCAGTACAAGATAATCTGGAACTACATAGTTTTTGCTCATTTTACTCACTGGATCTCTGAGATAGCCAGGGACATATGGCCACGAGGGCGGGTTACTTATGGACTTATGATTCTCAGAGTGTTTCTGTCCATCACGCATACCCAATGTCCCAATTTTTTTTTACCTCAAATATTCCATGGCCACCGTGTCTCAAACATCTCTGTAAATTCTAAAAACCACTTCGCTGGAGAATCTTGCCTTGTCCACATGGTGGCTGAACATCGCATCCACATAATCTGCCTCCAGAGTTGCACCTTCTGGTCATTGTTTGTCCATTTTGTAGCCCTTTGAAACTCAGGAAGTACTGGTAAACAAACTGTCTGAAGATCCCTGATCAGGTCTTGCTCTCTTTGAAGTTCAATATGCGGGCAGATAAAGGGATCCGGCTCTCAAATGATACTAAAAAGGAAAGGACTCTCCACCATTTATCACGGTTATAAACTCTTACATACAGTACATACCCTGGATGCCTCACACAGGTTGAATAGCTTCTGATCATTTGCAAGACCCAGTGAAAGGAATATTGAAAATTCACTGGCAAAGGATCTTTGTATATTCTATATGTAAGAAGGCCATGCTTTTAGAGATTACACAGTAACAATAATAGGTCTACTCTTATGCTTATGATTTATTTCTGTGTAATATTAACTTAGCAGCTAATATTACAAGTGTCATGGATGAGTGCAATAAAAAAAGACAGCAATAATGATGACCAGGACATGTAGCAAAGGGATGTTTAATGATTTTTTTTTTGGACAATGAAATGCACATGTCCATTGTTGATGTAATACAAATAAGAGAATACGAAAATTGACAACGCAGTGTTGTGTCAGCATTCCCAGTTCAACTTCATTTCTTGTTTGATGTTAACTAAAAAGTGGAAATGGAGCCGAACAAGATGTCTGGAGTGTCACGCAAGGACTGACCAGTAGGGGGAGAGCCAGCTCTTACTAAAAAACAAACGGAAAACGAAAAAAAGACAAACAAGTGTCAACCTACACTTGTGCATGAGTATCTGCTATGCCCAGTTCCACTCATGTAACCTTGGCACTTGTGTTTCCATTTAAGAAAACTGAAACATGGAAAATATTCCAGTCCCACAGTCAAAGTGTCACGAGTTTACACAGAAACAAGGCATAGTGTATCTGGAGTGAGCCGATGCAAACACAACCTTTGCAGAGAATGCGCACACAGGCAGCTGAATTCATGAGCAGATTAAATAAAATAATCACCTTAAATAAAAGCTCCATCAAATGAGACTGAAATGTTGATCATTGCCGTCGCGGCAAAATGTGAAATCCCTCGCAGCACCATTAATTATTATAATTACAGAAGTAGAGACATGTTTAGGTTGACCTCATTTCAGATGAAAGTCACAAAAACATGTCAAATGACATTAAAGTTTAACTTAAAAAAAAAAAAAAAAAAAAAAAAAAATGTACCACAGTTCTTCATTCTCAAAAAGCACGGGTGGGAGTTCAAGCTGCTAGAAAGGGGAGCGAAGGAGACCACTGATTTTAGCAGTCAAATTAAACCTCTAATGTTACTGCGCCAAACCTTACTAAATCCTATATTTCCTTACAGAGGAACAGAGTAAGTTTGGAGCCGTGTGGAATATGCGGCAAAAGGCTCTGAGCGTTTGGCCAATTCTTCCGAGGTCATAAAATAAATATTCCATCTAGTGGTTTCTACTGTTGAGTGTTCAACCTGAGATTTGTGTCATTTCATGGACAGTTAGTTCATACAGGAAAAAAAACATTCATCCTTCATGCTAATAAAAGTCCCACTGGAAATTGATAAAATAATTTAAGACTGGGTACCTACACCTACTGCATTGCTTACTCTAATGTTATATTATTATTGCTATGCTATTCCATTTCCTTTCCAGAAGCGAGTAAACCCCCACCCCATCACACACAGTCAGGTTGAATGGGAATGCCATATCAAGTGGTGAATGTCTTGGTCCCCTACATCGCACGAGGATGCAGTGAAAGTGAGAATGATCAGGGGGAAAACAAAAAGGTGGGCAAACTTGATCTGAGGTGAATGGAAAGTGCAGTGATCAAGTCTACATGAGCTGTAAATGCATACGTTTCATACATTCCTCTGTAGCTCAGTGGCTGGGCAGTCATTCCTCGCATCCCTTACCAAAACAAACCAATGTAAGACTTTACCGATGGGGATTCACAGACACAGACTGTGTAGTGTGCGCTTGTGAACCGGAGAGGAAGAAAGAGACAGAGAGAGAGAGAGAGAGAGAGAGAGAGAGAGAGAGAGAGAGAGGTGGAGTGAATGATTGCATCAAGAGCTAATATATCATGACAGTAAATGTACTCGATCTATAAAAAACTACCTTGGTACTGAACACTGACCTCTTTCTAACAAATAATCTGGTATACAACATTTACAAAATGAACATTGTAATAGTGTGATATCTATAATATATATGCTACTGCCTTCCTCTGGTTCTCTGCATTTTAAACCTCTTGAGTACGTCAACGCCATCTTAGAACTCTTCCACAGTAAAGCGTACACACCACACCCAACGAGTGGCAGCCTAATACAAAGAGAGAACAGGAAGACTCTGTGGACAGTGAGTACACCTGCATGTGTGTCCTGAGTGTGTGTGGATGGTAGCTCAGCTCGTAAACCAGGCAACGTGCCGGTAGACTCAGCAGTGAAGGGAGTTTTAAAGAGAGTAAACTTCTGGGATACCAAGGTTCTTCAGCTCACAAGGTACAGGATGTCCTTATCCAAGATACTTGCACAATTAAGTCTTCAAATACTTTAGGAGATAATAATTATTATAATGTCAATAATAACAATAATAACAATAGTATTAAACATCTGTCAAGGTTATTTCTGTCCCACAGCAGCAGGTTGATGATCTGCATTATTCTGGATTTTTTTTTTTTGCGGTGCCCTGTGATCCCCACGTGTCTCCTGTCATCAGCTGTGCTGCTGTGAGGAATCGACCTCTGTGCATCCTTTGTACGTTTTTGTGTGTGTTCGTCTCAGATCTGTGTGTTTGTGTCAATGAACGTCTGAAGCGAGTCAGGATTTTCCTCGATAATCGGCGCTGGTTCGCTCTCAGAGGCGGGTCTGGGCCTCGGGGACGTAGATTTCGATGCTGTCAGCGCTTTCCGTGGCGGAGTTCTGTCGTACTGACGCCGCGCGCTTTGCTGCCATCAGCCGTTTCCTGGCCTCTTGCCGCTGCTTGTCCACGGCCGAGTCCACGCTCCTGTCCTTCCCTGCTGACAGCCGGAGCTTTGACGGCTTCTTTGGCACAGATGATGGAAGCTGCTTGTTTTCATCCTGAGGAAATCACGCCAACACGAGAGACGAGTAAGATACAGTGTGACACTAGGCTGTAAACACCACCAGTGGTGTTGATATTATTTGCAAGCCATTAAATATGATTAAAAACATTTTTTTTAAAAAACCACAAAAAAACCCACTGAGCTTTACTTTGGGGCAGCGATTAACATTTACTTTCACTATAGATGAATTCAAAAATATTCTTTTTGATTAACCAATTCATTGTTTTGTCTGCAAAATTTCGGAAAAATGTAACACACCAATCATCAACTTCCAATACTTTCAAATCGTTTTGGCCATCCGTCCCAAACACAAAGGAAATTCTTGCCGTTGTGAAGCTTGTAACAGAGAATATTTCACACACGTCTTGATCGACTTTCCTCGACTAATCAATTGTTAAAACTTCAGGAACTTCTATAAAAAATGTCTGGCACCAAACATCACCTTCTTCTCTGACTTCTCAGGAAGTTGCCAGTTGTTGGCTTTCAGTTGGTAGAGCTCATCAAACTTCATGCTGATGTCTTCTATTGAGAGTTGTAGCAGATCCCAGAAGCCTGCGAGGTCCTGTGCTGTTGGTCGCGGGTTGGAATTTACGTCCTAGTCAAAAGAAAATGAGACAGTGCAGAGACGTGATGGATGAATGGCTTTGGACAAATCAAGAGAAATGAATCACATCCTTCTCCGAGCACATGCTTCCTGGGCAGCCGCCCTTTGAGCAAATAGAGGAAGAGAAAATACATTTGACACCACTCAACTTTCAGAGAATATAAAATTTCAAGAATATTAAACTTGCAATACAGAAAGTCTGACAAGACAAACTGCAGGGAAATTGCAGCAAGTAGGCCGAGTGAATATCCATCAGCTAGATGTGGATTTCATATTTCTGCTTGAAAGGATAATTTCCTCTCTCGATGTTAGTTAATGAAAAGATTCGGCATGTCAGTTGGCGTAGCACGAGTGATGCTGGTAGTAGAAAGATGAAAGCAAATGGATAAGTACGAATTTTGGGAACCAAAATAGTTAGAAGGGTAAAATATATACAATATGCAGAGAGATTCAAAAGGGAGGTAATGAAGTCACTCACCAAGTTCTCGTTACAGAGTCCTCTGAACTGCTCAAACTTCTGTGTCATGAGGAGCTGAGCGCTGCCCACTGCACTGCGGATTGTCCCCAACACTACGCAGAGAAATATATGAAAAATCATCAACAAGCTGAGAACAGAATGAGAACAGAATGTGTTTTTGCTACAATAAAATGACACAAGAGAAAGAAAAAAAAAAAAAAAGGACAAAATAAGGTTTTTCTTTTGGCTTCCAGAGTAAAGACAAACTGTCCGTCTGCACTGGAGAAAAGCAGTACATGAAGGTTAGAGAGCTACATTAAGACATGGCACAGTGTGCCTAGGTGGAGTTTTTATGCCTGTTGTCTGGTGATTAAATATTTATACTAACATTTACCACTTAACATTCTATGACAGTAAACAATTTTCTTACAAGTAATTTATTAACTCAATATCTTTTTTTGGAGGTGGGGAGGGAGGATGGGGGGTCAACAAATTACTCTTTATTCAGCTATTTCTGACTAATATTTGCATGTAAATTGAAATTCATAATTCAGGTCCGCACAGAGGAGGAGGAAAGATAATCTGGAGGAGCTTCTACTGCTGGTCTGCTTCTTGCTCATTCATATTTAAGACACTGCAGAGATTGATCTGCCTAAAAGCCTGAGTGGTATTCTGGGAGATGAAAAAGTGAAACGACTCTGCGGTGACTCGATTACAGCTAAAACAAAGCTTACTCCCACTCTAATGAGCTGCAGTGCTGTGACTCAGTGGCAGTAATGAGTGTGTCATGCTTTGTCTCATTGTCCACAGTCAGCAAGGATCAGACCTGACCTAGTCCCCTGTCTGTGAACTTCACTAACAGGCACATCAGTTCAATTCTTCATCGACTTGATGAGCTATTTACTCGACCTTATTACTACTGTATCTTTTTTTTTTTTTTATGTCTGTCTGTTATTGTGAAGCACTTGATGATGTCTGCTTTAGAAAGGTACTCCAGCATTCAACATCACCTACTTACTTTTTCCTCAACAGGCAGTTGGTGGTGGCTTTGATGACTTTACATCTAAATGAAGTTATTATGAAAAAAGTAAGAAGCCATTTACACCGAGTTATTTCATCCATCTTGGGCACATTGGATCGCCATCAGATTTGAAAACAAAAGTCGACACGTGCTCCAATCTGAGGAAAACAGCTGCTGTAGAGTTTTATCTGATCCTTCATCTGTTTTACATCTAAATGATCTGTGTAACACAGACTGCACTGGTCTGTATGGGTGACTGTGAGAGTGATAGAAATGATAAAAGTAGTGTGGAGGAAGTTCGGACCCGATTTGCATCTTGCCTGGGAAAACTGACATGCGATGAGATTTGTGAACTGGCAAACAGTCGGGCACGATGTAAAGGAAATTATCATTTTCATATCTTATCCAGAGTTGATCTGGACACAAGAATGTGATAGCAGTTAATGGGACCCAAATGTTTTAATATCCACTTTTCTGTCACTTACCCTCCTCTGAGATCTTGTTGTCTTTGGTCTCCTGCTCCATCTGTTGACACCAGCCCTCCATGCGGCCTGTTTCCGCCTGCAGCAGCTTCAGGAACCAGTTACCGTCTCTGAGGCATGCTAGCGTGCTGGACTGAACAGCATCTCCCTGGGAGCTGCAGTTTCCGGACTCGAGGCTGGGATCTGGCGGCGGCAGAGAGGACGGGTCTAAAGCCGGGTCCAGAGACTCTGGAGGCGAGGTGGATATCCTGGATTGGGCTGGGGTGTGTTTAAGGGGTTGCTGTTCCATGGCTTTGTCCTGTCCATTTGGTGCAGTGGTATTCACTGTCTGATTGTTGGTGCAGTTGGCGGTGTTGTTTTCTGTGGGTGCAGCATCCTGGGGCTCCTGAGGCTCGGTCACTGTATTTTGTCTAGAGGCCATGCTGCTGTCCCGGCTGAGACTGCAGAGACATGCACAAACATCACCTTCAGACAGACTTAAACAAATACGACAATTCAGTGACGGGTCGGTCATGTTCTGTAGTAAGAGTTTGAGGTCAGCGAGTATAACTGACAAGACTTTGAGGCAGCTGATTGTGCATTATCATCAACTGCAAAGAAGCATGAAGAGTCAGAGAAGACACGGTTATCGAGGATGTGGCAGTGTGGAAATAAGCAACATATCAGGGATACGGCATAAAAGCTCAACGGACTGCTGGGTTCAGAGATAATGAGCAGGAGAAACAGAAGCGGCCTGTCAAACAAATGTGATTAAGGGGAAATTACAGTGCTCTGCAAAGGTTCAATGGCCAGTTTCTCACTATATTCAGCTCACTGAAGTCAAAACAAGAGGAAAGGCCATCAATCAGAGCGCTGTGCTGCTGTCAGGCTGACTGCTCAATGACCTTAGCCACTCACTGATGCACGGGCTGCAGATGCACCAGCATCTGAGATGAAATATTGACACTGGTACGAGCATGCAGTTATATAGGGAAAACAGGAGAAGAGCTCCAGCGCAGTCAGGCGAAAATCAATATCACAATTTCATAACGGTTTCATTTCTCAATAGCAATACAGTGCATATTGGTGTACGGGAAATATACATAAATATATTCATAAATGATTGTTTAACCAGGAAAGCACAGGAAAAAATCTCTTTTTACAAAATACTGTGTTCACACTAACACAGTTACACACTTTAAAACCTGGAAGCTGCCCAGTACAACCACAGTCTGACCTGCCAACCAGAGAACAGTTCACACTGCAGCAGTTGGAGTTGAAAGCTTCTCTCATGGACACTTTAATGCAAGTTATGCACGGCTCTTTCCTGCCAGTCTGGAAACAAACCTGCTTAAAGAGGCCTGCTTGTCTAATCTTTAAACCACGACTTCTTAAGGTTTCGGCCTTTAATCCCAATGATCGTATCGCCTATTGCCAATTAAATGAAGCCTTTTTCTGTCCGATTCATATAGTTGCACAATTTGTATACGGAAATATTCTCTTTGTTCCATTTTATAAAGCTGAGTAGCAACAGCGACACATTTTCCAAGCAGGCCAGATGTGTACAAGAGTGTGATATAGTAACTGAGCCACAGAGAAATCAAATAGTCTTAAAAATGGCATTTGAAAATCAGGAACCCATTAAGTCGCAATACACTTTTATATAATACTGCCATTAATGGGAGTATGAGAATATGTATAGGTTAATATCCTCTCTTCTAAAATCCTGTTCATCATTACAAACATCTTGTCTTTACAACAAGCTTGTGACAACTGCGACCTGAGTGTAAACTTACGGCCTGCCGTTCTCAACTTGAACTCCAATTGACTGAAACTTTAGAGGTGTAGTCAGGGTTAGCAGTTCCTCTCTTGGAACTGGCGGAATACAATCCACCTGGAAAATCATGAACAATAGACTATCAGTCAAATGCAACTGTAAAGGTGGCTATGCTCTTCTCTCTGTATGATTACATCTAAATACAAATGAAAAGACAAAACGTACCTGAATTCCTATAGAGGAAAGTTTCCTCTTGGCTGCGGTCGGGGGTTGCTCTAGGGTGAAACCAGCCCTCAGGGTGTCATTTTGGGGCTGAGTAGATGTGGAAGTGGAAGTGGTGGTGGTGGAGGAGGCGGGAGGGAGGTCACGAGGGGCCGGAACAGGAGGTACGGAGCCTGCAGCAGGTGCCGGGGTCGCAGCAGGGGCCGATGGAGGCTGGGTCCCCTTAGCCAGGCCGCCCGTGCGGATGCTACAGAGACTGTCGGAGGAGTTGCTGCGTCCCGACTGACTGTTGGCCTCACTGCCGCGGTCCTGCTGGTCAAGGTATGTGTCCTGGGCTGACTCGGTGCTGCTCTGCAGCGTCACTGAGATTAGGGGCTTGGAAGTGGTGCGGGGTGGGACGGGAGGAGGGGCCTTCCTATTGCTAACTGTTGACAGGAGAAAAAGAAAAAAAAAAAAAATGACAACAGAGAGCTCAAAATGAGAAACCTGCTCTTTGTCAGTGAAAACTTCAGGAACAATACGAGGGTACAATAAAACTGTGTGACTACATCAAAGCCAGCTGGTGCCTATGAAGTGCCCAAACATAAAACGATTAACATGAACATGGACTCCCTGAAAAACAAACCTGTACTTTGCCCTCATTGTTGCCTCTATTAAGCTGGACTGAAAGCTATCTCTATGCTTCGTGTAACGTGTGTTCCATTGACGTCAGTCTGTCTCTGGGGATCTTCCTTTACATGCCACACCTTCACAGGCCTTTTACTCTGGGGATTGTCAGACAGGACAACTCTGCCTTTTCCGCTAACAGCCCTTTTTTTTTTTTTTTTTTAACCTAACAGCTCCAGGAGTTATGGATCAACAGGAAATAAACCAGGGGAAAAGTGCCTCTTTTATGCTGCCCTGTGTGTGTTTTCACTGCATTCAAAGAACTGTGAAGATTAGTCAAACAAAGACACAGTCTTCGCAGTGTTTTTTTGTATTTACTCGTGTCACGTATTTCGGTAGATCGTATGAATGGATAAAAAGAAAAACATACAAAGCTGGAAAATTAGACCGCAAACTTGACAGACGATTGGCTGCGTGTTTATTGGTTATTTATTTCCACTCCAGAACATGAGGGACTAAACGACTAGTAAATCATGTTTTTTTTCCCCTCTCCCTCACTAGCTTTGTACTCTCATATCCTGCTCAGTTTCCGTCTATCGTCCATAAATAATGCTGATGAACTACAACCTGTTAATTGTTTAATTCCAAACTCACTCAATCATGAACAACATCACATAAATGATAAACAGAACATGAAATCTAAATCACTGCTTTGACTCTTTATTATATTCACCAGCAATTATTTAGAAAAATGCCTATTATCTGTTAAAATGTCTATTAGGGAAGAGCAACCAAGATCCACACAGCATAGATTCCATTTTGTCAAGGTTTCGCATTATGACACTCGCATACGTATGAACCAGTGATTCACAAATTCTTTCAACAGAAACTGAAATGAGGCCCAAAAATGGATTACCACTGAGCAAAGACAATCTGACTCAGAGAGAAGGAATGGGACTGGTGCCTCTTTTTCTGTCATCAGTCTGCAGGGTTGTGGTAGATGATACAGAGTGAGCTGTCGTACAACAACATGAGAAACCAGGAAAAAACCCACAGGCTTTCTTCAAGAGTTGAGGGGACAGATGCAATTTAAGCTACTTAACTGGCAACATATGACTGAACGAGTTGCAAAACACACGGTAGCGAATACTTCTGCCCCATTACAGCATTTACTGCTCCACGTGACGGGTGGAATATTTCTTTAAAATTAGCTGACCGAGCAATTTAAGGCTCACCACTTCGAATCAATATTGGAAATGTAGTGTTTATCTCTCCCGGAAGTGGTTTCAATCTAAATAGCAACGTAACACCCTGTAATTCTGAGGGCGCTGCACTTCCATCATCAGCCGGTGACTCACAGCACCGGGCCCTCGTTAAATCCCACCAACATACACAAACATGGCTGTGGAATCCACTCTGGGTAGTTCATGTAGCAGCCCTGTCCCGCTGGGACAAGCTTGTCTCAGGGACAAAAGAGAACATTTATTCCCAAAGAATGAGGCACTTCTTGTAGGTCTCATAGCAGAGATGCATGACATTCCCAAACCTAATGATATGTGTGCCGTTAGGTGCAGAATCTCAACACATGACTCTGTTGCATTTGTTGAGTCTACAAGGCCTCACTGTCTCACTGTCTCACACACACACACACACACACACACACACACACACACACACACACACACACACACACACACACACACACACACACACACACACACACACACAGAGCGGATGACAAGCCAGATATCCATCAACTGTAAACCACACGCGCAATTCTCTCTCAGCTCTACAGGAGCATCATTTATCAGCAACAACGATAAACAGGTTAATACTGGTTAACAGCATCCAGTACTAGTGAAGTGGGTTAATTGGAGATTATTTACCCGCCTAGCAAAGAGTACAATCCATTCAGCATAGTGCCAAGTGATTGGGATATGAACAAGCTCCTCAGACCATAAACCTCTAGCTCAGTTGTTGGCCAGCTCAGCCCTTACTTTTACTTTTTCAAGCTGTGAAGGGCATCCAACCTTTAATCATCACACGTTATTTCATTGAAATTAAACCCATACTCGTGAAATTGTGCAGAAACCGAAAGCAGTTGCGATCCCAACATGAACGTATAATCCCCAATTAGGTTCATATGGCAAACTGTTGCTCACGCACACCTCCGTCAGATATAAATTAACATTAGCGTTCATTTAGAGAGGCTTTTCGGTCCATTTGGCAAACAAAAAAAGTCCAATATTCCCCCTCTTTGTTCCGTTTTTGGTCTCTTTACCGACTCCTGAGGGAAAAATCCGTCTCTTTAGCTGCTTAAATGCTCCACTATGTCCACCAGCTGGTTGCTAACTTTGTCTGCCATCTGTTGCTGGGCAGGTACTGTAAAGTGAAATTTTCAAGGTTATCTTTTTGCTGAAAATAGCCGCCTGCTGCGGCCAAAAACAACGTTATGAAAGTAGCGACAGTGAAAGTAAAACAATCAAATTGCGGACTGGACAACCAAACAATGAGCTGAACGTCACTATACAGCTGCGTTAAACAGGGGAGCTGCGGATTTGGGGTCATAATTCTCTGTAGGTTCGGCACAACGAGCAACACTTTCACACTGTTTTTACATTTTCATTTGATACTTTGTTATTATTAAAATAAGTTCATATTATTTGTCAACAAGGTTTAACAGTAAACAGAGTCTTGTGCTGTTAAAAAAAAAAAACCAAACACAGTAAGTCTGTTGTCAAAGGACTGGGGCAGCCTGGTCCAACTATTGAGCAATCTTTGCCTACTTAGCCAACAGAAGAATGTGACTGAGAAAAAAAATCCCATTGCCAAATTATGCGGACAGCAGCTGTCTATGTATCGCATATTTAAGGGGCCCGAAGGCTCTCTCTTACTCTGAAAACAATTCAGATCAATTCCAATGTTGTCAACACCACTTTGATCATCAAATAATAACTAAATTGCTTCACTTATGAAAGCAATGTAGTCTCTGAGCCATAATATGCTCCGGCTCCATCAGCAGGTCTGTCTGAGGGCTATCAGATGACCACTAATGGGTCCTCCACACTAAGCTCAAACTTTAGTGCATGAAATACTTTCAAAATAGTGTACTGTGGCCCTGAACACGATTTGTTTTTGTTTTGTTTTGTAAAAAAAAAAAAAAAAGCAGAACTAGCCTTTCCATTTTGGGTGACCCTGTTTGGGATTTAAATCTTGATTACTGCTGAGCTCCTTCTGGAGTGATTTTGACTTACAGTTCAGTGTGTTAATTAGGCTGCAGTGTTAACTTCAAGGGGAGACAGTGTGGTTCCACTTGAGTTTCCACTGAAGTTCAATATACATAAGAGTAAAGTACACACCAATATGTACTAACAGTATTGTAGTTTATTGTGGACGAACCATTGAGAACATACTGGATTTGATCCAAGTATCATGAAAAGAGGTGGCAGCGGAAGCTTTGTCCAAGATTAGCTAGTCCTACTATAAAATAGTACAGCAGTCTGGCAGACTGTGGGAGTTGCAGACTGAAAGATTAGACCAGGACACATGCCGAGCGTGACTCCTGACAAACACATTAACCACACAGGGCATCATTCAGCAAAACGCTGTCCATTTAAATCTGCTCAGAAAGCTGGCCAATGCTCAAATAACCGCAAAAGTTGGCCTTAAATTAAAAAAATTTGTCTCAGCCGAAGGATCAATCTCATGTCAGGTGGAAAAACACAACTTTCAAAGTCCTATATGTTTGCATTAAAACTGCAGAAATTTTAAACATTTACATAAGAGATTTTGAATCAAAAGGATTTTAGACATCATAGCAGATGACTGTAAGCCTAATGAAAGCCAATTCCTATGAGGAAGCAGGAAATGATCCTTCTTCTGCCCTCCAGGTTTGAATATACTGAAGTCTTCATGCAAATCTGAGTCACCATGTAAATTGATGACATGTGACATCATTTAGCTTTCACTTCACCGTTGCTGCTTATTACACGATAGGTATAAATATTGTTGGCACAGTTTCAAGAAATGGGTATCCATTACATGGTGCTCTTTCACAACTTCATGAAAAAAACAGCCACAGGCTCATGAGTGAAGAGACGGCAAATCAGTGGGCAGGGCCGCCAGACTTCATGACAGACAGAGCTACCTGTCGGGACAGAAAGACATGCAGCCGACCATTCAGCAGACAGCGCTGACATACCGATAGGAAACACTAAACATCACACAGACAATAAACTATCAAATCAAACAGCTATGACCTAATTAACAATTACATAACATGTTCTCCATTACAGCAGATAGTACTCCAAAGGTAAATGCAATGCAAACTTGTTTACACCAATTGAACAACTTGCCTTGAAAACAGCCCTTCAAATTGAGACAAGGTCCCACAAATGTTGTCCAATTTTTACACCGCTGGGGATTTTGTTTGTTCATTCTTATGTGCTCTATAGTCTGATATCTTTAAGACATCCTGTGGTTCTTCCTCTGACCTGTTGGACTGGAGGAACAGTCTGGATTGGAGCCTAATCAGCTAATGCAAAGACACGTGACGAGTATCTCTGAGGTCAGATCTTTAAGGAGTGGACAGGTTTCAAGTCAGAAGGTGCTATTTCTTTTTTTAAACTACGTAATGCGATGTTAATAACACTGAAAATGATGCTTAAAACCAGAATCACGTCCATGATTTTCAGTATCGGTATGTATGCGTGCGAGACATGCAAAGTTATGTTGAGAAGCAAGATTTGCATCAGGCTGCTGTTCAAGTACATGATCAAGTTACTTCTATGTAATCTGTCAAATATTTTCTCAAATAATTGTTTGGTCCATTAGATGTAAAAAAAAAAGAAAAGAAAAAAAAAGGTGAAAAACACCCATTGAAAATGTTATAACTCCCAGGATTTTTTTACTTTAAAAAAAACTGACCACCAAATAACCACTTAGCAGGATAGTTTTTGCTACTCACTTGGCAAAAATGTAAACGTGATTAATGAGAGACACCAATCGTCCAAACGTATGTAATAAATGAATAACATCATAAACAATATGGTTGTGTATTAACTATTAACTGAAACTGTATTTTTTTTTTTTTTTTTAGTGGCTGGCAAAACCGTTCCGGCTCTACAATAAATGGTTCTACCCGTGTTTAAAACAGTTCTCTAATAAGTGCGTGCCATTATTGCCGGGCGTGGATCAGCCTTTAACTGTACTGACTGACCGTGTTAACTTATTGCAAGAGAGCCTGTCTGCTGCTGACCTCGCTGTGACTGAGATTAGTTGCTTCGCCCATTCAGTCAAGAGATTACCTCATCGATGTGTATGAGAGGAAGAGAGTATATTACTGTGGTGGGTGACTCAGTCTATCCATGGTAATAAACAGACAAACCGTGTCTTGTGTAATGTGGTTCTGAAGACAATGAACCCGCCCTGTAGTGACAATGAAGCCTTCAAAGCAAGTGAATTCAATGGCGAGCCAGCAGCCTGTTTTAAGAATCTCCATCTTTGACACGTTAATACTGTACACGGTGCCCCCCCAGGCAATATAAACCAGTGGCCTCAATGAGCACAAAAAGGGGGGTAAAAGTAGTATTACTGCGAGTGCTTGGCTCTGATGTTGCAGTCATCCGGTGTGCACATCCTTCTTTGTGTCAGGTGGTCTTTATAAAAAAAAAATAAAAAAATAAAAAAAAGCCCAGTGAAGAGTCAAAAGAGTGCAGGAAGCTGATAAATAATTGATTGCGTCCTCAAGTCCTTATTAACGCACGGCTGCCAGAAATTAGTCGGGAGTCAAATTAATACGAGCAAGTTTCTGTGAATAAGAACAACTTGAAACCGGTGTCGGCGGAAATGCCAACCTGCGGTGCAAAAGAAGCGTCAGTCCTGACTTTTTGTGTTTAAACGCACCGATCAGTGAAATTTAAGACGTGATTCGCGTCTTTTCCCTTCGTGCCTCTGAGCATTAAGTCACACGTGGAGAAGGAACCGTTACTTCTACCTAACGTGAGCGCTCACGGGGTTAACCTGAAAGATTACTGAAAGAAATCACACATCTCTGAAGAAAGAGAGATCACCTTCACACACACACACACACACACACACACAGCGTTAGCTCCCATGTTAGCTATCCGCTGTAACAAGACGGGTTGGTTAGCCACAACCGGCTGTTAACGCCTCCAAGCTACTGTTAGCTCCTGCTACTTAGCCCAGTAAAACCACTGATCGCGGCGTGACACGGGAGCATTTAACGTTGAGCAAACGGTCTAAACAAGCCTCGCCCGCCCGCTGGCAATACAAGCTCGTAATCGGGGGGGAGAGAGGAGGGGAGAGAGGAGGGGGGGGAAGGTTTTAATCCCCTCTTTCTTCCATCCACGTTAAAGCTAAGCTAGTTAACCTACCACCACACCGTTAGCTCTCGTTAGCTCGCCGTTGCTAACGCACCGACTTACCAACTGACAGTCGGAACATTAAAACAAACACACACAAAAATAATAATAATAATTAAAAAAAAAAAAAAAAAAGCTCAGACGGGAAATGGCAACGAAGATCCTTACTGTAACGTGGGCGACTCGGTGTGGGGGTGGAAAACACAAAAATCCTCGTTTTCTGTCCATTCACGGAGCGCAGACCGAAAAGATGCAAAGACGAGCTACGGTGTCCGGCCGTAACACACACACACACACACACACACACGCACACGCACACACGCACACACGCACACGCACGCACGCACACAACACCGAAGCTGGGAAGAAAAGATTTGTAGGACACGCCCTTGACGACGAGGATTGGAAGTCCACGTTTTTCTCTTGTGGCCGAGTTCTGCAAAACGATTGGACGGCTGCGGACCTCGAGGTAACCGAACGCGGCGGTGATTGGTTCACGACACGGCGTGACGTTGTTTTTTTGGGAATGTGTTTCGCGGTAGGTGCGTTTCATTGGTGACGCCGCGGGAACAGACTCCGGGTCCAGACATTATTAAAAAAAACAAAAAGCAAAAAAAAACCCCACATATTCAATAGTCTATTGTGAGCTATTGTTTCCTCAACAATGGAGCAGCATCTGAATTTCATCGTTAAACATCATACCACAACCAAGACGCCCAACAAAACCAACAAAAACATCCCGAGAAGTAATAGTCGACTAAAATTTGACCAAATAATACGCTACGTTTTGTAAATTGTTGTAACGTGCAAGTAAATACAACAGCGCCTATCCTCCTTCTAATGTTATCAACCATTAAAGCAAACAGTCTATGCGGCAAGTGCAATATAAATATAGGATTTTTCCTGTGGTGGAAGAATAATTTAGATCCTTTACTTAGCTAAATGAAAGTAAATACAGCAATTAAAAAAAACAATCCATTGCAATTAAAAGTCCTGCATACAAATTCTACTTAAGCAAAGGTGCAGAAGTATTAGTTTAAGTATTCAAGTAAAAGTATTGGTTTATTAGTTACATAATTAGATCATTAACATTGAACGACCAGTGTGTAAGCAGCATGTTTATATACAGTTATATATAAAGGGACAGCAGATAAATCTGAGGGATTGTCTGATGATTACTAAAATAAAGTTATCATTCACAAATCTGTTTTCAGTTTTTGGACTTTTACTCTCATCTTTGATTTTTTTTTTTTTTTTTTTTGAGATATTGGATCATTAAACATTTATTGAAAAAAAATATATATGAGAAGTTTAGAGTTAAAAATCCCTATTCAGTGGAGCTGTTAACAACTTATAGACATCTGAAATTTGACCCCGACCATGTTGATTTTTGTGGGACGTGAGAAGACAAACAGTTTGGAAACCACTGGTTTAATCTTGAACAATGTGTTGTATTTTGAAAACTTGTTATAATATCTATTGTTTTAAATGTTCATCTGAAAAGTGACTAAAGCTGTCAGATAAATGTAGTGGAGTAGAAAGTACAACATTTTCCTCTGAAATGTTGTGGAGTGGACATATAAGAATAGCATGAGCTTGTGATTTAATATCAGACACATATAGAACCCTTCGTACTGTAGAAGAAAAACAACCATATCACACCATGTGATGTCCTTTTTCTTTTAAGCTGTAGGCCATTTTATTCAACAATAAAAACATGCCTCTGGAAAATGAGCTGGACCTTAAATTACTTGATATTTTATAAACATTTTTAAGAGATGTGCAAATCATTGTTTCTCACTTGAACTGGACTGGAGGCAAAAAATACTCATAAGTAGCAATATCTCACATCCATTTAAACCCACAGCAATAGCAAAATGATTTATTTTCTTTTTGATGCTGAAACTTGTGTTTGACTAATACAATATCTCAAATATGGCAATGCCTGGTGGAGACATTTATACAAACATTTCTCTGAAAATAAAGCATTTTTGACAAGGACAGATGGTCATATTTGTTTTATCTCACAAACCAAATAATAGGCTATACACTGAAAAATGGTTCATGAATTTTGAGTAAAGTTTATGTGGCACAACAGCTACTGTATGTAAAAAATGTTGCTGTATCTTTCTTGCATTCATGCTCTCAGATTCAGAGGAGAGCTGTTTGCAATATTCAGCTGCTGTGTGAATATTTTGATGTGAGTTTGAGTCTGAGGTGGAGCAACATCTAACCAAAAGTCTGTATTCAGACTGCGATGTAACATTTGTTTCAACAATTTCTACATCTAAAGTTATGCATGTCTGTATTCAAAAAGTTTTCTTTCAGCAGAGAGGGAATGAAACGAGGTAAAATTATGTTTTATCCCATGCACAGAAATATTTGTAACAAGACTGAACAAAATATACAATTCTGTCTGGATTAAAGTATGTACAACTTTGGAAACTCCTGAACTTGGACTCAGGATTCAATAGCTTTGAAATATTGTTCAACGAGTTATCCAATGGCATTTATACACCTGTTCTGGTTGACTACTTGTGTTGTTTGCTTCGTGTCTTCTTTCAGTTTTACTCTGATTAAGACATAGCGATGTCAAATGTACAATTACAGGATGTACATTAATCAGTGGCCTTCAGTTAATTTTTGTTATTTGAAAATGCAATGTTTTCAAGCTGAGAAGCACCCGACTGAGCTGCAATTTGCACAACGATTTCTGTTTCATCTGGTGTACGTGTTGTTTTTTCTCGAAACTCAACATGCACAGTTAAATTGTTCGTAAGTGTACTTCATAAAACAGCATGTTTTAAATTGTGTATTTGATGGATTTCCGTGACGTTCTTGAATTGCCCTATTTCCTTTCATTTTCAATTGCCCACACAATGTTAATTGTGCTATCATGAAGCACAGTAAACAGCTGTGTGGATGATATTTAATGTCAAGCATTTCCTCCCTCTCAGCTAAATCTTTTTACAGTAATTGAGACTATCTTCCTCTCACTGGTACTCACTGGTGTTGGAGCTGTAGATATAGCCTGTGGTGGTGGGCGGCGGTGAGTCTGAGTCCACAGAAGCTGTGTCTTCATCCTGGGAGCAGCCTGCCTGGATGGCCCGCAGGTAGCTGTGGCTGCGCGACCGGAAGCACGTAGGCGCAGGCAGATCCAGAGCCTCCACTGCCTGAGACTCCCCCTGACAGTATTGTACAGAGTGCCCACAGCCCTGCCCGCATACCTGAAGGAACGTGTGCAGACTCACACGCTGAAGGCAGAGGGAAGACTGATAAACATGCATTTAACACATCTATACTCAGTGGTAGAAGACATGCTCAGACATCTTACCTCAATAAAAATGCCAATTTAATCATCTGAAATTACTCCATTGCAAGTCATTTAGTCTACTTAAGCCAAACAGAAGAATCATCAGCGAATGAAAACATCAGAAGTAAAAGCACTTATTCTTCAGTAAAATGGTCAATAAAGCCAATGCAGAAGCAACATTTTATAGAGACCCTTATTATTGCTTTATACACAATTAATTCGTTTAGTACTATGGTGCCCAATCTAGGGCAATGCTTTCCCTCCACAGTCGCACAATAAATCTCAGGGGTTCTGAGATGATTGGTGGTGTCGGAAAGAAAAGCAAATAAATTAAAAAAAAACCATCATGGTTCCTTGATACAACCTTGAAAATTTGAAGTGTGGAGTCGAAATGTAAAGTATTACTCTACATCAGTAAATGTACGTGGTTACTTTCTACCTATTTCAATCCAGGAATCAAAATGTAGGCCACTTTTGCTTTACATGAGTGCTGAAGGGTGTGAAAATTTAACACACAAAAAAAGCCAATACAAGAGTGAATCTTTTGTCCGTGGTGCAGGAACGGTTTAAAAATAGATCATGTAGCATTGTATGAGCTGCTCAAAATAGTTATTCTTTCATTGTTGCATGAATTTTTTGATGTCACTATATGATGGGAAGAAGCGGTGACATCCAGCATCATCTAAAATGTTTGATCAAGCAACATTAAATGAAGTGGAAACGACCAGCGCTTATTTTCTTGTTGGCATTTTAGTCGCAAATATGAGAGTGTTCTGTTGTGGGTGGTATAAACATGATAAATAATCTCTCAAAATCAGCTCACTCCAAATGTTGTACTTGAGTTTCAAGAAATCTTTTAGTCGGACAGACTTCACTTTTCATCTGACAGTAAATCGAGTCTCTCAGTCATCATTCGAATAATATAAAACATCTCCAAATATACAGCAGTCATTCCATTGCTTCTCTTTAAAAGCTATTTTTGCCTCAACTGTTGATGGTGTGTGATTCTGCATCTCAGTAAAATCCTGCTGATGAAGATTTACAACGAGCTCCATCAGGTTTCTACAGAGCCATGTGTTCCACTTTGACACTCTCAAGCATCTTTTCTGTTGCTCAAGCTTATATTCCGACTGGCCTATTCCCATACAGTCTCTGCAGAGGCGCTCATTAAAATATTTTCTGACAGTAGCTTAGAAATTGCAGTTATGCAAATGTATTTTTGCTCATCCTCACCATTATCCAATTGATCATATTTACTCTTCTTTTTTGGGGTCAATCAAACTTATGAAATTTGCTGTTTCAAAAATCTCATAAGGTATGAAAATGTACACTAACTTGCCACTTTATGAGGTACATCTAGTAAAAAATAATGCAGTCTAATTCAACTGTCCTGCAACACTACATTCATGAAGGTCATAATGGTCAGTTTCTGTTTTAACTGTTTTAGAGAGTAAATTGAGATTTGTGGTGCCCCCCCCTCCCCCCCCCCCCACACACACACACACTGTCTGTATCTGCAGCACATGAGAGAAAGTCAACCAAACAACAATGTGACAAAATAACAACACATTTGTTAAGATCATGGACATACCTGAGTGCTTCTGCCCAGTGTGCCAGAGCATTGGCTAAAATCAGTGTTCCTGTGGCGTAGAGGGGCCTCCAAAGGGCTCACCAGGCAGTCTAAGTTATCGAGGCTCCGATTAGTGGCCAGCTCTTTCAGGGACGGCAGGGAGCTGTGGAAGTGAATGGAACGATCAGCCTCTCAGAAGTCAGAGACTGGAGTAAGTGAGGGCTGTGTTTAATTGATGATATCCAGGAGAAACTTTACATCTCACTCTGAAAAGTTCCCCTGGGTATTTTGAAATGAAACACAACTGAGATGTGCGCAAAGTGATATGTGTTAGGATTTAAAATAGCAGCACAGAGGAAACAATGATTTATGAGCAAAACTGCTGAATAGTATTTTATAAATTTGATTTTTAATTGAGTTTAGAAATTCCTCTGTTCTGGCTTACCAATTTGGCATCTAGTGTTAGTAAAAATGTGTGTGCACTAAGAAACAGTGTGCTGGGGGTGATTTCCATGGAAAATTAGCATGTTATGAAATCAGGGCTTGAGGAAGCAGGTAAGAGTAAAATACTAACACGCCACTCAGGGAACCTGCAAGGTGAGAGATGGAACTGGGGCCAGCGAGGGAAATCACTGGGAGGGTTAGACCAAAAAGAAAAAAAGGTGTTGGGTAGTAGTGGCAGGACAAGTGGGGGGTGGGAGGAGGGCCACACTGCCTGCCTGTGGATGCCACTGACCTCAGATGCTGCATAGAGCATGCACTCTGTAGAGGAGACCACAGATAATCCTCCCGCATGAGAGCGTAGCAACGGGGCCTGTCCGTGCGGATGTAGGAGTGAAAAACATGGCAAAAGAAATTCACCTCTTATTGCTTTTGCAGCAAATAAAGATGACACTGTAAATTATTTATTGTCCCATCTTACTTAGCTGCATCTCTACCTCCCTGCACAGCCTGTGAGGTTGTTTTAAATAACTTCTGCTGCAAGTCCCAACAGTTATTTGTGAGAGGATGCTGCCACCCAAAGACTATCATGGGGAAAAATGTCTTATGTCCCTCCTTCCCACAATTTTAACAAATCCCTCTTCAGTGCCTGTTTATGTTTTATTTAATGTAAAGTAAAAGAGCACAAACTCAACACACAACAATGAGCATGAGAATTAAGGTTGTAATTCTTGTATGATTATTTAATTTCTCTGCTGTGGGACTCACTTGCGCGGAGGTGGTGGTGGCTGCTGCTGCTGCTCACTCAGAGAGTGCTGGGTGGCCTTCAGGTAGCTCTGACGCCGAGCTGCAGATTTGGGGGAAGGTTTGGGACTTCCCTCTGAGTCCTCACTGTCTTCCAGGTCTCCCATAGCTTTCACATAGCTGCCGCTGCGCATCCTTCGACAAGGGATCTCAGTTCCTCTGGCCCGTCCACGGCCCAACGTTCCCGCCCAGTCCCCCACAGGGACCTGGATTATGAAAACACATACACTGTCGTGAGACTTTGTAATGAACATATAGAGTATGATCCTGGGCATGTTCAGCAATAATACTTTAAAGAGGAAATATGACTAAGATGACTGTTATGATTTGTGAGAAAAATCTACAACCGAGTATAAACAATGAGGGTAAAGTATATTTGATAAACAGAATAAAGGTCATTTAATTAAATCATCAGTTAAAACAGGAACTGAATTCCAGTGCTCAAAACTGACCAATAAAACCAACCACAATCAGAGAAAATATAAAGATAATCATGCAAACTTACAAAAAATCAAGATGAAGATGAATACTCACTGGCCCTCCTACCTGAAGGAACTGTTGCGCCAGGTCTTGGTGGCATGACTTTGATTTAAGCAGGGTCCTATTGACTGTAGCCGAGCCCTTCTGCAACACCTGCCTGGCCTGGCTGAGAGTGAGAGTGGACCAGGACCCCCTCTTCACCAGTGTATCATCCTTGCTTGCCCTACTTCTTCCCGCCTCTTCCTTGGATCCTACCTGTGTCGCTTGGCATGCCAGGAACTTGAGGTCACTGCTGCTTTTCGAGGTCTTGAGAGTATGTGCAGAAATGGTGTGGTAGCCCTGTGGAATATGTCTGGGAGGAGCCTGGCTGTCTGACACCGCTCTGCCAAGAGTCATCATGGTCAGCGGGTTGCGGTAACCTACGGCAATAGTGCCAGCTTTGGTAGTGTCAGTGTCCAGGGCATCATCTGAGCTCCAGAGGCCTAGTGTATTAGGTCTAGGTCTCTGCTTTGGCCCCTCAGTCTTAGCCCTGTCTTTACTCTTGCTCCTGCGGGTTGGTCTGCCACCATCCTCACCACCTCCCATAGTTCCAGTCATCCCTCCAGCAGAGCGGCCGTTTAGGCTGCCTTTGATTGCAGAGTTTTCCAAGGACTGGGACTTGGCAAAAAGCTTCTGCACAGAATGCATCAGGTGGCGTATACGTCCTGGACTCTCACTGCGTTGCTTTGACATACGTCCTCTATGGAACTGCAGCGTACTGAAGCCGTCGCGCTGCAGGGGAAGGTGCCTCTCTAGCTGATCTAGAAGGTTGGAGGGTAACCGGTTCATCTTGGCTGCTGCTGCAGAGGAGATGGTTGCTGATCCACTGGTGATCATAGGAGCCCCAGTCAGGCCCAGACCCAAGCCCATACCCATAGACAAGGAGGTGGATAATGTACCTGCCCTGCTGCCCTGCCCAACTCCTCCACCGCCGGCCATGCAGCCCTGAGAGCAGTCGATCTGATCCGTCTGGGAGGTGAAATGCAGACGAGGGAAGGTGCTGCTGTTGGACATTTGGCTGAAAGGCAGCAAGCAGTCAGGGGTCAGGGTGGTGGGGCTGGTGGGTGCACATGCATGGAGATGGGGGTCCAGAGTGCCATAGTGATTCACGGTGGGGCTCAGCAGAAAGGCGCTGTGAGGGTCGCAGGTCAAAGGACACAAAGGCTTCTGAGGGCATCCCGCTGGTTCACACGAGTCAGACAGATGACGACTGCGGTTGGCTCCTAACCCTTTCATGGTGGCTGAGGTATTGTCCTTAGAACATGTCTCCAATCAGTACGGGTCTACTGACCTGAGGGGCTCATCCTGCAATCTGGAGAGATGAAAAACACACACACAAAAAAACAACCATTAAACATGCGATTCAAGTGTGTGATTGCTGCTATAATTCAATATATACAGTCTAATAGTTGTGTAAAAGTAAAAAAAAGAAAACTGTGACAACATCCTGGGAATATTCCTGCCACGTTTTAGTTATTTTCTCTGTTTAGTTGCAAATTCTTTAGGGAATGTTCAAAAAAAATGCGCATGTGTTCATCCCTTTATAGAGATTATAGTTAACAGTGCATAACAGTAAAACAGCCATTTGTGTACAACATTAAGTCTCAGAAGGGGAGCTTGACACACCTATACTTAAAGCTAATGAACACATTAGAGTTAGAGCCCATTTAGGAGTGTTTCTCCCTGTGTGTCCTTGGATTTTCAGAGCAGTAAGTGAGTTTAAAAAAAAGGCATTATAGATGGTCTCTGCTGTGTGGTGCATTTCACAGAGGCAATAATAACACGGCAGCTCATGTGAAGCACGGAGCCATTGTCATCATACATATAGACTACTATAAGTTGCTTCACACAACAAACCACCAGGTGGAGCAGCAGCAGCAAGTACACAGAGGATAGTGTTTGGCTTTAGGGAGAACATACACAGACACATTGTATTTAGATCCTAATGTACATTTAAAAATCAACACATCCAGGTTTAATGAACTGTATGTGGATGGAATATCAAAAGAAGCCCAAAGCATGATAGAAATATTGTGATTTAAGTGGTTTGAACACCACATAAACAGTTTTTCTTTCAATCACTGTCTCCAACAAAATAAATAAGAGCAATAGAGCCATTACAGTGAAAAACAAAAGATGAACAGACTAAATCACATATTATTTTCAGCGAACAGGACAGCCTACTCAGTTTACTGTATGAATTGTTCCACCAAAGCAAGAAGCCAGACAACCAGAGGCCCAATATAACACATCACAGTGATGTACAGCCCGGAGGTACAATGCATAGGAGAACGATTTTGTGACTCATACATGTAAATGAGCTTTATATTTAAGAGGCGCCATTTGTTCCAAAGCAGGAAATGAACCCTCATTTCCGCAAATCATTTTTGGTACTTAGCCATCCTCTCAAATCTGCTTACTGTGGTATGAATTGTGATTCCTTCTTTTCCAACCGCGGGGAACAATAAATCTTCCTTAATGCTCGGAAACAGAAGAATTCTGAGACAAAGGCAATTATTTTTACAGTTGTATTACAGTGGCATCTATATAGCAGAAATAAATACTGAATTCAATCTGCAATAAAATTTCAAACTTGGAGTTGACCGGGGAAGACAGTTCTGATGTATAGCTAATGGCTATTTTCTCAGTTTCTATTGTATAACACTAAATCTAATACAGCCTCCTAGTCAATAACATGGCTTAGAGTTTCCAATGCAATCGCAAAATGAATCTTATCCTGACACTTCAATTGTTTTTATCATCTACTGCATAAGATACATCTATGTGCCATGAAGGCAAACATGATGACCTGTTTTTGTCATCTACTACATAAGATATATCTCTGTCATAAAGGCAGACATGAAGGTCTGGCCCAGTGCCTCAGTGTCCCATCAGCAGGATGACCACGAGCACACAAACGCATAAACAATGCAGAGCAAATGAGGGAAACAGAGACATGTTAGGGTGACTCGCTCTTGTTCTGCTGTCACGGGTTTATTCATTCTCAAAGCTCGCTGTGAACAGACAGCAATATTGCATCAAGGTTATGAAATAATAATTCACACAGCAGAAATCCATGTTGCATTAAATTCACTCTAACAGATGCTGTCTGTATCAGAGTGGAGTGACTCACCGATCAGTCAATGGTAAGAGCCCTCTCCCACAGTAAGCATGAAATCTTGCCTGGAAGCTGAATGTGGAACATTAACTGCACACGTTTTCATTTCACTGTGTTGGTTTGCCACTTCTTACATCTCTCTGACCTCCCATACACTCTCTACAGTACGAGAGCAGCCACTTATCTGAGTCAGTGTTCCTGGACGGGCACAGCAGTGTGCTGACAAATACACCAGCATTTTTACAACGGCACAACCTGCTGTAATTCACTCGCCCGAGCTGACTGTAGCCCCACGTGTTCACATCCTGTAGGCGCCACTGCTGACAAACTGACACACACCTACACACTGACACACCAACACACGATGACACACACATAAGCGTGCTAAATCGCCCACCCACCATTCCACTGCACCGAAGAAACCCTGTCAAGTGTTCAGCATCACAGGAGCAAGATGAGAAAGAAATAATGTTCACAGCTCATGTAATGCTGTTACAGGTTCACTGCGTCTGCCTGTCTGTGTGATGGTGGCCAGCAGGCTCCTGCATAATTACAAGGTGAATGAATCCTGGGACTGCATGTAATGTTAGCAAATATGCTTCACTCACACACACACACACACACACACACACACACACACACACACACACACACACACACACACACACACACACACTGCAAAGGGAAGCCATGATTGGCTGTGGGATTTGTCTCAGAGGATCTTGCACATTCACTGAGTGACAGGAGTCTCTTAGCAGCTTCATGTGCGTGTACTCACAAGCAGCATCAAAATTGTATCCTCAAATGACCTCATACATGCTGTAAGTGCCGTACTATGTTGCAGTTGCAGTTGTAGTCTGCCTCGGTGGAAGAGTACGTTATCAAACAGTTGTTTGTGTGTTCAGGTTCTGTAAGGATCGTTTGGAGGGTAAAAACTCCTGCAAGTAAACTATGGATTAAGCAAAAAAACCCTACTGAAATACCGATTGAAATGAATAGAAATGATGCATTCGCTTGTTCAAAAACAAAGAAAGTAAGCTGAGGAATGTATGAATGGGAATGGGAAACTAAATTGCATATCAGAACAATAGCTGTCTTTAATAATTTAAATGTTAAAAAATTGCTGAAAAAACTGAAAATGTTGTTTGAGGAAAATAACATTGTGAGGACGTTTCTGAAACAGACCAGTAATTACAGAGTATTTTTTCAAATTGCTGAAATCATATTTTAATTGACAGCTTCATTCTTAATCCCAATCTTTTATTTGTAGTAATGATAATAATAATTCACTTTCTTACAAAGCACTTCGTAGTGCATTATGGGAAAATCTGAATAAAACAAATGAGCACAATAAAAGTTTAAAAGAATCAGGTACAAATAATAGATTTTGTGCATGTTTTTCCTTCTAATCTGCAAACACGTTCTCCCAATGACGAATCACATAACAAAAAATGATAAAGTCTTTTTACCAGTTAAAGCAGACGAGACTCATTGCCTATTCCCCCTGCACTGGTCTACACCACAGTATTAACTGGATGGCTGATTCACCAGAGCATTTAAAAAGCATAGGGATGTCTCAGGCTTCAACATGGAAACTTGCTTTTCCATGGAGACAGACTAGTTCATAATGAGTGTCCTGAAGTCAGGTTCATACTCAGTTTGGTTACTTTGCATGTACAGCACAGAAAATGCACCTAAACTCTGATTAGCTACTTTCCTGCTCACACAATGAGCTGACAATTAAGTTTTGTATTCATTTTTTGGCCACATTGGGGCAGCAGAAACCATCTGTATGGTGAACATGACATTGACATATTATCACTTTAGTTTTAAGTTGATTTAGTGAAGAAAAACTTGTTAGCAAGCAGTTACCTGTTTACATATCCTGCAGATGCAGCACAGAGCAACATTATCATTCATGCAGAGCCGTGCCCCTGGTCACCTGATAAATTTCAAGTCCAATATTCTCCCTCCTGTAAGCCCTATTTTATCTCCACTAACTCTTGAGAGAAATATTTGGTTCTATAGCTGCTAAATGCTCCACTGTGTTTAGTAGCATGATCGCGAACAGTTTGGCGCTGAGCATGTAGAATTTTTAGAGCAGTTAGAGTGATCTGAGGGGAGCTACTGAGTCAGGTGATAGCTCTCTACCATAGTGGCTCCTTTCACATTATGTAATCATTTGATTTAGTATATAAATATATTGATTTGGCTGCTTAAGACACCTACTAGCCTAAAATATCCTGTTCATCACAGTTACTTAGGACATACCAACCAGAAACTACCATTTAACTGACTGCATATCTCTAAATTTCACTGTAATAATTTCACAACAGAGTTTCATGTTTCACCCTCTCTATTCAAGTCTCATAAAACAGCTCTGAAATCAAGAGGCCACTTGAGTCATCAAGTTAGTTTTACTATTAATTTGAATAATGCAGTAAAACTGAAGTGTACTCGCTTCTTCTCCACAGTAAACACATTATAGTCCAGCACACTGTTGTTGATACATTCTCTCAGTTACTCTATGAAATGTAACATTTGGAGGTATAAAAAAGTGGTTTGATATCTTAATTTACAGAATAAATAAAACTCATCATTTCCTCATTATAAACACATGAACACAATACTATAACGCTTTGCATTTAAAGCAGTGCAGAGATGAACGATGTCAAATACATTTACATTACTGTCTGAAGATACAGTATATACTCGCTCAAACCTTTTACACAAAACCAATTCCGCTGCCTTAAACTGAAATTTGAATGTGACAGAAGACCTCTGAATGTCAAAGCTTCTCATTTATTAGTCCCATGAAAATAAAGTAGTCCTATTGTACTGGCTGTTACTGTACACTGCCTGCATGTGTATATGTGATTGTTTGAGTTGGCTCCTTTACAATGTTGCTGTCACATGTAATTGTGTTGGAAAATCAAAGCCAGATGACAAACAATAAACAAGCACAAATGTTATCGGGGCTGCAGCTTTGGAAACGGAATGAATGCTCATTGTTGGAGAACGTCTGAGACTTTCCAAGTACTTTGTGATGCAGTTTCCAGAGCTTCCTCTGAAAGGAAAAATAAAATCCCCCCTGGGAGAAGTAGTATTTATAGTATCCTTTAGGTTATGTATCAGATTTTCTGCTGTCAAACTACAAATGTCTTCGATAATAAGAGCACTCCTGCTTAAATTATAATAAAAATGTAGTAGATAAAAATGACAGGGAGTCCGTTGCTGATATTTTCTATTCCTTTGTACAATTATCAATGCAGCCAAGTTTTTTGGTCATTTGGCTGCATCAACAAGCTCATATCTGTGGATAAAGAATCTAAAATCAACTAAAAATGAGCTACAGAACATGAATAAATTACAAAACTCAGTTAATTAGATCAGTTTTAAAGTTGTTTTTTTTGTTAGACTAATGTCATTTACCTTACAATACATCATTGATGTCATTAAAGGCTGAAACTAAAAAAGTGAAATGGGCCAATAGTGGAGGTTATTCTACAGCAAAAGAAGAGTATAAGCACACACAGAAGAGCCTGTAAATACCTGCAAACTGCAGATTTACAAGAAAAGAAAAGGTGAGTTTCAAGTTTTGCAGCATCAGTAAACTGTCATTAGATGGCATTATTAAAGCTGTAAAGAGGAGGGGGATAAATACTGGGATGAGAAAGATGTATTTTCTCTTTCATGAATCCATGTGTATATCTTTTGATAAACTAAAACAAATGAAAATAGAAGTAAAAAATGAAGTGTAATGACTGTATTTGGAGATACAGATTTACAGTTTTACCAATAGGGATAGCACTCTGAACATAAATGAACTTTGACAAAACAATCATCCTCACAGGGCCAGTGAAATTGCTGCTACTTTGTCAAAACCTCCATCATTGGCCCACAGGGAGGTGATGTCACGTAGCCCGATGCTGACATACAGCCCCTGTTAGATCTACACGAGGCCTGCTAACAAGCAAAACCAAGAGTTGCTGGTCTGTGTCCCACAGAGCCACCGAGCAGGCCTGTTATAAATGTCTCCTGGAGCTGTTCACTTCCCCTGCAGCCGCCGGTGATGAGCAGAGGGAGAGGCGAGACAGTGAAGAAAGAGAGAGGTATCGATTTGGGTCTCGCTCCTTGTTCTAAGGGTGAATATACAGCTGCTGGGTATTGGCTTTTGCAGCCTCCTTCTGTAATCACCTTTTTTTTCGTATTGGTCCTCCCAGTCAACCTCTCACTTTCAGCCACACGTCCGTACATTTACACTACAGTCCACTGGATTTTTTTTTTTAAATTCTGTATTACTTTTTTTTCATTCCTGTAAGCTTGACTTTGCAAAATCATAGAGGATTCAATAAAATGTTATGATGAGCAGTTAAAATGTGTCTGTCTTCCTCCAAGCTTCCACAAGTACAAAGTCCATGTTTACAGTAATAACACTTAAGATGGGCCGACACCATCCGCTATCCCCACTGTCTGGTGAGAAGCCACTAATAGCGTGTTGCAGTCACAAAGTTATGTCATCTGTCCTTCCTGTGGATAAAGCAAGTGTTATTTTCTACTGCCTCGGGAGAGCCAGAGCAACAAAAGCTCATCTCTGGTGATCACAGGACTAATCATCACAAAAACCCTTCCACAAACATATCATGCATATCATAAGAAAATCGGAACAATCTCAGACTTGAAATTTGTACCTCTAGTTAAGGCATGAGCTGACTTTACTGTCAAATGCACCATTTATCTAACTGGCATTCAGTCAGCATTGAAGAAACAGTGTGACAGTCTGGATCTCTACACTTCCTTCCAATAAACAGAAATCTATCAAAATCCTCCTCTAAAGCACGCTATGTCTTGCTCGTTTAAATTTGTACAAAAACTGAAGTTTAAAAATGACACTTCATGGTTTTACGGGGTTTATGTGCTCGACTATTTCTTGGCTACAACCAGTAATGTCCTTGAGACTCTGTTGGTTGCCTGGCAACTGCTCAAAGGCAAGAAATTTGCTGCATTCATAACAAAGTGGAGTCATTGTAATTACAAGTTTCTGATTTGTAAATGATGTTCATGTCGACCTGTAGGTCGTAATTACAACTGAGATGCTCTGATTTGACAAAAGTGTCTGAAAACCAAACAAATATGGAAGCTCTATATCATTCAAATACCATCATTCAACGAAATTTAAAACAAATTTCATACAGAGTATGACACAGTATTTTACTCTTTATATGTCCAACTCTGAAGTCATGCCACTATCTTGTTGACTTAGTCCCCACTCCAGGTAGATTTTCTTTGCTCTAAAAATAGTCTTAGAATGTTGTGTAATATATTATTATAATATCATATAATATTATATAATATTCTGCTAGTGTTTTCTGCCGGAAGTTTTTTGTTTGCTCTCAGAATGTTCCTTTCAAAAGCTGGGATAACGTTCCCTAAAGGCATTCTAAAAATACTTAATTTTAATATTCTGAAAAGGTTTTTAACAACATTGTCAGAACATTATGCCCTTAAGTTTTTTCAGAATGTTATTTTAGAGTAAGACCAAATTTTCAAACCATTGTACAAACATTTTGAGGTAACATTCTTAAAAGGTTATAAGAAAACATTATTTAAACTTTAAAAAGAACTTGGAAGTAAAAATAAATCTCCTGCTGAAATCATTGCTAGAACATTGCATCATTTCTAGCTGGGAAAAGATGGGAAAATGGGAATGTTTTAATCAATATGACCGTAAATGTTTTTGTTTGTAATTAACAAATGATATGACAAACAATTAGTATGTTTTATAGGTAAATCTTTTGACCTTGGGATAGAGCGATGCCAGCTGTTTCTGGTCTTTATGCTGAGGGAACTGGTTGCTTCTAGTAGATTTATATTTACATTATAAAAGTGGTATCAATCATCTATTTCTCTCTTTATTTAAATGTGTTTTTAAACTACTCCTTTAACATAACTAAACAGAGTGTGTAGTAGGACTATGAGGTAGACAGCTAAGTCAAGCAGATCTGGTACTTTGCATTAAACACAAGCTCCAGCAGCTGACAGCTCTCGTTCTGCTTCCCTGTATTTGCAGCATAGGTAGAGGCTAACCAAAGCACCTGCTTATCTCATGCAGTGTCTGGCTTGTCAGGGATTTTTGTTGACGGCATGCAAGCACGCTTTCCACAATCTGAAAGCATCTTCCTTTAAAAAAAAAATGTAACATTGAAGGACGTTGCTCTCAAAGCGTGCAGCCTGCTGAAATATTCAGAGCTACGAGCATTTGCCGCTCATAAGATTCTCATCAGTGCTTTGCCCATTAAAGTGATCCCAGTGCACTGCTCTCCCTCGTTCACCACTGCACACACTGAAGTGTAATTAGAGAGAGAGGTTCCACATTTCCCTTGGGCCATTTACCATCCTCACTGTACTGCTGCTGGTTCCTTTCAGCATGTTTTCATTTGGTAACATCTTGTGCCAGCGCTTCAGCATTGCCCGACCACGAAGATCCACTTCAGTGGTTCTGCAAGACTGAATGCATGTGATGGTGCTGGACAATTTAAAATAAAGGCTGTAGTTGTTAATTGGCTCTCCATACTGTGAAGTGAAAATCCCTTCCATTACATTTGAGTAGAATTAAACTACTTTTATTATTATATGCAAAGAGCCAAAGGCAAATTGTAGGTTAGAAAAGGAAAACATATTTTTGATTTTCAATATGTGCATCTCTGTTTTTCTGTCTTCATAAAGTAGAACTATGTAGCATAAGTTGTAGGGTGGGTGTTGCGAGCAATGAACTTTCCTTGCTGTCAAACTGACTTTGACACTGTTTTGGTCTCAGGCGAAACAAGACATAAAGGACCCAATAAGCAGCACGTGTTAACCTCTGCAGTCATGTGCTGTTGTGTCATGCATGCTAAGCATGCACAACCCACTGTCTACACTGTTAAAACACGCAACCCATAAATTCAGAATAGGACTTGGGCCCCGGGGAATTATTGCATGCTATTGGTTAGTATGGGAGGGTGAATCCTCCACCAGTGCTCGTTTAAATTGCTGTCAAAGCTTTAACAGTCCCGGGGGGGAGGGGGAGGGGGGGGGGTCAGGCTTAGAGAGGAAAGGCTTCAGTCTACTCTGGAAACCGAACAGGCAGAACAGACAGTACTGTGCCATAGGAAGTACAATGGCTTCGTTTGAGCTTTGTTTGAGTGTCTTTGTGGCATCATGCTCTGCACAACTGTATCTTAATAGCCCGTTGGATTTCTCACCCATTTGCAAACTATTGGGGTTAATTCTTTGCAGCCTGGATTAAATCTATCCGTGTGATTGTGAGCTCTGTTTGGTTTATCTCTTTCGATGCTGACCTACCCCCAGATAGGGTCTGGACTTTCTCCAATAGGACAGTGACCTTAAATCATCTAATCTCAGTCATGCACAGTAAAATATTGATACTCTTTTGTGTCTACTCAGTTCATCTATTCATCTTGAGGGATTCACAATGACAGTTATTATGATACTAATCTGGACATTTTAGTTTTATTTCAAAAAAATAATTAATAATAATCTGAAAAATTTTCTGAAATGTGAACTACTGTGTTATCACTCAAACATAAAGAGCAACATATTTCTGTGTTGGGGGTTTATGTTCGCATTACAATAAATCACAACAGCTTCAACTCCATCATAGTCCAGCCCGGGGTGTCATATTAAATGGATTTCTCAGAGATAGTCCCACGTAAATCCTCTGGGAGGCGAGCTCAGGCCAGCCAGACAGCAGCTGTCCCTCGCTGCTCAAATTGGCCCTGACACTAAAAACAAGATGAAATTAATATGCCGTTTTGCTCTCCACAGTGTGGAAGGATTAGAGCATCCAACAGTATCAGGATTTAGGATTCAGTGTGCTGCACATGACCAGAGAGAGCAGTTCAGCAGTCAGGGTCGGGCAAGGTAGAGCAGAGGACTGGAGGAGGAGCCTTTCTGTTCATTAAGAGCCACACTTAAACAGAAGCGGGAGCTGTTGTGAGGATTACAACAAGTTCATATTAAATATGCGCAGATATCTTTTTTTTTCTAAAAAGCGCTGCAAAGTGGTCTAATTACAATGAACATCAAAGATCCACAGCCAGCAATGGAAGTAACAGGATTCAGAAGAAGTCACAAGATCTCAGTTATAACTATTAGTACACAATATATACTGTAGCAGTGTTATAGGTTTTAACATGGTAAAACATAGTCTAAACATTACTCTGGGTTGGAATCATTGGATCAGATTATAAACCTGTTTTAATGATGAAATCTAGATTAAAATAGAAGTCAAATGCTCTGAACTTGTATTTGTGTCCTGCCAATAAGAGGCCAGTATACTCTCTCAAAGAATTTAATGGCAGTCCATTTAGTAGATTATGAAACCTTTCACTGAATTGGACAAATCTTTGACCTGCTGGTCATGCTACAGGAAAGGGTAGAAGATAACACAGTCAGAATGATTCATCCTCAAGGGACCACAACGTGCGTTAAAATGTACATCCCAATCCACAAATATTTGTTAAAATATTTTCATCTGGATCACAGTGATGGACCAACAGACTGACCAGCATTGACAAAACTAAACTTTTCTTAAGTGATGGTGCTCCCATGGCTAAAAATACAGTAAAACCGAGTAGCAACCAACTGTGTCCTCATTCATTGGTTTATGAAATGCCATTTTGAAGCCTTGCATTTGGCATTTTGGCCAGCGACATCACATGGAGCCAGGTTTTTTTTTTTTTTTTTTTTTTTTTTTGAGCCAGCCCCTAGTGGCCCTCAGTGGTATTGCACTTTAAGGTACTTCTGCATCCGCTTTACTTTTTAGAAATAGAGACTACACGTCCATTTTTATTGACAGTCTATGTGCAACACTTTCTGAGCATCATACACATTCAGTCAGAGTCCCTTCAACCATAGTGGACACCAACTGTGCCAGAAAGCCTTAGGTCTACGGCGACTCAGCCAGGGGAGCATTGGTCACGGGGCAAGCTGGCGCTGCCATCTGAGTAGAGGCTGGGCAGGCTGCGGGCTGTAGAGAGGCTCAATAACCCGAGGCTGAGCTTCTGCATTTGACAATTCTTGTAGGCATAAACACTAAACCTCCTTCTCTACACCAGAAGGATGTTTGAAAGATTCAGCTGTCAAAGAAAAAAACGATTTCAGCTTTTGCTTAAGATGCTTAAGGACAGGGCTGTAATGCAGCTTGTGGCAACATCGACATCGTTGGTCATTTTATTATCTCTCTCACCATGTAGATTCAACATCTTGCCTGACAAAAAAAAACATTACACTAAACAGCTTCAGTTTATTGGTGATTCGAATAGTGTGTCAACCCTAACATGTGGTTGACTTCCAGCTCCTTGTTGTTGAGCAGAGGTGCTGTGGGCTTCTGCATTCAGTGTTGATAGATTGTTTTCTACCCAGTTGAGCTACTTTTAATTCAACAAAAATATCTACTTTTTTTGTTTGTTAATTTGGGCTAAATTAAATCTGCCCGTCATCTCCTCTGATTACTTTGAGATTGAGAAGGCATCGGGTTCAATGAGCTCATTCAAATATGTTGTGAGCGATATAAAAATATGTTCGGTTTATTTTAAGTTGAATTTTTTTATTTAATTCAATTATTACGCTGTAACAACCTGCAGATAAATCTGTTCATATGAGTGAAACCTTTTAGTGTTTGGTGTAACACTGTCCAGATGAAGGTTAGATTTTATGACTCCTACTGTTTATCCATTTGATTAGCTTGGCTAAGCATACTGATTAAACAGAGGACTGACCCTTTTCTAAATAAAAATAAGAAATGTTTTATGATGTCTCGTCAGGTTCCAGGCTACTTTTTGTCATTCCAATCTGGCAACACTGCTTCCAACTCCCCAAGCATCTCACACACTTTGCCGCGAAGCCTGTAGCTAGCACACCATGTAATTGAGGGAACGTCAAATGACTGACAGCAGCTCCAGCCCTCATCTTCCATAGATTCCCACATGTTGTAATACACTGTGGACACCCGTTAGCAGGCAGTCAGTGGAGTGATGATGAACTGGAGGTGGACTAAATACTCTGCCTTGCTTGTACTGGCATGTCTCACAACAGATGACGCACTGTGGCTCCATCTTGAGAGAGTGCTGGGAGAATTTCCATCGCCTCTGCTGCCATCTCACTGTTGACAAAGCTCATCAGTCAGTGCTCTCCAGCTGGTCTGTGATCCCATGCGTGCTTGACACCGAGGGACATATAGCAGAGTAAATGTGGATCAACGGCGGCAACCAAGACGGGAATTGATGGGCAGTGTTTAGCCAGTGCAGTGTCAGACTAATTTATCCTTGACTATGCTGTCATCTTGGAGCGGAGACGAGAGGCTAAGCCTATGGAGCGGGTGAAGTGAAAATACAACATCTGTCTGAGGCTTTAGATGCTATACTTTAAGCATCTACCAGCTGGAGGTTAAGTTTATGGTACAGCTGCTTTTTTTTAAATTTTTTATTTCCAGTTGCTTTCCTGCTACGTGGAAGAAACATATTACTCCACATGCATCCAGAGTCATGCTTTACTTCCTGTAGCATTGTAGATTTCAGCAGACAGACATTGGTAACAGCAGAAAAAAAACAGCCTGCAAATGTAATCCAAGCTGTGTCACACACCAGCTTGACTCATTTTCATTCCCAGTTATATATACTGTAGGCACATACTCATAGCTCATGATGTGCTTGCCAACAGACTGAGATTATAGTACAGTACATTTACATTTTTAACTTCCCCACTGATGAAAGCAAGAGCTGTTTCATTATGAAAGAAAAAGCCTTTTATAATTAAAGCTCTCAGAATAGAAAAGAAGTGAATAAAGGCATGAAATAATAAAAAATAAGTTATTTTACAAATGGTCAGACATGTTCAATCCATGACACTGCCTGACACTAGAAGTACTTTTCTCATTGTAAAAAACAGGTAGGACTTATGTTTTTAAAGATAACAGAAAGAACACACAACACAAAAACCAGATTTTTTACAAATATACTACTATAGTCAAAGAGTTCTTCCACCTGAACGACCATTATGTATGTCCCTACCCTCTCAATATGACCAATTGGGGCATTCAAAACAATTCGGAAGATCAGGATTGAAGTTAAATTAGATGAAGTTTGGAGTCATGGTCACAACAATAAAAATGCAGTCATGGTTAAAATAAGTTTGAAATGTGAAACATAACAACAAGCTCCTGAGTTAAACTTTTTGTTGACCCATCCCTCCACCCCAACACCGCCGTATGATGACTTTCTACTTACAGCCACGGGAGGGCACTGTCATAATGTAACGTAACTACACTAATAAGCAGAAAAGTGGTTGTTTTTCTTGGAAAGATAGTGTCACCACATCAGAAGGTTACCTTATGAGCACCATCTGTACAGACATGCTGTCCATTATGCTAATATTCCAACTTCGCACTCAGTCTGATTCTCTGGAAAATCAAAGAAAGTTATCCTGCAATCCTAACCAATCAAGGAGCACAGCCTGATTTGTGGTATATTCTAAAAACAGAGAAAATTGTGTGAAAATTGTAGAAAATCACCTGAGATCAGCATCTGTGGACATGTTTACATGCTGTTTAATATGTTGCAACCGAGCAGCTCATTTCTCAACGAGCATGAAAACTGATTCTAGCAAAGCTTTTTCTCTAAATATGAGCAGCAATATTTGTTATATCGGGACAAAATGTGTTCATAAAAGTTAGATAAGATGGAGACTGTAACAGGAGAGCTAAAGTGAATGCCGTTCATTATCTGTGACTCCTGTGTTGTGTAGCAGGCAGCTGTTTGGCTCATTGTGACCGTGTGCTTGCTGCAGGATTTGAATGGCTATATCAAAATAAGATCTCCATCTACCTAAATTGAGGACTAATTATTCCGACAAATTGTTGTAAAATGTACGCTGTAATAGATGCAATTTCATTTCTGTTGGACTTTATGATACGACAGAGACCACAGACCAAAGCAGGGGACATGTTTTGTTTTTTTGCTTCATCCAGATGGTCCAATATAGCATTGTTTAAAGGAAAAGCAGAAGGGAATTGAGAGTCCATCCCTGTGGGACTTTTTAATGCTGCAGGACAGCGAGTTGAGCCCGTCCCCTGGGTTTCCTTCACTCTTCTGGGCACAGACACAGAGCTGCACATAGGTGCGTGTCGACTACAGGTTCAGAGCAATTATTCAAAGCAATCACAGCATAGAGTAAATGAGCCTACTGATATCACCAGACCAGCCATCTGGGTGAGCTGGCATCGACTGAATGAAGAAGAAGTTTAGTTTGATCCTTGTTGAATGTGTTTAAAAAAAAATGCTAATCAGAGTCACCTTCATATAGGTCATCTTAAGGTCACGAAAAGTTTCTGCTCTCACTGCTGCTGAGTCTCACTACCACACAGAAGGTATCGGGGGAACCCTAGTTTTAAGTGTTTATATGGGGTTTTGGATATTTGGAATATGTTGATTTCTGTGAGCTAAAACCTTTTAAGAGTGTAACATTATTATGAGCTACAGCATGGAAATCAAAGGGAGCTGTTCACAGTGGTTTAATTTTTTATTTTCAATTGGTATACGTTTCCTTCAAGTTGTCAACTGTAAATGTAATTTCAAGATAAATTTCACACCTCTGCCATTTTATTTTTTTCTGCAAAGATCTCACACTAATTCAAGTTACACATTAAGACGAAGTTTGAACATTTATTTCTGTCATTTATTCTTCGCTTCCTAAATTCATTTTAAAATTCTATTGGACAAAAAAAACAATACCATGTTTATATAAAAAAAAAAAGATAATTACAGATCACTGGACCTCCCTAAGGGACCTTTTTATGGTTATATTTCTCCTGGAGGCAAAGAGAGAAAAATATATTTTTTTAACATTCATTCTGTTTTTCTATCAAAGAAAAGGAAGGGTGAAAATTTTTGAAAGAAAAGACAACAAAAATATATGCCCTCTCAAAGTATGCAGACTGAGGACAATAAATAATACCACACATCAGACAGCACCAGTGTGTGTGAATACTTTTTGTGTTTTAACACTGAGCTGGTACTTAAACACAAAACATGCAGACATTCATTAAGCTCTAATCTGTGTATGATTTCTTTCTGTGCGACTCTATGACTGACACCGATATCAGACATTCACATCATTGTGTGAGCACAGAAAAGAGTCTTAACATTCATCTCAGGAGTCTATTACTGATTCTCACATTGTCACCACCACTAGCAGCTATGGGATTGTGTGGTCGAGTCACAATACTCATGACAACAATGACAAACGCTTGGCTTGCTTTGCGCTCCAAGCATCATATCATCGCAAAGCAATTCCACCAACAAAGCTCAGCCTTGACAACAGCATCCCACTTCTCTCTGAACAAAAAATAAATTACAAAAGGTTCCAAATGTGCAGAACATTTTATTTACTGAAGAATGCAACTAAAAACTTTCCAAATGTGCCGCTAAAGCTCCTCAGAGATTCAGGTTTTTATGAAGGTTATCCATCTGGGGCTACATTTGTGTGCCTTCTGTTCTTTACAAAGAAACCTGCATCATGTGGAGACACACAACAATCAAAGCTCTATCTGGTGTTCTTGGTCAGAGTATGGGATGGTTCATAAGCCCTTGCTGATGTCCACCAAAAACATCGTCATTACTATCTGTACAACAGTTAAATTGATGTCATTGGATGAAATTTAGGGTTTGACTTTTACCCAGGAGAGTGCTGTTTGTGTCCCATGTAAAACCAAAAGTCAACACTGACTAAATGAAACTTAAGTGCATAAGTTAACTTACTTAATGTATTTAACTTACTTAACTACGTATCTTTTCATAAGCCTAACCAAGTAGTTTTGGTGCCTAAACTTAACCAAACTGGGATTGTTTTACAATGTGACAATGAAGGTCTGGTTCCCAAAACATGCTGTTTTGGTAAATGAGTTATTTTTTCATTGGTCTCATAGAGGATGCAGAAAACATGTTGTTGAGGGAGTCATTGGAAACATTCTACTAAATGCAGTGGTTTTGGTCTTTATCAAATATCTGAAGAAATATCTGGCTCCACTATGCTGAATAGTCAGTGGCTAAGCTTGATGCTGAGCAGGTGGCACACAGTCAGTTTAACAGAGACTTGTTGAACACAACTTACTGTAGCTGAAAACAAGTTGATGAGCAAAAAATAAAATAAAATGAAAGCAGTGAGCTGAAAAACAGTAAAACTGCACAGAACTGAGGAAGAGTATAGTTGGGTGAAGTTTCTGCATTTATCCCCATGGGCAACTTCTTAAACATACAATCAGCATGTGATCCATCAAGACATTAATTAATACTGCTTTAACAGTTTGAGCCAAGAAATACTTGAGAATTAGGGTCACTTAGTGCCACCTGGCTGACAAAGACACAGTATATAATAAAGGCTGATATTCTCGCATATTTCTTTCGAGTCATAGTTTTATCATTCTTTCACTAAAACAATGTGAACATGCTTTCCAACACTGGCAACAAAATAAATTGCCCTTGAAGGAACAAAAATCCATAGAGACATAAGCAGACTCTAAAGTGTTGTTGATGTTCATAGTCAGACTGGGGTCAATAGACGCCACAATGAATGAACACTCATAATAAACTCATACAAATGGACTGAAAGTGTCAATAGCATCGGGGGACAATTTAAGCAAACGCCACAGTGACGCTGGCATGATCCTTCAAGGTGGCAAGTGGGCAAGTTCATACTGTAAGTAAATGGGGTCTAATTGGCAGAGCGACCCACAGTCCAAGCCTTTGTCCAACTGCTTCTCTCCTCAATAAGGAAGTGTTGGAGCGGAGGATGAGTGCTAAACCTCTGACTGATGAACACAGAGCAGGCCGCATTTCTCAGAGTACCCTCTGCTGGAAGGACACTCATTTACCAGATTGATGGGGCGCTTTATTGCCTGCCACCTCTCTTCCTTAGGCTCTCACCACCCCCTCGTCTCCTCCCGCTCTCTTATACCTATTTCTCTTTTTATCTCCTCCTCCCTTTCTCTGTCTGACTCTCTTCCTTTGTCACGCACACAAACACATACTGTAAATTCACTCACACTCTGCTCTTCTGTACGCACACACTGTCTTCTTCTCATATCTTTGTGGAGAGAAAATGAAACACTCTCCTAACCTCTTTAACACCTCCACCACCTCACTGATGTTCAGCCATTTGTTCATCAACAGAATAATAAGCAAAAGAAAACACACAAAAAACACAACTGCTGTGGGCTATTTTGAGTACAATTTAACAATCACACCCATGGTATTAAATGAGGATAACAATACAAGTTTATCAGGTTTTGACTATTAGTGCCTTTATGGAGCAGCATTTTGTTTACCTCATGCACACTATGCAGAATTGCAATACACATGCCTGAAAATGGTTTTATTCCTCTGATCAACAGGTGGCGATAATGTATCAAGAAACTCAACAATGTGCCAGCAAAGGCAGGGAAGAAGAAGACAGCTTGAGTAGACCTAAATAATGCAGGTTTCAAATCTTATTGAGCTATTAAAGCATTCAGCCTGTGTGTGTTAGGCCTCCAGGACAAACACAGTGTGTTTTGGAGAACACTCAATGTAAAAGGAAGATTTGTTTGTTTGCAAGATCCACAGGGCACCTTTAATCATTTAGTTTATATAATATCACATAATAATGAGAATCCAAAGTGACATCTCGAGGTAGCTTTTTTCCCATCGAACAGTCTAAGATTCAAAGACATTAAATTTACACTGCACATTCCACGTCCGATAAGCTGGAAATAAATCATGTTAATGCTTAAATTAAGTACCTAAGCAACTGTAATATATATTTTTCTAACAACAATAACATCAGGTGGTGGAGACCAAAACTAGAGATAAAATAAGAAAGTGATTATTTGACTTACGTGATATCAAGTGGACACAAATTCAATTCCAATAATACCAATAATATATTAATTATACTCTTTTTGATGTAAACAGGCAACTGATCACTCTATTAACTTTATATAATGAACACCTGCCACATTTGTGTTGTGTCTACAGCTAGCGGCTGCCATCAATGAGGTAAAAAAAAAAATCTGTTACTGCAGATTTAAGCAAATAAACCATTATTGGCAATGACATTTAATTACATTTCAAATCGGCATTCTACGATATCTACGATCAGTCACAGCAGCTGAACCAAATGCAACAAATAACAGGACTAAACAGTCTAAAACAAATTGAGTGGCTATCTCTGGAAAATTGCTTACTGATACAGGTGCAAATATATTCTGATAAAAATACAGCACATGCATACAGATGTTGTCACTGCAAGCATCCTTTTTTGTCCAGCATGACTTTTGCAGTCAGACCGATCTCTGGAGCGATCTCAGATGGCAAATCACATCAGTGATCAGCTGGAAAAGTGTCACCTCATGCATAAGTAAAGACCACCCTTGGCCCTTGTGTGTAGTCCACACCTGATCTCATTCACACACATGCAAACACTGGAGTTCTTATCTAACCCACTTGAAGAGCTCTTCTCACACATATGCTAACTTATTCATATGAGAGAACAAGCAAGAGGCAGACCATAAATTGGCGGTGACATATGGATTTTCTCCCCATGGAGAGGAGTGACGTGAAGACGAACACATGGCGGCACAGACATGGCAGTCAATGCCACTGAGCTCATTGCCCCTCGTTGACCTGAGCGACGCCAGGGGCAATAAGTGATGAGCGAGTGTGCGTTTGGCCCTGAAGAAACCCACTGTAATACAGCATCAATAAACTACCAAATATGTTCCTGCCCTCCCCCTTCTCTGTCTTTCTATCTGCAATACTACACCGTCTGACACACCAGCTGCTCTCACAGAACAGAGCAACTGTATTCACACTGCCGGGGGAAGATAATGCAGGTTTTGTTTTCTTTTTGTTTCGCCTGTTTAATGTCAAAAAAAGGCATGAGGTTGCAGTCGTGCCCACTTTTTTTTTTTTTAACCAGAGCCCTTCCTCAAACCTTGGTGATTAAGTGAATTACTTGCCACAAAGCTAGTTTTAAATTAGAGCTTCCTCTGCGCCGCTGAATCTTGCCAGAATTGTACGTCGATGGATGCTGTTCCTGCAGAGGGACCATTAATAGTGTGGTGATCATCATCGATTTCCCCCAGGTAATCATCATTTGTCACATTTTAGACATCCGAGAGTTTAATGCGGCATCACAAATGGCTTTCTGATTAACAGGAACAATGCTCCGAGGAGGCAGCAACACAGAGGCCATTCTCATAAGATCTGTGGAGCTGCTGCTTCTCCAGGACAACTCGTCTTTGTTGTTCAGACGCAAATTCAAATATACAACCGGTGTAAAGCAGCACAGCATTGTGGCTCAGAGCAGAGATGCAAATTCAGACTGGACAGCAGAGCAGAGGAAAATTACATATTTGGAATAATAATTTTGAGAACTCTTCTTTAGATAGAAATGCTTTATTCACCAAACGCTTTCTGCTTTCTTGCCCTTAGCACAGAGGTGTTTGAGGCGGTTTTGTTTTTATTATATGAAGGCTGTTGCAAAAGCAAGGACCACACATCAGGCAAACCACTGGAGGCACTACTCCTCCAACAAACCTCTAAATGTTGCAGGTCCCAAATTAATTTATCGATCACTATGACTGTCCTCACCATCTCCCAGCTAGCTGCCAGGCCATTCATGTTTTCGTTTCGCATGTTAGTTGCAATAAAAGAAGATGTCTTGGTTGTGCATAAATTAACCCTTGTGTCTGGATTGATATTACCAAACTGTAGATGGTTCTTCTTGATTTGATAATTCATGTTTTGATTAGCTTTTGATTTGGAAGCCTTATGATGTTTGTCCACCACGACTATGGGATAACGCTCAGTGATTTTAAGCAGCTGCTCGTTTAAAAATTTGTCCAACCCCCCCTCAGCAGGATTAACAACAAATGCCTTAATTGTAACCTTTTCAATTGCAAACAATTGTGGGCACTAGAATCAACAATCAGCACTGAAGTTATTGGTTTTCAATTTATTTGGTCATTAACAAAGTTCTGACCTGATTACAATGCAGTCGTGAAGCACTGCAAAATTAGAAGGACTGATAATGATTGTTGTTTTGTTTACCTGGACTTTTTTGCTGATTTGTTACATGACTGTACTGCATGTAAGGAAAGTGAGACCAGCATCATAAATATTTGCTGTATGAAGCGTTGTGTTTTGGTGAAGGTTTGTGTGACATGTTTAAATGTTGGTGGATATGTGGGATAGAGTCTGTACACGTTGTGCAATGAGGCCAGATTCAAATTCTCAATTTCATTCCTTTGAATAGCTGTGTGCTTTGTGTGACTTTGAGAAAAGCTACGCGAAATGCTGAACTCCTCACTGGGTCCAAAGGTCAGGACCCTGGACAGCTCCATCAACCGCGGCCCCTTTGACAATCAGCTCAAGGAAAAAGCGCTTTGGAGTTCCTCATTAGCAACGCTGATCTCTAACCTTCAGTGAAACCTAAACCTCGGCTTATACACAGCTTCATCATGTGTCACATCTTTACCAACTGTATCTCATTTTGTGCCTTTGGGTTGATGGGTCAAAGGTCACAGTGTTTTGTCTCTTCATCACACTTAGAAGGACACTAAGAGCCGGAGATAGCAGCCTTCAATTTAATCTCCTGGGCAGGAATTTCATCGGACTTAAGGTCCGGACTTGCGTCATTACTTTTTATGTAAACTAGGCTTCAAATGAGGTCCATCAGCTCTGAACTGAAGTGCAAAAACAGCAGTATGATCACAGTCAGCAGTTACAGAAGTTTGTCCATGCTGTGATTAAAGGAAGTACATAATGTCCACTTAACAGCCCATTCTTTATTTAAATAGATTCACTCATGAATAATAATGTGATTATTGATTTTGTTTGATTAGATAATAGATTTTCCCACAGCAGAGACACGACATTCTGCCTCAAACTATGTGCAGCTAAATCTACATGAAAATTCCCTATATGGATTTTATGGTATCTGTTTAACTGTAAACTGCAATTTATCATTTACAGTATATTCTAAAGACTTGAGTACAGTATCATGTCCAAAGTACAAAAAAAAAAAAAAAAAAAAAAAAAAAAAAAAAAAATTTACAAAAGATTAATAGAAACTTAAAGTCACTTACTTGCACAGTTCAGATCTGCCTGATATAAATGTATTAGGGGATATTTTTTTTTAAATTATTGAATTAGATTTAAAAAATGACAAACAGAGATTAAAAATATGAAGTGTGGTAAATGTGTCATCAAGTTGTCCCCATTTCAAACTGTTGAATCTTACTAAACACCTCCATTTCAACAGTTTCTCTGACGTGTGTAAAACGCTGAACCAGGAGCATTAGGCAAGCATTTTACATCTTTAATAGCACAAAACCAAATTGCACACAACAGCAACAATAAACAGTTTACTTTGAAAGCTATTCATGGTCTGCATAAATTGAGCGGATTAAACACAAACACATTAAACCCAGGAGACCTCAGCGAACCTTCTGTCATTGTATATGTATGAATAGGCCCTCAAGGTGTCTACCAACCCTTCATGGCTTTTTTTTTTTTTTTTTCCGCAAAGACATTTTCTCTGGTAGATGGTTGAATCAATGACTTTTAAGGCAGGAGAGGAATGGAAAAGGGAAAATAACACAGGCAGAGAAGAGAGAGGCAGGCCGACAGAGAGAAAAGGAGTTTGTGTGAAAGATTTAGAGGTTGAGATTGAAAATGCAGAAAGGCAAAAGAGGGCTTAGCTCCGACCCAAAATCGTTTGGCTATTTTTCAAACAGCTACGACTTTGAATTGATTTCAAAGAGAAAAGAAAACCTTCACCAAACCTCCTTTGAATACATTAGGCAAAGTAAGTAAGGATATTTGAATCAGAATGGCTCAGGAAACACAAGACTAATTCTTGTGTCTGCAACATGAAGTGAGTTGATGTGACAGCTTCACACATTCTCCCAGTAGAAAAAAAACCTCACTGGATTTGATTTCTGTCAACCAATTTCTGAGTCATATTGCAGAATCATGAAAAGTTCATTCTTGAAAAAAATCTTAACTAGAGGTTCACTTGAGTTTTAGTAGATCAGCTCTCAGATATCTGCAACTCTGCGTCAGGACCCAGCAAGAGAGGAAGGGCATCACATCACATGCAACAACTAACACGACGTGGAAAGGACACTAGAAGACAACATCCGCTCTCTGTGAACCCAACACCAAACACAGGCACAGCACCGACAAAGACGGGGTCAAAGACCATCGATCAAGAAGCAGTGAACGACCAGAGAAAAATAGAGGCAGCCACTCACATTTGTGGAAAGAGAGAAGACTCTCTACAATCTAGCAAGGCAGCCAAGGTAGCACTGATGCTAGTGAGATAATCTGCTAGCCCTATTGGCTTTATAAATGTTTTATTACAATGTTTTATGTCATAGAGCTGCATTGTTGTTGACATTTCAGTAAACATAGCAATAGAAAACATAGAAAACATAGAAAATAGCATTTGTTTTATTATTGCTATAGTGAATTTGAGCTGTTTCCTCTTCTTTAATGGACGTTTTCAGCCAGATATCCTGAATAGAGCTGCTAGAAGTCCTGCAGGCTGACAGACCCAAACATGAGGTAAAAAAAAAGAAATCTAGCAGGTCTGCTGCAACCCTCACCTCCTTTAGATCAAGCTTGAAGACTTTTCTGTTTGCTGCTGCCTTTCATTGAACCAGATTTAAGGATCCCGATGAATTTCTTGCATTTCTGTATTTTATTTCTGTCTTTTCTCTCTTACAATGCACTGTAACTTTTATCCTATTTTTAGCTTGCTTTATCTATTTTATTTTAATAATTTAATCGCTGTTTTGAAATGTCCTTTTCTTTTGCCTGATGTTTTGATGCTTTTAATGGTTTTATGTGAAGCACTTTGAATTGCCTTTTTGTTGAAATTTGCTTTACATATAAACTTGCCTTGCTTTGCCTATGACACTGAAAATGGAAAGCAGTTATATTGAAGAGAAGACATTTTCCCAATCTGATTAACTTCTTCTGTGTAACGGGTCATTATTGAAACTGTACAGGAGAACGTCTTTACCAAATCTAACCATCTGAACAAAAATGGGTTTGTAAAATGTAAAATCAAGCGCAAGATATTTAAAATATTTCCACTTAGAAAAAAACAACAGTCTTGGGTTTGAAAATTTCTCCCAGTTTTTTTTTGAAGAATTAAAACATGATACATGACATAAAAGCTTGAAGCTATTTAAGAATTCAGGAAAACTGAGAGTTAAGGGTTTTTTAACTAGAACTTATTTTTGCATGCAATATTCATGTATAACGATAAACTTTGGTGGCTCGTCACAATTCTTTTAGTTTCTCTCTCTTTTTTTTCACAATTGTTTTTATGGCTGAAAATATTTTCACTGATTCGAGATTGACTGTCAGCAACTGTAGTGTTTTGCCCAAACCCCAAATCACACGTGAAAAAAAAAGAACATGGCAGATTGATCAAAGAGCTGCAGACAATTGTAACAAATCTTTCAATTATTTAGAAATACACTATTTTTTTATGGATAGATTTTGCTATGCACTTACTTCTTCAATAACCAGATGAGAGGACGAGGAGACAAATTATCAAGGTTATCAATAAGTAGCCTTTGGCTGTTTCCCTCTGTCCTGTGACTGAAGCCTTATCAGTCCATAATCTTTAAATACAGACTATAGTTACAATTTCCTCCCCATTCAGATATCTTGTTAACACATAATTAATGCTCCATTCTCAGGTCACATAATGGTCAAACTGTCACTTTGGGGAAGACCATAAGACGCGACTGAAAGCTTACTCAAACACACTATAGAAGTTCAGAAGTTGGACTCACTGAGCTGGGTTTTTTTTTTTTTTGATGGAGTAAAACTTTGTAGCTTTGCTCAGGGGCACGATGGGTGGTAAGTGCTGCTAAACTCAAAATGCTGATGCAGTTTAATGAAAGTGTAGCCATGCATAATGGGAGAGGGACGTAGAAGAGGACACGTCACTGTGACCTGAACGTAACAGTGCTGTGAAATATAGATTTAATGCTGAGCTGGAAAATGACAAAAACACGCTTTAGATGGTGCCCATTTGCAACCACGATAACCTTTTACTTTAAGCATGATTATGCTTATAAATTAATCAGTTAATCTATATACTAAACTATGAACAGATTAGTTACTAATCAGTGCTATAAATAATTGAACACAAATTGAGGCAGCCGTCTGAACCAGACTTTTTTTTTTCAGTAGAAAACTACTCTAATTTTAAACCCAGTATTTACTTCAGGTCACCAATTTACAACAAAGGCAAGGCAAGATTTCCAAGCACTCTCCTGCACAATGTCTTCTCACTTCTCCAGTTTCACATGAATTATTCATAGCAGCAGAGATAAGGAATTATGTAAAAGAAGCAGCACATACGTAAATCTCTGTGGTTAGGAATGGTTAATCAGAGTATCCCAGGGGAAGGTGATAATGCCCCGCCATGCAGTTGAGACGGCTTCTCAAAGTTACTTTTTCGTCTTTGCCGCTCACTGTGTGTGTTCGTGCGTGGTGTGTTCGGGTGCGTGTGTGTTCGTGTGTGCGTGTGTGCGGTCCAGGTGTGGTCATGTGAGTCATTGAAGGGTGATGTCACTCTGCCTCTTAGTTTAATTTAGTTTAAGTAAGTCAGTTGGCTTGTTAATAGGCAGCAGTGGGAGCTGATGAGAGAGATAATAACCAGTGAGGACAGTGATTGATGGGCTAATCTGGATTATGACAGGTAAAGTAAGGGGAAGAGAAAAAAAACATAAATGATTTAAATTAGACCCACACATTACTGTGTAATTATTTAATGTACACAGGTTATCAGTAAAATACTAATTGGTACATCCACTATATGTAAGTACAAGGAGAGAGGACAAAAGGTTAAACAGAAGGGAAAATTGTGTTTCAGAGGGACGTAGGAATATTTGACACTGCAAGGAATGTTTTGTTATTAATGAGAGCTAATTTCATAATTTCAGGTGCTGTAGTATCGCAACAAGGCAGGAACAATGCAGCCTTATGACAGACCAAAGTATGTAACACACCCTTTAGCTTACTACATAGTACCATGACAATGTTATGTTTTTGCTCGCCTAGGCATGGAAAGCCACGTATGGTGAGAACCACGTCGTGAGGTTTTGGAAAAGATCGTGGTTTTGCTTAAATGTGACATGGTTGCAATATGGTTACAACCATATTATAACCCTATAGGGTTAAAAACAAAAACTACTTGATAAGTGTTTGGAAAACATTATGGTTTGGGTTCAAAAAAGTAATTTTACATAAGTATTGTTATGTTAAGTTACATATGGCCTACATTGCCAAAGGTAAATACGCTTTCTTGCATTTACGGCCGTTTGGGTGAAAGTCATGTGTCTATTACATCCAACCACCCCTGACCTCATCCTTACTTGGACCTTAAAAACCTTTGTCCTTCATCAAACGACCTCCCTCTTAAACTTTGTTTATATTTTCATAACTTTTTCGTACAACTTATTTTGAGAGTATTTACAAAAAAGGGTGAAATAATGTAGAAAGTGTTTAAATATGCAATATCATTACTATTCAAGTTTGAAATGTTTTTACATTATTGTTTGTTGCTGGGGAACAAAACATTATGCCTTTATGTAAACATTATACAAAATATTGTTTTATTTAAAACAGTGATTTAATACTGAACTCGAAGCGGTCCCTTTCTTCTGTTTCCTTTTCACTGTAATTATTGTGTAATTACTGTAATACTTATTTTTTCCTAACTAAGTTTATGTTTGAGGTAGCTGTTTCAAAAGGACACCAAGGTTAAGTCTGCTGGTTCTATTTGTACCTTTTTAATTATTGAATATGTACAGGCTCATTAAAAAAGCATAAATTAGTTCAAGGTCTTCCTAAACTTAAATTTGTTTCCCTCTTGTTCACTGTACTTCTTCACTTGTACTAACAGTTTCTCAGTGATATTTCCTGGGTATCCCTTGTCTATAAAACATTTACATTTTAAAGCTGAAACCTGAAGTGTTACTAAAACTTGTCTTCGTTGACAATGCATAAAAAAAAAGTACCTATTTTTTTCTTTTCCTAACATTAGAGCCTAATCCAGGAGGTGTGACTTCAAATAACATATTAGTCCAGTCTCTGTACTTACATACCTTTGGTTCACCCATAAAGACAGCAGCTGCACATTGACCTCCATCTTCTTATCTACTCTGGGAAACATCGCCCTGCAGAAATGGGGTGGATTACGTTGACCTAGAGTGACGCTGGTTACTGGAGCAAAGCGGTGTCAAAATGTGACAAATCTTGCTGAGCCCTCAGTTCCCAAGCCTCCTTTGTCCATTCCCACCTCCATACTAAAGAGGCACTCTGTCACAAGAGGCAGTGCACTGGTGGAGGACATGGCTGATTTAACAACAACATGGTGGGATTCTGTCTGAAACAGCCAAAAGAAGAAGAGCTGGGTGAAATTTTATTCACTTTTTGGCTGGGGAAAATCATTATCCTGCCTGTAAACACATGTTATGTCAGCATAATGTCAGCAGACCATGCAGTCATACTGATAGTCACCATACTGATCTAACAGTTGATGAAACTTGGTTGAAACTGTACATCCGGCTGCACCTGGGGGAGAGTCAGGCCTGAGAGATGAGAAGTGTGTGGACAGAAACTGGTGTGAATGGAGATCTGCTTCGACACACTGGCCCTGGTGTGTGAGGCCATTGTGGGAACAGGCCCGTCAGGTCGTAGGCAGAGATGGCTCTTCATTGGACTGGTGTTAATTACTGGGCCAAAGCCTTTGCCAAGACTATTTGTCAGAAAGAAAGCTCTGGCAGGCAGAGGATACACTTTTTTTCTACTTGGAAATGTCTGATCCCGTACAAAAAGAGGAGAAAATGAGCAACTTTCCAAGCTCCCAAAGGATTCTGATAATCTCCTCTTTTCTTCTAAATGTCAATTTCCCCTGTTCAAACCGTCCTGAATGCTCTTTTCTGCACAAAGCCATTAGAGGACAGATGCACTATGCCAGGCTGTTGACATTCAGCAAGTTAACTTTTCTGTTGAAACAAACTATAGGCTGGGAGCCATCTCCGGTTAGTTGTCAATTATTCACAAGACAGACTTTTTCTTTATGTTGCCCAAAATAATGACGGTCAAAAAATATTCCCTGATAAAAGGGCTGAATCTAAATAGGAAAAGTACATCCAGTGTATGACCTCAGACTGTTATGGTTTTACTCTAAGTGCAAACAGTCTCCACATGAGTCATTTGGGCTTTTTATAGGCCTGCTGAAAATGAAACTGGACAGTTTTTTACTTCTTTATTATTCCAACGATGGACAAAAATACATAGTTCACTGAGGGACGCAGTGTTCTTTTGACCCGTCATCCTTCACGGGCCAGTCATCTCTGACACAGGATCCATGTAGAGAAGTGACTGGTGGGTGAGGGTTCCGTGTTTTCTGGATCACCTGTGTCCACCCTGTGTCTGTCACCTGTCTCCTGGTTGAGCCTGATGGGCAGCAAAGCCGTCGTTCTGGATAATTAAAGCTGTGAGTGCAGACTGACATGTCCCGCAGTGAAATGCGAATGCTCACAGAAGCAGAAGTCCTTCTGTATCCAACTCTGCCTGCTATGATCTCTTACAGATGCAACCGTCTACTCAGAGACTTCAGCTCTACTTCCTCATTGCATGTGTGAAGAAAATCAGAAAAAGTGCAGATCAATTGGTACTTAAACCTTTTATTTTTGTGATATTCTATGTTGTGGGTGAACCATAACATATTCTTTTTTTTATTGTACCATGTAGTAAGTGCCGTCATGGTAATTGGTAGGGAGAAATTAACAGAAATAAACTCGCCTTTAACCCCCTGAAGTTATATGATGCCAACAAAACAGCAGGTATAATTACGATTCTAATTGGGGGCAGGACTATCAATTATGGGGTCCACCAGTGAATGGCTGATGATATGCTGTGGAGTTCATGAGCAGTGTGAATGCTAACAACACCTTGTCTGTATCCCTGTTTGTTTCGCTGGGTCGCTGTGACATCAAAGAGCAGATGTTCAGGCTTCAACCACATCTTACTCTCCCACGCCAAACACAACAACACGTCTCACAACAATCTACCTGAGAGCTGCGGCGGGCGTGCATTCACCCTCACACACGGGCGTACTCTTTATCTTTGCTGCTGCGGCTGCATAAGTGCTTCCTCATGTTCTCCTCCTCTTTCATCTCATTGTCTCTCCCTCACCCTCCCCGCTCTGCGAGCACAACACCAAATGAAAAAAAAGTGCTGACTGTGAAGGGGATGACGCAGTAAACATAGCTGCTCTGAATATCTAAATTAAAAGTGGCCTTGTGTATCATTTGAATTATTCATTGTGGCAAAACTGGATGCAGCTGCTACTACAGGGCAAGTGCACCGTTACAGTCTGATAGATTATTCCATTTGACTTGCTAAAGTGTTAAATTATAGTTAATGAACTATAGTCCCAGAAATGTATTTGGATGCAGGGATGAAATCAGTTTTGCGGGTGCCTTCCAGGCAACAACTTGGCTCCAGACTGAATGAGATACTTCAATCGCAGCAGCAGTAAATGTGCAAACAAACAACCTACCGCAGTACACTTAATAATCCGTAAACATCTATACAAATAAAGGCTTTTAAATTTAGATACAACACAGTAGCTAAAGATCAAACTAGCACAGTAAGATCCAGCAAGGCACGTTGCATTATGTACACTGTTTATACAGCATGTACTTGTGTGTAGACACAAAAATAGAAATCTTTATGTACACAAAATGACAATTACTTAATATTGTAATTAATAAGACAATAGAGACCATCACCTAACAAATAAGACACCAATGTGATAAGTGAGTAATCATGAATATTTGCGTAAAATTTGTTTGACCACAAATTCAAAAGCTGCGTAGTTTTCTCTTGCCTTTGACCTGTTCTTCTTTAGATAGAAATTTGGCAAATTTTTTATTTTTTTTATTTTTTTTTATTGTGTAGCTGTTAGGATCTGTTAGGTCTTTTGAAATCAGATGTCTAAGTATGAGTAGTTATTAGAAACAAGAGACAACAGTGGGGTTTGAAAAGGGTGAATATATTTTTTTTATATCTCTTTTGTAAAGTTAAAAGCAATCGCCAGATTTGACTTGTTATTTATAACTGAAACACTTTCATATTAGCAACAGGGTATTCGATGGATTGTCATTAATTGGATCAGAAGAATAAATAAATACCTGCAGAACAAATGATCAGCCTCAGTTGTTATTTTTTCCCAAAGCTAATTAGTGAATGCCAGTATGCTGACACACTAAGTTAAGATGGTGAACATTGTAAACATTGTACCTGCTAGACATTAGCACAGTCTCTGTGAGAATGTTTGTCTGCTGAAGTTAGCATTTAGCTCAAAACATTGCTGTCCCTGAGTTCAGCCTCAAATAGCCATGAGCGAAGCAACTTTTCTTATTTAGTTTAAGGAGGTCATGTTTAGAGCAGTTTGTTATTTTGTTTGTTGGCAGGATTACGGAAAATGTACTGACCCAATTTTCATCAAACTTGGTAGAAGGGTGTAGCATGAGCCTGGGAAGAACCAGTTATATTTTGGAGTGGATCTAAATCAAGAGGTAGATCCATAAATTATTTTTCACTTTCATTAACATTGCAAAATGGGCTAGTTGGCCTACTAAATGGCATATACTGTATCTAAAAATCCAGGAGATGGAAGTGAAGTTCATTAGTGACAGCGAAGGCAGTTCTAGAAAAGCGATGATTCGAGGTGACAATCCACATTCAGGGGAACCAGTAATCTTTTGGGATGCAAACCTTCCTGCTCCAGCTTAATACAGCAAGAAGTCATCATGGAGTACTCAGGGACAGTAGTTTCATAGAGAACAACCACAACCACAACAACTGTAACCTTACCAGAGTTGTTGCATATCACAGAGGAATTGACTATTAGCCTTGGTCGAGGTCTGTGGTCTCAGAGTGCTCTGCTCTTTACATAATGTGGTAGGATACATCTACATTGTCTTGTTTATTCACTGCCTCTGCTAAATGCAAATAACAGCAAGCTGTTAGAGTCTGCATGTTTTCTTGCCTTACTGTACTGCTACTAATGCAGACAAATAGACAAATTCACCTATGGCATGATGTCAAACAGCACAAATTAAAAGCTTTTAAGTGCTTCCTCGTGCTTATTAGCATAAGTACTGACTGGCAGGAACCGTGGCAGCTCTTTAGAAGACGGAGATAACCTCCTGCAATGACAAGCCTTGAACCTCACCTCTCGAATGGATATGAGGCAGACAGAGGGAGTGATCTCAGCTGCTGTCTGAATGAGGGCACCTGGTGTGGGCCCTTGTTCTATCAACCCCTCCCACTGAGCCTTTAAATCTCATCCTCTTCACCAGAGTCACATCTTCACTTAGATAATGAATTATGGATCCCAGCCAGGATGATATTCAATATTAGATGAACTGCATATCTTCATTTGGCGACAGTGCCACTGCCGCCATAAGGGACAATCCCTTCTCAGCAGCATGAACCCAGATACAGAGGAAAAGCTCATTACTATCAATATTCATAATGGGGACTTATGCAGTGTGTGTATGCTGTGCGCATGCATGCTTGTGTTGCACTCATGCTGTGTAAATACCATAGCCACGTGTGTGTGTGAACTGTTTGTATATGTGAGAGAAGAAGATTTGCTTGACGCGGAACCAAGCACGTTAATCCTGCATGGTCTTTCTAAATGGGGAGAGGAAGATAAAAGTCACTGTAGTCACTACAGAATGCACCCGGCTGTTGTACCTTCTGCCTGAATACACATGAGTGGCCTGAATGATCTTTTCCCTGCTCTTTCTGTGCTGAAAAACACTAAGATGCTGAACACAGACATGTATAGTACATTTATGAGAACATGGGCCGGTAGTCTGTCTGAAGGTTCAGTGGAGCGTTAGCAAGCAGAAGAAGCACCATGACGACTGGCCTTTTACTGCTGAGCCAGAACTATTATTCTCTACTGTAGATATTAGTCACAGTTCATAGCAATATATTTTAATGGGTCTTATTTTTGTTGCAACATTTACGCCATTAATATGCTGTCTAAAAATAGTTTGGCATTTTAAAGATTAACACTGTGTGGCAGAATAACATAACTCGAGCTGCATTAAATCAAATGGCCTCAAATATGGACGAGAACTACTGCCTCGTGGTTGTATGCTGCCGCCAACCATTTTAGTCGTGGTTCCCATCGATGTCGGTGCAGACTCATATAATATGTGTAGTGAACACTTTGAAGGAATCCTTATGTGTTCTTATGCTTGGCCAATGAAGCTGATTCTGATAAAACACAAAGGTGTAGCCATGACACTATAGACTACAGTTGTGACGATACCAGACTTTTGGTAGTTGGTAACAATACCAGCTAAACTCCATGATCCTCAATAACAGTTTTAATACCACAGCAAAACAAATAACCAAGAAATGAGTGTTTCAACCTGAAAGACGTTCCAAATATTGATGTTGCTACAAAAAAAGCTACCAATTCTAAATTGTGGATGCTTCACACACATCTTCAAACCAACATCAGACTATCGACACCCCCCCCCCCCTCCGCCGCCCCCTCCATTCCTGAGTTTTGGCTTTGAATAAAGGCCATAAAAGTGTTTTGACCAGCGACATCTGATCAGCTCATCCTTGAGTCGAAGTGAACACTTGTGCCAAATCTAAAGAAAGACCCTCGATGTGTTCCTGAGATACTGTGTTGACAACGATGGGACGGACGTGAGGTCACAGTGACCTTTGGAGTCCAAAATCTTATCAATTCATCATTGAGTCAAAGTGAATATTTGTGCCAAAATTGAAAAGATTCCCTTGAGGGGATCCTGAGATATCGTGTTTACGGTCATGAGGTGGATGGAGCGACTGAATGACAATCTGACAACACAATACCTCCGGCTGTCGCTGAGCAATAAAAAGTGTTGCACATAGAAGAGGAAGATACTACTCACATGATAAGCAATAACAGTTGAAGGGGCTCTTTACCAGTTTTACAATCAAAGTTACCAGGAGTACTTAATACTAAAGTCTTTTACACTGCTCACCCCTCTTTATTGTTCTGTCAGACCCCTCGACCTCTTTTGTGACATCTAGCCTGCAAAGGTGTACCAAACACAAAGCTGCTAAGAAGAACTGATTTATTGCATGAACAACAGCCCTATCCAAACATACGTAGCAAACTACACAATTCACTCCTGGGAAAGGCTTCGTTTCAAATCTGGATTTTTAGCTAATAGCATTATTAACAATGTCGCTACAATTTTGAATTGAGGTTTTCTTATTTCTGGGATAGCACTTTAAAAATTCTGGTTTCTCTTCACCTCCCTGTAAAAGAAAACCCTGTGATACAAACTGGGGACATGGAGTTTGAAAAATGTGGGAATTTACCAGGCAGACAGGGCAGAAGAAAAGATGCTATAGCTGCATTATAGGAGATGTCGAGTCGGATCCGGAGTGTTTGACCTTTATTAAAGGCTAAAAGTCAGGATCTCTTGATGCCTGCTGCATCTATTTAGACTGTTCTTTGTTTCAATTTATCGCTTTCGAATCTCCGAGATTTACAAGAGTGCTGGATTAGTCTTTTAAGAATAAAATGTCTTCTGTCTTCTGTTTTATAAAACAACCTCTCTGTGAATACATGCCTTCCTCTTCTGGCTTTTAAAAAGCCCATAAGTCTTAATAGTCATTCAATGCGTATCCGGGAATGGAAACCTCAGAAACAATGCAATGTCAGTCGGTAAGAGCAAGACGATAATTGTCTTCACCTCCACACACTGGAGAGGAACCTTGATGCCATGATCGTCTCCCTCGCGGCTGTCTCTGAGTTTCAAAAACAACACATCACACGGTGCTCTCCGCTTAAGACAAAGTGAAACATTTTAAAAAGCACATGGTGTAAATCTGGCAACTCTGAACCTCATTTTGGATTGAGTTAGGAGGATAATTGTCCGAGCATGCAATTGCATTCTCTTCGAATTCCAATAATGTCTCAGGTATGTAGATCAAACAAACCAAAACTTGCATCCAACTTAGATCTCAGATGGATGTAGTCCGCTGACTCACGGGCTAAAGCTGCACTGACAGCTCTCCTTGGCAGTATATTAAAGTGCATTATGTATGAAGGCACTTACATTCACTTTCCCGCATGTCCATACGGGTGTTCGGGCGCACATACCCTGTATATATTAGCCCAGACTGACACAAACACACAAACAATAAAATGCAATCCATACAGGCCTTTTAAGTGACAAAGCATTGTCCTTGGATGCTCAGGCGCACTTTGCCGCAATGTATTTGAGCAGACCTTCTTGCTGTCACGCTGCAGTAGTGCGGTCTACTCATTATCTTGTGTCATGTGACAGCATCTCTGAATCATTTGGCCCTGGGAGCTGAACCAAAAGGGGAAAAAACTCACAGTCGCTGCTAAACACAGATGACAGGGGAAGCGAGCAATAACAATGTCCTTGTCCCTCCACGGATTACATAAGAAATTCCACCGACGTCAATCATGCACTAATAGGCACCATCCTCCAGGGACTTTTCTCTGTAGGAAAATAGGTAGCATTTAAAACAGTGCACAACATTTTGTGTGTGTGTGTGTGTGTGTGTGTGTGTGTGTGTGTGTGTGTGTGTGTGTGTGTGTCTTCATTCTAATGTTGATATCTTAACCCCGTCAGCATGATGATGATGGTTTAGTCTTATCTTTTTTGTGCACAACAGATCCTTTAAACAGACTCTGAATTTCTCACCTAAAGTCTGATGCGCCAGACTAAGCCAGGGATCAATTCCAGCACTGTTAATCTGTTGTGGATTCAATGTTGTTTGTCAAGGGGTGCTTCGAGGATAACGTAAACCACATTATACAAAATCTATCAGTTACTTCATCAAAGCACCCAAGGCACTCTTTTGGTTCTGTAACAGTGTTCAGGCCTTTTTTGTATGACAGGACTACATATCACCTTGACAACAGGCACCAGATGGACAGCCTGGAGTAGACTGTGCAAACTTTCCCATATTATTGATTTTTACTTGGAAGTCAAAGTTTTGTATAATATGACAGTCACTATATTTAAGGAACAATTTGTATTCCCATGAAAACGTAACAACCTTCGAAATACACTGTGAATGTCACCTTCAAACCTCTGAAATGAAAGTCCCAACTTAATCCGCACAGGATTTTACAGGAATGTACCATACCCTGTTCGAAACACAACAACATTGCGCGACTATATTTGCCCTGTTAAATTCCTGTGAGGCTGTTGGACGTATTGCCTGCCCATATTGTGCTAATTGAATCACTGTGCAATCACTGCAGGACAATAAATATCACTTAAGTATCTATTATTGACTGATGAAATTAGCATACAAATGAAAACAAACACCAGGGATGTACGTTGTGTATTCTGATTGGATAGCTCAACATTTTCCTTTTAGTTTTACTCTACCAATATTGAAGGCCTTTACACACTGGGGCGGGACGAATAAACAAGACAAAAATGCAAAATACTCAAAACATATTCATACCAACAACATTGCCAATTTGCGACAGCTGCAACACTGCTTTGAATAGATTTGCAACAGCTCATTCTTTAGAAACAATTTTTATGAAAAATGTCAAAAATATGATAGAAACATAAATCACTACTGTCGCTGGAAATCTTGAAAATTGTCATAAACTTATGCTCTCCTTTTAAACTGACACAGAGATGCTTTAAATTGATGTATCGTAAAGCACAACAGTCAATGAAAATAGAGGCAGCTGGACAGACAGACAGGCAGCTGATCGGAGAAAGAAGGAGTTTTGTTTGGCAATATTTTGAGTTGATATATTGGGCTGGACAAACATCAACAATGCACAATCTGATACTGTACACCACATGAATAATGAGGGCCTTTCTCTACAGCAAATTATCTGTACAGATAGAATAAATAAGTAAAGATACTCTATGAGATTTACAAGACTCAATAGAACATAATTGAATGCACTGCAATACAATTTTTTTTTTTTTTAATAGATTATGGGTACTTCTATGTCCCCCCACATGTGTAGCATTTTTCAAATTACATTTTTTTAATTATCAGGGCACTGTGAAATAGCACTCTGGGAAATTAAATCAGTGACTGTTGGAAAAATGTATAAAATTAGCTGAAGGAAGGAAGATAGATGAAATTTAAAAAAAAGATTATTAAGACTCTGTGAGGGTCTAGTTTTCTTTTATTGCTGGATATCATGAACAGATACTCAAACAATAGAGCCAAATGGACATAAAGTAATTTCTTAACCACCTGGTTTGTGTATCTTTGAATATCTCACCTATTTTAAAGCAGGTCCTGATGATGTCAGTGACAGTAGACTCAGTGAGGCACCATCTGAGACAGGGAGCGAGACTGCACATGACATGATACCAGAGGACATGACAGCAGACTGCAAACAGCTTAGTAACATCAAGACGCTGCAGCGGCGTCATGCTGATCAGTTACATCATGAACAGACGTATATAGCAACCGCTTCTGTGGCTCGACAAGGCCAGGAAACTGGAAGCACCAACACAAACCAGGGAGCCAGGCATGGCGGGGGGTCACAGGAAATGGAAGAACACTGTGATTTGTTAACAAAACTTTCAACATGAGGTCTTTGTCTGGGTTTGTAACAAAAAAAAAATGAAGCAATATAGCAGAAAGTTCTCAAAATAAATTGGCTCTCGTGTGAAAGCAGGAACCACTGGGAGGAGGAGAAGAAGATGTAGTGGTGAAATGGCAGCGCTCTCCAACAATGCAGCACGTTTCTCCGCCTCACCTACAGTACAGTGTGTGATGCTGGAGGACATTCACAGCTTGCAAAACAAGCTTTAATGATTTCCTGCAGGCATGCCGTTTGCGCTTGGCTTGGGAAAAGCCTCCGCATGCAGTGAGTGTCAGAGAAATCACTAACACTGTATAGCAGGTGCATTGATGATTGAACCGAGTATGATCCCTACACTTGGAGGAGCTGAGTACAATCGATTGCCTGTAATGTTGTCAGGGAAACCAGCGGCAGCTCTCTAAAGGTGCTCAAATCCTTTGTGAACCTGTGAGATAGTTTGTACATTTGTCATTTTGGTTATGTTTTATGAGTGTGTGATGAAAAGAAACAAAAAGAGAGGAAAGAAGAACAAACAGAAGCTTTGGGTTGAATAAAAACCTCGGAAGAGGATGATACAACAGAATCAAAATTTAATGTTTGTGCATTATAAATTAAAATCCCTGTCAACTCAAAACTTGGCTTTGCTCATATTATATGTATATTTCACTTTGACCTTTACTGTGCAGGATGACGTACTGTATGTGTAGAGATCGACACTAAAAGGCTGTTTACACATTCATCTACTAAATGTCTTTAAAATACAAAAATTTGTGATATCAAAACAATCACAGTCTAATATGCAAATTACACAAAGTGTGATGTAAAAACATAAAGCCTACCACATGTGCCGTCATTTTCGTAAAAAATATCAGACACAAATTACAAATCAACGCTTTGTATTTTTACATAAGTCTTAAAATGTGTCTTGAGGGGATCTTCAAATGTATTTTTACTGAGACTGTCCTCGGCGGAAGAATCGACAATTTTGGCTATTTCAGAAGACGCCTAAACCTCCTCACTCTCCTCCCTGTGGCTCGATAATAACTTCCTCCTTCCTTCTCATTCGAATGTAAAAATGTTGTTTTGGACATTTTGCTGATGCTGTGGTTCACTGCAATCACCACGTTTTCTTGAGACCGTCTTCCCAAGAAAACACTTGATCGATGCATCCTGCCTCCTTTCCTTTACTATGAGACTCCACTTACACGGCGGACTCTCGCACCACTTGGACACTCTGCTGCATTGAACAGATCTCGCTATCCGTTCTTGTACTAACGACAAATGCTCCTCTGAACAAATGTCTGCCAAGGGGCTTCCAGACGACAACACCCAGGAGACACAGCTCCAAACATCATATTGATCTGACAGCGACATCAGGCCTGAAGTCTGAACCACCACATCCGTGACCACACGTGACATGGACGCTTCCTCAGCAACAGACAAGGTAAAAAGGGGTGAATTCATCTTCTGACAAGGTGTAGACGGGTTTATGTCATTAAGGCCTTGATAGCATCTCACATAAATCTTACTCACTGTAGCCAGGTTGGTCAAAAGAAGCTTGATAAATGAAGAGATTTGAATGAACTCTAAAATGATTTAGGTTTATTGTATCAGGGCGATGTTGTGCATGTGTGGGCGTGTGTGCGTGAGGAGGGTATCCATTTCAGGTGAGCCAGGCGCTGGAGTATCAGCTGCAGCCACGCACCTCTCATTACTTTGGTCAGCCTGCTGTGAGCACTCCATCACATACAGCTATCAAGCTGCTGTCAGGCCAGCTGCACGCACGCACGCACGCACGCACACACACACACACACACACACACACACACAGAAGGAGCGTTTGGTAACAAAGCTTATCACCAGGCTGAGAGCTGCTAAGATCAGCGGCATCAGCGGTGCTCGCATATGTCATGAGAGAAATCTTAAACACTAAATTGATGCATAGTCGCTGCACTTCCACTTGTTCCCTTCACTCGATTGCTGCATGCACAGCTGAGTTATAGCTTCAAGAAGGAACAGACTTTACGGTGACTGACACTGCAGTCAATACAAATCACCTCTACATTACAGATAATATTACAAAGGGATGTATTCATCATAGGAATTATAATTGGCAGATTAATTGAACAGCTGACTGGCATCTACAGATTCATTAAATGTCCTGATAACAAGTAAAGAAAGAAAGAAAAGCTCCCTGGCGTGACTTCCTGTCACTTGTTTTTAAAGCAGTTATATTTCTTTCAAGATATTATCACATTTAATTACTACCGTGGTGTACCACATTAAATCTCATTTCTTGTCCTGTTTCTCAGAAATGCATGAATAAAAAAAATGTACTTGTTATAAATCCACAGAGAACTAACTTCTGAGTGTGCAGTTCTCCTTTGCTCTGCGTCTTTCAGCCTATTGTTTTGATTTTGACTAATTTTCTTTAGTTCACTCTCGTCTCATCTATGTTATTTCCAGTCATAGTAATTGCTTTAAGTAAAAAAAACAAACAAAAGAAACACATTGTACACTACTTGCCCAAATGAGCATTTAGCAGCTAAAGAAACAAACTGCCAGCAGTTAGTAGAGACCGAGAACAGCTAAAAGTAGAGCGAACACTGGATTTACATTCACTGGGGGGCCGGGAATACAGCTCCAATTACATGTTAAGCATGTTATGTTTGCACCTGTTGAATGTGTAAATGAGCAACTGCTTGCTGGCATGTTCACAATATTAACTTTATGAGGTGATAATATGTCAATGTTATGTTTGTTTTCACTTCAACAAGTGGTAAAAAAAAATCTGGTACACCAGGTCATTTAAATTGGAGTGAAACACTTTTAATGCATAGCTGGATAATGTGACTAATAGATTAAAAAAATGTGTTTGCAAATACAAACTATACCATACATTCATTATTATTTTGACTAAAATCAGTTCAGTTCAATTGTATTTATGTTGCGCCAGATCACAGGTTAGATCACAGGTTATATCAGGGCACTTTAAGTCCTTACAACAGAACCGTACAACATTAAAGAAAGGAGTCCAACAATTCAACAACAACATGAGCGACAGTTGGAAGGAAAAAGTCCTCCCCTTTAACAGGAAGAAAAAACGTCCAACAGCTTTTAACAGGAAAGAAGCCTCTGACAGAACCAGGTCAGAGGTGGGAGGTCATCCACTTATGTTATCTTTTTTCAAGGGTCGAAGTTTAAAAATGACTGCACCCTGTGCTGAGATAGCATTGTGCCTGAAGACAGTAGTTTCACCTGTGTCAGAGCAGTCAAACAATAATAAAACATACTATTAACAAGAAAGAAGTTCATACATGATAGTGTATGGTGTGCATAAATGGGGAAGTAAGTTGTTTCTTTTCTAAATATGCATTTCAGAGATTTCATGATTTGGGAACTCATAAAACTTCTTAAAAACTAAAGCAACCTAAAGCAAGAGCTATAGTGCAGGAATTCAATTAGTTTAGTCCTTTAAAAAAAATAAAATAGGATTAGGCATTGTCGTCTGACATTAAGACCACACAGGGCCACTCTTGGCCTTTCATGGGCTTAAAGTGAGATTTGATATTGAGGGGATTACAAACTGAAGAATAATGAGAAACCATTTTTATTGCTCTAACACCAATAATCAATGAAAAGGAAATAGCTGTGTGCTCAAATCTCAAAGTGGCACTGGCTTAAACCAATAATCTGACAGCTATTGTTACTACAGTTATTCCACATTTGGGCTTTGGGCATGTTTAAAACCCCCATTATACAGACAATAGAAAACAGGCCAATTTTTGCTTGCTGGGTCTGAATGTGCTTCTGTTTGATTATTAATTAATGTTCTTTAGTGCATGTTTTCTGTAATGTTGAGAAAAACATACATTTGCAAACACTAAAACAACATCAAATATAAATGGGGCGGTATGTATCTATTATTCAGTACTGATGATATATGGACCTTTAATTGTGAGTCTGCCTTTTGCTGTCAGGTATATTGTATTGATAATGAGCAATGACACTAGCTGGCCTGTTAACCCCTACTACCACTGAAACAGTAGATGTTTATTGCTTGTGCTCATGTTACTAATCACATCTATATACACTTGAAGTCTGCACTTTCAATAAACCCTTGCCAAATATTTAAATTCAGTTTTTCCTGGCATCCTTGTGGACGTTGCCTGTCCAGTAAGGATCAAAACTTGCTATCTGATGAATGTGAAATGTCACAATAATTGTGGAGGGAATTATTTATTTCTATCATCTCAATCCAAGTAGGTCAGAAGTTTCCATACACTTTGTTAGTATTTGGTAGAGTTGCCTTTAAGTGGTTTGTTTGGGTCAAACCTTTCGGATCGCCTTTCACACGCTTCTCACACTAAGTTGCTGCACTTTTGGCCCATTCCTCAGGACAGAACTGGTGCAACTGAGTCAGGTTTGTCGGCTTTCTTGCTCAAACACGCTTTTTCAGTTCTGCCTACATATTTTTATTTGGATTGAAAACAGGGCATTGTAATAGCCACTCCAATACTTTAAATTTGTTGTCATTTTGCCACAACTTTAGAAGTACGCATGGGTCGTTGTCCATTTGGAAGAACCATTTGCAACCAAGCTTTAGCTTTCTGGCTGATGTGTCGAGATGTTCCTTCAACCTTCCTCGTGATGTGACTTGTCTCCTCCAGCGTCTTCACAAGGTCTTTTGCTGTTCCTGAGAATGAACCAGATGTGTGCAGGTCCACATTTTTTCCTAAGGTCTGGGCTGATCTCATTTTGTCAAAGGATATCAATCAAAGAGGCATTGAGTTTGAAGGTAGGCCTTAAGATGCATCTAAAGGTATATCTCCAATTGACTAAAATTATGTCCTTATAATTTATTAGCTAATCAGAAGCTTCTAAACTAAAGGCACAGTCAACAAAGTGTATGTTAACTTCCGACCTACTTGAATTGTGATAAGATTTAAAGTTGAAATAATCTGTCAATGATTGTTGGAAACATTGCATGTCATGCATGAGGTAGATGTCCTAAACAACTTTCCAAAACTACATTTTAGAAACATGAAATCTGAGGAGTGTTTAAAAAAAAGATATATTTAATTACTTCATATAAATGTATGTAAATTTCTCACATTAATAGTATTTATTTGTGTTTACTGTATTTTAGCCATGTGTTTAATACTGCCTTTGACTTTTTTTCCTGAAATTTGTTTGAAACATTAAGGCTTTACAAAGTAGAAAAGCATGTTTATGATTCAGCAGCTGCAATCTGCCTGCAAGGAATAATTCCTGACATCACCACTACCCGTTGATCACATCAAATAAATGCTGTGAGTCAGCTTGTTGGACGGCTAGTTTGTTGGAGGGTAATGATTCAGACTTGCTTCTTGGAAAAACTTACAAGTTATGTAAATTCTGCAGTGTTTTCTGCTGATGAGCAGATTTGCTGGGACCAGAGGATGATACATTAAGAGATAAGCAGCTGGTTGAAAAATAAGAGGGATTTATCTGTTGTGGTGGCTGATAAGATAAAGGGGTTACTTACAGTAGTTAAGCTGTTCTGACAGCAAATTAACGAAGCAGGGAGAAACAACACAAAATAAAAAATGATTTTGCACTGTTAGATTGAATTGAACAGAGTTACAGTCTCGAAACAGACTTTTGAAACTATCTAACTGTCTTTACAAGGTGACTTGTTGTTATTTTATTTAAATAACAGCTAAAAGTTTTACCAAAAGAGAAGTCGCCCTTCCTCCAACGACTGTGTCATTGATGGTCAGCTGGGATCGTGTACTGCCAGGATGAGAGCAGCCATATGTCATGGGGAAAAATAATAATGTTCACTATTAGCATACCAAACACCAAGCATATAAATAATGCAAAAGTTACAGTTTCTCTGTTCAAGGATACATCACTCAGAACCGGGGATCAGCATTTTGGGTGCCAGAGTGCCCTCTTTGATAATGAAATGCTGAATGCAAATCCTGACCACATGTTGAGCCGCGGGGAAGGCCTTGATCTCAGAACAAAGCGGGCTCAATCAATAGAGGAGGTGTCCCATGAAAACCGAGACGGAGCCAACCATGATCAGTTTTGGAAAGTTGATTTACATTTTTCTACAGTTTGGCCTAAATAGAATAAAAGACATGCAAGCGTAAAATCAAAGTGTAAAGATACAAAAATGGTTGACAGTGCAGCGGACGATTTGCCATTCTTTGAAGCAATGAGTTCCTGAATGAGTTAGACAAGTGAAGGCTTCTCATTACTCACTGGAAACTCTCGATTTGGGATTTTTGGAATGAAAACAAGAGCCAGCTGGCTGATTCAGCGAACGTTAATGCAACGAGTCTGTAGGACTGAAACTCAAAGTTTGTAACTGACTTGCATTAAACGACAGGAAAAAATGTAAGCTTCGCCTTGTATTCCATGAACATAACCCTGATTAGCTGCTAGCTTTCTTGCTTGTTCATATTTTCAAACTCTATTAAGCATCGCACAAGAAAATGCAGTCTCTGCTAAAGTTACTATTATGCTAAGTCTAGCCTAAATTCATGTTATCAATGTGCAGAACGAGTTCCAAACCTCAGGAAAATAATTTAATTCAGTGTAGATAGATAGATAAACAGGGCCTTTTTTCATATACAACTATACAAAATAATGTAGTTAAATAATGATACGCTAGGCTTTGGACGTATTGCTTAATTACCATCAGTAGTAAGTTGATTATGAGGACTTGCTAATCATTTCTGTTTAAGTCAGAACAATTAACCACAGTATTCAATCCGTCCATACTCTTGAGTTTTTGGTTTTGAAAGACTCAGAGATACCTAACTCTTAACATTATTTACATTAGATTCATGTAAACCTCTTGGGCATGTAGAGGAATTTAAAACTTGACGATGCTAATCTATGACTGGACTGGTTGGGTTTAGCAGATGTTCAAGAGACTACAGGAGTCTATCATAACCATCTTCATCAGCACCAGAAAGACAGCATCATTTAAATCAGCGTATGACTGTAAAAGATAAACAGAAATTAATCTCTAAAGCCAACAGCAACCTCCTGCCCGTACCACAGCCACCATTAGTTAAGTTGACATTTCCACAGCGGTGTACTGCACTCACCTGTTCGGTGGGGCCCGCTCTGCCTTTAAGGCTTCAGTTCATGACAAATGAGCCTGTCCTGTCCTGTTTATCCTCAGGAGCCACTAATTTCCAACCCAAGCCTTCCTAATTTTTAAATACATTTTCCATCAGGTGTTTACTTTTTCCTTCTCTTCCTGTTACCAGCAAGGACAGGACAGAGCATAATAGTCAATTCTGTTTATGAAAAACGACATCGATCGAAGCTTCATTCACATGAAGAAGGAGGAGAAGAGAGTCAAACAAAAGTTTTAGAGAAAGAAGAGAAGAGGAGTCTCATCTAGACGGACTCTGTGCCAGGATGGCAAGAACATTAAAAAGAAGGAACGGAGTGACAAGGGCAGAGACAAGGAGAAAATAAATGGAAACGGATATTTTGGGATAGAAATCTACCAGAGGAGAGTGAAAAATAAAAGTAGTCAAACAGAAATGTGTGGGAGTACCATAGACAAAGTGTACAGGATAAGTGAGAGAATATAAGTGATGAGGTAAGGCTGCTGCTTGACAGACCTGTCACAGCTTGATGTATGGACCTCTTATCTGGCAGGACCAAACATATTATCAAAAACACTGAGAAAACATGTCAATACGTCTTACTGTGAGAACACGAAGAACAAAAATGGTGGGTGCCCGTGTCTCTCAGAGTCATGCCTGGGAAAGCTTTCGCTCCTGCTGAGCACGTTACATGGAGCAGGTGTGTGTGTGTGTGTGTGTGTGTGTGTGTGTGTGTGTGTGTGTGTGTGTGTGTGTCTGTGTATGTGTACACGTCTTAAACCATATTTATGAGGACAAACACACATGGGTGAGGACATTTAGCCTGGCTGGGTTAAGGTTAGAATTAGTTTTAGATTAGGGTTAGGATAACGGTTGGAGTTAGGCACTTAGTGGTGATGGTTCATGTTAGGGTAAGGATCTAGGGAATGCATTACATCATTGAGTGTCTTCACAACTATAGAAAGAAAAGTGTGTGTGTGTGTTTGTGCTAAGAAACCATGACGAGTGAAATGCGATGTCTTAAAGTTAGATCTGGTGGGAATTGGCAAGCCGCACACACACACCGGGGCCTCGATCGGCGCAGTCACAGCACAACAAAGCCGAGCGTTGTCTATCAATTTATGTAATGTAATATCAACGAAGCTCAAAGTACGGCTCTAATATTAACAAGTTTTATCTATGGTTTCTTGTGGCGTTTGAAGCATGGTGGTGCGTGAATAGACGGGCCGATGCTGTGAAGGATAAAACAGAATATTGCATAATCAGGTGACTTTGCAAATGCAGTGCGGTTTCATCTTATTGTGTCACGCTGATTGAATGAAGGCCAGGACTGATGACAGAGCAGCAGGGAGTGAGAGGACAGTTTATCCTCTGGCCTTGAGGTGGGACAAAGGACAATGGCTCTGAGTGCAGAGAAGAAAGAATATATAAACATCTTTCCAGACAGGTCTTTTCCACACTTATCATTCCTTTCCTTTCATTCGTTGCCAGCATAAACCTCACTTTGATTTAATGCTTTGAACACTGCAGGAAAAGAAAGAACCCGGAAGCCCATCAGACTGAGGTTGAGGTTGCACTGAAGTTCCTAATTGAAGCCCAGCAGCCTGTTTGGCTGAATGACATAAATGGAACATGCTTTTGAGCTACTCCTTGCTTAACGCTTAAATGACTTGGCTGCAAAATCAACTCTCAAGGTCTTTGGGGCAGGTACTTTTCCAGTCACTGCGGCTCTTTCAGGTCTCTGATTGTTGACCATTAAAACCATTAAAATGATGCATTTTCACATTTTCATTTAAAGTTGTTTTAAAAGTGTTTTTGTCAAAGCTGAAACCACAATCTCAACAACTGGCAGGCCTGATGATTAAATACTCAACTGGAGGCTGTGCTTAACCTGCCAGACGCTGCCTTTACTTTTTATTTTTGAGATTTTATTCGGTTAAAACAAGACACTTTCTTTTTTTCTTTTTTCATTGTACAATGACAGTTTGCCCTTGAAATGTGTTTGTTCATTTACTTATGAAAGAGTTACATTAAAAGATTAATACCACTCTTATTTCTGTAACTACCAAGCAACACCTAAATAATGGCTCTAAGTTTTAAACAAATAACGCACCAGCACTTCTAAAGTGTTAATGACCTCCTTATGTTTGTTTCTTTCATTTATATACACATAAAACTAATAGCTGGGCACAGTGACGTCCTGGAGTGTTGTTGTTAATATACAGTAAGTTTGCCATAAAACCACTTGTCACATTTACACGTTGCTTGATAATGAGTGAACCTAAAGAGTGATACTATGCAGATTTTACTACCTTTGGACAGAAACAGGCGAGCTGTTTTGCTAAGCTAACTAGCTGCTGACCGTAGCTTCTTATTTACCGTACAGGTATGACAGGTTCCCATATGACTCTCAACAAGGATGAAGTATATTTCCCAAAATATTAAACTATTCCTTTGTGTTTAAATTAGTGAAGGCTAAGGCAGGTCCTGTTTTCATTGATTCCCAATCAAGTCTGAGGGCGAACAGCTTTTCTCAGAGCCAGCAGTGTTTCTTGTGTTCAGAGAAGAGGGACAACAGTATTTTAGGGACACACTCTCATATGTAAACGGCCCCTTCATCCTGGTTTAATAAAAGGCCACTTTCCATATATTTTCTCCATGCTACTTTCTAGACTACTTTGGTACCTTCCCAATCGGCAATGTGGTTCTCTCTCACAGTCATCTGAGATTTCAGGTTTTCTTGGCTGATTTCTTTTTTCTTTGCCTGTTTGTTTTTCTGCTCCAGAAGTCTCTTTTTCACACTTATCCCTGTCCAAAAGCTTAGACTGACTCACAAACAGCTGTTTTGTTTAGAGAGGTATTGGATCTCACAAGTGGCATAATTTTTTTTCCTCAATGTCAGCTGTGTCCTTGAACTGTACTGTACATCACCACCTGTGATGCTTCTAAGAGAGGCGGTAGAGCTATAGCCAGAACTGTCAGAGTAAACAAACAAATACGCTAGGCTGTCAGCTGTGTGAATCCAAGAATAGCTAAACGTTTTCCAACTAAAATCACATAAAAATTGCTCCAGAAATGGAACAAATAGACATATCCAGTTATGTGTAAAAGTTTTTCAGATGTTTAGAGTCTTTTCCATCATGCAGAACAATCAGGGAAGCGTCTGATCGGTCCCCAACTCATTCAGCAGCATGATGAGGAGCCCAAAGATGCAGCCAGCATTTTTTTTTAAAATATCCTTATAATTGACTAGAAGAACGAGGAGTGCCGACAGAGCCCTGATCGTACCATCAGTCAGTCTGGGATCATGTGAAGAGACAGAAGACACTGACACAGCCTAACTCCACAGAAGAACTGATAATTAATTGATAAATAAAAAGGATTGGTGGCATTATTTCTTAAGACAGCCTCACTTTACTTTTTAATGCTCAAAACGTTCATGCGTGTAATGCTTTAACTCTCTGTCTCATAAGCCTCTCATGCATTTGAATAATTGTTTTTAATAGGCCCTCAGTTGTCTCTATTCATTCATAGTCAGGCTTTATGTTTGCAGTAAACAGTGATAATCAAAATGCTCCCTGACACGTTCCCTGTTCACTACACAGCCACATAAAACATTTCCTGTGCTGCACATTCAAACGCACACATCTCCTTTGATTGAATCATGACATTCAGCTTCTGACGCTCGCCCACATTTCAGTCATCCTTGGGAGGAGACAGAGCTGGCAGCCTCACGTTGGCCATCCAGGGACAATGCGGCAGGCAGGCAGGCAGGCAGGCAGGCTGGCTGGCAGCTCTACTACAGTAGTGGCATGGCAGGTTCAGCTGAAGGAGAGGCACTGACACCCATACTAATGAGACTCTACGCAGCGCAGTGACCAAGCGTATGCAGGGGGATCAGGCAGAAACAATCACACAGCTACCACACAGCATATTGCCTTGTGAGCCACCCCCTCCTCCCCCCTCCCATCTGCGAGAATATTCAGCTACAAGTTATTGAAATTTTATTTGATTGACCAGTGAAATTTATTATTTTTGTTTAAGAAACTATATTTAATATAAAGAGGTGAATTGTCATTACATCTGGAATATAGCAGCCAAAACATAAACATCACAGTCATTTAGTGTCATCAGTTATCAGAGGTGCAGCGAGTCTTTATGTAATTGTCAAAAGCTACAACAGCAAATGCATCAATACATTTTGTCTGGTGTGCTGACAAAAGGGCAAAAACAGTTAAAGACAAACTCAATAGAAAATATACTTAGTACAGCTACCATCTATGTGCCCGAATCTTTTTAAAGCGACATTGTTTTGAGCCAAACTTATTTAATGTCTTGTATTCTATCGATTGAAATGTTGGCTGATTGTTGGAGTTTAATTAGTTTGTTGGAAATATTGTAAATATTTTGAAAGCATTTTGTATTTAATGCTGATATACAGTAACTGAAGGTCGGCCAAATAAGGCAAACACTGCATGGACCTTCTTTGTTGTTCTTTCACAATTGTAACTGGGCTAAATAAATGTTTTTATTCAGGATTAAAATGATTTGAAAATGTATTATTATTTAATGTATCATGTGTTGCTCTTGATACGAATATTTGGCTTAAAGCACCAACCCAGACTCATCTCTCAAATACCACCAGCCCAAACAAATCTGGATTTAAATGCTTGCATGACATCAACAGAGAACAGAGGACGATAGAATGAGACAGTATTTACTGTAAATATATGCTTTTAAACAAATTGAAATGGAAGAGTGAGGATTAGATAGAGACGTGAAGTGAGGTAAAAGAGCAAACAGTGACCTTTGGGAGCCCTTGCAATTCTCCAGAGGAGATTCATTAGTACACCCAACAGATTAATAGAGTGAGATTGCCTTCTGATGACAGACAGATGTTCTCCATGCAGGTGGCAAATCTGAGACTAATATTAGTTCTGTCATTTGTCAGCTCCTGAAGCTCGACAGTGCGTTTCTGTACGTATGAGCTACAGGAATGTGCAGCATTCAAGAGGAGGGCTGAGACAGCTGCTTTATCCCAGACCTACAGTACAGTCATGCCTCCAGAAGGGATCCCAACGGGAAACGTTGGAACTGCAATATAGCAATATGAAATATAGCTGCTCCATTACCTGCCAATCTTCAGGAGCAGCTGCCTCCCTCCTGCTGTGTATTATGCAACAGTGGTGTTTACAATGAAGGTGCACTGCCTGCAGAAACACAAACAAGGACGTATAACCTCAGTGGGTTGAGGATGGAGGCTGGGCGAGCGTCTCTTCCTGCTGTTTTACAGTTAGCACGACAGGAATTTACAACCGACAGCTCAGGGTGACCTGTTCATCGACCGACGCTCCACGCAGGAGGATGACAATGAGACCGGAGGTCGAGTCATGATGAAGAAATCTAAGCAACTCAGACAGCACGCTGTGGCGACTACGAGGTTTAGGTACACACAAACTGAAGACAGCAGAGGAATTGCAGAAGTCAGTTATTTGCTAATCCTGCCGCAGTAACAGAGCAACACGAGTTTCGGTATTACATCACACATCTTCTCTCTAAATCCAGTGAAAACACTCAGCACTGCTGTCCATTAGCCCACAATAATTATGTGGTGCAATCCTAATATGTTTGGCCCTGGTTTTACCTTGTGCGTATTTATTTTGTTAAATTCTATACAGCAGATGGTCATGATATAATGAATATTTAGTGTTAATATGACGAGATCTCACACAACTGTGTGTTAACAATTATTCATGTGACTTTGAGTGCTACTCAAACACAACAGGCTCCACTTTGTGCAGTGAGTGTGAATGCCCATGAATGCACGATGAATAATATATAGATAGCAAACTGAGGCACAGAAAGGAGGGCAGCTGTCATATGTGCTAATGCACCATGTTAACTTTAATAGTGTGAGGATGTGACCACATTGTCATGCAAATCTCTTGCAACGCCAGTCGCCAAGATAAAACGGAGAGCACTAGATACTGTATCAACTTAGTTTAGGAGGATTTACACCTCGCGGATTAACAAAGGATGAAACAAACCGAGGCACCTTCAGGCTGACAGAATGTACACCTAAGAAAATACAGTTCTCTGTGCATGTAGTTTTAACAGGGGCCAAAGTTATAACTTGATATATACAGGAGGTGGAAGTTACTACACTAACAGCATCCAGGCCAATACGTCAGGTACACCGAGGACCAAAACTGTAATAAAGAAAAAATATCATAGCACACCTTGTGTCATGTGGTAAACTATTCTATTTAGCTTCAAGGTTATAGTGAGGGTGAGTGATCATGAGAGTGTTTGTGTTCAGCAGTCCTGGGAGACGTGTTGCATCTATCTGTGAAAAGGGAGACAGGCTTCAAATTGCCTCACCGCTGTGGATGACACAGTGCACTATCACTCCTTCCAGCTATAGTCAAACTTTGTGCGAGTGTGTATGTGGGCAGAGGGGACGCGGGTGTGTAATGTCATAAGGTTGAATGTTGTTCTTGACTCCTTGCGGCCCTGACTGTGACGGGGCTGTGTGGGTGTGTTTGTGAGTCACTCGTGACGAAACGTGGCTGCATGTTTCTAAAGTAGTAAACAAGGCACGAGGGCAGCAAAATATATAGACTTGAGTCTTTAACACAGAAAAACCAATTAGCAGCAAACCATCAAACATTGCAAATGGATTAACAAAGGTGAATGTCCTGCAAAGTATACATATATATATATATATATATCATCTACACAAGACAATATGTTTTTGCCACCAGAATAATGTTAATCAAAACTAATGAGCAGAAGAACATTTCCTCATGTTTTTGAAGAATTATGTGACAAACGTACCAATAAACGTCCTCTACGGAGCATTCGTTATGGTTTTGGTTCATTCTCTCCATGCACGTTGCATTGTTTCGCTTGAAACAGGCAGTTTTCAGCAGAAAGGCTCAGATAAATCCACTGTACACCAAACCTCCATCAGACTATCACTTAGATCTTCAGTTTTCTTTGCTGTGACTATGGTATGGAAACTGTGTTTGCATTAACCTTTGCGCAGCCACTCTGAAGGACGGACCAATCAGTGACCAGTGTCATTGGTGAAGTGCAATAACATTGAAGTTGAGCAGTTTTTCCTAAATGTAGTTGCAGAGTTTGAGGCAGTTTTGGCACATACTGATTGGTTAAAGACGGCTCCAATAATTTTAAAGTAAACCCGACTTCTAACAAACGACTGCAGATGATTCCCGATGGAGCAAAGCCAGACTCATATATTCACAGAGTTAATTTGGGTCTGGCTACTGTAGCCCTGCCCCCAGGTCAGAAATACAAGTTTATGAAAATGAACACAAGTAAAACGATTAGAGTTCAGAAAATCCTGCGTGGTCACTACAGAAGTGAGGAACAAATTACGATCATGAACGACCAAATAACAAATAATTAGTTCCTGAATAATAATAATAATAATAATAATAATAATGTTATTATAATAATAATAATAAGTGGCCAAAAATGTTAATATCAATGATATCAGCAACACATCATCATATTTAATTTGTTTTTCCATCAATATCAGCTCTTAAACACAAGAGAGAGATTAATGCATCATTGATGTTTTCTATGGTTACACTTAGGGACTCAAACAACTTGGTTAAGTTTAGAAAAGAATCAAATCTTTTGAAATATTATTATATGTTTTTATAATCTTTCCAAACCTTAATGAAGATCAGTTTGTGCCTCATATGAATCATATGTGAAGCTTTAGATGCAAACAATAATCTCTGGTGTCAGGAGTCCATTGTACCATCAGCATCCAACTACATACATTAAACACATAAACACATGGCATTTCCTTCATTACAACAGACAATTTCACTAAACATGATCCATGTGACAGTAAAGTTGCATAAAAATGTTTTTTTTGGCCAAACAAATTAGCACAGTTGGCTGTAATGTAATTCCCAGCTGACAGTGTTCTCACATGTTGTATTGTTGATGGCTTTGCACTTTAAGTTATGATATCCTTGCAGTTTTCTAACTTTTCATTTATCTCGAACTCCGGCAGTGACTTAACGTTATTATGCAAGAGCTTGACAGCGTGCACAGGCAGGATTAAGCCAAAAGAAGCCATGGTGTGATTTCCCTGTCTCTAACTTGAGTTTAGTTTAATCTGCAGTTCACAAAAGGCTACAGTATTCCTGCCTGAAATCCTTCACTTAAATGAGTGTGTGTGTCAGTGACAGTGCGCTCATTAACCAGTTAATGTGGACGGTAAATGTGACTTGCAGTGATGTGAGGTTTTCGGTCCGTTGTTGAGTTCGACGCTGCCTCTGCACCCTCATGCCATAACAGCTGCACATCATGTGCAGCCTCCATGAACAACAGTTTTGTGTGCGAGTGTTTTTGGGTAAATAATTTAATGCCACAAGGATACTGGCTGTCGGGTTACTGATGCAGCAGTAGAGACATTTTAACATATTAAAGGTCGGTGTTCTTGAGAAACAATAGATTCAATAAAATGATAAGCCTAATGATGATGGGGGGGGCATTTTTAATACAGGAAGATCTCGATTTTTTTTTAAACACCACGACAATATTCCTTTTCTTCACACAGGAGGAGACAGCTAATCAGAAAGGCATGAAGAACTCTCACAGTCCAGATGTTATGTTTTGAAAGCCGTATGTCCACTTTAGGGAAAATACTTTTTTTGAAGTTTATAATTTACTGTCAACAAAATATGGAGATCGTTACTTCTGTAACAATCTATTTAAAGTGTCATTAATTAATTGCATAATTAGGTAGGTAAGTAGGTAGTTACTTTATTAATCCCCAAGGGGAATTTTTTTTAAATTATTATTAATAATAATTAATTATATTAATAATTATTGGATGACTCCCCACAATGAAAAGCATGCCTGCATTCAGTAAGATTGCAAGGAGTTTGTCCTTTATTTAGGGAGGCTGAAAGTGAGGCTGCATTCACGCCAAATCCGGTAGTGTGGCACCCTCCCGCAGGCTTGTGCAAAAGTGTGGGCTTGTCACTGCATGGACCACATTTGTGACGTCATGCTGTGAACTTTAACCCCCAATCCAGAAGGTGGTGGTAACGCACCCAAAAGCTATTTGCCAACCGCCATTAAAGAACAAACAAGAGGAACAACTTTAACCTTAAATTTAAGGATAAAAACAAAAATTAATACATATTGGGGAAACGTGGCACGTTAGTACGACAGGGGTTAAACTGTTGTGTAAGTTTCTAGGCTACTATAAGTAAAATATTATCTAAAATGAGAAAATGTTGTTAGTATTTGTTAGCCCAGCTGCTAGTACGAACAGTATCTTGAGTGACAGTCTGTTTGCAACGACAGATTAAAAAAAACAAAAAACACACACATTTACGTTCAATGAATTACCAGGATGTGAGGTCAGTCATTACGGTGGGTTTTAAACTTAGTGAGCGCACATAAAACATAACGTTACACTTCATTGTGTTTTGGTCATTCGTGCTGCTAGCATTTGCTGCATGGTAATGAAGGTTCTTCTTCCCAATGCGTCTTCTGGTCTAATAGATTATTGGACGCTGCAGCATGACATCAGGTTGAGTTTTGGCAATGGTTTATCCTGGTTCAACTTCTTCCTGCATGGCCACTGTGTTTCTTTCTGTATCCCATGAATTCCTCACTTCTGCAGCCTAACATTTTTTTTTTCCATTTAAATGAATGGAAGGACTGATGTTTTTTTCCACATTACCTGATTTGGTGTAAATGCAGCCGAAGCCTGTTGAGGTTGGAGTGGTGGATGGGTGTGTATCAGGTTTCACTTCCCTGCACATGACTAAATGAGCAATCAATACATTTTCATTAACTGTAAATTGATTTTTTTCTTTTTTTTTTCTTTTTTTTTTTTTTTTATCTTAACCAAGTTTTTAGTTGTCTAAGCCTAACTATCTGGACCAAAGACTACTTTACCTGTTATAACCAATTGTTCAATAACCTTTACAGCGATAATTGTCATGTGCAGAAAGAGAAAATTTCATTATTCACTATCTGTCTCTCTGTTTTGATTTGTAGTGGCAGAATCCACCATCCCAGCACTGATACCACATCGCCTTCTTCAGCACAAGAGATCCATAGACAAACAATACCCGCCTGTGATTCACAATAATTCAATCTCATTGATAACATCCTGTCTGATTACCCTCTATTTACATCACACACACTACCGTGGACCGAGCAGTGCTCCTGCACCCCATTAAAAGCCTTCAGCTGTCAAACACAGGCTGACTATGAACGTTTATCAGATGTGTATCTACAAAACAAGACAATCATTTTTGGCATCTTTTCATCAATGGATGATTTTTAATTTTTGCGAGGGAGTAATGAAACAGAAAGGACAGCCATAGTGAGCTGTTAGAAAAGCTGCAGGCGACAGGCTGCACACCGCCAACTGGTTTCAGGGTGTCCAGCTGTTGTGTGGAAAACAACTCAGACTGTGTCCATGCAAAGCATGAAATCAGTTCACATTTGCAATTATTGTAAACTGAATTCTTTATCAAATCAATATATGTTTGGTCGGCTGCACTGTAAACAAATGCACAAGCTGCTCTTCTGTTGCATTTTCGACATAACAGCTGCTTAACAAAGGTTTGCTCCAACCATGAGTATCGTCAAATTATCCAGGACTTAAATCTTAGGGATTACAACATTTAAAAAAAAAAAAGACGTGTGCAGAACAGATGATATTAACACGAAACAAAATTCTTTCTTATCGCAGCTAAGCATCAAGTAAAATAATTGATGCAGTTTGGCTTTGGTCGTGCATTTTCAGCTCGAGTATCTTTCAGAATAAATTTGTGTTAAGTCGAAGTATCTATTTTAGCTAACAGATTTGATTATTGTTAAAAAAAAAAAAAAATGCAGCCATCGGCTCTGGTCAGATATGTTAATTATTCCTATTGACACATGAACCCTGCATTAAAACAAAGTGGAGCCACGCTTGTCAAAAGGTGAAAACAATTTCCTGCTGTGGTGAGGATTGGAGATGGCAACAGCCTCGATAACATTAGATGCCATGTCCATATGGCGCTCGGGCCTGTGACACAGGCACACACCCGGGTCACATCTTGGTTCGAATGAATGTAATTGCTGGCAGGAACCAGAAGGCACATATCCCATGGTGTTAATCTTCAGAGGGCTCTGATCTGCTCACTGACTCCCTATCAAGCACACTGACTCTGTTGCAGTGAAAAGACACATTCAAATCAATAGTAAAGAAAGTTAGTGATGGCATTATCAATTAATTTTGTCAATATAAAAAATTTTTTTTTTAGTAATTTGCAGTAGGAATAGATCGTTCCCTCCATGATGCAACAACAAACAAACCGTACATTATTTCCTTTAATTTTGTCTGCATGCTAGTGTTTGTTTACCACAATGCTCCCACATGCTTGTGCAGCAACACATTACAGTCAGCACAAGAATATTTCTTTGCTATCCCGCTGCTCTCTGGAAGATGCATGAGAATTTACGCATTTGGTTTGGACCTGCTGGAGGGAAGCAGGTTTTCCAAAAGGCAAAATCTGCTTTGAACACCAGTTTTCTTATGTTTACACGGAAGTAATTAAAGCCAACTTATGATTCAAGGGCAGTGGATATTACAATATAACGCTGTGAGCTCTGTCCCTGTCCAAAAAAATATTTTTACAAACACGCAACCACCCACAGACACAATCACCAAGAACTGCCCCAGAAATTCAAACAAAGCTTGAAGAAATGCTGTTTGTAGTCGCGAAACAAAATATCCCAAAGCTTTGAATATCACCCTGCATTATTTCTGAAGCATCCTCTGAGCTCGTGTGTTCCTTCATCTTTCACACAGCAAATACCTCTCAACCATGCTTCTTGTCCATATTAATTAACTTTTGCTTGCTTTTGATTGTAAACTGCAAGCAGAGAAAACATTTTCAGAATCTTCATCAGCTGTTGATTCAAACCCAATTTTAAGGCTTAACATCCCAAGAAAACAGTTTTTCTTAAATGTTGAACATAAATACGGAGTCCAATAGAAACACTGACATGAACAAACAGCTGTTGCTGGATCCTTCCTGCTTTGGACACATGAGACATAATTAATCACCAGGGGACACCGACTCATTAATTGCTGTGTGCTGATTAATTGTCCCTGGTGATGAATGTTCCTCTTAACAAATCTGTGTCAGAGGATCCATTCAGTGACGCAGCCCAGGCAGGGACTTACTGTAAGATGACACATGCAGGGAGATAACAAGACATTTGTCGGGTGCCTACTGTAAAAAAGTTGTTTCTTTTTTGAGCTACGATACGAGAAACGGACAACGCGAGGATGTTACAACTTTGATTTGACGAACACTCAGAGGGAGCTGAAAGGTGCGGTGGAAAGAGAGTTCTCCAGTGTGCTGCACGTTTATCATTTTATTTGCTTTGTCCTTGGTTTGTTTGCTGCATTAAACAAATTGCTGAACAGAAGCTGCGAGGAGGGGAAGAGGAGAGGAAAGGTGGTGAGGAGAGAGGAGAGGAGAGGAGCTGGTGACCTGATGGCAGGAAAGGTCACTGACTCAGCAGCACAGAAGAGCATCAATGGAGGCAGACTTTAATCACCTCCAGCCACTTCATCAGGTCCCGCGTGAGATGGACCGAGCAGCAGCATCACCAAGGTCATAAAAACTCTCTGTGCTGAGGACGTACAGAGTGAGACGACTCTCCTCAGTGATGAAATCACACAGTTTTTGCTCTTCATTTGAGTCGTCTTTCTCCACAAATTTGAGAGGGCGACGATGAGACAATAACTGAACAGATGGAGCACCAAGACACTTCACCGATGATAAGGAGGAAGTGTACACATGGCTGAGTTCAGAGCGCCATTCTTCTGCCTGAACTGAAGTTACACTGGTGGCTTGTTGCTATGGTAAACAGAGAAACAACAGCTTGAAATACTGTATGTGAACTCCTTTCTCTCAGTCAGTAAACAGACCGGGCCTCATGAAAGAACATTTCCGTCTCTTATCTTCAACCTCTATTACTTTTATCTGCCAGGATTGTTGGTTCTCAAGTTAGATTCAGCCTGAAGAATTCCAGCCATCAATTTCTTCATGAGCATTATTGATGCCCTAAACAAAGAACTGTTCTGCTGCCTTTGAGGACCAGTTTTATTTGTAAAAGTATTGCCAAAGGAGTACAAAAGTGGAATGTCTGAGCAGACAATGCAGAACATTTAGCAGCGGCATCAACACGTCAACAGTGCTGTGTCGAGACAGACGTAAACAGGAAATGGCTTAAGAATGTGTATAGTGTGTGTTGCTGTACTGAAAAAGGCCAAATAAAATTATACATTTCTAAAAAACCTTTCAGTACTGACAGCCATGGTGATGAGGATACATTGAACAGATAATTAATTACACATTAAGTTTGTTTTGATTCATTTCTGTATCTTAAACTCGTAAACATTTTGATTTCAGGTCAAACAAACATAAATCTCCTCTACACCTATGGACCGTTTGTCAATTTAATTTGTCCCGAAGAGAAAATTCAACGTCTGAGAAAATTTGTGAACACAACAAATTGTCTGAAATACCTCAAATTTGGAACTGAAGAATAAATCTGTTTGTGGTCTCTGCTGCCTTTTGTTCTTTTCACAGTGCAAATCAGTGTGGACACATAAAATGACAAACTACCTTGGATATGAGTGTTAGATGTAATAACAAAGATAATTCAGGAATCTATATCGATACTGTTTATGGCACAACATCATTCAATATAACGTAGTGTGACAAGTGACATGAGAGGCTGGTGGGGTTGCTGTATTATAATTACCTTATTGTGTTTGTGATCTGACCTCACACCCACCACATACGGCTGGTGTCGTAGAGAAAATGGCTGAGGAAAGCCGGCAAGATAATAAAACAGATGGAGAAAGCGAGACAAAGAGAATAAAAGAAGAGACTGTTGTCTGTGTCCATTGAAATACCAATTAAGCCAATACCTTGTGACATTCCTGCTCTTTCTCTTCTCATGATACAGCTAATGCGCCCCAGCATGGGCAGTCATACTTTGGGAAGCCTTATAATGCCAGAGATCTAACACAGTGGGTCAGACCCACAAGATTTAAACACTTGTGCTCCTTTCATGCCAGAAAAGCAGAAAATGAAAACTCTTCCTTGAGTATTTTCTGATTGTAGCGGAGGTGGAAGAAGCGTTCAGATCTTTAACTTCAGGAGCAATACAACAGACAAAATATGCCACTCCAAGTAAAAGTCAAAATTCCGTTTTACACAGTAATGGAAAGTAAATTAGTTTTATGGTACTTGTACTTTTCTCGAGTTTGATGCTACTTTATACTTCCATTAACTACATTTCAGAGGGAAATATTGTACTTTCTACCCCACTACATTTATCTGACTGTTTTAGTTACTTTTCAGATGATGATTTGATACAATGGATAATATAACCACCTTTTAAAATACAGCATATTGTTAAAGATTAAACCAGTGGTTTGCAAACAGCGGTGTGTAATCGAGGTCCCTTTTCAGATGTCTATGAGATGTTAAGAGCTCCACCAGCAGCTTTCCCTCTAAATTGCTTACATGATTTTATTTCAATAGATGTTCAAAAGACTCAGCAAATCCCTAAAAAATAAAAGAGTAGAGGAAAAAAAAAAATCCAAAACTGAAAACGGTTTGTTTATCAGAACTGTTTTTTTCTTCTTTCCTCTCCCAGTTATCATCTGATGACCCCTCAGATTTATCTGCTGTCCCTGCAATTAAAACAATATATAAAGTAGTTAAAACTAGCTCCACCTCCTGCTTACACACTTATTAATAATCTAATAATGTCATATGGAATAATATATCAGTCAGAGGGACCAAACCTGTACTTTTACTTTAATACTTAAACTTAAATTTGTTGCTAATAGTTCTGTACTTTTACTTGTAATGGAGTACTTTTACTTATAAAGGATCTCAATACTTATTCCACCACTGGTTTTAATGCAGTTTTACCATTGCAGCTCACTGACTGGCTGTCCGACAACCTCTAAAACCCTGATCAGCACCAATCAACACACAGACACAGTTAGGAGCTAGCTGGTGAACATATAGAAGCATTTAGCAGCTAAACAGCCACATTTTTCCCTCAGGAGTTGGTGGAGACCAAAAACAGAGATTAAAGAGAATTAATAGTGAACTTGGTGGACTCAAACACGACTCCAAACGATGATGCTACTGAATCTGTAATAAAAAACTGCTCACTAACAAGTTTGCTTCTTTGGTGATAACATGTCCAACTGATTTCTGCTGCCCAAGTCAGTTTTTAGACATTTGCGTTAAATGTTGCTTGCAGTTACACGCTCCATTCAATCCAGGTACGTTGATCTTTAAAGTGAATAATTAAGCAGGTACTGGACTTATCGATAGCTCAAATTTTGACCGTTGTTCATTTGTGCATTTATTGGTCAGGACTTAATTGTGATGAAGGGACCTGTGATAACTGAAAGGAAAGATACAGTACTTTTTACTCCTATTTATCTTATAACTACAGTTAGTAGTTACTTTTTATAGATTAAGATTATTAAAACAAAATATGAACAAATGAATCACATATTATAGATTAAGTTAGCTGGCAGCATGAAATAATGCTTAAAAGGAGCAGCCTCCGTTACTAGCTGTAAAATAAAGTAATGTTTATCCATTATTTATTTAAGATGTAATTTACATTATCCTGAACACAGCTTTTCTGTGTAATGAGAACTTTTCCTTCAGATATATTTTAATGCCAATACTTTTCCAGTACTTTTACTTTTTTTTTTTTTTTTTTTAAAAAGAGTGTTTCTGCATTGCAGTATTTCTACTTTCACAAGTAAAGGATCTGAGTACTTACTCCACAAGTAAATAGTTAAATGTAGCGGAGTAAAAGTACATTTCCCTCTAGAATGATGTGAAGTCGAAATTTTAGGTACTTAAGGAACGTGCAAGTACATCAAGCCTGTAAGTAAATAATTACTCACATTGCAGTGGAACCCAAAAAGATCATTCAGAGACACCTGCAACCTTTTCAGAGAAGAGCCGCTGTCCATGCAGCCAGTTTGCAATGACAGCAGTCTAAATGTTAACTTAATGGACTCAGAGTGACTGTTTGCGCAGCTCATTCGTCGCAGGACTCCTCAGGGTCCTGGTGTGAAAATACTTTTAATGCTCCGTGTCCTGTTGACGTCATACTGCTCTGTGCGATACTGTACACTATCTTGTCTAATCATTCCCCGCAGTAGCCCTGACTAAGCCCTTTTTTTCTTCTTCTTCTAAACACCTGGATCAGAGCCAGCTGGGTTTCCTTCAAACTCTGTGGTACAGCATCATCGTGGCTGTTGGCTCCCTGGCAGCAGATATGACATTGACACCATAGTGCGAGGCTTCAGTCCACCACCGAGAGAGCTGTTTGACACTGGATACCCAGAGCTGCGCCAGTGCTCTGTTTGTACCGCTCAACACTCAGTTTGTTTTAGTCTTCTGCTCTGAGCAAACAGTCCTGAACACATTTAAAACGCGCAGGAAACGGAGACATGGGTATTATCATCCAGCCTATGCTGTGATGTGTAAAGCTCTCAGCCCGCCCAGCGCTACACTGCTACGCTGACATCCTTCACTGTACCATCCACAGATTTGTGGTTCCTATTGAGCTGCGGATGAATTATTAATCCCCCTTCCACTAACAAAATGGGCTTTTAATTGTAGGGACCCCGTTCGACAACTACAACACGGGCCTCAATACAAACTGCCTATCGATCACCCCCTTAGACGCAGCCTCGTCTTCAGCTTCCCAGGAGACGAGTGGTGGTTTACATCCACAGACATCCAGCAGGCAGCTCTTAGCTCCCTCAGAAATATGGTTTTCAAGTAACATTTTAGATACCAAAAAACTGCAATATTTAATTACTCTCACAGTGAGAGTGATGAAACTTCAAAGGCGGCATATTCTGTGATTTTGCCAGTCAGATTTTCTCTTTTTTTTTTTACTCATCAAAAGCCCCCCCCCACCAAAAAAAAAGCACACAAAAAAAAGCACACAAACAAGTACAAGTAAATGGTAATTTAGGGCTGATTAATTAAAAATCTGCACAGAGTTAAAAGCTAACAGAGATTCACCTAATTGTTCTCAAAAGACAAGCTTTTTTTTTTTTTTCCCCCTTTCCAAACTCAGCAGCCCTTCTCTCTGTAGGACTGATGAAAGCAAAGGATTTGATAACTTTACCAAACACAGATCACGCACATAAGGCTGCAGAGGGATTTAAATGTTTCAGGTGGTCTCACGGGCTGAACTGACTTCGGTTTAGGCAGAGCCTGGAGCCGCGTCCAGTTCCAGGCATCCTGAGGTCAACCAGTCAGATTCACAATTAAACAGGGTGCTGTCATGACATGACAAGTTACATATCGGCATCTTGCAGTTAAACAGCCACTCTCACGAGTCGGCAGGTGGAGAGGGACTTCATCTGAACGGGCAAATCGTCAATTTCAACTCAGGAGGGGGATTGACGATGCAACAATGCAGCCTGATGAGCTCCGATCGAGCCGTCAGAGGTTTTTATTTGACTGAAACCCGCAACGCCCGATGTAAATCCTGAACGTGTCAACCAGCTTACCTTTTTCATCTTATTGTAATCAGCTGCAGATGGGTGTCGGTCACACGGGAATAGTTATCCAGCTCTTACATGCCGTAATATCTCAATCACCCGGCTGTTTATCTGTCGGGAAGGTAAACAAGACGATCCTATAACATTGCCGGAAATATAATTGTCTTGTTGTTGTTGTTGGGTTTTTTTTTTTATCCCTTTGATGTGTGGAACAACGTCTCTGCGGTCATCGGGTGTCGGTCCTTCCTCGCCACAGTACAGCGGTCTTCTGGTAGCAGCTCACCGGTTTACACGGGGATCCATCACGGCAGGGAAAACGCAGTTTGGAGGCTGCCGGTGATGCTTCTGCAGCAGCGTTTGGTCCGTCGAGACGCGGGATGAGAGAGGTGGTGGGGGGTGGGGGCATCCGAGGGCCCACGACAAAACAGCCAGCTCCGAAAATGAACTCATCGGAGCCGAAATCACGGTCTCATGAGCAAACGGTGGTTGATGAATCATTGTGCGCAGAGAGAGGCGACATGCGTGCGTGTGTTATTCATTCTCTCCGCGTGTGAGGAGTGATGCTCTTTGATGATTCAAGGGGAGAGAAAGGGGACTTTAAAGGAAAAATTCATAAAAAAAAACCAAAAAACAAAAAAAACAACAAACGCATTGTATGAGCTTTGAAATCAGAGCACCGAGTGATGATGTGGCACTTTACCAAGTTGGTCTGTTAAAATGCAACTAATTATTGTCATCATTGATTAACCTGCTGATTAACTATTGGTAGAGTTTAGGAATTTTCAATAAAACAAAACCCAAAGTGACATTAGGGCTTAAAAAATGGTTTTGTTTTGTCCAAACAACATTGCAAAAACTCAAAAGACAAAGCAGCAAATCTTCATATTTAATCTGTTACCTGAATTTCTGCTTGAAAAGTGGCTCAAACCTAATTTTCTGTTGATTTACTAATCGGATGCAGTGTTTGTTTAAAATGCTCCCTCCAAGTACGTTTTATGTTCATATAAATCAGACATGTTATGAAACCAACGCTCAAAAGAACAACTCACCAAAATCTAACACATATCCCCTTTAGCATTTATAACTCACAATAATGTACAACACTTTAAAAGACACCTTAAATATAGATTGATGTATTTGTCAATAACTTAAAGCCTTTACAATACAGCTGTAATTATATTTCATTACACAAAACATGAAACTGTCAATACATGAAAACAAATTATACCCAGGTGGGTTTAAAACTGTTTCTAATTGTCAGGAGGACATGTCGAGCTTCAAGATTCATTGTTGAAGCTCTTGTTCGGTTGTTATGGAGGCTAACGTTTTTACCTGCATGTATACAGTTGTGTCTAATTCATATCTGTTTATTTAAGATAGAGGAGTAAACCTGTCATGATTGATAGCATGTACTCACGGCTCTTTCGTGCGAGAGAGACTTCTCCTGGTGAACTCTGCAGGTCCCCTCAGCTCTAAGGAGCATTCTAGTCTTTCAACTCATTGTTTTTACTTTCTGGCCTCAAGTTTACTGTTTTGATTCACTCTCACTGTTCTCGTATTGTTTCCCGTCGCAGCAGGCAGCACATCTTGCCAAATAAGATTTAAAAAACCGACTGTAAATAGACCGGCCAAGCACCAAATGGAAGAACGACAAAGTTAGCAACAAGCTGGTGAGTTGAGCATTTAGCAGCTAAAGAGACAGATGTTTTCCAGACCCAGTTTACGCCTGTCGTGTATTAGTTGTTCTGCCGATGTTACAGAATCCTCAAAGACTCCTCTAACTGTCCAGATGAAAGATATTTCTTCCAGTCTGACAAATTAAGTTCTTAACCTGTTCACCATGTTTTTTTGTTGTTGTTTTTTTCCATTTAAGCTGCTAGACTTGTTATAAACAGAGGCACAGTTGGGAAATGGTAAAATAACCTTTTTTCATCCGGATGGTTTGAAGAGTCTTTTCTGGAAGGTGGAAACACCTTCAGAACAGCTGTAAGTGTTTTTCAAACATCGCCAGGTCTTTTTTAACAAACAGATGATACCTCTGTGAACCCCCCCAAAAAAAGCACAATTACGAGGGGCTAAACGTTTTCTTCAGCATGTGGAAGATACCGAAAACAGAGTTAAAAGACTTAAGATAGAATATAGTACTCACGTTCTGCTGATGTTTCGAAACAAGACTTCACATGAATGACAATCTTGTTCCGTATCCGCTGTTTGGGTAAGAAACTGTTAGCTGACAGTATATGGATGTCCAAGTTGGGTTCACAGCTTGTTTTTTTTCTGCCCCCAAGTGTCCAAAATGTCCTTAGATAAAATAAATAAAATATTGAGGCATTATCATTCTAATTATTTCAATTTAGTGTTGTTTTTTTCATCATACATTACATCATTCAGTCAGCTGTATTATTTAATTCTTCAGTGCTGTATACATCTTTGTATATGATTGTTGCTCTACATTTAGTGAAAATGTATCACATCAAACCTACAAGTCTATCCATTTTTAAATGCCAATCCCTCGAATTCCCTAGAAAACACAGAGATCATCATAGTCATATATGGTCACCTCATATCTCGGACTAAATCGCACGATGGAGCAGCTTCAAGATTAGTTGTCAACACCACTCAAGGCTGTCTTTGTTCTGATATTCTATACGACATGCGAGAGATATTTTAGGGTGGATTATTTCTTTAATCTATGAAGCCATAGCTACACATGTATGTTTGTCCAAGTGAATAACGGCCACACAGATTTTTGGATTCCCAAATGCAAACATCACACGCACACGCACACACGCAAACAGAGGTCTGTGCCACCAGCGACTGCATGTATAGGATTAATCTCCAGTTTGAAATCAAACTGACAATAAAAGACAATCTTTCCTCTCCACAGCAATGCCCAGTAGCACAAGCATTAAGGACGGCTGATTGGATAAGACCATGACTAATAACTCTGCATCTGATCCAAGGGCGGCTATCCAAAGAGGGCATCAAGGCAGCCCGTGTCGACTTATAAACTGAGTACTTTTTTGTTCAACTTGTCCTTTTCCACGGGGTTCAGCTAAATTGTTGGGCAGAAATATCCCCACGTCTCATCTCTCAGTCTCAACATAGAGTTCAGCTTTCCCACTTTAGTGGACTGAAACTCACTTGCACGGTGGAATTTCCAGAAGTTACAAGAAGACATCTCGTCCATCATCCCATTCTCCACAATACACTGGTGGAATCAGCTAAAACTGGACATGTTTGGATAAATGATTTAAAAAGACCAAATAAGCCATGCATGAGATCTAATGATGTTTTTATAAATTGGTATGGGACACTGAAATATTTATTTGTTAAGAAAAAGGTTAGTTTATCAGCAGAATATTTCACGACAACACATTGTTCAGGTAAAATGGGCCGATGTGAAGTCAGAACAATGCAGCAATTTAATCCGAAACAGCTTTAACTTTAACAGTAAATTGACACCAACTCTTGTCTTTCGTTACTCGTACAGTAAATATACATCCAGGTAATAAAAAGTTGACAAATATTTAATTTAAAAGTGAAGTGATGTTTTATGAGTGTTTCATGAGGGGTGCGTGGGAGGGGTGTGCGTCTCAGTAGGATTGTGTGTGTGTGTGTGTGTGTGTGTGTGTGTGTGTGTGTGTGTGTGTGTGTGTGTGTGTGTGTGCGCGCGCGTGTGTGTGTGTTAAACGTTTTCTTAATGATGAGGTCATCTTTGACGAAAACGAAAATAAAACACCATAAAGCATTAACATTTCCTGTAGCTTTCCTGCAGCGTATAATGCGCCGCTGGTCCACTTACCTCTGTGTGTGCACCGGGGCTTTCCGATTCAAACAGAGGCCGAGTCCAATCAGCTGTTCAGTGATCGGAACGCTGCAGGTCGCATTGAGGTGACGTAAAGGTCACGTGACTGTTACCAGTGTTTACTTTTTTTTAATTTTTTAATTTTTTTTTAATGTGTACATTATTATCTTTAGAATTATTGGGAAAATTATGAATTGCCATAGACAAAAATAAATTGTTGAGAAAGAGGTAACGCCTTCATCAAAAGTTCAAGTCTTGTCCTTTTTTCCATGGAAAGAAAATGTTTTCTTTAGGCCAACATCCAAACCAAATGCTGCCCTCAAACACAGTAATGACAACCAAAAACAGTAACAGTAAAACTAAATGAGCAAAGAACTTAACTACTATTAAACAACTTTATAGTAATGACACTTTTTTTTCTTTAAGAAAGGTTTCCCTGAAATGCTACTTAAATAAACACACCAAATTAGCTTTGCACCACCAGCCTGTGTAAGTCCAGATGTATGTAGTCATAGCACAAACCAATTACTTCTGTTTTTAGTCTGTCTCAATGCAACACTGCTTATATTTTGAAAATAAAGCTGTTTGGCTAACTATTACTATAAGTCTTTTTCTTCTTCTGAATTTTATGCTCCAGATAGATAATAATAGGGATTGCTTTCACAATCCATTCATTATTGTTAGTGTACTTTACTTTGTGTGGTTCATTTAGTCCAGATGCAGATGTTTCACTTGAAAACAAAGCGTGCGGTTTCATTCTCCTTTGAAATTAAACTGTCTCTTTTCAGCATTGAAACCAGTACAAAATCGTGACACATAGCTGGCAGGGAGAGTGAAAATAGCGGGCTTGTTTTTGCTTTGTCTCTGTCCTCCCTGCGTGTACTCAAGCCAGTGAGTAGAGTGTATAATACAGTAAAGTGTACAGTGAGTGTTTTGGAGGAGGTAGAAAGCTGCTCCACCATCAACTGCCAAGCTGTGTTGTGAGCTTGATCAGATCAGTCCATTCTGTCATTGACAATCTGTTTCATGTAACAATTTCTACATACAGTACTTGTTCCAGGACGAACAAACTGGTTCTCAGATTACTCAGAAAGCATCGTAACCAGATGTACAGCATGTGTGTATTTTTGACAGCTGTTAAACGTAGCCATTTTGAAATTGGTTAAAGACATGATGCATTGTGCCGAGTTAGCTAACAAAGAAAAGAGGAGCAGACAAAAGGTATGACATTTAAAATAATTATTAAGTCAGTATTAATTATTAAGAACCTGCCTCCATGGATGGATTAATAGAAGATTGGCCTCTGTGTCACACAAAAAAAAACGCTGAGGTTGATGGGAATGTCATTAGTTCTGAAGGCATTTGGTCATAAACCAAACCAAAATGATAACTTAAATAATCATCAAAGTTATTATAATTATTCCGGAGGGAACATGAATGTGGGCTGGGATAGGCTCCAGCTCCCCTCTGACCCTGTTCAGGATAAAGCCGGTATAGATGACAGATGGATGGAAGATGAATGTCTCAGCTAGCCTTCCAAAAGTTGTCTTTCATTCTGAATTAAAAAGGTTAACTAGTGGGACCAGGGCAAACGTCAAGAGGACTACGAAAATCAGTAGCAGTAGCATACAGTACATCATCTGGTAATCATGAATGTCTGAGCAAAATTATGTGCGTATTCAAGTAGTAGATGTTGAGATATTTCACACACACAAAAAAAACCCACCAAAGTAATTATGGTGCAGATAAAAAGTCAGAGGGTCTCCAAAGTCAGTAGGGTTCATCGTCTGGACACCAAGAATATAGACAACAAGATATTTCAGTCTGGACACAAGTTGGCAGACCAACACAGCAATTTTACCATTTGAAATCACCTCATATAACTAATAAAACAGATGTAAGGCAGATGGATCCGAGGATATCTGTATTTAAGATGCCTTCAGAGTCTGTTATTATCTGGCAGTTATACTTTCAGTCAATTGTGTGGCCTATTTAATGCACCCAAAGAAACAACAAGGAACCAAATAGGTCATAAAGAGATGAAATACAAAACAACTGATTCATCTGTAACAGCAAATATCTATTTTCTTGCTGATATTGCTCCCATTTTAGAACCACAAACATTCGACTCCACAAAGATAAATGTGTGCCACAATCTGTCGTTACAATTCTATTTATTCACCGTATATATCATTACACCTCTACTCTGTCCTAAGCTCTCTTCCAGTCGCACGTGTTTCCCTGAAAACACGGAGTCCAGAGATCATGCCCAGTGGCATGCATAACTGGGTTCTTCCTGTGGAGGATTGGCATTAAAATGCAGACGGCTCCTCATGCTCGTGCCCCCAAGATATCACGCCAATTATTTGTCTCCGTGGGGGCAAGCTATTTGTGGAAGATCGTCTTAAAATAAGAGTGGGGAGTCACAGCCGCCCTACATCCTTCCTGGTTCCTGACTGGACAGTTTACGTGGGCACGTGTCACCTCTCACTGTGGCCCTGCAGGGCCATCTAACTTTGGCTGTGACGTTGCAGTCACCCTACAAGCACAAGCTTTTGGTTCTGTTCACACCCCTGCAGAGAGAATTCAGTCCCACTGTGCGTCCCTGCATCTCCATTTTAGTGAGTTAAAAGATCTGTACAACTTGCCCGCGGCTCTGTCAAACACGAATGCCGATCTTCCCCCTCGCCTCCATCAGACAGTCAGTACATATCTGTTTCAGATGTCACAACTCACGAATGGAAAAGCAGGTGTCCTCACTGTATCAGTTAAGTCGTGATACCAAATTGAAAAGATGCAGGTTTGTCTTCGGTGCTTTTGTTTTCCCATCTCTTTTTAAGACCTTTAATTTTTAAAACAACATTCACTTGCTAATTAGGTGACTAATTGGATGCTCGCCTCTCTGGCTTTGAGTGTGTCATCAGTTTTCACACTGTAATCCAAATAATTTACTTTAATATGTGCAGACAATTTACAGCTGAAGAGAATAAATTGGATTTAGTATCCCTTTTTATCACTGTAAACAATGGTGTTTCATACCATTATTGCATTGGCATCACATGTGCTGCATATATGTGCTGGGATATATGTGCTTGCCTCACTGCAAAACACACTTTGTTTTAGCCCAAACAGAAAGTGAATCCAGATGTGAATCCACATCATATCAAGGTAATCTAACCTTGTGGGCATTAAACACTCTGGCAAAGACAGTCTGCAGTGCACAGCCAGAGGCAGTGGGATGTCAGGGGCAGCTGACAAGAGGATGATAGGTGGGCGAGTGGCATTTAATCATACAATCCATGTACAATAAGAGAATGACCACTCACCAGTAGAGGGAAGAGGGACAGGAGAGAGCGTGAGAGTGCCGGTGGGCATGTCAGATAAAAGCACTGATGGAGGGAAACTGGGAACAAGAGGAGGATGATTTGAATTTGGTCGGGGATACAAAAGAAAAACATGGTGAACTTGTAAAAAAAAAAAAAAAAAAAAAAAAAGAAGCACAAGTTGTGGGAAAGATGCAGAGATTAAAGTAAGCAGATGATTATGTAAGCAACTGCTTGACAGGGAGAGACACGCATAAAAGGCCAGGGAGACGGTGTGCTGTTTGGAAAAGCTGAAGCGCTTGCACCTACTCTCCCCTGTATAATCCAGCTCAGTGATTGTGCTTCAGATCAAAGAGCCAGGCATTTTCACACTAATTAAACATCTTTTGTTACGACAAAAAACACTTGTTACAAGTCTTTCACTGCATGTAGACTTAATTTTATTTACCTTTCCTTCAGGAAAACTACAACCAACACTGTTCACATATTAATACAAGAGTTTTTACATACAGTAACACGTTCAACCTGTTTACCAGAGTGTGATGATCCCTGGTTGGGGCAAATCTGGACAGCTATGGTTCTATTCTAAAAACACCACCAGCCTTGTAAGCCTGGCACCATTCAGGCAGCACTGCAGATGGCTTGGTAAAGCGAGCTCCAATATCTACTGCCTGGATTCATGTTTGAAAGAAGAAGGGGGAGAAAAAAAAACAGGAAGTGCTGAGACAAACTGCTTTCAGAATAGCTGAGCTCCATTTCTCCCTGTGTGGAGGCAATCTATCGAAAGCAGAGCGATTTTAACTCCATGAAACTGAGCCAGACGTGATTCATGAGTCATGCATGTAAACACTAGTGTGTAAATCACGCTGTGTAGGACATCACTTCTGAGAGAGAATAGGATTTACACAAGATTAAGGATTCATTGGAATAGAAGATTGGTTACAGACAATTGAAGGCTATTCTGGCCATTGACTAATTGTATCGTGGGTGCTCTGATGTGCACCAGATTAATGAACATGTGCTGAGTGAGTTCAGGCAGAATACACTGTCAACCAGACCATGAACACATGGTTGTAGGGCTATGCTGTTCCATTTCATCTATCTTATTTATTTTCCGGCCTCATAAAGTACTAAAACCATCACCATCACGATTCCGAGGATTTAACTGTACAATACACGGCTTTGATTGTATTCTGTCTAATTCAAAAATAAACACTAGCAGACAATTAAGATCCTTGTTTATCCCATCAATCATGTGACAAAACAACAAAACAGCACCCTTGCAGAAAACAAGGCAATTCATCATGAAGCAGAAAGTTATCAATCATATTCTGTGTATTAAAAAATAAAATAATGATGAGGTTGAGGTTAATATTTTTCAGGTCAAGAGGTCAATTTCTGAAATCTTCCTTTTGGCCAAAATGATGACGTTTTAGCAAAATCACTGTGTCAGGTTTCACATATCATTAAGAGTAAAACAATGGAGGTATAAAAACCAGACTGATACTCCAATATGTCCCCAGATTATTAACAACCTTTAATAATCTTTCAGAGCAAAAGCCAATTTAATGTGATCCAGTTAATGACCAAATGTCTCCTCTTCATCATCAGGAATTTACAGATACGCCGGCCCTGTGGCCTGAGCCTGTGCTGGGAGATTAACTGCAGGAATATAAATTATTAGTTGATATGTTTATAATTCTGTCCTGCTCTGTAACTAAAACACACATTTTCCAGCAGCTCTTTGGAAATGTAAATTTTGAGTGCTGACTCATTCAGCAAAATTCTTGGGACGAATGACTTTCGCCGTGCTACTACCTTTAATTTTACATCTTTAACTGGATGAAAAGGCTCTTACATTGGTCAAACCTGTTCACTAAATGTCATTTTTTTAGGGAGTAGAGCCAGGACTCCTCAGTCAATGCATCCAGCTGTGAGTCATTTTAATTTCAGCCATGCTGTTGGATGTAGGATTAGGAAGAGGACCGCAACCAGCTATGTCCAGATTCTTGGCCCAAACTATCAGTGTTACTACGCCATCTGTTGGATTCACAGACAACTGCAGCAGGTTGTTATCAGTGGCAGGTACAGTGCTTCAAACAGTAGCACACAAACCATCCAAATCTCCTGTGGGTCTACCTCCATCTATCACCATTTAGAATACACACCGTAGGGATCATTTGGACTGACCAGGTGTTGAAAACATCTGCTCCAGTGAGCCAGTAATATGCCTGTTGCCATTATTACTGAAGTCGTTGGGAAATACTGAACGTGTGATTTTCCCAGCAGACCTCGTGACTATAAGCGCTGTTGGAAACTATAAATACAACAGTATTTTAGTAATATGCAAACTTTGAGTTTAAATGACATGTCTTTCTGACATTTTACATACTATTCCAATTATATATGCTGTTTTGTTTTTTGTTGTTGCTTCTTCATCCAATCACTATAGCATGCTGTACAATATTCAAAATGTCATATTAGCATTGTTAGCCATAATATAAACATTATTACTAATTCCATTTCAAGTGGTCACTGAATTATGGAGAAAAAAAACAAAAGAAATGTGAATTTTTAGTAAAAGTTAAATATATTTACACGGAACATAGCTAAATTGCAGGCACCTGCATAAAAAATAATAATAAGAAAATAATTATATTTTACGACACCCGTGTTCCCTTTCTCTATTTTTTTATTTATTTATCTTTACTTATCTTTATGTTGTTTTAGACTAAGTGCTTTCGGTGCAAATGTAATTCAAGTATTTGTAAGGTCTCAAAAATATCTGACAGCGTTGAATATGTACGGGGTAAAAGTATTGCTTTTTTGGGGGGGTTTTTTCTGTCGGCTATATGTATTTTTCTTATTTTCTTATCATTTGCTTGCTGATTTCCAGAATAGTAAGTGTGTTGAAGATATTATTTGTTTGTGATTGTTTTAAAAAAAATCAAATGGAAAAAGAAAAAGGTAAATATGCAGCGAATTATTATTATAAGAAGAATTGTAAAATCAAAAATATAACTTAAAAGACATCAATAGTCCTACAAAAACACTGTGTAAAATAGTTAACAAATTGATATATTCATATTCCTTGCGGTTCTTCTAAACTTTATTTGAGTTCAACATTTTGTATATAATATATATAGATATATACTGTACTGTATATACTGTATATACTGTGCATTTTATATTTTATATTTATATTTTTTACTGCTATTTTATTGCTTTTCTATTGTTCTATTATTATCTTATTGCTTCTGTATGCTGCTGTAGCGGAAAAAAAAAAAATTCCCCCTCGGGGATTAATAAAGTAACTACCCTAACCTAACCCTCAAAAGCAGGATCTGAAGCCAGTTCATGTAGATGTATTGATTTGCATCTGAATTAAGTGCGAGGCGTCCCATCAAACATCCTACATCAGTCGGCAGAATCACAGTTTCCACTGAATGATCTCAAAGTAAACATTTATGTGTTTTTACTCTATCTGAACTACAAATATCACACGCGTAGTCTATTTTTAGTCCAGGCTGCAGTTAATTGAATTAAAACATCCGTGGGGGAGGGGCATTGACCCCCTCCCTCCCTCCCTCCCTTGGTGGGCGGGGCTGACCCGGTGGAGGGGCGGGGCAGATAAGGGGTCAAAGTTGAATGCGTTTTGTCTTTTGTGCTAAGCAGAAGCGAAGAGTGGAGTCCGATCGAACAGCGGTGTCTCTTCCCTCTTCCCCGGATCCTCTTAAAACTCCCTCCCGAACCTCTCCCCTTCTACCCTTGCCACCCTACCCACCCCCTGAACACACTTCAAGGGACGGTTCGGGTAAGACTCTGCAGAAATGCGGCTTTCTAATTTTTTTTTTTAAATTTATTTATTTATTTATTTTTTTACATTTTATTTTTTTCCCTGAGTGAGAGGACGGGAACAACTCAGTGCGGTTCGTAGGCCGCGGGATCGGACTATTTCCTGGATGGAACGATGCTAACGCTTAGCGGAGCCGGATGGAAAATTACCGAACTGTAACTTAACTTGACGGCGGATCAGGAGTTGGTTGCTAGGCGCCCCCGGTTCAAGAGAATGTTTACCGATATGAACGGTTAAATGTCCCAACGGCAAAAACGTGGTCGTGCAAACGAACAGCTGGGGATTTTTTTTATTATTATTATTATTATTATTATTATTTTTTTAATAGGAGTTACGGTAGAAATGTTTCGTTGCTAACTTAGCTTTCAAATCTTGGGTTGCGTGACTTAGCTGTGATGCTTCTCACCACCCACCCCCCCGCATCTTTTTTTTTGTGCAAAAAAAACAAATAATAATAATAGGATTTGCCATGTTCGTGTTATCTTGCGAGTCTGCTTGTCGTCCAGAAAGTTACGGTGTTATAAAGAAGGGGGGGAAGGTTTGGAGGGGTGCATTTAGGCTACACGTATAAATAGATGAGCTATGTCGCCACAGCAGCTTCGGCGCCGGGGAATAGACGCAGCCGCAGGGGAGACAGTAGGTCATTGTGCTAACGTTGAATGAATGGACTCGGGCCAGACTCGTGTGAATTACTGAACTGACGTGTTTTCATTCTTTGGAAGCGGCAGGCTAACGTTGTTAAAAGTAACAAGTAGCTCGCGTCTACGAGATGTTAGCTGCCTGCATCACTTCGCTGATCTGCACTGACAGCAGCTTTTTTTTTTTTTTTGTAAACAAGGCTTTTTTTTTTCTTTTTTTTTTTCTTCTTTTTCTTTTTCTGACATGTCCTCACAGTTTCCAGTAACTGCATTTGTCTCTGACTGTCATATTTTCCTCTCTGTTGCAGATATTCAGCCAGCGACCAAAGACTCACTTTGTCAGCTTTGTAGTATCCTGAATTCAGCTGCAGCAATGGACTCAAGTCTGGTTGAAGGAGGACTTAATGTCACCTTAACTATCAGGCTACTCATGCACGGGAAGGTGAGTGTGGCTGCACGCACGGTTTGACCACCACCTTTTAAAATCTGCGTTCGTTCACTCGGTTTAATTAGAAGCTGCAGTCTATAAAATCAAAGCAAGGGAAACCTGTAAAAAAACAAAAACACATGCATTGTTTTAACGTGCATTTTGTCATCTTCTGCAGGAGGTTGGAAGCATCATTGGCAAGGTAAGTTGTTTTTCCTGCCAGACTGATGTCCATCTGCATCCTGTTCCTCCGTGTGTTTTGTTAATATTTTGTATTTGTGCTCTCTTTTAACAGAAAGGCGAGTCGGTTAAGAAGATGAGAGAGGAGGTACGATGTTTTTTGTTTTCAACATGTGGGCCAACGTAAAGAAACATTTTCATAATTTCAGAGGCGCTGACTAATGCATCATATGATAACGCAGTGACTGATTTGGTATTTCCTGTTTTGCTCCTCTGTTTGTACAGAGTGGCGCTCGCATCAACATCTCAGAGGGGAACTGTCCGGAGAGGATCATCACCCTCGCAGGACCCACCACCTCCATCTTTAAAGCCTTCTCCATGATCATTGAGAAACTGGAGGAGGTAAGAGAGGCTCACCGCTTTCTAAATGAAACTCGCTGAAGCGACAAGACGCGTGTCATTTAAAATCCCTCCTGTTGCGTCGCTTCCCCGCAGGACATCAGCACCTCAATGACGAACAGTACGGCCACCAGCAAACCGCCAGTCACCATGCGCCTCGTTGTGCCTGCCAGCCAGTGTGGCTCACTCATTGGCAAGGGTGGCTGTAAGATCAAAGAAATCAGAGAGGTTAGTCCGTCGCACATCTCTCTTTCTTGTAAAATGTTACATCCGTTTGTCACGCGTCCTGATTGTCGCTGTGTGCCTCCACAGTCAGCAGGAGCTCAGGTACAAGTAGCAGGGGACATGTTACCCAACTCAACAGAGCGTGCCATCACCGTTGCAGGGACCCCACAGTCCATTATTGAGTGTGTCAAGCAGATCTGTGTTGTCATGCTCGAGGTATGGACGCCGTTCAATGCGATGCTGCTTTTCGCGGTTTTGTCCCCTCGATGTTGCGTCAAGAGTCAACTCGATGTTTCTCTTGTCTTCTCAGTCTCCACCAAAAGGAGTGACCATCCCGTACAGACCCAAACCCTCAGGCTCTCCCGTCATCTTTGCAGGTGGTCAGGTAAACGACAAAAGCACTTTGAAACGCAGCGGTCGAGGGGATTTAGTTAAACGCGTGGTGTCATTCTAGTAGCCGGTGTGCTGCGTGTAGCACGCCTGACTTTGTTCTTGTAGTACATCAAGGACAGAGGTCTGATGGATATTGGAGCACACTGTGTGTCACACTGCCACACCCTCCTAAGTGCTGTTCTCTCCTTGCAGGCATACGCTGTCCAAGGGCAGCACGCCATTCCACAGCCTGATGTAAGTGAAGGCCCCTCTGTAAGTGATCCAATATATTTGCAATTTCGGTCCTGGGAAGCCATGCCACCTTCTTACTTCATCCCTCTGTTGTTGTTGTTGTTGGTTTTTTTTTGGTTATTTTTCCAGCCACCACTGCTTGATACATGCATCCATTTAACAATTCCAAAGATTATAGTTTCAAATGCTAACAAACATTGTTTTTAAAACTTAAGGCTAAATCACGGGCCCCGTGTTCCATTTCATGATTTCTGCTCATTTTCACTGCAACTACTTGCAAAAGGGGAATAACAAAATTTCAGCCTTGAAGTGTATTTCCATATTTTCCTAACTTTAGTCTATGCATGTGTTTGTTCTCCGTTTCCTTCCCTCCGTTGTTCCAACAGCTCACCAAACTTCACCAGCTGGCCATGCAGCAGAGCCCCTTCCCCATTGCACATAGCAACCAGGGCTTCCAGGGTAGGTGGACAGACTGAAAGAGGGGATAATGTCGCTGTACATTTGTAATAATCCACCCAGACTCCACTCTCATGGTTTCTTTGTGTTCCTCCAGCTGGGATGGATGCCTCTGCACAAACTGGCTCTCATGAGCTAACCATTCCAAACGATGTAAGTCGCATTCATATTGCTTTTGCGAATTTACCATTTCTTCTTAGCAGAGAAACGGGAGGCCTCCGCAAAGCGGCCAGTTTTTCTTCCTAATTGTGTCTTTTCTTGTTTGGCATTGAAAGTACCGACGCAGGCTCGTGTTTCTTGTTCTTCTCCTTCCGCAGCTCATTGGCTGTATCATCGGCCGTCAGGGCGCAAAGATCAATGAGATCCGTCAGATGTCAGGGGCTCAGATCAAGATTGCCAACCCTGTGGAGGGCTCCACTGACAGACAGGTCACCATCACTGGCTCCCACGCCAGTATCAGCCTGGCCGAGTACCTGATCAATGCCAGGTAAGAAAGAAGCAGCAGGCTCGTGCATCGCATCCACCACAGAGCAGCAAGTTTTACAGGAACACGGCTGTGTTTTACGTCTGTTTGCTTTTTTTTCAGTGTGCGCTATGACAACCGGATCAGAGTTTATGGGGCTTCAGTTTTGTGATCGCATGTTCACTAGGCCAGCTAGTAGTTGTCAAAGACTTCAGGAGACAAGATGAGCTGAAGGGCCCTTATTCCCATTGATAATAAGAGAGAAGACAAGGAGTGCTTCTTCCCCAAAATAAAATGAGTTTTATAAAAGATTTATTCTCATTGGACTACTGACATTTTTTTTTTAATAGGCAGTTAATGGGAGCTTTAAAATAAATGCAGAATCGTGAATGATGCTGGAAATCAGACTGCAAAAACTCCACTGAAGGCCTGCCACAATTATTACATAATCACCTGATCGCAACTATTTGAGCTGACCGCGATCGTTCTGCATGATCGTTGGAACGGTTTCCATTAATCAGCTGAAACTAACACACGTCAAATTTCCATCACCATTTTTTACATCGTTTGAGGTTTGACCGTTGCTTTTTAAAGCTTCTTCAGCTGCGGCTTAATGGAACACGAGTGGCGTATTAGCGCCACCACAGTAAAGTGTTTATTGTGATTAATGCTACCTGTTATTATTGGTAATTTATTAGTATATTTCAGTAATACGCTTAGTATATTGAAGTTGTTAATTATGTCATATCTGCCCTGTGCAATTTTTGTTTAAGCCTAAAAGGCAAACAGAAATCAAATTTGCATTTAATGCCAATGTTCTTCTTCATAAGGTGTGTTATTGAGCAAAGATTATGCTATAATAGTAGCATGAAATTAACAGAAAATGACAAATAAATTATTAATTGGGATTTATTTTTTTTGGATGATAATTAATCATCTAAAATTTTGTGATCGTGACAGCCGTACTGACCAGAACTCTGGTATTACATTATTCTGCTTCCAACTGAAATTTATCTGACTAGAAAGTGAAGTCCTATTTAGATAAGAAGGTAGGTTTTAATATGTCACCGGATCGGATGAGGATTTTTATGACCATTACTTATTTTATTTAGTTATTTACTTCACTTTTTGTTGTCTTTTATTTATTTGGCCTAGTAATCCATTTTTATATATTGATTTTTAATTTTTTTCCTTCCCCCACGCTGTCTTATCTGCTCGTTGAGTTATCTGTGAAGCACATTGAGCTGCACTAACTTGTGTGAAAGGGGCCGTACAGATACAGTTTGAGTAGAGTAAGCAGTTGGGTAATGTAATTATCATATCTGCTACAGACTGAGCTTGTGTAACTCAAAAACAGAAAATGTGGCCCTTCAGTCACTAAAACTCAGATTGTCAGAATGTCAAATAGGACTGTAGATACATTTTTCACTACGCAACCCTCAAACTGATTGTCCCGTTTAAAATACAGAAGCTGGTAGAGGCATGTATTACTGACTTTTCTCTATTTTGAATTGTATATCAGGGTTGACGTTTGTCTGTTTTCTGTCCAGGCTGTCTTCTGAAGCTACTGGACTCGCAGCCAACTGACATGGAGGATCTTCATCAGCACCTAATCTAACCCCTCCCCCTACTTTTTACCAAGAGGTCCCTTATTGAACTTAATGCAAAAACCAAGTACTCACTGTTTTCTCCTCAGCTTTGGTTAGACACCTACTCAGTTGTAATTACACCATCATCATGATATTGGTATTTTATTTATTTATTGCGTTTTTAAATTCCCTTTGCATATAGTTTTTAAAGACTCCCTTCTGTTGTATTTTTTGCTCTTATTTTGCTGTATATCTGTATGATCTTCTTGATATACTGTAGGTAAAAAGTTTTAGAAAAATCTGAAAAGGCATACATGATGTTTTTCTTATGTCAGATTTTTCTTAGAAAATGTAAAAATGAAGAAAAAAAAAAAAGACACAATAACATTATAGATGGACTGTTCTTTCCCTTCCTTTAAATATCTATTTATTTTTTATTTAATACACAGCTATGTGTACGAGTAGAATTCATTGATATTTGCCATCTTATATTTGAAGCTGTACTTCCTGAACGAGGCATTGTTGGTTTAACGGGTTTCAGTGGGTGTAAATGATCTCCAGTTGAAAATGTATGCAGGAAAAACCTTTTTAGACAGAAGGTGGTTTAGTGCGGGTTCAATGGCGAAGTTTAAGCTACATTTTGTCTCACCTCTAATTTGCTGAGTAATTGTTTTGTGTCATTCCTGTGTTTCCATCCGTTTTATTTCTCGATCAGGACTTTTGAGCATTGTTGTATATTGGATTCTGATAAGGGTGGGTGGGCCTTGGTCACCAGGAGTGGGCCTGAATGAGAGGAAGATATTTTCCTTTCCTCTGAAATTACTAAGACCATAGTGATGATGATGATAATAACATTGAAATGTTTGTTTTAAATAGAGAAAATATTTTTTTTAACTGCAGGGCTGGGGAATGCTGCAAGGGGCAAAACTACAAGACATATTGGTCTTTATAAGTATATTATGCTGAGGTATTAAATTATGATTAACTAGAAGGAGAATTATAGAATTAACACTAGTTTCCTGCTATCCTTTTTTGCCTGGGTCAGATTTTATTTTTTATTATTCTTTGCAGGATGAAGAAACTCAAGTTTTTGTGCACGTTTTCAAACTATTGTAGATCTGGGTGCAATTAAATTGTTGAAGAAATGAAATGCAGAAATAAAAGATGTGAAATGCTTAAACAATTCTTGGCCTCCTCCTTTATATAAGCCTCTTTTCCATTTCAAATTAATAATAATTCTAAAAATACAGTTTGATCTTATCCAGAAAAGCTTGTACTGAAGTGTGAAAGGGCAAATTTATGTCAAGAAATGACACTGGGACCTTTTGGACATGCTCAAAGTCATTGAAAATAGTCATTTATTTCTCATTCAGCTGTCTTTCGTGATGCAGCAACAGCACAAACTGTAGCTATAACATGGCCCGTCTTTTTAAACAAACATCACACAGCTTGTATTTTATTAACCAATACATTATTTATTGTTGCTCATAATATTTTGCTTCTGATATAATTCCTATGTTACAGGTACAATGTGCAATGCTGTATCAAAACAAAACATTTCTATTCAAACCCAAAGGATACTTACTGTTCTACTAACCACAGAGAAGTGCTCTAATCTTTATCTGGCTGCTTCTGCAGTAATAATCTTAAATGGTAAAAAAAAATTTTTTAAAAAAAAGAACAGATGAGGTTTTTATGGAGCTTGACAACATCATGAACCGCAGGAGGCTTTTTGGTTTAATACTAAAAGGAGAATTCGACTGATATTACACTTTTTTTATTTAGGTTTCATTGGGAAGAACTACTTCTTTTTTTATTTTATTTTTAAAAAAAATTTTAGTGGCTGTATTCATGCCATGTCAGCAGAATAAAGCTCTGACACGTGTTCAGGCATCAATCCACGCGCTAACCATGTAGTCACACCAAATGGAAACAACCAAAATGTGCTGCTTTCTTTTGTTGTTCATTTACTTAGTAATGACTGTGGAATTATAAGTCAAAGCCTGTTTTCACACTTGGATGCTCGTAATTACGAGTTTAATGATTTAACTTCCATCATAGTCCAACTAGCGCTGCCTCCAGTGTTGCCTCGAGTCAGTGTTGTTGGGAGTTTTAAAAGTTTTAAAATGTGGAGACGTGAAGTTAAAAGGAAGGAAGCTTACCTCTGTAGACAGTCTAGACGTTTTATTATGAAGTAAAGCTAGATTTAAAAAAAAAAAAAAAAAAAAAAAAGCTCTTCATCTTTGTGGAAGGCTCGAGGCTACATTAGCGACCAACACAGCTTGCACCGCCAGTTTTCAACCGACTCAACTGTTGTTGGTTGTGTGGCATTATGGGTAATGTAGGCGACAGGCTCTGACAATATGAAAGAATGCGCGGGATAAAAAATGATCCCTGCACCTGCTGTTTCTATGTGAATCCTATTGTGAATAGTTCATTGTGAGACTTCGACATGCAATGCTAAATCAGTGGAGGACTTTTGCACTTTTGAAATTGTTAAAGTACAAGATGTTAGGTTACTTTGGTTAATGATGCGAGTGCATGTATGAGTTTATCTCTAATAACATTACTTTTCAAAAGGCAACAGTTTAAAAAAAAAAAAAAAAAACTGGCACAGCAGTGACAGAAAACACAGAGTTGCCTGTTTATTAGGTACACCCAGCTGAAAGTAACAGCGGTCCTGCAATAAATCCAGCCTTGGTGGAGTAATGCAAAGTTTTTGTTTCACTTGTTTTTAAAAAGATGTTGACTCAGTTGTTGTCATTTTGGAGGATGCAGTACTTGGTGATGGTACAGACAGATGTTTCTATTATTTTGTGCGCCCCATTCACATCACTTATTGTTGGCTACATAACAGAAACACCTCTCTGCGTAATGACACTTACAAATGATACAGCACCGCTAATTAACGACATCATCTACATGAACATTATAATACTACAACGTTCCTGAATGTAGGATTTATTTCAGGAATTCTGTGCATTCATTTTAGTTTGGTGTACCTAATAAGCTGGCCAACTGAGTGTATGTACAATGGCAGGGTTACATTTTGAATGAACCCAAAGGTCTCCCATCCTGTCACAAATTTGAAAAACTCAATAAAAACCTCAAACGTGTCATATGTGTTTGAAACTCAGTAGTGGGAGGGTTAAAAAAAAAAAAAAAAAAAAAAAGTATCTACTGAGAACCCTAATTATGCATCATGATCAATGTCTCCGTGAGATTTTCATTCCATTTATGATTTTTTGTTTGTTTGTTTGTTTCTTGAGTGATGACATTTATTAACAAAAAAAACAAAATAACTGAAGTAATACTTTCAGGATTAAAAAAGTGTAAACTTTCACAAAATATAAAACGGACACATTCGAACCATAAATTATAAACATGTAGTCATGCATTTGTTCACAGGGCTGCATACCGTTTAGTCTTACATTTTATCTTACAAATAAAATAAAGTTAGATATTTCTCATGTGGTATGTAATGGATATTTACATTATTATTCATTAGTATTTGATGCATTAGTGTGTGGAGTCTTGTGGAGGATGCTCCCAGAGTGAGGGTTAGAGTGTTTAAAGGACTTAGAGTGTGGTATCTTTTTTGTGCGTGCGTGTGCATCTGTGGAAGGGGTTTTTGCTGAACTGGAGCAGTGGCTAAGGTTACCGTGGTAACTATTTTCCCTTAAAACAACCCTGCTGAACTTAAATGACATTTATCTGATGTCACAAGCTGCCAAAATATCTGATGTCAGGTTATGACAAATGTCCTATGTCATCTGATGCAGGTTTGTCAGCCAACAAACTTATGAGACACCATAAGTCAACTTGTCATAGTCTGAGTGGTGCGGTGGGTGTGATCCCTCATGACAACAGTAATGTACTGCACTGACAGATTGGTGTACGCCTGTGATGGTTGTTCACTGTAGGATAGCTGGAGGTCTAGTGTCCAGTGGCCTATGGAGGACCTGTGTGGGGCGCCTGCGGAGACCCCTGATAGGGCTGAGATGGCGGCACCCACGCTCCGGCACTGGGAGGACGGCTGGGCTCCCCGCTACCTGACTGATCCAGCTCAGCGCTGTCGCAGTCAGAGTCATCACACAAGGCCCGACTCTGAAGAGACGTAAGGAAGAGAGTGGAAAGTGGACAATTAAGTAGTAAGTGCAAATAGTGCAATGTGAAAATACTCCATTACAAGTGAAGATGCACTATTATCAAGTATGACAGTATTGATAGTAAAAGTACTCATTCACATAGACAAATCTGAAGGGTTATGAGATTATTAATGGAAGAGGGGGGGAAAAAAGTGTGGCTATGCAAATCTCTATTAGTCTTCTTTCTATTTGTAATATTTTTTTTATGAAATAAAAGAATATTTTATAATAGATAAATAAATAATTTAAAAGTTTTGGGCCTGTATTTCAACAAAATAGTCTGAGAACTGTAATGTGGAAAGAGACCCCAACTGAGCCCTGATTATTTTGAAAGGCCAAAAAGGTTGGTTTTTATCATCATTGTTTTTCTTTTTTAAATGTTGGATCTTCATCTAATCAGTGCTAATTTAATACAGTTTATTATAGTAGTAAAAAAATTATATATAATATTATTATACATTATAATATAATATATTTCCCTGAGAAATGTGGTACTAGAACAATAAAACGAAACCAAATGGAGATACTGAAGTAAAGTACAAGTACCTCAAAGTTACACTTCTGCTCAGTTCTTGAGTAAATGCGCTTTCCACCCCTGAGGATGACTCAAACTGACACATGCGATTCTCTGTGGAGCTTCTTTACCTCATTGGAATTCTGCCCGGCGTCCTGTTGAGGTTTGGCCTGCCCCACGGCTCCGTCTCTCTCCGACAGGGCATCAGAAGCCTGCGCAGGGTCGGTGTTGTCCGCTGGAATCTCCGACCCCTGAGAGAGGAGGTCGTCGCTGCGGTCGTCCAGCCGATCGTCGGTGTTGGTGCTGACCACATCGGGAGTACCGCTGTGAGAGTGGTCAGTAGTGTGGCCTTCCTCGCCGTCCGACACCGACAGGTTCTCCGAACTGAAAGTCGACACAGACTGGCACTTGGTAATGCTCGTGGGACGTCTGAAGAGATAAAAAAAGAAAACAAGAAAATCGTTTTTTTTTAAATAACTGAATTTGATTGAGACAAACAATGACACAAACTAGAAATCCTTCTCGGTTCACTGAATAAATAAGCAACTTGTGAGAGATGGAAAATGGCTTTAGGGAATTTTTCGCGTGACGAAGGACAGCAGGTTACTCACCGTCTCCGTGGTAACTCAACCTCGCTGTCAACTTCACCCTCCTCCTCCTCTGATGACACTCCACGCCTCTGTAGTCAGAAACAGGAAAAATGCATGAGTGAAAATGCTCGAAGTGTCACTACAGGGAGGAATACGGACAAATGTGCAGCATCGTACCTGTTTGCGTGTGATAGCTGCCCTGTACAGAATGGCTGAAGGTGTGAGGTGCTGACTCCCTATCCCCCCTGATGCCCCCCGGGGCAACCTCACAGTGCCGGCTCCCTCCTCTTTGTCCTCCCCGTCGTGAGGAAGGCGAGGAGATCCCAGAGATCCCCGTCCCGCTGCCGCCCCCCTCCCGCATGGTGAGTCGGGGCTGCTGGAGAACGGGAACGATGCGGCGTCCTCGCTGGGAGTGTCACTGCGTGGAGGAGTTTCTGTGAGATCATCCAGACCGGCTGCCCCGCCCTCTGACCCCCCTAAACCAGCAGAGGCACTGAGGCTCCCTCCTCTCTCCAACCCGCCCACAGAGGGCTCCCCTTTTCCCTGACCATCTGCCTCTAGTGTGGTGCAGATGAGGTCAGGGCTGGAGGAGGAGAGCTGCCTCTGCTGCTGCTCGTGGCTGAGGCCCCGCAGCGCTGCAGAGGGCTCCAGGAGCTGCTTGGAGGTGTTAGTGGTACAACCGTTAGCCTGGGCAGTTGCGTCCCTGTTAGGAGAGGACTGATTTGCTTTGAGTCCGGCCAGGTCGCCGCTGCTGCCCTTACCGGGCTTACGATGGCGGGTCTTCACCCTCCGAGACCGGCTGGGAGAAGTGGAGCTTCGGTTGGGGCAGGCCGGGATAGTGACTTGCATTACGGAGGAATCCATTTTGGGAATGATTACCTCAGACTTCAGGATGTCTGGCCTGAAAGAGTGGGAGGGATTAGTCAACAACTACAATCCACAAACCTGCTGAATATTCATTTATTCATTTCAGTTTTCATTTTTAATCAGATCCAAATGAAATGACATCTCACACCTCTTTCCTGAGGGCAGTTTTTGTGGGACGTTTCTCTTCTTGATGAGTTTGTCCATGGAGTTGGACGAGGTGCTCTGCCTAGAGCTGTGATGCTTGAACAAACCTGGATACTTCTTATCCAGAGATTGCTCTCTCCTGGAAATGAAATTCCAGATGACACCACAGTGTAACTGCACTGAGGCTTACTTTCAGACATGTATACCCTGTTTTCACTGATTTATTTGTACCTCTGCAGCTCCTTCTCTTTGAGCTCCAGCTGCAGCATGACAGCGCTGAGCTCCATGTAAAGGTTGTTAGCCCTCTCCAGTTTCCTCTCGTAGTGCTCACGAATGTCCAAAGCATGCCTGAGGAGAAAAGGAGCAGCTGCTGTCATTGTGCATCCACATGAGAGAATCCAATCGTCAACAATAGACGTGCACTTAGGGCACTCATTTTTATCCACGGGGGCAGACAAAGGAGTGATGGCAAGAAATGGGACAGAAGGGAAAGTAAGCCTCTGTACGCTAACCTAGTAAAGTTACCGGTGTCTAATCTGGTGCAGCGTAATGCCTGGGGCTATGGTGGAACAACGTAAGTGCGATCTAACCGTGCAGAACAAACCTGAGCTCCTCTCTGCGTCGGTTGATCAGTTCCTCATCGAGTCGGTGGATACAAGTGCCCTCAGATTTAATCTTCTCAAAGTGCTGTTTCACCTCCTCTCGCCATTCAGCCTGATGAGAGCACATTTCTGTTAAGCAGCTCTGTCTAGTCAGAGCTAACCATCAAACCAGCTCTCTCTGTGTCTGCCATTTAATATCCGATTACTTTGTAAGCACGAGTGGGTTCATGTGTATTTGTGTACAGCTATATAGACGATATTTAAATGTATGATTATAAGATATTTTGGTGTTAAAGGAAAAAAAAAAAAAAGGTCTCCCATACATACCTGAGACTTGAAATATGTTTCCTGTGGAGTGGAGAGTACATCAGCAGACGCTATATCCAGATGAAGAAGGATCTGACGGAAAGACGGCCTATTTCTGGGCTTACAGTTCCTGCAAATCCAAGATGGGAAACACAGCTGTGTACATTTATAATGCACCATGAAATCAATAAAGTCCTTTAACCACAGACTAACACCCCACCCCACCCCACACCCCCACGCAACTACTTTCAACCCTTTCATCTGCTCATTTGTCTCGGCCTCCCTGCTGTGCTCATTATTTTTCTTTCTCAACTGTCCATTTCCAGGCGCTGCTCACCAGCACTGTCTGAGGAGGATCTTGAAGCCATCTGGGCAGCTCTCGGGTATGGGCAGCTGAAGGCTGTTGTTTCCCACGCCCCAGATGATGGCAGACGAGTCTACGTCTTTATAAGGGATCTCTCCGGTTAGCATCTCCCACAGCACCACTCCAAAGGACCTGTAAGATAAGTCAAGTTTTATGTATTCAGGACAAATCATGGACTGGAGAGCAAATTACACACATACAAAGTACAGCAAGACAATCCAGACACAATAAATATTAGTGAGTATAACCTAAAATACTTCAGAGGGTTGAATGTCTTTACAAAATTGGAATCACAACTATTAATTCAGACTACAAATAAGTTATCTGCACTTCTTCTGCAGGGCAATATCTTAAAGATAATTGCTGAACTGCTACACTGAATCGAGATAACAAACTTGCTGGTGCATTTTAAGATAAACATTGTTTTTAAAAAAAATTTTTATCAGACTTACCAGATGTCCACCTTTTCTGACACCGGCTCATTCCGAATCACTTCAGGAGCCATCCAGGCTACAGTACCGGCAAATGACATCTTGGTGCTCTTGTCACTGAGCTCTTTTGAAGTGCCGAAGTCAGAGATCTTCACTAGGTCGTCATGTGTGATCAGCATGCTGAAAAAGGTGAGATTACACGGTCATAAATTTTCAGCTCTTGTGTTGGGTGAAAGTGTCGCTATGCTAGCTGTGCTGAGTCTCACTTGGGGGACTTGAGGTCTCGGTGGATGATTTTGTGGAGGTGGAGGTAGTTCATGCCACCTGCGATGCCCATGGACCAGTCAACCAGGAGGCACGGGGTGATTTTACGGCCCGCCCTCAGCACCTCATACAGCTGGCCCTGGGCACAGTACTCCATCAAGATGCAGTAACAAGGAGCCTGCGTGCACACACCCCTGGAAGAAAGCACAGCAGTCAGGTAACAGAGTGGAAAAGGAAAGCACAATCAAGAGTTAGATAACTAAACTGTTGATACGTGACCCAGTAAAATATCAGTGGTAGTTTCCTCACTTGAAAGTGATGATGTTGGGGTGCTTGAGCTTGCGGAGATGTTTGATCTCTGTCTCTTTGATGTCCCGCACTTTCTTTACAGCCACGTCTTCTCCGTGGAACTTGCCGAGGAAGACGGCACCCTGCGCCCCGCTGCCCACCCACTGCAGGTCCGAGATTTCCTCAAAAGGAACTTCCCAGGACTCTAAGCTCAGACCAACAAGCCAGCAAAACAAACCTCAGTGAGTACATGTGGAGAGTTATACAGTATGACAGAGGCATTGCAGCAGAATGTTTTCAGTTGCACCATTGGAGTAATTACTTAATTTATATCCATCACACACTGCAAAGCCTCCTCATGTCAATTTGCTTGGACAGAGAGGAGTCTGAGGGGCTGCTGGGCAAATGCTAGCTCCATGCTGCACATTAGAATGAGCTGGTAGGACACAATTACATCATACAAAGGGCCTGCCATGTTCAAACAAATGGTATATTGATAACTTATCTGGTAGACCATTACATTTCTATCCAGAGACAAGAGAGAATTTAAAGGAAACGCAACAATCCCCTTGTAGTCTACTCAGTCTGTCATCTATCTTGCTGATATTACTTAAATTACTGGGAGAGCTTGGTCACTAAAGACGGACGAGCCGGGCAGAATAAAAGCAGACAGGCAAATCAATTCTTCATGAGGTCCACTGAAGTGTCGAGATCTCTGGAGAGCTGCAGCAGCGGAGGCAGATGCACATGATGTTCCCCCTCCCCAACCAGCTGTGAAAACTCAGTGTGGCTGCCTGAGTGTGGATGAGTCGGGCTGACAGACTCGAAAACACAGTCACGCTGCCGGGATGACGAGGTGGCGGTCGGGGAGCAATGACAGTAATGGGGTTCTAGTTTAGCAAAATAACAAAGTACATTTACCCGAGTGCTGTTCTTAAGCCCAATTTAAGGTACTTGTGCTGGAGTATTTCCATTTTCTGCCACTTTACACTTTCGCTCCGCTACATCTCAGGGATAAATATTGTACTTTTCACCTTATCGCACAGCCTTAGGTACTTTTCAGATTAAGACTTAATATAAAAACATATAAAAAGGCTATAAAATATAATGCACTGTTAAAGGTTAAAACAGCGATTACACATCTTTTTGCTTGTGGTTTTAACCCTTATTGGGTTTTAACACAACTTCTCCAATATTTCACTGAAAAGAAATATGAAAAAATGTATGCAACTGTAAATTCATGTAGCTGAATAATTGCTCATTATACCTCCCTAATTCTACTGAGATAGGATTATAAATGCAGGAGTTTAACTTCTTCCACCACTGTGACGTTCAAGCTTCACATATTTATTTTCTGTGGTGCATCTCCATGGTTACCTAGGCACCACAATAATCTCATGTACTGAGCGACTGACATGTTTAAGTCATGGTCTTATCTAACTTCTCTTTCCAAACATAGCATCAGACAGCATAGAGGTAGAACATTTTCTTTTTTCTTCACATACCTTCATGACTATGTTTGTGTTCAGTGGAGTAGGCCTTTCCAATCATGGTCCAGACTGGTTTTAGGCAGCCAAACAGTCCCTCCAAAAAACCTCCACTTCCTGATTGTAACCGAATGTTCTCTGACTGGCTCCGCACAGCTCCAGCTTCTGGACTGTGCCCCGCCTCGGCCCCGCCGCCGCACTGGCAGGCCTCATGTTCATGTAGTTTTAGCACGCTGTTGTCAAAGTGGGTTGAGGTTCCATCACTGGGAGTGGGGCTGCTGCCGCCCGGTGCCCCCGGTCCACCAGTGTCAATGGACAGTACGTTACGGAGGACACACTGTGTGGGGGTCAGGTCCGTTTCAGGGGTGCAGGCAGGGGTGTCTCCATCGAGTCTTCGATAGGGGGGCTCTGAGATGGGGGTACTGAAGCCTGACAGGGAGGGGGAAGGGGCACGGGGCTCATGGATACAGGTCCCACTCATCAGGGGTTTCCCCAACACAGCAGGTTAGGGTGGATGGAGGATGGAGAGATGAGAAGAAAGCCTGAAGGAGAAGATTCATGATAATAAATGCATTAAGATGACTTTCTGTAAACCCACAATCAACTCACAGTGCTGCTTTTCGGGATATAAACATGTAGGTTAATTTCAGCACCGGACAGCTCCACAAGTCACACTGCTTTGCGTATAATGGAGCTGTCCAGTGCTGAAACCGCAGCTGCCGTCAGGTCCAGTCTCTTCCAGAGTTTGCACCAACTTTTCTTCCATTCAACAATGCAAAACACCAAAACAGTGGATTCGTGCTGTGAGTCGGGCATTCAGCCAGTCCCACAGTTTATCCACTCCAATTTCATAACCAAATTCTGTGTGAATCATGTAGCAAAGCCTCATCTCTGTGTCTATGAATGGCCCAGTGGAGCCATCATCCACTGTTGAGACGGGCTTTATGAATGAATCGACCAGAGGAGGTTGTAAGGTCCGCAGCCCTGACTGTCACCTGTTCTTCAACTGTCCCTCTGAGCAGCATCAGTGTCTGACAGGATCAGAGCAGAGCAGCTCCCATATGTCGACCGTCATGCATCAAGCGAAGAGCATGATGAAGAATATGATGAATTGCATAACCAGCTCAGTGTGCGTGGATGTGTATGTCGGTGCGTGCGTGCCTGCATGTGTGTGTATGAGAGGGAGAGAGGGAGGTAGAGAGAGAGAAAGCACATGTACCCAATTCACATATGCTACAGCAGCTCCGTGTCTTGTACTGCACCACTGCACGAGAAGAGCCACGGCGGCCGAGCGAAATGAGAACGTGAAAAAACGGGCAATAAACAACCACCGGGCCTGTGCGAAGGAGCAGTGCACACACACACACACACACACACACACACACACACACACACACACACACTCAGGCAGAGACACACGCAAGGAAGATCAATCTTTAAATAACCGAGGATGTGATGATGACACTCAGCAGCATCATAACCGACGTGCATGAATTGCAAGCCCGATGCCCACTATGGTCCATGCCAAGTCAAACTGCCGCAGCGTCCCTACATTTGCTCAACGTTGGCATCCACGCAAATATTTCGTAATGTGAGGTTTCTCGCTGCACAAATATGATTTTGTGGCATTCATCGACGGTGATTCGTTTCTTGGCAGCATCAGTTAAGTGGTGCAGTGTGAGCGGCATGAACGCTACCGCACCAAGCAACGGCATCCAACCCAAACGTCCTGAGATGCCTGATTTCCTATTCAATCAGCATTTAACCGGATAGTATGACATTCCCATACCTTTCTGCCTGGTTGATGTCGCGTTGTCAAGTGAAGGGGTGGGCTCGGCTTTCTATTTGTCGGCGATAATGAGCAAATCGTTGTTTTTCCTCGCTCCGTGGTGTCTCTTGTGTTTCCAGTGCCAATATCCACGAGGTTCACGTACTGGGATGGATCCCAGCGGGTAAATTGTGTTATCAATAACCGGGGACCCATGCAACGTGAGGCGCGCTGGGTTTTTTGGGGGAGGGAGCTGTCTCCTTCCCAGTGCTCAATTGACGTCACGGAAATGCGAGTTGCGCCGCAAGGGGGCGCTACGACCCGCCTCAGCAAACATACAGACACACACGGAACCGTAGGCTCAGTTTGCCATCTACACATTCAACACTTCCATTCGCAAAATGTGTCATTGTGGGCGCATGGCATTCACTGTGTTTTATGTTTGAGCTCCAACCGGACGACCAAGAATCAGCAGCATCCGTCCTGCAGCTGCTGATGTGTCCTTGAGCAAGACACACTGAACCCCCGCCAGCTCCAGGGATGCTGGTGCGCTGCTGACCATGCGTTCTGCCCTCCCTGATGAGGAGGGACAGATAACATCATTATATTCATCCTAAAAGCAAATCAAAGCCTTGTCTGCACAACAATATGATGAATATACTATAGGAAGAAAAAAAACTCGATTTGTGGATGTTGAATAAGCTTTTTAAACTCTCCAACAACAAATAGTTACTGTATATATATATATAATATATATATGTATAACGTAATGTATAACTATATAATTAGTTATACTGTTCTGATCCTTCTAGACCTTTCTGCTACATTTGACACAGTGAACCACCAGATCCTTATTTCCTCCCTTCAGGCTCTGCTCTCTCCCTGTTCTCATCCTACCTCAATGACCACACTTACCAGGTAACTTGGAGAGGATCTGTCTGAACCTTGTCCTCTCACTACTGGTGTCCCTCAAGGCTCTGTCTTGGGTCCCCTCCTCTTCTCTCTGTACACCAACTCTCTCAGCTCTGTCATTCACTCACATGGCTTTTCCTACCACAGCTATGCCGATGACACCCGACTGATCCTCTCTTTTCCCCGGTCTGAAACACAGATGGTCGCACAAATCTCTGCCTGTCTGACTGACATCTTTCAGTGGA